>NC_030677.2:209482981-210082981 GCF_000004195.4 Xenopus tropicalis
CTTTTAATAAATGACATTCATGGAAATGAGTTTAGTTGTGGTATAAAAAAACTATAAAACCATGAAAATCCGAAGGTTAATAAGTGCTCCCCGTAAACAATGCAAAACAGAAATGATGAACTGGCAGACTTATCTAGGCAGGCATGGCTTTTCAGGGAATTTCCAAAAATTTGCTCCAAAAGTTTGCAGCAGAAAAAGTAATCGCGTGTCAAAAAAAGTCACAGTTGCATCAAAATAGGCGTGGCTGCTGCAAGATAGGCGTGGTTGTGGGGGAAAAAAAGACACACGCGACAAAAAAAAAGACACACGCGACAAAAAAAGATGTGGGCAGCAAAAAAAGTTGCATGACAAAAACATTTTGCGGATTTTCCGCCCTTTAGCGAATTCTTCTGTTCTGTGAATTTTTCGGTGAAGCGAAATGGAACAGATTCGCTCATCGCTAATAACGAGGCAATAGGAATTGAGATTTCGATTTAAGAGAAAATGAAAGCTGACCTGTGTTGTTTTGACATATATAGAAGTCAATAAATTCAAAAAGTCATCAGGTGTAACCAGTATAATTAGAAGGCAATCATGTTGTTTTACAGAGCTCTGTATAGGGACTGGTGTTTTTAGGTTAATTCATGGGAGCAAGAATGGATCAACCCCATTTAAAATGTTATATTGTTCTGGACCAGCGACAAAAGTAGAGGCCATAATGGCCAAAGTTGGATCTCCATACCTTAAGTCTGCTAAAAAAATCAATAAAACATTAATTAAACCAAATAGGATTGTTTTGCATCCAATAAGGATTATTTATATCTTAGTTGGGATCAATTACAGGTACTGTTTTATTATTACAGAGAAAAGGGAATCATTTAACCATGAAATAAACCCAATAGGGCTGTTCTGCCCCAATAAGGGGTAATTATATCTTAGTTGGGATCAAGTACAGGTACTGTTTTATTATTACAGAGAAAAGGGAATCATTTAACCATGAAATAAACCCAATAGGGCTGTTCTGCCCCAATAAGGGGTAATTATATCTTAGTTGGGATCAAGTACAGGTACTGTTTTATTATTACAGAGAAAAGGGAATCATTTAACCATGAAATAAACCCAATAGGGCTGTTCTGCCCCAATAAGGGGTAATTATATCTTAGTTGGGATCAAGTACAGGTACTGTTTTATTATTACAGAGAAAAGGGAATCATTTAACCATGAAATTAACCCAATAGGGCTGTTCTGCCCCAATAAGGATTATTTATATCTTAGTTGGGATCAATTACAGGTACTGTTTTATTATTATAGAGAAAAGGGAATCATTTAACCATTAAATAAACCCAATAGGGCTGTTCTGCCCCCAATAAGGGGTAATTATATCTTAGTTGGGATCAAGTACAGGTACTGTTTTATTATTACAGAGAAAAGGGAATCATTTAACCATTAAATAAACCCAATAGGGCTGTTCTGCCCCCAATAAGGGGTAATTATATCTTAGTTGGGATCAAGTACAGGTACTGTTTTATTATTACAGAGAAAAGGGAATCATTTAACCATTAAATAAACCCAATAGGGCTGTTCTGCCCCCAATAAGGGGTAATTATATCTTAGTTGGGATCAAGTACAGGTACTGCTTTATTATTACAGAGAAAAGGGAATCATTTAACCATTAATTAAACCCAATACATCCTTAAAAAAAATATATAGAAATATATCTAAAAATCATGGCAGGTCAAAGGCCTTCAAAGAGCACAATGGCTCTCAGCCGTATGACTTGTTCTTCAGTTCTCTGCGGCTGAAAACAAGCAGAAGAAGAGAAATCTTTAGCTCCATTAATTATTCTTTCTTCTGTCGTTTATATATTTAATGTCAAATGGGCTCAGCTGAATGGTATCTATGTATTTCCAAGGCCTCCGTTCCCGCCAGGCATTGCTGCCTCATTCTATTGATTTAGGTAATTTTTGTTACTGAGTTTGATGCATTTATGAAAGATAAGCTATTAACAAGCTAAATTGAAAATCTAGTGAGTTAGGCTTTCCTAGGTGATCCACATTTCTGACTGCTGCGGCTGAAATTGGAAAATACAGTACAAGTCTTATTTTAATGGGGCCGCTTCTTTCTTTCCAATCCATAAATTTGATTTGTTTTATAAAAAAAAAAAAAAAGAAAACGCGCCGTCTCCGGCGGGATGATGGGCCCTGAGCACATCTTAATATAAAAAATGTTAATCATTCATTTCTGAAGGGGTCACCAGCCGCAACCTCGTTAAGCCCCGTGTAAATGTAAAGCGTTAATAATGTTAATAAACACTGCAGGGCAGGAATGTTTCACGGTGACGCATTCGCCGCTCACGGGGGGAGGCTTCGCACGGAACTTGTTTTTATTTACTGGCTGCTCTGTGTTTCAAAGAGAGTTGATTGTACAAAAAGAAATGACATTATTAAAATCAGACGCTCCCCGGGTGGTAAAATCCTTTCGGAAACGTCAGCTTTAAAAATATGGAAACGAGTTGTTTTCTTGCAAAAGTGACACAAGGATAAATGAAGGGGGCATTTACTAACGCTGGATTTTTTGTTCGGTTCGTATTCAGCCAAGATCCTGCCTTTTTCGGCCAAACCGAATCCAAATTCTAAATCACGTGAGTTTTTGTCACGTAAACACGGAAGTTGAAAATTTTTCTAACTTTTCCAAAACCTAGTTATCATATGATTATTAAGATTTGTTTCGATATTTGGCTGAATTCTTTATGATGGATTCGGGGGTTCGGCTGAATCAGAAAAAGTTTATTTGGTGCATCCCTAATTCGGTTCAATATTCAGCCAAGATTCTACCTTTTTCGGCAGGATTTGGATTCAGTCGAATCCACGGTTCTGGCCAAACCGAATCCAAAAAATCATGTGACTTTTTGTCACGTAAACAAAGAAGTTGAACATTTTTCTAAACCATCCAAAGCCTAATTAGTAAATGCTGATTAGGATTCAGCCTAATCCTTTACGATGGATTCTGGGGTTCGGTCGAATCCGAAAAAGTGGATTCTGTACATGCCTAATTCGGTTCAATATTCAGCCAAGATTCTGCCTTTTTCGACTGAACCAAATCCTAAATCATGTGACTTTTTGTCAAGTAAACACGGAAGTTCAACATTTTTCTAACCCTTCCAAAACCTAATTAGCACATGCTAATTAGGATTTGTTTCAGTATTTGGCTGAATCCTTTATGATGGATTCAGGGGCTCGGCCGATTCCAAAAAAGTGGATTTGGTGCATCTCTAATTCGGTTCAATGATCAGCCTTTTTCAGCAGGATTCGGCCAAATCCACGATCCTGGCCGAACCAAATCCAAATCCTAAAAATCATGTGACTTTTTGTCACGTAAACACGGAAGTTGAAAATTTTTCTAACCCTTCCAAAGCCTAATTAGTAAATGCTGATTAGGATTCGGTTCGGTATTCAGTCAAATCCTTTACGATGGATTCAGGGGTCTGGTCGAATCCGAAAAAGTTTATTTGGTGCATCCCTGATTCGGTTCAGTATTCAGTCAAGATTCTGCCTTTTTCAGCCGGATTTGGATTTGACCGAATCCACGGTTCTGCCAAACCGAATATGAATCCTAAGACTTTTTGCCATGTAAATAAGTTAAAAAAAATTCTAACTCTTCCAAAACCTAATTAGAATATGATTATTAGGATTCAGTTTGGTATTCAGCCGAATCTTTTATGATGGATTCGGGTTTGGCCGAATCTGAAAAAGTTGATTTTTTTTTTTAGTGTCAAAAACATGTTTTTCCCCAATTTATTATGATACAAAACCACAATAAACTTGAAAGCAAAAATACATTGTCTACAACTGGAAGGTCTTTCTTTGCTTAATGGTTTCAAAAGTTTTTGGGTTTGCAGTTTTTTTTAACGGTGACAATAGAAAAAAGTCACAGTTTCCGTATTGTTGAATGTTTTTTGCTTTGTTTCCTCTGTCTGTTACAGCCAGTATTATACTGTGTAGATGGCAGTCAGTCTGTTTTTTTAGGGACAATATAGGGGTCATTTATGGCCACAAGTGCAATGTGCAAAGTGCAATTTTGAATGCAAATCACCATGTTTTACCTATAATGCAGGTTTTCTTATCACAGTTCTATTGTAATTGTGGCCGTGTTCTTGGGCATCCACCAACTTTGTCAAAATTGGTGTAATTGTTGCTTTCACATAAGTAGGGGCAGGTTCCATCTAACATTTTTAGTAGCATCAGTAACAACTCTAACTGCCCCACAGCCTTTATATTATATCTTATCTAAGTAACTGAGGGCTCAGCCAAGGGTCTAAAGGGTCTAGATATAAATGTGTCTGTCATGAGTAGCCAATAATGGCTAAAAAAAATTTGCAAAATGGCTACAAATTTGTAAAATGCAGCTGCCACATGACTTTTTTTGACATATGCATTTTTTTGATGCAACCTGGACTTTTCTTATATAAAATAGTCCAATCGTTGTTAATTATAATTACCCGCCTTCATGTAAAACCCCAAATGTCCTTAGAAATCAAACACTGCATGGGAAAAGGTTCATATTCGCTCTGAAGGTTAGTTTCTGTATTTATTTTCTATTTCATTGTGTGACATGTTTTTTCTGGAAGCTTTGTGAGTAATTTGATCTCCTATGGGACGAAACATAATGACAAAAGTGCCTTACATAATACATCATTATGCGGCTTCTATCCAAACACACAATTTAAGAACAAACCCCGTGCTTTCTGGGAGATCTGCCGCTCCGGCGATCCATTCAGCGTTTAGCAGAAAGTGCTATAAAAATGCCTAGCCTCCCTCTAAAAGCTTCTAATGATTGACAATAAAGTGGAAAATTGTTAAACAGACAACCTTGATGTCAGATCTATTGAAAATTTACTTTGCAATTGCCGTTTCCATTTCAGCTGTGGCTTTTTTTTCTACTTTGCTTTCTTTTTTGGGAAAAAAAAATAAAATTGAATATAGTCATTAATTTCAGTTCTACTTTTTGTCTTGACATAGAGATTTTGTTTATTTATATTTCAAAGTCAGATTGTTTATTAAGCTGAAGCACATATTCTCAATTATCCTGGATCAACTACGGTGGAACACTTTCCCACAAATACTTTATATTTTCTTTTGGAGACTTCCATAACCTTCAGCCAGTGTTTGTCCGTAAAAGAGTGCAATAGCCTTCACTGATGTTATGGATCATATCTAGCAAAAGTCCCTCATTAAGGTGAAATGGTCTTGAATTGTGGACCCAAAAGTCATGGGGGCTTGCTACTTGGTAGGTGGGGTTTAGTACCAGGTCAGAGATGTGTATGGCTATAACTGGGCGTGGCTATTGTAGATCATGTGTAGCCTAAAACTTGATTCACAAATATTGGAAAGTATATGAGTCTATTGGCAGAATGACCTTTGGTTTAGCAGGCATCACTTTCTTCATAATTTCAGGCACTTTAGGATTTGAATTATATATATTTCATTATATATTATCTATATATTGCTGTATGTGCCATGAAATCTGAACCAGGGAACACATAATAGTCAGAAACAAGTCAGGACTGGCATCAACTAGCATGATCCTTAGAGCAGGTCAAGGCAAGGCAATGGATGAGTATGGCTTGCTACTTGGTAGGTGTGTTTGTCCATAAAAGAGTGGTGTTATGGATCATACGTAGCAACAGTCCTAATTAGGGTGGAATGTTTCTGAATTGTGGACCCCAAAAATGATGGGGGCTTGCTAGTTGGTAGGTGGGGTTTAGCAGCAGGTCAGAGATATGTCTGGCTGTAAGTGGGCATGGCTATTGTGGATCATGTGTGGCCTAATATTTGAAAAAATTTTAATATTTTAAAAAATATTGTGAAGTATATGTATCTATTGACAGAATGCCCTTTGGTTCAGTTAAATCTGAACTAGGGATCCCAAAATAGTGAGGAACAAGTCAGGACTGGCAACAAAAAACTTGATCCTTAGAGCGGGTCAAGACAAGCAATGGATAAGTAAGGTCAGAAAACAGGGTGAGATTAGAATTGATTAAACAAGTAGTAGAAATGCTCCTAGAAGCTCAAAGATGCAAAGGGAAGAATATATCCAGCAACTTTAATTATACGATGGGCAAAAAGACAATGGACAAAACAAAAACCAAGTCACAAAAAAAGTTCCAAGAAAAATATTGTCTTGTCTTGACCTGCTTGTTCAGCATGCATCTCCCTCTCTTCATAATTTCAGACACTTTAGGATATGGATTATCTTCTCCATTATATGTGGAACCCAGAATAGTCAGGACTGGCAACAAGCAGCAAGAACTTTAGAGCAAGTCAAGACAAGTAATGGATGGGTATGGTCAAGAAACAGGGTGAGACCTGGATTGATTAAACAAGCAGTAGAAATGCTCCTAGAAGCCCAAAGATGCAGAAAAAAGAATTTATACAGCCTCTTCATTCATATGGAGCAGGATGGGCAGGAAAACAATGGGCAGGGTGAAGGGCAGGAAGACAATGGACAAAACAAATTCAAGCCACAAAAATAGTTCAAGAAAAATACTGTAGCCCATTGCTTGTCTTGACCTGCTCGGTTCAGCATCCATCTCCCTCTCTTCATAATTTCAGACACTTTAGGATTTGGATTATTTGGATTATATTCTCCCCTATATGTGGTGCCATTAAATCTGAACCAGGGAACCCAGAATAGTCAAGAACAAGTCAGGACTGGCATCAACTAGCATGTTCCTTAGAGCAAGTCAAGACAAGCAATGAATGAGTATGGTCAGGAAACAGGGTGAGATTTGGATTGATTAAACAAGCAGAAGAAATGCTCCTAGAAATCCAAAGATGCAGAAAAAAGAATTTATACAGCCTCTTCATTCATATGGAGCAGGATGGGCAGGAAAACAATGGGCAGAATGAAGGGCAGGAAGACAATGAACAAAAACCAAGCCACACAAATAGTTCAAGAAAAATACTGTAGCCCATTGCTTGTCTTGACCTGCTCGGTTCATCATCCATCTCCCTCTCTTCATAATTTCAGACACTTTAGGATTTGGATTATATTCTCCACTATAGATGGTGCCATTAAATCTGAACCAGGGAACCCAGAATAGTCAAGAACAAGTCAGGACTGGCATCAACTAGCATGTTCCTTAGAGCAAGTCTACGAAGACAATAGGCTGGAAGACAATGGACAAAACAAAAAGAAGGTCACAAAAAAGTTCAAGAAAAATATTGTATTCCACTACATGCATAAGATCCCATAATAAAGTAGGGTGTCCAAAGTGTCAATGGTTCTGCTCGAGCTCCTGGAGACTACTAGTAACTATCCTGACCTCGAGAAAGAAATTGTATTGCCCTATGTACTTGAATGAATAGTTAATTGAGTTTTCAATGACTACATTTGCTATAGGGCAGGAGTAAATGTCAAGCAGATCTCTATGAAATTGTTGACATCCATTATGTGTTTACTTGCTATTGTTAAATTCAAACAACCTTCCCACTGTATGCGGCGCACATAACATATTTCACGCTTCTTTCAAGATAATACTGTTCTTAGAAAATAATTTGCCTTCAGGAAATAGTTGAATATCTAATTCAAAGCCTACCGCCGCCCACGCCATGTCAGTTGTCCAAGCACTTTTAGAAACATCCAACGAACACGATAAAATGCTCAGCGTTGAGTGGTTTATTTAGACATACAAGGAATGGACAATGATAAGCAGGGAATGAAAAAGACATTAGTTGCATAGTTGCATAAGAATATTTATTGGGCGAGTTATGTTAGAATGTAATACAGTAAATGAATAGACCTTTATTGATAATAGGCAAGGGCAATGGTGTTTTGTTGCCCAGGCAATTAGTAGCTTATCAGACGTTCAATAAAATGTTTAGAAATTCTCCCTATTGATCAGTGTTTCCCAGAGACAATTTCCAGTGAGTGCTCCCATAATTCCAAGCATTGTGTTGAAATCAGCATGGGGTCATTCTGAGCCTTATCAACTGCCAGCAGAACTAATAGGGGCACAATTATGATTGCTCAAGCCTTTCAGCTCCAACAAATCTCAAAGGAAACCCTACGTGGTTTAAGAAAAGAGACAAAGGCAACGTGACTGAAACCAGAGAAGCCCTCGGAATGTTGAGGGACCAGTGAGAAATGCACCATTAAAGCACCTAGTGATTTAGGGCAGTTTGTTGCCCGGCTGATTAAGCGGAAGATTTATGATTGTTTAAGCCAAAAGGCTTAAGGAATAATAAAGGAAAACCTGCAAACAAGCAGGTTTTAGGGCAAAAAATACCTTGTTTGTTGAAGGTATTATACCCCGAGCAGGCTTTCTTAAATAATAAAAAGTCCAGCAGCTTTCAGGTGCATTTCTCATGCCATCACTAGCCCCTTAACATTATGAAGGTTGCTCTGTTTTTAGTCACTTTGTCTCTGTCAGGACTTGTTGGGTTTCAAATTGCTGCTATACTTGCCGGCTGAGCCATGGGAGGTCCTTTTTGGTGTTCCTCATGTATTCCTTCCATCTACTCCCTTTTCACCGCCATCTTGTTGTCCCCATGTGTATTTATTTACTCTATTATGACTCTTTATAAGGCTACCCCTGTGCTGTCTCTGGGCTTGGCGATTAAGCTATTTAACTGGTATCTTGCCAAGCTGTGTTCCAGCAATTTCCTTGATCCTGAGACCCTAAGTCCCTGCCTAGTTCCTGAGCCCCCTGCCTTTGCCCTGTTCCCCTGAGACACCCTGTACTTGTGGATTTCCCAGTCCTGAGCTCTGGCCTGAATGCCGACTCCATTTGCCTTCTGCACGTCCTGACTTCTGGCCCGGTGCTTGCCTTCTGCCAGCCCCAATTCTTGGCCTGTTTCTGGATTCCATTTTGGCCTGCTGAAGTTCTTTCTTCATTTTATCGTGGCTTCTGACCTCGGTTCTGCTGTATCTGGTTACACTCCAGGTTACCCAGCATTTAGGTTCTAATCCGTCAGTATTTCCTCAGTGCCTCTATTTGTCTCTTTGTTCACCTTTGATTAAAAGGGTCGGAACCCAAAAATAAAAGTTTGCCTATTGAAAGGAAATGTGATTCTCTATGGCTTTGTCTTTGTGCATTTAGACACGTTATGACCAAATGCAACAAATCCTCGTAGGGACTTATCTAGGAAACAAGAAGGAGGTCAACAACTTTTTGTGCAACAAATGGGCCTGTTCATCTTGAGACTACTCTTTGATCACATAACATCAGTGTCAAACTTACAACATCCTGCCAATCTACCCGACCAATCAAATTTCACTGTTATAAAGGTTCTGAGAAGGGTCAGACTGGGGGGTGCAGGGTTCACCAGGGCTCCCGCCCCAGGGGCCCTGTTGGTGCCCCCGCCGGCTGCGCCCCCTAACCCCCCCAAAGGGTCCCCCACATCCTCCCCTGAGCGTGGGTAAATTTAACGCATCAGGGGAGGAGCGGTCGGGCAGAGGGATCGTCGGCAAGGGTTGGGTCTGAGCCGCCCGGCCCACCAGGATTTCTCCCGGTGGCCCGGTGGCCCAGTCCGACCCTGGTTCTGAGCTTAGACCAAAAAAACAGACAGATCCCTACCAGTCAGCATATACCCAGGGGTTTTCCAAGGTGCTGAGCTTGGTTATGGGGTCCATTTGACTGCAAATCCGATTGGTTAGGTAGTAGTAGGAAACTACATGGGTAGTACTTGGTACATGTCCATGACATTGAGGGATTTTCAATGCTTCTCCTCTTGCTTTTGGTTGTATATAACCCTATTATCTCTAGCCCAGTATACCCATCTCCTGTTATATAATAATTAGTGTGAAGGTCTACATAGATCTATTGGGTCTTAATATGGAAATTATTATTAGAAGGCTGGCCAGCCACATTTACAAGACAGCAATAAATGAGTAGATATTTTTATTGACTGTTTTATTGATTCACACAAAAATACTGGCATCCCTCCTAATGGTTTTAATAAGTGGGAGGAGCAATTAGTGTTATACCTGTATATTGGTTCATGCCAGGAACATTTAAGTAAAGGGTAGGTTACTTCTAACAAGGTCATAGTCTGTGGTCCATTTGTCCCTATTTGTACAACACAAAGGCAGATATTCTGCCTATACAATTAATTTTAACCAGGGTTGGACTGGGTTGATAGGACATCTTGTGGGCCCCGCCTCCCCGTGGGCCCCGCCCCGATCCCAGCTAGCCTCTCCCCCCCCCGATCATGTCTACTTATGCGCGTTTGGGAGGAGGGATGGGGGCCCCTGTGGAGAGCATGTATGGGTGGTAGGGGCCCTGAGGGGTATGTGTGGGGCCCCTGGGGTGGCACCCCCAGTTTTACCCTCTAACACAGAATGTAAGCGCTATGTATATGCCATAGACCATTTCAGAAAATGGATCTCATCAACCATTAAAGAAAATAATATAATTTCAAAAAGGTTGTATATAACATTTGTTAATTAAATAAGGCACCAATATTTGTAAAAAATATTATTTATGTATTGTTTATATTTGTTATACAAGTATAGGACCCATTATCCAGAATGCTCTGGACCAAGAGTATTCCGGATAAAGAGGTCTTTACATAATTTGGATCTCCATACCTTAAGTCTACTAAAAAATCAATTAAAGCTCAATTAAACCCAATAGGATTGTTTTGCATCCAATAAGGGGTAATTATATCTTAGTTGGGATCAAGTACAGGTACTGTTTTATTATTACAGAGAAAAGGGAATCATTTAACCATTAAATAAACCCAATAGGGCTGTTCTGCCCCAATAAGGGGTAATTATATCTTAGTTGGGATCAAGTACAGGTACTGTTTTATTATTACAGAGAAAAGGGAATCATTTAACCATTAAATAAACCCAATAGGGCTGTTCTGCCCCCAATAAGGGGTAATTATATCTTAGTTGGGATCAAGTACAGGTACTGTTTTATTATTACAGAGAAAAGGGAATCATTTAACCATTAAATAAACCCAATAGGGCTGTTCTGCCCCCAATAAGGGGTAATTATATCTTAGTTGGGATCAAGTACAGGTACTGTTTTATTATTACAGAGAAAAGGGAATCATTTAACCATGAAATAAACCCAATAGGGCTGTTCTGCCCCCAATAAGGGGTAATTATATCTTAGTTGGGATCAAGTACAGGTACTGTTTTATTATTACAGAGAAAAGGGAATCATTTAACCATGAAATAAACCCAATAGGGCTGTTCTGTCCCCAATAAGGGGTAATTATATCTTAGTTGGGATCAAGTACAGGTACTGTTTTATTATTACAGAGAAAAGGGAAATCAGTTTTAAAATTCTGAATTATTTGATTAAAATGGAGTCTATGGGAGATGGGCATTCCGTAATTCGGGGTTTCCGGATAAGGGATCCCATACCTGTATTTATATTCTCATTCAAGGCAGTTCCTATAACTAACTTTTGACTTTTCTATACCCCCAAATTCCATGATTTCTACTTTACTTCTACTCTAAATGAATTTACTTTTTTTTTTTTTCTTGAAATCGCCATTAATATAACCATGCAGGCAAACGTAGCGAAAGTCGATTTTTTTTTCCCCGTAAATATATATTTATCGTTTTTGACATATAATTTTTTTGTGCTTCAACGACTGAACAATTCCTACTGCAAATAACGTAGCCATGCTGTGTGTCAGCAGTGCATTGCAAATTGGCCAATTAGAGCAAGAGAAAGGCTCACAGCATGAGTTTGCAGGCAGGAAAAAAAAAAAGTTAGGTTGAAGGAACTCACAAGTAATGTAAAGTATAAAATGTATATATATATATATAATAAAGATATTCATGTATTGAGCTGTAACTCCAACTAGCCAGAAGGGCAGGTAAATGGCAGCTCAAGCTGGACGGCCCCCGCCTTAGATGGCAGCCACAGATTGTCCGGAACAACTTGACCTTTAAAAAAGAAGGCTTATAGAAGCATAAGGACCAGTCTGAATTATAATGTGAAAGCCTATAGGGAATAATTGAAGTTTGGGTTTTTTTTCCTGTGGCTAGTTCTACGATATAGCTGGGCCTAAATTGGGCCATAGAACCTGTAAACACTTGAGACTGAAGCGTTGATCGGCCAATCGCTGATCACCACGTCATAACCCTTCCCAGTGACGGCACTGTTCCCCACCCTGTGATGTCATGGACCAGCCCTGTCCCCTCCTCTTCCCCACCCTGTGATGTCATGGACCAGCCCTGTCCCCTCCTCTTCCCCACCCTGTGATGTCATGGGCCGGCACTGTCCCTGCCTCTTCCCCACCCTGTGATGTCATGGGCCGGCACTGTCCCTGCCTCTTCCCCACCCTGTGATACCATGGGCCGGCACTGTCCCTGCCTCCTCCCACCCTGTGATGTCATGGGCCGGCACTGTCCCTGCCTCCTCCCACCCGGTGATGTCATGGGCCGGCACTGTCCCTGCCTCTCCCCACCCTGTGATGTCATGGGCCGGCACTGTCCCTGCCTCTCCCCACCCGGGTCAGGCCCACTGTCCCCCCCATGGGCCGGCACTGGTCCCTGCCTCTCCCACCGGTGATGTCATGGGCCGGCACTGTCCCTGCCTCCCCCACCGGTGATGTCATGGGCCGGCACTGTCCCTGCCTCTGTGATGTCAAGGGCCGGCACTGTCCCTGCCTCTTCCCCACCCGGTGATGTCATGGGCCGGCACTGTCCCTGCCTCTCCCCACCCGGTGATGTCATGGGCCGGCACTGTCCCTGCCTCTCCCCACCCGGTGATGTCATGGGCCGGCACTGTCCCTGCCTCTTCCCCACCCTGTGATGTCAAGGGCCGGCACTGTCCCTGCCTCTTCCCCACCCGGTGATGTCATGGGCCGGCACTGTCCCTGCCTCTCCCACCCGGTGATGTCAAGGGCCGGCACTGTCCCTGCCTCTTCCCCACCTGTGATGTCATGGCCGGCACTGTCCCTGCCTCTTCCCCACCCTGTGATGTCAAGGGCCGGCACTGTCCCTGCCTCTCCCCACCCGGTGATGTCATGGGCCGGCACTGTCCCTGCCTCCTCCCACCCGGTGATGTCATGGGCCGGCACTGTCCCTGCCTCTTCCCTCCCTGTGATGTCATGGGCCGGCACTGTCCCTGCCTTCCCCTGGTCCGGCCCACCCCCCCCGGTGATGTCATGGGCCGGCACTGTCCCTGCCTCCTCCCACCCGGTGATGTCATGGGCCGGCACTGTCCCTGCCTCCTCCCACCCGGTGATGTCATGGGCCGGCACTGTCCCTGCCTCTCCCCACCCGGTGATGTCATGGGCCGGCACTGTCCCTGCCTCTCCCCACCCGGTGATGTCATGGGCCGGCACTGTCCCTGCCTCTTCCCCACCCTGTGATGTCAAGGGCCGGCACTGTCCCTGCCTCTTCCCCACCCGGTGATGTCATGGGCCGGCACTGTCCCTGCCTCTCCCCACCCGGTGATGTCATGGGCCGGCACTGTCCCTGCCTCTCCCCACCCGGTGATGTCATGGGCCGGCACTGTCCCTGCCTCTTCCCCACCCTGTGATGTCAAGGGCCGGCACTGTCCCTGCCTCTTCCCCACCCGGTGATGTCATGGGCCGGCACTGTCCCTGCCTCTCCCCACCCGGTGATGTCAAGGGCCGGCACTGTCCCTGCCTCTTCCCCACCCTGTGATGTCAAGGGCCGGCACTGTCCCTGCCTCTTCCCCACCCTGTGATGTCAAGGGCCGGCACTGTCCCTGCCTCTTCCCCACCCTGTGATGTCATGGGCCGGCACTGTCCCTGCCTCTTCCCTCCCTGTGATGTCATGGGCCGGCACTGTCCCTGCCTCTCCCCACCCTGTGATGTCGATGCAATAACATTACAAATTTTATCCAACACAAAAATCTGTTTTTATTCCCCCCCTCCAAAACTGTTGAAGTGAGCAGTTAGTCCACCACCCACAGAGATCCAAGATACTTGGAGGCAGCTTCATTTTCAAATTCAAATTTGACTGGAAAAATAAAGTAGCTGGAAAACTGCAAATACACCTCCCACTGACTTCTTTAGAAGCTTGTCTGGGGTTGGCTATTATTCACTAGGGGAGCCTAACAGCCTAACGCATTGGCACCCCCCAAAGTGGATTTTACTTGACTTGTCCTTTTTTGTTTAAATACATTTTTATAAAATTTTTACGTGTCTGTATATTTCTGTCACAATGCCCATACTTATTCTATGTGTGTACACAAATAAGATGTATAGAAGGGAGCAAGATAGCAGCTCCCAGTAGGTATCAGAATAGCACTCAATAGTAAGAAATCCAAGTCCGGCTTGGGACTCCTCCAGTTACATGGGAGTAGGAGAAACAATAGGTTAGCTGAAAGCAGTTCTAATGTGTAGAGCTGGCTCCTTCTGAAAGCTCAGACTCAGGCACACTTTACTGCTGCGCTGCAAGTTGGAGTGATATCCCCCCCCTCACCCCCAGCAGCCGATCAGCAGAACAATGGGAAAAGAGCAAGATAGCAGCTCCCAGTAGGTATCAGAATAGCACTCAATAGTAAGAAATTTAAGTCCGGCTTGGGACTCCTCCAGTTACATGGGAGTAGGAGAAACAATAGGTTAGCTGAAAGCAGTTCTAATGTGTAGCATTGGCTGAAAGCTCAGACTCAGGCACACTTTACTGCTGCGCTGCAAGTTGGAGTGATATCCCCCCCCCTCACCCCCAGCAGCCGATCAGCAGAACAATGGGAAGGGAGCAAGATAGCAGCTCCCAGTAGGTATCAGAATAGCACTCAATAGTAAGAAATCCAAGTCAGGCTTGGGACTCCTCCAGTTACATGGGAGTAGGAGAAACAATAGGTTAGCTGAAAGCAGTTCTAATGTGTAGCGCTGGCTCCTTCTGAAGGCTCAGACTCAGGCACACTTTACTGCTGCGCTGCAAGTTGGAGTGATATCCCCCCCTCCCCTCCAGCAGCCGATCAGCAGAACAATGGGAAGGGAGCAAGATAGCAGCTCCCAGTAAGTATCAGAATAGCACTCAATAGTAAGAAATCCAAGTCCGGCTTGGGACTCCTCCAGTTACATGGGAGTAGGAGAAACAATAGGTTAGCTGAAAGCAGTTCTAATGTGTAGCGCTGGCTCCTTCTGAAGGCTCAGACTCAGGCACACTTTACTGCTGCGCTGCAAGTTGGAGTGATATCCCCCCCCTCACCCCCAGCAGCCGATCAGCAGAACAATAGGAAGGGAGCAAGATAGCAGCTCCCAGTAGTTATTAGAATAGCACTCAATAGTAAGAAATCCAAGTCCGGCTTGGGACTCCTCCAGTTACATGGGAGTAGGAGAAACAATAGGTTAGCTGAAAGCAGTTCTAATGTGTAGTTCCGGCTCCTTCTGAAAGCTCAGACTGGCACACCAGGTGGCCCTATGGGTTCAGAGCTTTCTTTGTTGGGCTCATATATAAAGACGTTAAGACTCTGCAGGGTCGGTATTATTTATGGAAGAGGTTTAAGCCGCGCTTATGCCATTCATGGGAACACAATGGATCTGTCGTTCCTTTAGGAGCTTAAAGATGGCCTTGAAGTTCTATTCTAAATAAAGTCCAGTCGAATTCTGCCTCGTATAAAACTCCTCGTTAGTCACATCTGTGGAAATAAAGTGACGGTTCCTTATGGATTATATGGGATTTGTCATTGGGGAATGATTTTATCCCTATTGCAGAATCTCCCAGCCTGCCCTTCTTCCCTCCCCTCCGCTGCGGCACATTTACCCGTAATATATTCTCTACTTAACCAAACACGGAGGAAGGGAATTATTATTCTAAAATAACTGTTTATTATTCCAAAAGCCATTGTCTCCAAAACAGAGTCCTCTCCCTGCATGATAATGGGGGAGCTTCATTGGCCGACGCGCACTTCATAACGATTTCCTTCATTGCTCTAGAGGGGATGTCAGATTGGCCTGGAAGAAATACTTTCACTCAATGGAATATTTTTAGCCGTGTCATAGCTTAGGGAAGGGGAAAAAAAAATAAAATAAAATTCATTGCTATGAGATTTGAATTTAATAGCAGGAGCTCAGCAGCTTGTGGTGGAAGGAAAATTAAACTCCCAAACTTAACGATTTGTGAGCCATTCTACATACTGCTATACAGAGCCATGATAATATCCAGAGTCAGACAATATCCATGTTAGGGTGTGAAGCTTGGCCTTATAATAATCCATGGAACCACTGTAAGCAGCAGTCCTGCCCTGCTTTATGGCTGAGATTCTAGCTATCTGTATAACAGAGCATTCTGTCACAGTGGCACAGATCCTATCTGATCCCCCCATTGTAAGCAGCAGTCCTGCCCTGCTTTATGGCTGAGATTCTAGCTATCTGTATAACAGAGCATTCTGTCACAGTGGCACAGATCCTATCTGATCCCCCCATTGTAAGCAGCAGTCCTGCCCTGCTTTATGGCTGAGATTCTAGCTATCTGTATAACAGAGCATTCTGTCACAGTGGCACAGATCCTATCTGATCCCCCCATTGTAAGCAGCAGTCCTGCCCTGCTTTATGGCTGAGATTCTAGCTATCTGTATAACAGAGCATTCTGTCACAGTGGCACAGATCCTATCTGATCCCCCCCATTGTAAGCAGCAGTCCTGCCCTGCTTTATGGCTGAGATTCTAGCTATCTGTATAACAGAGCATTCTGTCACAGTGGCACCGATCCTATCTGATCCCCCCCATTGTAAGCAGCAGTCCTGCCCTGCTTTATGGCTGAGATTCTAGCTATCTGTATAACAGAGCATTCTGTCACAGTGGCACAGATCCTATCTGATCCCCCCATTGTAAGCAGCAGTCCTTCGTGGTGGGTTCGGGGGTTCGGCTGAACCTTGTAGATTGTAAGCTCTTTTGGGCAGGGCTCTCTTCACCTCTTGTATTGGCTATTGATTGCTTTATATGTTACTCCTTGTAGATTGTAAGCTCTTTTGGGCAGGGCTCCCTTCCCCTCTTGTATCGGTTACTGATTGCTTTATATGTTACTCCTTGTAAAGTGTAAGCTCTTTTGGGCAGGGCTCTCTTCCCCTCCTGTATCGGTTACTGATTGCTTTATATGTTACTCCTTGTAGATTGTAAGCTCTTTTGGGCAGGGCTCTCTTCCCCTCCTGTATCGGTTACTGATTGCTTTATATGTTACTCCTTGTAGAGTGTAAGCTCTTTTGGGCAGGGCTCTCTTCACCTCTTGTATCGGTTATTGATTGCTTTATATGTTACTCCTTGTAGAGTGTAAGCTCTTTTGGGCAGGGCTCTCTTCACCTCTTGTATCGGTTATTGATTGCTTTATATGTTACTCCTTGTAGAGTGTAAGCTCTTTTGGGCAGGGCTCCCTTCCCCTCCTGTATTGGTTACTGATTGCTTTATATGTTACTCCTTGTAGATTGTAAGCTCTTTCGGGCAGGGCTCCCTTCCCCTCCTGTATCGGTTACTGATTGCTTTATATGTTACTCCTTGTAGATTGTAAGCTCTTTTGGGCAGGGCTCCCTTCCCCTCCTGTATCGGTTACTGATTGCTTTATATGTTACTCCTTGTAGATTGTAAGCTCTTTTGGGCAGGGCTCCCTTCCCCTCCTGTATCGGTTACTGATTGCTTTATATGTTACTCCTTGTAGAGTGTAAGCTCTTTTGGGCAGGGCTCTCTTCCCCTCTTGTATCGGTTACTGATTGCTTTATATGTTACTCCTTGTAGAGTGTAAGCTCTTTTGGGCAGGGCTCCCTTCACCTCTTGTATCGGTTACTGATTGCTTTATATGTTACTCCTTGTAGAGTGTAAGCTCTTTTGGGCAGGGCTCTCTTCACCTCCTGTATCGGTTACTGATTGCTTTATATGTTACTCCTTGTAGAGTGTAAGCTCTTTTGGGCAGGGCTCTCTTCCCCTCTTGTATCGGTTACTGATTGCTTTATATGTTACTCCTTGTAGAGTGTAAGCTCTTTTGGGCAGGGCTCTCTTCACCTCCTGTATCGGTTACTGATTGCTTTATATGTTACTCCTTGTAGAGTGTAAGCTCTTTTGGGCAGGGCTCCCTTCCCCTCCTGTATCGGTTACTGATTGCTTTATATGTTACTCCTTGTAGAGTGTAAGCTCTTTTGGGCAGGGCTCCCTTCCCCTCCTGTATCGGTTATTGATTGCTTTATATGTTACTCTGTATGCCAATGTATGAAACCCACTTATTGTATAGCGCTGCGGGATATGTTGGCGCTTTATAAATAAATGCTAATAATAATAATAACCCAAAAAACTGGGTTTGGTGCATCCCTAATTATTGGCCGGCCTCAGGCAATCTGGGGCTCTTTTATTAAGAACTATTTTTCACAAATAGTTTTTGTGTATATTTTTGCCTAAACCCTTACATTTTGCACTGCTGTGCCCTCCTTTTCTATTTGTGAAACACAGTCAAATGCAATTTGTGCACAAAAATTCACGAATGAGATTGGGATTTGCCCTCTTTGCATGTTTATTGTGTGCGAAACGCAGAAATTTGCTGTGAATCCATGCCTATAGAAACATTTCGCCCATCACTACACATTAAATGCCCCAGTCTTGTCCTGCTTTATACATAGAAACACGGGCAAATATGTTCATTGGGCAAATAGTTCTGAGCTGCGTGAATTTCATAAGTGACCCCCAGTAACTGCCCTGCATGAAAACCAAATCACTTCACTAGTAAGTCACTCCGGCCCCTAATATCCCCTGTGTTTGCATAGGTGCGCCACACCAATATAATAGTGATGAGTGAATCTGTCCCTTTTCGCTTCGCCATAAAACTTGCGAAACGGCAAGAAAATTTGCAAAACTGCGAAAAAATGCGCAAAATGCATTTGTCACACTTTTTTTGTTACCCACGTAACCCGTGTTTTTTTTGTTGCCCCACTTTTTTGACGCGAGCGCACCCGATTTGACGAGTGACAAAAATCCCAGCGTGACTAACTTTTCATCGCCGAAATTTTATGGAATTTCTACAGAACTTGCAAAACGCATTTGTTCCACAATTTTTTTTTGTCGCCCGTGTTTTTTCTGTCGCCCACGTCTATTTTCTGTCACCTGTGTTTTTTTGTTGCCCGTCATTTTTTGATGCGACCGCACCCTTTTTGACGCAACCGCACTCGATTTGACGAGCGACAAAAAATCTCAGCGTGACGAATTTTTCCACGCCGAATTTTTATGTAATTTTTACAGAGTTTGCAAAACGCATTTGATCCACAATTTTTTTGTCGCCCGTGTTTTTTCTGTTGCCCGCATCTATTTTCTGTCACCTGTTTTTTTTTATGCCCGTACTTTTTTGATGCGGCCGCACCCTTTTTGACGCAACCGCGCTCGATTTGACAAGCGACAAAAAATCCCAGTGTGACTAATTTTTCCATGCCAAATTTTTTTGTAATTTTTACAGAACTTGCAAAACGCATTTGTTGCACAATTTTTTTTTGTCGCCCGTATTTTTTTTCTCGCCCGCGTCTATTTTCTGTCACCCGTGTTTTTTTTGTTGCCTGCACTTTTTTGACGCGACCGCACCCTTTTTGACGCAACCACGTGACTAATTTTTCCACGCCAAATTTTTATGGAATTTTTACAGAACTTTTGCGAAACGATTCGCCAATGGCGAAATGTGGAAATTCGCTGCAAATCCATGCCTGGAGAATTCGCTCATCACTACAATATAATGCCCAATTTAGTGTATTCCGGCTGGAGAATCCCGGAATAATCCCCCAGACTTAGTTTCCCATGTTCTTTCTACGTGAGTAAATAAATAATGAATAATGCATGATGGCGACACGTTGACAGGGATAAAAGTGCCGGCCGCTTTCAGATGGCGGATAGAAATGTTCCAGGCTGCATATGTTCAGAGCCGAGCGCGGCGTTTCTTCCGTCTTCTAAAATAGATCTCTGCGCTCAGGTTTCACACAAACTGAATGTGCAGATTTGCATCAATCTTTTAACCGTTCCGTTAACTCTGGGGGTTTTATTGATTGAACGAACAACTCATCAGTAAAGGCCGTTCCAGGAAAAATACATTGGCGTCAAGCGGCAGTAATCATATTTATTTTCGTCTCGGAATAAACCACCCACAATGCACAATGGTGGCTCACAGCAGCTCACTCTTCATGGTAAATGTGCAGTTTCTTTAGTTGGGTAAAAACCAGTGTCGGACTGAGATGCCAGGGGCCACCAGAAACCCTTGGACCCTAGGCCCACTCTCCAAACTATTATTCCTCCTCTCCTCCCTCAACTTCTTCATTATCCAAGTCTCTTTTCTCTATCCTTCCATCTCCTTTTCCCATACAGAATGTCACTATCAGTCTCCCAAAACTCAAAACAGGCGCCAAGGGTCCCGTCATGACTCGCGCTTCTGCCTATAACAGCCGCCTTTCACGTCGGGAGGAGCCCTTCGCTATTTGGATGCCGCCAGGACTTATTGTGAGAGAGTTCTGAGCAGGCAAGGGAACCAATCGTGTGGCTTCAGAGTAGTCGAGACAGGCCGGGGTCAGCAACGGTCAGGCAACGCAGTACGGTATCAGAATCCAAGGGAATAGTCAGACGGCAAAGGTCGGTTCAGGCAGCAGACAAGGAAGGTCAGGTACAGGCAATGGTCAAACACGGCAGAATCAGCAGAAAACCTACGTTGGGAAGGGAATACAGGCAGCAAGTGCCTTAAATATTCAAATTTTGGCGCCAGAATGATGTCACACGTGCCGAGTGCCAGCCACAAGTGCGCATGTGCAGGGCGAGGGATGCGGACGCGCATGCGCGTCAAAAGGCAGCGCACCATGACCATGCAATTGGCCAAGTAGTTAGGAGCAGGAGGACCCACTGACCCCTGGGCCCACTGGGAGTTTTCCTGGTATCCCTGTGGGTCAGTCCGACACTGGGTAAAACACATGGGGACTCACATACTATAGCCCTGGGCACAAGGCAATAAGGGGTGCATGTAAATTTGTATCCAAATTGGGGCAAACCCAATTACACTTAAATTTGTGAAAAATTGTGCATTTTGGGTAAAAAAACACATTGCACTGCATTCCTAAACGAGCCTTCTAAAAGAAAGGGAGATTCGCAAACCCCAAAATGTTATCCATTTATTTACAATGTCTATATCCCAAGATATTCCCGATACCCCTCATTTCATACTCCCACCCAATGGCTCAGTAACATGATAAAAACATATCAGTAAAGATATCGGCGATTGGAAATGACCCCTAATACTCAGAACCTGAGCCGACTTACAGTCCCAGTGAAGTACAGTGAAGTTCAATGGTTTTCCTGTGTCACCTCCTGGAGGGCAATTCACAAATCAGAATGTAAGCTCTTGCGAGCAGGGCCCTCCCCCTAGTGTCTCCGCTCCTTATCCAGTGTAACTGCAAACCATTTTTGTGAATTGTTTATATGTACACGTTAACTGTTATGTCTTTTGTACCCCTCTATTCTGTAAAGCGCTGCGTACATTGATGGCGCTATATCAATAGTAATAATATGTCAAAATTGTGACAACTAATTCACAGATGCACAGACTTTTCTGACTAGTGATGAGTAGTGATGAGCGAATCTGTCCCGAAAGAATAGCCATGGGCAACGAAAGAATAGCCATGGGCGACAATTTTTTTTTGACATGCAACATTTCGCGAATTTTCTGCCGTTTTGCGAAAAATTCGAAAAATTCGCAGAAAATTCGCGAAATGTTGCATGTCAAAAAAAAATTGTCGCTCGCGGCTATTCTTTCGTCGCCCATGGCTATTCTTTCGTCATGCAGCTATTCTTTCATCGCGCGGCTATTATTTTGTCGCACGGCTATTATTTCGTCGCCCGCAGCTATTATTTTGTCGAGCGGCTATTATTTTGGCTATTATTTTTGGACGTGCAGCAAATTTTTCTGCGGCAAATGTTTTCATCCGTTTCACGAAACAATCCGCCAATGGCGAAACGCCGAAATTCACCGCAAATCCATGCCTGGCGAAACATTTCGCCAATCACTAGTGATGATAATGCTCGAAACTTTGTAAGAATTTACGAAACGGCGAAAAATTTACAAAACACAGAAAATGTGTGTCAAAAAAATAGTTGCACAAGTAAAAAAAACTGACATGCTCAATATATATTTTTTTACGTATGTTGTTGTTTTTGCCGCAAATCCTTGTCTGCCGAAATATTTCGCTCCTCGCTAATTGCAACATTTATTTTTGCGTTCATTTTCAAATAATATTGCAGAATCGTGTGTTTATTGTTAAAAAGAAGGCTTTTCCTTGTTTATAATATGATTGCGCTGTAGGTTTCCTGATGATTGAATTACTGGCAACTCCTTTTTGCAGCCATTTTTTGCGGAATGCGTCGGGAGTGGAAGTGCTAATTTGTCGGTTCCAGTTGGACTGCTGGCGGGGGGGGACCGACGGTTTGGGAAGAAGCAAATAAGACGCCTGGTAACGTCTGTGAAATTATTCAGGCTGAAGTCTCTCCCTGCGTGTCCCTAGCGCAGCCGCTTAATCTGTCCTCTCAGCAGGGAAGGAATCTGATTCGCTGATTATGAATACAACGCAGTCTTTCTTTCCACGGGGGCATGACATATCACTCGGCACGCCGGAGCCCTCAAAACAAATTCTTTCCACAGTCCCTTCGCCACAGTCGGTTACCGCTCGGCAAAGCCCCCCTCCTTGCTTCTTAATATCAGGTCATGTGTCATATCTTCTTCTGTTCCACTGCAGATTTACTACTGAGCCAACACTGTGTATGAAATAGAGCAACAAACCCAATGAATCTCGGCAAAGGTTTTGCTTTCACAACACAATCGGGGCTGATCCATTAACGGAGCAGAATAGCACATTGGGGGTTTGTCATCTAAAAGATAAAGGGGCACCGCATTCCAAATTGTTCTTGGTTTTATTGCGCTAAGTAGCGATGAGCGAATTCTATCAGCAGGCATGGATTTGCAGCAAATTTACGCATTTCACCACTGGTGAATCATTTTGCAAAATTTCTGTGAAAATTCACAGCGGAAAAATTTCGTAAGTCGTCAAAACTAAGATATAATTACCCCTTATTGGGGCAGAACAGCCCTATTGGGTTTATTTCATGGTTAAATGATTCCCTTTTCTCTGTAATAATAAAACAGTACCTGTACTTGATCCCAACTAAGATATGATTACCCCTTATTGGGGGCAGAACAGTCCTATTGGGTTTATTTAATGGCTAAATGATTCCCTTTTCTCTGTAATAATAAAACAGTACCTGTACTTGATCCCAACTAAGATATAATTACCCCTTATTGGGGGCAGAACAGCCCTATTGGGTTTATTTAATGGTTAAATGATTCCCTTTTCTCTGTAATAATAAAACAGTACCTGTACTTGATCCCAACTAAGATATAATTACCCCTTATTGGGGGCAGAACAGCCCTATTGGGTTTATTTCATGGTTAAATGATTCCCTTTTCTCTGTAATAATAAAACAGTATCTGTACTTGATCCCAACTAAGATATAATTACCCCTTATTGGGGGCAGAACAGCCCTATTGGGTTTATTTCATGGTTAAATGATTCCCTTTTCTCTGTAATAATAAAACAGTACCTGTACTTGATCCCAACTAAGATATAATTACCCCTTATTGGGGGCAGAACAGCCCTATTGGGTTTATTTCATGGTTAAATGATTCCCTTTTCTCTGTAATAATAAAACAGTACCTGTACTTGATCCCAACTAAGATATAATTACCCCTTATTGGGGCAGAACAGCCCTATTGGGTTTATTTCATGGTTAAATGATTCCCTTTTCTCTGTAATAATAAAACAGTACCTGTACTTGATCCCAACTAAGATATAATTACCCCTTATTGGGGCAGAAACCTTTTATACCTACAATATTTATCACTCACTGGTCCCACAAATTCCCTTTTTCCTTGTGTATATTCCATGTATAACAGGGCATTAAAGAAGTTTATAGGAATTGACAAAATAAAGTTGGCGATGTCCCTGGAAAAGAACGTGTTTAATATTGTCTAATACAGAATTCCTTTTAACCTCGCCAAGTACGTTATGGCGTTTGATCTCGATGATGACCCAGTGTTTTTGATTTTTAGTTTAATGACTAAAGTCATTTTACTGACTTCAAAAGCCGCAGCCTTGAAAGTAAAAATATTAATATTAAGCAGAGACGGCCTTTTATCAAGTTTGGGATTATAAAGATGTACTTGGCACGTGGGAGGAAGTTATGGCGGACAAGGACACAATCTTGGCGCCCATTAATCTTGACAGGTTAATGTCTGAAATATGTGACCAGATAATTATTGTGGTAATATATAGCAACTTAGTAAGCTAATATTTTATGGGCAGAATCGACTGTAATTAATGGGACTTGTTCTAAGATCATCCGGTTAGAAAATAAACATTGTGCTACCACTGGTTAAGCCTTCTTCTACCTGCTGGGAGCTGGAGACAATATCTGTCACCTTGAATAACACAGGAAATAGTATTTATATCCCATTTTGTCTACAGAGATTGGAGTATCCCTAAAAAGTTTTCACTTCACCCCTATCTGAGAAAAATTAACTGCCTACTAACAATTGTATTTATGCTAAGGGTAGATGGGGTGGGGGGCTCACAATAGAGCATTGTTATATTACAGCCCTATCATTCGCTGGTCGCTTGCTGGAAATTTCTGGAGGAGAGGGGATGTAATAAGGGTTGGTATCTTTTTCATGGCCCCTTAACAGCCAATGATGTTGGGGATAGGGGCGGGACAAATAAGGGGTGGATCTATTTTGCTGATGGAGCCTGGGTATGATCCAAGGGGGCAGAGCTTCTAAACTATTTGGAAAACTGAAGTGAGCTACAGGGTGGAAGAAGTAATGGGTAGGATGGAGGGGAATTGGGGGCGGGATGGAGGTGGAGTTGGGGGTGGATTTGGGGCAAGCCAGAGGCAAAAAATTAGGGATTACAAATTTACCAGCAAGTACTTTTCTGGTAAATTTCTAATGGCTTCGGCCCTGGCTGATATTCATTTTATTCAGTTACTATATGAGTGTAGTTCAGTTTCTAGATTGTCATGGGTGGCCAGGTGGTTAGTTATAAAAAATAGAAGGTTGTTGACATAAGAAGCCATTTTATGTTGTTGACTTTCTATCAGGGGTTCATTCTGATCTTGCTGAGCAGAGGTTCTAGGGTGAGGGTAAGTGGAAGAGAGTGGCAGGGTTAGACTGGTGGGAAAGTTTTGGGCGCAGTCCATATTCTTTAAGGTAGACTGTCATTAATAGTCAGCTAACCCTACCAAAGGCCTTTTTGGGATCAGTAGATAGCAACAGGGTTGGCTGCTGAATTTGTTTGCTTTTATAGTCCCGACTGATCAATCTGTTGGTGGTATCCCTTTGCTCCTCTACTCGGGTGAAGCCAACTTGGTCCAAATCAAGAAGTAAATGGGGATGGTTTATACACTGGCATATGATTTTTGCTAGTAGTTTGATCTAGTGATTGAGCTTGATCTGTAGGATTCTGGGTTTTTCCCTTGTTTGAGAATTACGTAAATAGTAGCCTCTAAAGACAGGGGTAGAAATAATTCCCTATCAGAATGCTATTAAGAGATGGTAGGAAGTGTTTTTTGAACTAGAGAGTAGAGAAACCATCTGAACTGAGGCTTTACCAGTTGGGGGTTCTTTGTGAGATTGCAAGAATAATGGGGTGTGCGAGATGGACTGTTGAATGAGGTGATAGTTTAGGTGTGGTATAAAATAAAAAGAGGACTACTAGTTTTCTCATATTTTAGATATACAGGTATGGGACCTGTTATCCAGAATGCTGGGGTTTTCCGGATAAGGGGTCTTTCCATAATTTGGATCTCCATAACTTAAGTCTGCTAAAAGTCATTTAAATATTAAATAAGCCTAATGGGCTTGTTTTGCCCCCAATAAGGGGTAATTATATCTTAGTTGGGATCAAGTACAGGTACTGTTTTATTATTACAGAGAAAAGGGAATCATTTAACCATGAAATAAACCCAATAGGGCTGTTCTGCCCCCAATAAGGGGTAATTATATCTTAGTTGGGATCAAGTACAGGAACTGTTTTATTATTACAGAGAAAAGGGAATCATTTAACCATGAAATAAACCCAATAGGGCTGTTCTGCCCCAATAAGGGGTAATTATATCTTAGTTGGGATCAAGTACAGGTACTGTTTTATTATTACAGAGAAAAGGGAATCATTTAACCATTAAATAAACCCAATAGGGCTGTTATGCCCCAATAAGGGGTAATTATATCTTAGTTGGGATCAAGTACAGAAACTGTTTTATTATTACAGAGAAAAGGGAATCATTTAACCATTAAATAAACCCAATAGGGCTGTTCTGCCCCAATAAGGGGTAATTATATCTTAGTTGGGATCAATTACAGGTATTGTTTTATTATTACAGAGAAAAAGGAAATCAGTTTTAAAATTCTGAATTATTTGATAAAAATGGAGTCTATGGGAGATGGGCTTTCCATAATTCGGAGCTTTCTGGATAACGGATTTCCGGATAAGGGATCCTATACCTGTATGAGGTAAAATGTAAGATTAAAAAAAAAAAAAAAATTCCACTAAGACCATGTCCTTTGCCATAATGGGAATAAAATATAACAAAATGTATTTACAGAAAGGTCACAGATATTAATAATTTACTGCTTGCTCAAGTCCAGTATCAAAAACCTTAATTAGAAGAGCTTTATACCAAGGGAACAATACCTTGGAGTTCCAGGGCTGGGGAGGAAGAATAAACATCAAGTAAACTAGGTCAATGAAAGCTTCTGAGAGCTCAAGTACAGTCACAACATCCTAAAAGAAGCAAAAAAAAAATGTGTTAACCATGATCATTCATTAAACACACAGCCAAGAGCTGCAAATGACAAATAAATTAGGCTCACAGAAATGTTTCATAATCAACGTACTAAAAACTCAACTACTATTGGCAAAAACTTGGCACTTACTTCTGAATTATTCATATCTGGCAGGAGGTCGCACAGAAAGCCAGCAATTACCTTCAGAAGAAACGGGAATTAAAAAGACATGTTGGTACACAGCCATGATGAATAAGCTCCAAAAAAAGAGCCGGCTGAATTTAGATACAAAGGGGTTTTATTTATTTATTAGTTTTTTTTTTCTGTGTAAAAAACAGTCTGGTGTGCCTATTTAGTAAAAACTGTCAATCAAAAAAATAAGCAAAACATGATGAGTGCAAAAGAAATGTATTACTTGACCATAAGTAAAACATAGGCGGAATCAAACCCTCACTAATAGTGATGAGTAGTGATGAGCGAATTTTGTCGCCAGGCATGGATTCGCATTGAATTTCTGCATTTCGGCATTGGTGAATTGTTTCGCACGTCAAATTGGGCACAGTCGCTTCAAAAAGGGCGCAGTTGTGTCAAAAAAGGGCGCGGTCGCATCAAAATTGGGTGCCGTCGTGACAAAAAAATTAGCCGAGGTGACAAAAAATAGATGCGGGCGACAAAAAAATATCCGTGGGCAACAAAAAAGACACGCTCGACAAAAAAACAAATGCATTTCGCAAATTTTTCACCGTTTCGTGAAACGGGACAGATTCACTCATCACTAAAGATGAGTGAAAAAGAAATGTATTACTTGGCCATAAGTAAAACATAGGCGGAATCAAACCCTCACTAATAGTGATGAGCAAATTTTTTTGGCAGGCATGGATTCACAGCAAATTTCCGCATTTTGACATTGGCAAATTGTTTTGCAAAACTTCCGTGGGAAAATTTGTTGCGTGTCAAAAAAAAGTTGTGGCCTTGTCAAATGGATGTGGTTACATAATAAATAGGCAACAAAGTGCGGGCGACAAAAAAAAAGATGTGGGCGACAAAAAAAATTTTGTGCAACAAATGCGTTTCAGGAATTTTCTTGCTGTTTCAAAAATTTTATGGCGAAATGGGACAGATTCACTCATCACTAAAGATGAGTGCAAAAGAAATGTATTACTTGACCATAAGTAAAACATAGGTGGAATCAAATCCTCACTAATAGTGATGAGCAAATTTTTTCAGCAGGCATGGATTCGCAGCAAATTTCCGCATTTCGACATTATTCGATGAATTGTTTTGCAAAACTTCCATGGAAAAATTTGTCACGTGTCAAAAAAAAAGTTGTAGCCGCATCAAATGGGTGTGGTCGCATGAAAAATAGGTGCGGCCGAGGGGGAAAAAAACACCTGTGACAAAAAAGACTTGGACGACAAAAAAGTAGTGCAATGAGCCAATTTCACAGAATTTTCGTCATTTCACAAATTTTCCTGTTGTTTCACGAATTTTTTGGAACAGATTCACTCATCCCTACTCACTAACCATATACGATGGTGTTAATGCATTTAAAATTCTTCAGGCTCAGAATCTCCGAGATTTACTATGTGTCTAAACAACTGAAAATTTGACAATTTGCCAGGTTAAACTTGCCGTGTTTATGTAGAAGTCAATGGCAGAGGTCCCTTCCCTTTCCTTGAAGTTCTTTCTTTTATCTCGAAATGTTGCTGTCCAATTTTTGATGTCCATCACTTCTTTTTATGTGACCGCAACTTCACAAAAAAATTTGCCAATGGCGAAATGCAGAAATTTCACAGTGAATCCATGCCTGCTGAAATTTAAAGATAAGTACGTGTAAAACATTTCATATTATTATGGATGATTAAATGATACCACCAATTTTCCTATGGACTCGCATATCTCAGCCTGGCTGAGACTTGAATGTCACAATTGATCCAATTGACTGGAATACAGCCTTTGCAATGATATCGGCTACTTCAAAATCAGTCAGGCTTATGGAAACCAGTATCAAACTCATGCTCAGATGGTATCTGGTACCCTCAAGACTTTATAAGATTTACCCACAAACAGCCACTAAAATGTGGGGGAGAATATGTGGACAGGAAGGGACTCTTGTGCTCACCTGGTGGGACTGCCCTAAAACACAAAAGTACAGGTATCGGACCCCTTATCCGGAAACCCGTTATCCAGAAAGCTCCGAATTACGGAATGCCCGTCTCCCATAGACTCCATTTTAATCAAATAATTAAGAATTTTAAAACTGATTTCCTTTTTCTATGTAGAAATAAAACAGAACCTTGTAATTGATTCCAACTAAGATATAATTAATCCTTATTGGAGGCAAAACAATCTTATTGGGTTTAATTAATGTTTTATTGATTTTTTAGTAGACTTAAGGTATTGAGATCCAAATTACGGAAAGACCCCTTATCCGGAATACCCTTGGTCCCGAGCATTCTGGATAATGGGTCCTATACCTGTACTGGCAAGAAGTATTTGATTTAACAAGCAGAGAAATTAAGCAACCGATGAACCACTCACCTGCAACAGCTCTTCTGAATCTGGATTTGGACTTTCTGAAATTTTCCCACAAACTCCTTGTAGTACACATATTAGAAGCAGCAAGGCTTCTTTTAGCTCAAAAATGCAAACCCGATCTTATTCCCTCAATGCTAGAACTAAAAAACTTTATCAACTTCTCACAAACCCTTGAATATCACAATGCAAGGATTAAGAACTCTCTACGTAACCACCATAAGAAATGGGACTCATGGAAGAACTTTGCTGAGGCGGATACCCAGGAATAATAGCTAATAATTTACTTTTCTTCTTTCTCCTTTCTCTTTCCCTTGTTTTCTTCCCTTCTCTCTCTATGCTCTCTCTTCCTGTGATTGTCTGTCTTAATGCGTACAGACACATTCAATATTTGAGATACATGTAGATATAATACAAATATTGACTGTTAAACTTGTAAATGCAAAAAAAACTGTCAATAAAAAAAAGGACTTGTTTTGAGGCCTTTAGGAGCAACAGCCAAGGGGTTGGGGAGCAACATGTTGTCCTGAGCCACTGGTTGGGGATCACTGGTATAGACGGATATAACCTTACTTAGCATTGTTTTACTTTGCTACTTCTACTATATATCCATTAGCCACTAATAATGGAAGCCATTTTGGCATGAAACGTCCATCCTCTTGTCTTTTTGAATCCCCCACGCAGTTTTTCACTTGATACTCTAATTCAATTGCATGAAAACCTTTAGCGCTTCATGACTTAGTGGCACTATTCAAATAAAATGATGCCTGCATATCTACAAACGTGGGAAAGAATATCTTATTACTCCACCGTGAATCAGCCGGGACTGTGAATACGGCACTAAGAAAGCAGAAAATTACACTCGACTACTGTGAATTTCAGACGGCAGTCACTGTGCTTTTAAATCTCTGGCTCTTTATCCCTTTTGGTATTGGCTTATATATATATATATATATATATATATATAGGGATTGACAGACAGGCATAGTTACTAAAAGCAGTAGGGAGCGGGCAAAAATAGCAGCCGCTAATAAATGATCGCTCCCTATAAGGATGCAATGATGGATTTCAATACTCAATTAGAGATCACTCTGCATTCCTTAACCCATCTAAAACCACATATATTTTTTTATTAAAACTTCCATAGTTGTTATAAATATATTTAAAAATCTGAGCTTTCAATTATATATTGCCTGCCCCGCCTCTAGGCATAAAGGCGGGGCAGGCAATTACTTTCACTTTCCATTCAGCACTTCCTAAATATCACAGCCCTTTTTTACATTCCCCCTCCCTCCTGATTGTTTATAATTGTATATCATGTACACAAGATTTTGGAGGGATACAAAGCTTTTCTTTGTGTCCACAAAATGGAGTTTCCTTGCTGTGAATTCAAAGACTGAACAAGATTTATTTGATATAATATAAGTAAAGTTTATTTAGGTCAATTCGAATGATAGAGAAGGATCTGAAATAATTTTTTTAGGGGGACAGGTCTCCTTTACAATTAGTTACTGTGGTATTTGGCCACAAATCTAGATGGACAGGAGTTATTAAAGATAGGTGGTGCCTTCTGGACCTATGAAACATAATAGAGTTGCCACCTGTCCAGTTTTGACCCAGCCAGCCCGGTTTTCGGAAGGGCTGTCCGGATCAAAGCTGCTTTCTAAATTGGGAAAACTGGGCAGGACTCTCCAAAATTTAAGAGATGATCAGGCAATCACCGATCGCCATGTCATAGTCCCACCACCCCCATGACATCACATCCCCACGTAGTGACGTCATGTCTGCATCCCCAGTGACTGAACCTTTCCTTCTCCTTTAAAGGAGAAGGAAAGGTAAAAACTAAGTAAGTTTTATCAGAAAGGTCCATGTAAATACAGCCATAAGCACTCAGAGTTCTCTGTCAAAAGATTTGTTGTCTCTGTTTTCCTGTGCCAGAGACACACCCCTCTCTCCTCTCCCCTCTCCTGCTCCCCCCTCCCTCAAGCATGCTAAGAACCCCCCCCCCTTAGGAATGTAGATCTGAGCCAATTAGCAGGAAGCTTCCTCATGGTCTTACTAACTGAGCATGTACACCAGTCTTGGTGCAGGAGCAAGGCATTATGGGAACTTTCTTTACAAAGCTCAGCGTTTTTTTTTTCCTATGAGGCTTCTGATCACCTGAACGGGAGGAATATGGGGAGACTTAAGGGCACTATTGAGAGAACTTAAGGTATGCCTGCAGCTTGAGATTAACTCTTTATTAGCCTTTCCTTCTCCTTTGGCTTCTAAAGAGGTAGGACTAGGAGAGTAGTTAAACAAAGAAACTATCACTGTTTGGATAAGAAAGGTTTTCAGGACATTATGAGCAAGGTAAGCCATACAGAGTTGGCACCATTATACAGTAGAAGCTAGAGTAATAGGTTTTCTTCTAAAAGTCATGACAATGTGCCATCAAGGTGTGCGAATAGGATCATTTTATGGAATTGTGTTGCCTTTAAAATACATCAGTTCCTTCTTTCTTGAAATGTTTACGATTTGTACCCATTGTTTAACACTAGTACGTTCCATTAATAGCAAAATAAAAAGCTGCCACTGAATTGAAAAAAAAAACTGAATTTAAAAAAAATTAAAAGCTGACCCAGTTCCATTCAGACTGCAGGAAGTATAACTAATAAACAATGCATTTAAGATATTTGTATTCGGGTAAATCTAGGTTATTCCTGGTAAGACCTGCTGCGTGCCATCGTGTCTAAATACATTGGTCTCAGTAACGCATATATTTTGGATTTTAAATAGAATCGTATTGTTTCTGTTTCAATCTTTATGACAAAGCCCCCCCACAAACAAATAACGTTGCCCATTTTAGTGATGTTGTTAGAACTTTGCCTTGAGAGGAAACCCTTTGAAAGTTCATAGTTCCAAAAGTGTCCACAGGATGAGATTCCAAATAGTAACAGCCAAACTGGAACAGAAAGAAAACAGAAACTAAACAAGACAGGACCAGGGCAAAAAGCCTGTTATGAAGAGTGATTTGGGGGGTAAAAGGTAAATGTAATGGGAAAACAGTATGGGAGTTTCTATAGAGAGCTTCATACAACATATATTTGTATTCTGTAATATTATCCAAAATTGAGAGCCAGGTAGAGATGTCCAGAGCAGACATCTTGGAAGCATGCAACTCGAATATGATTGGCAAACTTATTTTTTATGAATTAACGGAAGGAAGTTGAGCCTTTCCCAACCAACCCTGCAGATAAGGTTACCTGAGGCTAGCCAATGGTGGCACATGATGAGCAAATACATTGGGAATTGGATGGATGAAGAGTTGGAGTTCATGTGGGGTCATAACTTTGTTAAGATAGTCCAAGTATCAAGCAGCCGGCAATTCCATAGTCAAACTCACAACCAGTAATGGACAAGGACAGGGCCAGTAAAAGCATCCAGAGTAGAATGCAAGGAATCCAGAACAGGAATGTGAACAGGAACATGTAAGCAATCATACAATATGGCAGTATGAGGTACAAATCAGGATCATTGGCACAAACATTATACCCATATGTTCACAAACTGGGGGACCTGAAGTACTGACTGGGGAATCAAGCCTAAGGGCCATCTTAAAAAAACCTGTAACCAATCCTGATGAATTGCAGTATAAGGTATAAGTCAGGATCATAGGATCAAACATGGTACCCATGCATTTACACCAAATGATACCAGTAATACAGTGGTTCCCAAAGTTGGAGACCTGAAGTACTAATTGGGCATCAAGCCTGGGGGCCATCTTAAAAGGACCTGTAAGCAATCCTGATGAAAAGCAGTATAAGGTACAAGTCAGGATGACCAGATCAAACATTGTACCCATTCATTCATATGAAATAATACCAGAAATGTAGTGTTTCCCAAAGTTGGGGACCTGGAGTATTAACTGGGGCATCAAGCCTGAAGGCCAGTCTGAAGGAACCTGTAAGCAATCCTAATGAATAACTGTACCCATGCATTCACATAAAATGATACCACTAATGCAGTGGTTCCTAATGTTGGAGACCTGATTGGAGCATCAAGCCTAAAGTCCGGCTATGGTCTTATATAGAAGGAATGTTTAGGTACTGTTATAAGAGTTAATTAGGGTGAGGTTTAAGATGATAGCGTATTTGCTAAGCTATTTGTAAGGATAAGCTAAGATCATCTAATCCCCAACCAGTGACTTGGGGGCAACATGTTGCTCACCAACCCCTTGGATGTTGCTCCAAGTGCCCCAAAACAAGGTAGTTATTTTTGAATTCCTGACTTGGGGGCATAATCTCAAATCTATAACTTGCAATAGGAGATCTACCCCAACAATTGGAAACCGTTGGTCTATGGCAGTGATTCCCAACCAGTAGCTCGGGGGCAACATGTTGCTCCCCAACCCCTTGGATGTTGCTCTCAGTGCCCCCAAATCAGGGAGTTATTTTTGAATTCCTGACTTGGGGGCAAGTTTTGGTTGAATAAAAACAAGATTTCCTACCAAATAAAGCCCCTGTAAGCTGATAGGGTGCATAGAGGCCCCTAATAGCCAATCACAGTCCTTATTTGGCTCCTCCATGAACTTTTATGGTGCTTGTGTTGCTCCCCAAGTCTTTTTATATTTGACTTACGAGTAAGAAAGGTTGGAGACCCCTGATCTAACCATATGTTGAACTTCAAGGCTGTATTTGAAACAAAGAAAAGTCCAGACACCACTGCAAACCTGAGTTCGAATCTGAGGACAGACAGATCCTAGAATCACCCCAGAGCATTACAGTTTTTGTAATTATTGTTAATAATTATTTCACTGTGCATTGGTACATGAAACCCAGAGCCAAGCTTTGCCCCTTGTAATATTATTTATTGTAAATATGGCCTCCTAAACTTTTTGTTTGTTACACATGAAAAAAACAGAGGAAATGCTGTTTAATACAATATCAACTTGTTTTTGTCTTCTTCTTTTTTTGAATTATTAATGCTTTCTAATAAAAAAAAATCAATAAAATATCATGAATATCACAAGTGTTTCCAGCGAAATTAGGAAAAGATAAGTTGCAAAAAGCACAACACAAGGTCATTTATTCTCTTTTGAAGACAACAAATTGCTTTGATCTAGTTACAAAGTGAAATGTATTCCAGACACATACCTTACACGGCTCTGTTTATTAAAATAACAGGCATTCCTGCATTCATTTTCCGTACTCCTAATTTTGAATTCTCCGTACAAAAGATCCAGTAGCAGATGCCATTTATCATGGATTTACATTTCTGCATTTGAGAAACGAAAGCCAAGATGTCGTGTTTCTAATTGGACTATAAAAAAAATAATTATCTTTGATATTAGACAATACGTCTTGGCATTAAACACTGAATGGGAGAGGCGGCCGTTAAATCAACGTATCCCAAAACTAAATGAAAAAAATTATTACCTGTAATAAAATATTTTGGGGGGTAAATGGAATCATAATATTAGTGATTAGATTCTTAATAGATCTTAGAATTAAAAAAAACATATACAGTGTAAATAGTGGTACAGGTATAGGAACCGTTATCCAGAATGCTCAGGACCAAGGGTATTTCCGTAATTGGGATCTCCATACCTTAAGTCTACTAAAAAATCAATAAAAAATTAATCAAACCCAATAGGATTGTTTTGCATCCAATAAGGATTATTTATATCTTAGTTGGGATCAAGTACAGGTACTGTTTTATTATTACAGAGAAAAGGGGAATCATTTAACCATGAAATAAACCCAATAGGGCTGTTCTGCCCCAATAAGGGGTAATTATATCTTAGTTGGGATCAAGTACAGGTACTGTTTTATTATTACAGAGAAAAGGGAATCATTTAACCATTAAATAAACCCAATAGGGCTGTTCTGCCCCCAATAAGGGGTAATTATATCTTAGTTGGGATCAAGTACAGGTACTGTTTTATTATTACAGAGAAAAGGGAATCATTTAACCATTAAATAAACCCAATAGGGCTGTTCTGCCCCCAATAAGGGGTAATTATATCTTAGTTGGGATCAAGTACAGGTACTGTTTTATTATTACAGAGAAAAGGGGAATCATTTAACCATTAAATAAACCCAATAGGGCTGTTCTGCCCCAATAAGGGGTAATTATATCTTAGTTGGGATCAAGTACAGGTACTGTTTTATTATTACAGAGAAAAGGGGAATCATTTAACCATTAAATAAACCCAATAGGGCTGTTCTGCCCCAATAAGGGGTAATTATATCTTAGTTGGGATCAAGTACAGGTACTGTTTTATTATTACAGAGAAAAGGGGAATCATTTAACCATTAAATAAACCCAATAGGGCTGTTCTGCCCCCAATAAGGGGTAATTATATCTTAGTTGGGATCAAGTACAGGTACTGTTTTATTATTACAGAGAAAAGGGAATCATTTAACCATGAAATAAACCCAATAGGGCTGTTCTGCCCCCAATAAGGGGTAATTATATCTTAGTTGGGATCAAGTACAGGTACTGTTTTGTTATTACAGAGAAAAGGGAATCATTTAACCATTAAATAAACCCAATAGGGCTGTTCTGCCCCCAATAAGGGGTAATTATATCTTAGTTGGGATCAAGTACAGATACTGTTTTGTTATTACAGAGAAAAGGGAATCATTTAACCATTAAATAAACCCAATAGGGCTGTTCTGCCCCCAATAAGGGGTAATTATATCTTAGTTGGGATCAAGTACAGATACTGTTTTGTTATTACAGAGAAAAGGGAATCATTTAACCATTAAATAAACCCAATAGGGCTGTTCTGCCCCCAATAAGGGGTAATTATATCTTAGTTGGGATCAAGTACAGGTACTGTTTTATTACTACAGAGATAAAGGAAATCAGTTTTAACATTCTGAATTATTTGATTAAAATGGAGTCTTGGAGTATTGTCTAAGGCAGGATATTTTCTGGAGTTTAGTAGCCATGAAAAAGTAGCTGCTACAAGTAGCTCTGTGTGTCTTCACCCTTAAGGCCAATGGGAGCAACATCCAAGGTGGTTGGGAGCACTTATGTTACTAACAAGTCACTGGTTGGGGATAATTGATTTGAACAAAGGGCTTCTTAGTGGATTGTACCAAGAAGTACAATTGAAGAAATAACAAAAACAATACATATTTCCCAATCTATGTTCAGCTCATTGCACTAGTTATCTACAACTTCTGGGGAACAAAGGTAAACTTGGCACAATGTGCAATAAATGGAGCAGTTTGTAAAATTGGAAAACATGTCCCATCAAACCCAAATTGTGTTTATAAATATCCCTCTTTTTAAGAGGCAATTGTCTGTGTGAAAAGAGCAGCACAGCAATACGTATAAATTATATTGGTTTATGTGCGTGGTAAAGGTGCTAGTTAATCCAATGAATGAATGCGCTCTAATAAATCAGGAGAATTGAAGACCATTGTGCTTTTGCTTTTCTTTTATTGCAGAGTATGTATAAAGAGACATTGTATTGTTATTCAGAAAAGTGTAATCAGTAAATAATAGGATTAATTTATAGCAGAAATATCTATACTTTATCCCTAAACACCCCATGAGCAATTTTGACGTAAATAAACTATTGTACATATTTGCCAGTATGGGGGCACGGTGGTTACCCTTCCTGCCTAAGAGCGTTGATTAAGACCTGGGCCTTCACAGTGTGTATAGTCTCTGCTTTCCCCCAAAGTCCAAAAACACACGGGTGGGTTAATTGTCTCCTTGAAAAACTGGCCCTGACGTGTGTGCGTTTGTGTGATAAGGAAACGGCAAACTCCTCAGGGGCAGAATCTTCCATGATTTTCTTCTCTGTAAAGCATTGTGTAATATGTCAGCACTACCTTCATCAGGGATAATGTTTACTACTAATAGAATCTAATTATGGCAAATCTTCTAGAGCTCTGGAACCTTTATTAATAAAATTATGCTCTTGAAATTCTGAAGTCAATTTCACTCATAGATGGACTGGTGGGTTTATTGGCACTTACTAAAGTTACGAAATACTCATCAAACCACAAGGATTAAAAGTAAACATTGTATTATTTCAACATATTGGGCCAGATTCAATTCAGTGAGAAAAAGGTTTATCATATAAACTCAGGAAAGAGTTTCAATTCAATTCAGAATTTAATTCAAAAACTTATCTCACTGTTTATCCTGTGAAAACTCAAAGTCTATGGGAAAAAAAATGGAATTGGATTAGGAGAAAAGTATAACTAAATCTAAAGCAACTGGACTTGTTAAGTAATCATTGAAGATGTTTCACTACTCATCCGAGCAGCTTCTTCAGTTCAACTGACGGGTATGGGAAGTCCTCAGCATATATACTCTTCCACTAATCCAATCACAGCACTTTGTAACTCTTCAGAGAGGGGACATCTGAAACTCACAGAGGTGTGAATGCTGGGGAGTTATTTTGAAAGGATTACCAAAGTATCATGCAACTCTTCAAAACAGGTGTTACTAACCATCCCTAAACAGAGGCGGGGGACTTCAACACCATCTGCTACATACAATGCTGTTCTACATCGGTACCCCGGCAGTTTCAGAACTCTTCACACATCCATTCATGCACACCTGTTCACACCTGTTTCAATGAGTTGCATGATACTTTGGTAATCCTTTCAAAGTAACTCCCCAGCATTCACACCTCTGTGAGTTTGTCAGGTGTCACCTCTACCCGCCCACCAATGATGTCACAAAAGGGGTGGGCACACACCTATAAACAAGAGAGCCAGAACCTGTAAGCTGGTAGTGTAAGGTCATGGGTGGGGACAGCAAGAAGAAGAGCTGGACCCAAACCCATCCTTGACCCGAAAATTTGTGCAGAGGTCGGCCCGAACCTGTCCGACTCAAGAGTAAATGCACATCAGTAAATCCTAGCCTTGCCCTGTACGGGAGGGGGTTGGCAAACTATAAGCTTTATGAATAAAATAGCTTTCAATAAGGACGATGATGCTCAAAGCGTTCCAATGAATGGATCTATGTCCAAAAAATCTGCTTTGGAATATGTTTTAGTACAGTTATTATTATTCTGGAATCCAATTTCCTAATGCAAATATCATGATTTAATAGATTATATCATGTTATTATATTTATGAAAGTGTTAAATACCCTACTTGCAAACTGGCTTCAGCTGAGGCCATCACAGTCCATACATATCCCAAAAGTCCTCCAGTAATGAGCAAGAGGAATTGCCCCAGTAACTAGGCAGCAAAAAATAAAATGAATGGGAAATTCCAGCCATAACCATTGCCACAACCAACCCCCACAAATCTTTATCATAAACTCTATAGAGATATTCAAAAATGACCGGTAAAGGTATTACTCTGTCCTAAGCACAAATGAGTGGGATACTGTCTATAATATATCGACTAGAGAGTAGGGATGTAGCGAACCTCCAAAAAAAAGTCCGCGAACGCGTTCGCGAACTTACGCCAAAAAGCGTGAATATTCGCGAACTTTGCGAACCCGATAGACTTCAATGGGAAGGCGAACTTTAAAACCTAGAAAAGCCATTTCTGGCCAGAAAACTGATTTTAAAGTTGTTTCAAGGGTGCCACGACCTGGACAGTGGCATGCAGGAGGGGGATCAAGGGCAAAAATTTCTCTGAAAAATACTTTGTTGACACAGCGTTGCGTAAAACCGCAAAGGCAGCTGGCAGACCTAGCGGAAATACGCAGCGTTTTTTGCTATTTCGCACTATTAGCACCATGGAAACGGGATTTGCTTACACCAGTACTAGGCTGAAAAACGCCATGTGTGGCTTGTGCGGCGTTTTTAGGCCGAGAAAAAACGCAGCAGAAAAAAAAACGCGGCGAACCTAAATTGCGAACATACGCGAAAAGTTTGCGAACTTCCGAATTTGCGAACACCCGATGTTTGCGCGAATTAGTTCGCCGCTGAACAGTTCGCTACATCTCTACTAGAGAGGAGCAAATTTTTTGGACAGGCATGGATTCGCAGCGAATTTCTGCATTTCGCCATTGGCGAATTGTTTCGTGAAACTTCTGTGAAAATTCACCGTGGAAAAATTTGTCGCGTGGATTTTTTTTTGTTGTGTGGTAAATTGGGCGCGGTCACGTAAAAAAAAGGCGTGATCGCGACAAAAAAATAGACGCGGGCGACAAAAAAAGATGCAGGCAACAAAAGAAGACGTGGGTGACAAAAAAACGGGCAACAAATGTGTTTGATGAATTTTTCGCCGTTTTGTGAATTTAATGGCGAAGCAAAATGGGACAGATTCGCTCATCACTAATATTGACCCTTAAATCCTAGCTTCTATGTTATTTTGCAATGAAAGTTTAATAAAAAATAAAAGTGCCCTATTGTAATTATATTACTGCGAAATAAAACTTTATTGCTTAGAAATGGAGACGAAATGGAACACATTCAATAATGGGATTTTTTTTTTTTGTACTTTTGCTTAAATTCATATTGTTCCAGTGCTTAATGGCATCTTTAGTAAACTCTAACGACTTAGTAAACCCGAGGAAAGTTTTTGCTTTAATTTTGCCAAGTTTCCAATTAATTGGCTAAAACTTATTATACTCCCGTTGCAAAATTACTTGCACTAAATAAGACAAAACTGCATATTTCTACCAGAAAATTCTCACTTGGTGCTTGATGATATTTTATTGGTTTAATTTTGCATTATTATGAATAACAATGTAGGCTCTCATTGCCGCAATTATGAATTCCGCCATTAGTTAGAGCTAATACTCTAATTGCAGGGACTCATGGGAAGTCTAAATTTGCATCTTCCTTATTAGTTTAGAGATAATGTTGTAATTCTTCCAACAAATGACTGTGTGTTCCAACGGCACTAGAACGGATTCCTACGCCACACAACAAATGATGCGCTGGTGGAAGTTTGCGCCAGAGAGTTCCCAGAGATTATTTGAAACTTATCATTGTATAAGGAGTTGAAAATAATATCTAGTTCCTTCCTGTTTTAATTTGTTTCTCAGTTTCCTGGGTTTCGCTGGCGCTTTGTCTGAAGGCGAATAAATTCTGCACAGTGTGGAACATTTTCAGCTGGGCTAAATGGTGAAGGCAGAAGAAGCAAAATAAGAAGTTTAACGGGACAGAAGGATGTCCATTTAGCACAGTATACTACTTTCTAGTTTAAGGGGGGAGAGGTTTGACTACCTGGTACATCAGCAATATAAGATGTTATAGGCGTCGGAACTAGGAGGGGCCAGGGGGGGGTGGCCGCCCCAGAGTCCCCCCGGTTTTGGAAGTTGTGGCTAAACGGAAGCGGAGGGGAAGGCAGCTCGGGTGGGAGAGGAACAGCGTGGGTGGGAGAGGGACAGCGTGGGTGGGAGAGGAACAGCGTGGGTGGGAGAGGAACAGCGTGGGTGGGAGAGGGACAGCGTGGGTGGGAGAGGAACAGCGTGGGTGGGAGAGGGACAGCGTGGGTGGGAGAGGAACAGCGTGGGTGGGAGAGGGACAGTGTGGGTGGGAGAGGAACAGCGTGGGTGGGAGAGGGACAGTGTGGGTGGGAGAGGGACAGCGTGGGTGGGAGAGTAACAGCGTGGGTGGGAGAGGGACAGCGTGGGTGGGAGAGGAATAGTGTGGGTGGGAGAGGGACAGCATGGGTGGGAGAGGAACAGAGTGGGTGGGAGAGGGACAGCGTGGGTGGGAGAGGAACAGCGTGAGTGGGAGAGGGACAGCGTGGGTGGGAGAGGAACAGCGTGGGTGGGAGAGGGACAGCATGGGTGGGAGAGGAACAGCGTGGGTGGGAGAGGAACAGCGTGGGTGGGAGAGGGACAGCGTGGGTGGGAGAGGAATAGCGTGGGTGGGAGAGGGACAGCATGGGTGGGAGAGGGACAGCGTTGGTGGGAGAGGAACAGCGTGGGTGGGAGAGGGACAGCGTGGGTGGGAGAGGGACAGCGTGGGTGGGAGAGGAACAGCGTGGGTGGGAGAGGGACAGTGTGGGTGGGAGAGGGACAGCGTGGGTGGGAGAGGGACAGCGTGGGTGGGAGAGGGACAGCATGGGTGGGGCTCTAAGGGGGCTCTCTTTGGCCACAAAAAGTGGGCCTGTCCAAAAATGTTGGTGGTGCGCTACGCCAACTTGTGCTGCCTCTGTAAGATGTAATCTATTGCATGAACCCTGATAACCGAGTTCCCCCGGTTTTGGAAGTTGTGGCTAAACAGAGGGACAGCGTTGGTGGGAGAGGAACAGCGTGGGTGGGAGAGGGACAGCGTGGGTGGGAGAGGAACAGCGTGGGTGGAAGAGGGACAGCGTGGGTGGGGCTCTCAAGCTCTTTGGCCACAAAAAGTGGGTGTGTCCAAAAATGTCGGCAGTGTGCTATGCCAACTTCTACTGCCCCTGTAAAATGCAATCTATTGAATGAACCCTGATGAACTTAAATGACCCTCTATGTTTTGAGCAGATTAACAGAACTAAATCCCACCCCCCCCAAAAAAAATGCCTGGGATCATTGTGCTGAAAATGTTTTGGTGGGGCAGGCCGGCTTCAAAAGGTAAAGATGCTGATGCAGGAAGCTCCTCCTGATGCTTCTCTGCTCTGTATTATCCCTCAAGGTTTAATTAAATGAAGTAAAAAGGAGTGATTTAATAGAGCAAAGAAACATCAAGAAACAAAGTAACCTAAAAATCTGGTGGCCGGCTGGCTTGAAAGAATAACAGGAATTGCACCCATTGAAAATTCACAATACTAGAAGTGTAAAAGTGCTAATATCACATAAACTAAAAGGACAAATTACATAAATTGCTACATTGTTCTCTGGGCCATTATTTTAACTGGATTTATTTTCGTTTAAAAATGTCACATTAATTTGTTTGGGGGGGTTTGTTGCAACATATTGAGCATGTCAAGAAATGTCATAATTGTAGATGGAGAGGGAAAAAAGATCTTAAGGGAAAAGAATAGAGATCTTTTATGGTTGGGTTGAGGCGCTGGAAAATTAAATTGTGGCGTATGGACAAAAGTTCAGAGATGGAAAAAAAGAAAATGTTGAAAATGGGGGAACATTTTCATAACAATTTAACTCTTTAAACTGTTGTTCATGGGGATGTAAACCTTAATGGTACAAAATGCAATTCTACACAATTTTATTATTACAGATATATGAGATACTCTTGTAAACGTAATTGCAATTGAGGGAAGTCTTCCGTGCATAATGTGATGCTTTCTGCCCCATTGTAGGGTAGAGAATAGAAAGAGATAGAGAGATGCTATTTTCATTATCAATTACATTTACAATTAGCTATTTGTCTTTGTATAATGAATTGCTTCCTACCTTCCTTCCTTATACACTTTTTCCAACTTTCTTCTCTTTCTCTAAACTCTTTTATGTATGGGATAAGTTGTTATTTTGTATTTCTTACTTTTCTCTTTAAGATCAAAATTTAATTAAAAAAGATTTATAAAAATTATTTTTTAATGAATTTATATTGTATATTTGTGTAGAAATTACTAAACTACAAATTTTTCGGGTTGAGGTTTCTGATGCTGAAAAAGTTGAGAGATTTATTATGCGTTTTCCGCAATTGAAAACTCTCCACCGAAAATCTGTCGCGGTCATGTAGAAGTCAATGGCAAGATGTCCCTTTCTTTGCCCTTTTCTTTGCTTTAAACTTTTTGAGATTTTCAGATTTTTGATGCTGTTTTTTTGTGGGACAATTCGAAAAAAATAACAGTTATCATGCAACTTTCACTTTGGATTTTTTGATAAATGCCTGGCATTCATGGAAACGAGTTTGTTCATGGTTTCAAGAAAACAAGATGCATTTGAGTTTTAGTAAATCATGCCACTGGGAGGCAAACTGTGTTAGGAAGGAGCCTACGATTCCTGCAAAAAGGGTTTCAGACTTCTAGAATACAATGCTCCCTTGGAGATCCAACGTTTCTTATTCCTAGAATAACAAAGAAACATTCACAGTAAATCTCTAATCTGTCCCAATCGAACAACACTTACTATTGTAAGAGAATAAAGACGTTACCCCCTTTACCCAGAAGAGTTAATCAAGTCATGGATTAGCCAAGTGTGTATGAGGTCCCTAGGCTATAAATAGGGAAAATCACAATGTTTTCTGTCTCTATTGTCTCCAGTTCAGGAGATGGTTGGATGCTGCTGTAGAATCAGAGGTGGGAGGCCTCAATAAGGGCCTGAGGTGGAGAAAGGACTCAGGATTGGAGAATAACCCTAAGGTAACCCAAGCCTTAGAGAAATCAGGGCCTGGACTCAGTGAATGAGGACCTGTTGGTTAAAGCCTGGCCTTGTCTAGCCTAGCTTAGTTATAGCCTAGCGTGTGTTCTAGTACATGCCAGAGGTAAACATTGTCAGGGATAATGGATAAGAGTATTTCTAAGCTTTATCTCCAGTGTGGTGGGGCTCAGAGTAGTGTATATTCCCTCAAAGCACCATTGGACAATAGTTAATGTGATTTATGGTGTATTTATGAATGTATCGCTTCATCCATTAGTGTACCAAGCATTTAATAAACATCAAGTTATAGACACCCCTCAATTTTATTGTATTCCCCACTTGTATTTAGCTTGTTCATTAATGAGGAGGGTATTTTATAAGTAATTTATCAGTGTTTGCAGAGAGCACAAAACTCTGCTGCCCAATTAATTTCATTCCGGATGTGGCACCTTGCAACAGGATCTTGACAAACTGGCAATTTGGGCAGATGAAATTCAGTGTTGATAAATGAAACATCATGCACCTGGGATGTAATAATATGCCCCCACTTATACCCTTAATGGGACTGCACTAGGAAATCCATAATGGAGAAGGACCTTGGAGTCCTTGTAGATAATAAACTTGGCTGTAGCAAGCAATGCCAGGCAGCAGCTGCAAGGGCAAACAGGGTCTGAGCTGTATTAAAAGGGGCATAGATTTGGGGGTAGGGAGTCTTCCTTTCACTTTACAAAGCGCTGGTAAGGCCCCATCTAGAATATGCTGTTCAGTTTTGGTTTCCAGTACTTTAACGTGCTATTAGAGAAGGTTCAAAGAAGGGCAACTAAGTAGGTAAAGGCCATTTAAAGTCTCAGTTATGAAGAAATTCTAGCCAAGTTTGGGTTGTTTACACTGGAGAAAAAGCGGTGACATGATAACTATGTATAAATATATAAGGGGATCATATAATAATCTCTCTCTATGCTTTATTTACCAGTAGGTCCTTCCAGCAGACATGAGGGCATCCATTCTGAGGTTCCGTCTATATATTCAGAAAGGGTTGGTTACAGTGAGAGCTGAATCCTTCATTGAACCAGACGTACTGGCTGATACATTATATAGCTTTAAGAAGGGGTTGGGTGGGTATTTAGCAAGAGGGAATACAGGGTTATGGGAGATATCTCTTAGTACAAAGCTGACCCAGAAATTGGCCCAGTCGCCATCTTGGAATCAGGAAGGAATTTTTTCCCTCTGAGGCAATATTTTTTTTTTGTCTGTATGTCGTAAATTATTCCTAAGAACTTCGGAAATACTTGTCTTAGGCGACCCCTGTGAAAGGGTTATTCGACCCCCAAAGGGATCCTGACCCACAGGTTGAGAACCGCTGATCTACAGTGTTGGGTACCTATTTCCAGTAGCATGTATAAGTCAACCAAGCATGTATTTATTGAACTGGTTATCAGTGTCGGACTGAGATGCCAGGGGCCCACCAGAAAACCTTGGACCATAGGACCACTTTCTAAACTATTATTCCTCCTTCAACCTCTCCTACCTCAACATCTTTATTATCCAAGTCTCTATTCTCTATCCTTCCATCTCATTTTCCTCATACAGAAATAGGGAATGACCATGCAATTGGCCAAATAGTTAGAAGGAAGGGGGCCCACCTACACCTGTTCCCACCGGGAGTTTCCCTGGTATCCTGGTGGGCCAGTCCAACACTATTGGTTATCCAGTAAATATAATCTATATGCACCAAAGCAGAATGGTTAATACTCAGAAAGCATTCAGGCACATCCGAAGACTAAAGCATATGGTTTGTGCATTATGTGTGACTTGTACGCTCGTGCCCTTTGTGCGTTCATTTGTATTCTAGCGCTTGTCGGAGACACACAATCCCAGCTGAGGAACCGCGAGAGGCACAGCAGTCTCCCGGCGTCTCACTTTGTTTCCTTCCCAATCAAGCCAGGAGTGTAATACAGGCAGAACATGCGCCGGGCTCCTACTCGCTTATTTATGCTCCCTCCTCACAGTCATGCTGGGATAGAGAAAGCGAGAAGAAATACATAATGTGCCTCTCGCGGAGGGAGTTTTTATTGACACGAGTGTCGCACTTCCTCGGCGATGGTATTACAATTTACATGTGTATGGATTACGTTAAAGATGGGAAAAAAGGAAAATAAATAGATTGAATGCATGTGTGATACTCCCTTCATTATAGAGTGTTATAGGGAAACTCTGCAGCAATGGCTTAAATAAATGTATATAATAATAATAATAATATTAATAATTGAAGTGGAAATTTTCATGCAGACGATACCCCCAGAATGAATACGTACCCAACAGATATCATTGATATTATATTAAAGAATCTCCCCAAGCTGGAATATATATATCAGTAAATATTGCCCTTTTACATCCTTTCCCTTGAGCCGCCATTTAGTGATGGGCTGTGTGCTCCCTCAGATATCAGCTGACAGGAAGTGATGCAGCTCTAACTGTAACAGGAAGTAGTGTGGGAGTAACAGATAGTTTATATTATACTAAGTGACCTATTAAAGAATCTCCCCAAACTGGAATATATATACAGTATCAGTAAATATTGCCCTTTTACATCCTTTCCCTTGAGCCGACATTTAGTGATGGGCTGTGTGCCCCCTCAGAGATCAGCTTCTCGAATCCAAAGGGTTAAAAGAAGGGCTAGGAAGGGGGAAGGGCCAGACTGAGGTCATAGTAGGGAGGAGGGGCAATACATACCTTGGGTTGCCAGGAGACCGCAATAGGATCCCCAACCAGTGGCTCAGAGCAACATGTTGCTCCCCAACCCCTTGGATGTTGCTCTCAGTGCCCCCAAACCAGGGAGTTATTTTTGAATTCCTGACTTGGGGGCAAGTTTTGGTTGAATAAAAACAAGATTTAGTACCAAATAAAGCCCCTGTAAGCTGATAGGGTGCATAGAGGCTGCCTAATAGCCAATCACAGCCCTTATTTGGCTCCTCCATGAACTTTTGAATTTGAAGGTGTTTGGGAACTATAGCAACCTTTTACTTTATGCAGGAGCAGTGGCCAACTCCATGTTGTAGCTCCCACCCTTTGCAGCTACAGTAAAGTGATCCCAGAGTGTGTTAACTTCAATAAAGCCCAACGCCAACACAATATACCAACCATATAATGGACCATTCTGTGTGACAAAGGGCATATGAGGTTGTTTTTACTGCCACTGAACTCCATTAGCCTGTAATTACATCATTTCTAACACAATTTACCTTATGTGTCATTCAACTGTTCTTCGCATTCTTCTGGTTCACAAACCCGTGTCAACCCTCTACTAACTGGGATAGAATTCTTATAGGGTAATGTAATAAAAAGTAATTCATTTTCAATTGGTCTTAATTTTTTTATCTTTTTTATATTTTTATAGTATTTATACTTTATATTACTTATCTTTCTATGCAGAATGTCTCCTATTTAAATATAAGCAACTCATTCACACCACTGCCTGGTTGCTAGAGTAAGTTTTACCCTAGCAACCAGCTGCCAAGCTGCTGAATTCCCAAACTGGAGAGCCGCTGAATAGTGATGAGCGAATCTGTTCCGTTTCGCTTTGCCGAAAAATTTGTGAGTCTTTCAAAAGATCCGCAAAACATCATAAATGTCATGTGGCAAAAAAAATTGTCGCCCATGGCTATTATTTTGTCATGCGGCTATTATTTTGTCGCCCATGGCTATTATTTTGTCGCACGGCTATTCTTTTGTCACCCGCGGCTATTATTTCGTTGCCCGCGGCTACTATTTCGTTGCCCGCGGCTACTATTTCGTTGCCTGCGGCTATTATTTTGTCGTCCGCAGTTATTATTTTGTCGCACGCAGTTATTATTTTGTCGCACGCAGTTATTATTTTGTCGCACACAGTTATTATTTTGTCACACGGCTATTCTTTTGTTGCCCGCGGCTATTCTTTTTTGATGCCGTGACAATTTTTGGACGTGCGGTGAATTTTTCCACTGCAAATTTTTTCATCCGTTTCACGAAACAATCCGCCAATGGCGAAACGGGGAAATTCGCCACGAATCCATGCCTGCCGAAACATTTTGCCCATCACTACCGCTGAACAAAAAACTACATAAGCTTCACAAACTACAAAAAATTAAAATGAAGACCAATTGCAAATTTACTCAAAATATCCCTCTACATCGTATTAAAAGTTAATGTAAAGGTGAGCAACCCCTAGACTAGTCTAGGAACCCGTAGCAACCAGTAAGCTATTTGTTTTCCAAAAAGCTAATCAGTACTGCTACCTGCGGTTTGGATGCTATAATCAATGTTTGAATCTAAATTTTTACCACTATATTTTTTTTTTTTGCATTTTTTGAGTTTCCAAAACTCAAATTTTAGAGATTTTAGAAATGTATTCAGCCCAAACAACTTGAATGTATAAATGTGGCTTTTAAAAGCCAGATATTTGGTATGTACTGGTGGTCATTTCCAGTTGAGGCATTTCTGAAAATATTTTCTGTATCATTACTTTTTCATTATCTTTCCATGCTCAGATCTTGATATAGGTGCACCCGTATGTTGTTTGGCTATTAGGTTCTTTATAATACTAAATTGATGGTTAAGTTATGATATTATCACTAGAGGGTTTGTCAAATGTTCAACAGCTACTAAGGGTGGCAGATTAGTTTTCAAGTTCAAGTTCTCATATATATATATCTTTATATGGCAAACAAGGCCCTCAGGGGTCTTTAACTGAATCAAAATAGTTCAAGTCAACATTTTGGTTCTTCTAAAGAACTTGCTTAAGACTAAACTAACTGGGTAATTTAGCAGGTTTGGCAAAAGTTCTCTTGATAGAACTAGAAAGTTGACTTGAAATAAAAAAATTTTATTCACTGGAGATTGGATCAAAAGGGCAATTGTTTGTATTTTTACATTAGTGTCATAACACTGAGATTTATATATATATATATATATATATATTATTGAAGGCTTGGGCACACACTCATTAAAACTTCAACCTGGGTGCAAATCAGACATATAATACAAAATTAAAAAAAAAATACACCATGAATTTTAACCAAAAGATACTTGTTTATCGACGTTTCGGTTCTTACCTGGGACTTTTATCAAGACAATACAATAAAATGAAACATAAAAATGCTTTATAGACTCACCCAACAATAAACCAACACCAAACCACACCCATTATTACAAACAAGTGTGTTAACCCTTCAGTGACCCAAAGTTCCGGCATGGGTGTGGTTTGGCATATGTTCATTGGTGGGTGAGTCTAAAAAGCACTTTTATGTTTCATTTTATTGTATCTTGATAAAGGTCCCAGGTGAGGACCGAAATGTCGATCCAATAAATAAGTATATTTTGGTTGAAACTCCTGGTGTGCATCAGCATTTCTTAAAATTATTCGCGAAAAGGCAAAAAAATTGCGAAACGGCAAAAAGGTTGCACTGCAAAAAAATTTGTTGCCCGCAACTTTTCTTTTCACACCCGACTATTCTTTTGACGCCCGCAACTATTCTTTTGAAGCCCGACTATTCTTTTGACGCCCGACTATTCTTTTGACGCCCGCAACTTTTCTTTTGACACCCGACTATTCTTTTGACGCCTGCGACTATTCTTTTGACGCCCGCAACTTTTCTTTTGACGCCCGCAACTATTTTTTTGACACCCGACTATTCTTTTGACACCTGACTATTCTTTTGACGCCTGTAACTATTCTTTTGACACCCGACTATTCTTTTGACGCCTGTAACTATTCTTTTGACGCCCGACTATTCTTTTGACGCCCGCGACTATTCTTTTGACGCCCGCAACTATTCTTTTGATGCCCGCGACTATTCTTTTGACACCTGACTATTCTTTTGATGCCCGTGACTATTCTTTTGACACCCAACTATTCTTTTGATGCCCGCGACTATTCTTTTGACAATTTTTGGACATGCACTGAATTTTTCTGCGCCAATTTTTTTCATCCGTTTCGCAAAACAATCCGCCAATGGTGAAACACGGAAAATCACAGCGAATCCATGCCTGGTGAAACATTTCGCCCATCACTAATTATAATGTATTATTACTTACCAATAAAATGTATTGTCCATAAAGGTAAAGTAAAAGAAATAATAAAACAAAAGGGGTAAAAAAGGCACATTTAATTTAGTTTTGTGATCCATGAGAATAAAAAGCAGAACACACATTAAAGAAAAGCAATCATAATGACAGAGTACCAGCCAGGGGGGAATTGATAAAGAAAACCGAACGCAAGAAAGAAAATCTCCGTCAAGCTTGCACATAATTATCACACAGGACCTACCGCGACAACTCATATCCCATAAGAAACAAGCCATAAACTGGATACGGAATCAGAGCCAGGGTGATTAAGTCAGAAATTGACAGTTGCCATTTGTGTGTAGCGGTGCCTCATTTTCTCTGCTCCCTTATTAACTGCAGAATTTGATAGCTATTTATGCACTAGGAGAACGGTTTGTTGCCAAAACTATTGGACTCCACGGCAGTCAAATTGAACACAAATTCTAGGTTGTCTGTTTTATTCCCTCGGTGAGTTATGTTTCATTGCCAGCAGACTGCATTAATTATAATAAGTTAAAAAGGCAAGGAAAAGTTGCCTTGTACTTCCTATTAGAGAATAAATAAGAGAGTGTAAACAGCAAATTAACATTTAAGACTAGGCACTAACATGCCTTTTAATTCACGTTGAGACTCAAGAAGATGTACGGCACCTTCAGATTTTGGTTCATGAAGGACTTCCTATGTGCTAAGGGATTGGACCAGTTAGAAACCCCCATGGATATCTGCTCAGCCCAAGGGTTAGTTGGGTTTAGATTTTGGGATAATGACTATTTGTTTTCTTTGACACACCAGAAAGCCTAGCTAGAGTTAGGGTCAAATTTGGGGAGATGGGGGATTTTTCCTATATCTTTAAAGGAGAAGGAAAGGCTAATAAAGAGTTAATCTCAAGCTGCAGGCATACCTTCAGTTGTCTCAATAGTGCCCTTAAGTCTCCCCATATGTCACCTGTTCAGATGATCAGAAGCCAAACAGGAAGAAAAAACGCTGAGCTGTGTAAAGAAAGTTCCCATAATGCCTCACATGCAGTAGCCATGTTTCGGGAATTTTTTGCTGTTTCACAAACGTTTTAGAAGTTTCGCCCCTAAACGGGACAGATCTGCTCATTACCACTGATGGAAACTGACTTGTGACGAGCAAATCTTTCCAGTTTCGCTTTGCCGAAAAAATTCATGAATCTTTGAGAAGATTTGCGAAATGCCAAAAAAATTAGCAAAACGTCGGAAATGACACACGTGTTAGTCGGTTAGGCCCATTTGGGGTGCCCATACACAGGTAGTGATGAGCGAATCTGTCCCATTTCACTTCGCTATAAAATTCGCAAAACAGCAAGAAAATTCGCGAAACTGCAAAAAAATTGCAAAACGCATTTGTCCCGTGATTTTTTTTTTTGTCATCCGTGTCTATTTTGTTGCTGCGTCTATTTCTTGTCACCAATGCTTTTTTGACACGACCGCGCCCAATTTGACACGCAACAAAAAACATTCTGCGCAACAATTTTTTTCATGGCAAATTTTCACGAAAGTTTCGCCAATGGCGGAATGCGGAAATTCTCTGCAAGTCCATGCCTAAAACATTCGCTCATCACTGATCCTGGCCAATTCATATTTTAATCACAAGGGCAAGAATAGCTCAGTTCGAAGATCCATTGCTTTAAGAAGGGGTTGGGTGGGTATTTAGCAAGTGAGGAAATACAGGACCTGGTCCGATTGCCATCTTGGAGTCAGGAAGGAATTTTTTCCCCTTTGGGGCAAATTAGAGAGGCTTCAGATGGGGTTTTTGCCTTCCTCTGGATCAACTGGCAGTTAGGCAGGTTATATATAGGCATTATGGTTGAACGTGCTGGACGTACGTCCTTTTTTCAACCTAACTTACTATGTTACTACTGGTTTAATGATATCTATAGACAGAGTCCTGTACTCACTTCTTTGCCCATAGATATTGGGTCATGTAGAGAATAATGTCATTGTACTCATCGTTCATTTTGTGCTGTAAAACTGTAACGTTCCTATAGCCAAGGCCAGATGAATAGCGCTCTATGTTACAGGACTCGCGGATCGTGCAGACTCTCTAACAACCACGTCCGTAGATGCAGGGGATGTATGGGGCTATCCATTCACTTGATTGGTTGACAGAAGATGATTTTTCAGGAGTGATGCTTGGATTCCCCCCAGAGGTGCCAGGGGATTGGATAGCGGTGCCATCTGTTCAGATATTAACACATTACTCTTGAAACACAGTAATGAACACTCTGGAGTAATCTTTCATCAGAATGACTTTATTATATTAAAAATGCATTTTAATGCATGGCTTGTTGAAATATTTAACTCTCTTAAACGGAGGACGATTGGTGCAAATTTTTAATTTATATGTGATTGAGAAATGTACTGTCTTTACATGACAATATAAGAAGCCATTGTACAAGGGTTTTGGTTTGTACCCGAAGCTCTTTGTTAGTATCAGAATCAGATAACTGTCCTGCGCTGTATCTGTCATTATATACAGGTATAGGACCTGTTATCCAGAATGCTCGTGACCTGGGGTTTTCCGGAAAAGGGATTATTACAGAGAAAAGGGAATCATTTAACCATGAAATAAACCCAATAGGGCTGTTCTGCCCCCAATAAGGGGTAATTATATCTTAGTTGGGATCAAGTACAGGTACTGTTTTATTATTACAGAGAAAAGGGAATCATTTAACCATGAAATAAACCCAATAGGGCTGTTCTGCCCCCAATAAGGGGTAATTATATCTTAGTTGGGATCAAGTACAGGTACTGTTTTATTATTACAGAGAAAAGGGAATCATTTAACCATGAAATAAACCCAATAGGGCTGTTCTGCCCCAATAAGGGGTAATTATATCTTAGTTGGGATCAAGTACAGGTACTGTTTTATTATTACAGAGAAAAGGGAATCATTTAACCATGAAATAAACCCAATAGGGCTGTTCTGCCCCAATAAGGGGTAATTATATCTTAGTTGGGATCAAGTACAGGTACTGTTTTATTATTACAGAGAAAAGGGAATCATTTAACCATTAAATAAACCCAATAGGGCTGTTCTGCCCCAATAAGGGGTAATTATATCTTAGTTGGGATCAAGTACAGGTACTGTTTTATTAATACAGAGAAAAAGGAAATCAATTTTAAAATTCTGAATTCATTGATTAAAATGGAGTCTATGGGAGATGGGCTTTCCCTAATTCGGAGCTTTCTGGATAACAGGTTTCCGGATAAAGGATCCCATACCTGTATCAGAATCAGATAACACTGAAGCATAGAGTTTGTGTTAATTTCTTCTGTCCTGCTCTGTATCTGTCAATATATATTCTCATATAAACAAAGATCCAAAAAGGACAACTTAAGATTTTAATTACAATTCAAACATATAAATAATAACTGTACATTCCCAAGATGAACTTAAAGGGGAACTCCCCCCCTACACAACTTAAGCTTTTTTAAAAGTAAACATAATTTCAAACATTTTTGCAATGTAAATCAATTAAAAAATATGCAGCCTTTTCATGATGTCCATGAATTATAAATATGCAGATATTTAGGGGCTGATTTACTAACCCACGAATCCGACCCGAATTGGAAAAGTTCCGACTTGAAAACAAACATTTTGCGACTTTTTCGTATGTTTTGCGATTTTTTCGGATTCTTTACGAATTTTTCGTTACCAATACGATTTTTGCGTAAAAACGCGAGTTTTTCGTATCCATTACGAAAGTTGCGTAAAAAGTTGCGCATTTTTCGTAGCGTTAAAACTTACGCGAAAAGTTGCGCATTTTTCGTAGCGTTAAAACTTAACGAGTCCGATTGCGTTTTTTTCGTAATGATCGGTATTTTGCGATTTTTTCGTATGTTTTGCGATTTTTTCGGATTCTTTACGAATTTTTCGTTACCAATACGATTTTTGCGTAAAAACGCGAGTTTTTCGTATCCATTACGAAAGTTGCGCATTTTTCGTAGCGTTAAAACTTACGCGAAAAGTTGCGCATTTTTCGCGTAAGTTTTAACGCTACGAAAAATGCGCAACTTTTTACGCAACTTTCGTAATGGATACGAAAAACTCGCGTTTTTACGCAAAAATCGTATTGGTAACGAAAAATTCGTAAAGAATCCGAAAAAATCGCAAAACATACGAAAAAATCGCAAAATACCGATCATTACGAAAAAAACGCAATCGGACTCATTTCGACCTGTTCGTGGGTAAGTAAATCAGCCCCTTAGTGATAAGCAAATCCGTCCAATTTCACTTTGCTGAAAATTTGGCAAAACTGCTAAAAATTTCGTGAACCGGTGAAAATTTTGCTAAATGCGGCTACAGTATGACTTTTTTTGACACGCTCAACTTTTTTGATGAGACCATAGGGTTGATTCACTAAAGGTCGATAAGCGTTATCGAATGCTTTTTTGCGGTAAAATTGACGCAAAAAAACCAGCGCGATTCGCTAAAGTATTATCGCGGCACATTTACTTATCCACGAATGCTCCAACCGTTCGCTCGATCGGTCCAATCGTATTTTCCGCGACTCTTTCGTACCTTACGCGGCTTTTCCGACGTTTGTGCGACTTTTTCATATTTTTTGCGCGGAAAAAATTGGATTGGTTTTGCCGCTGTTTACAATCGTTCGGTACGAAAATTTCGGGACTTTTGGATCGCCAATACGATATTATTGTGACTAATATGATTTTTTCGGAAGCATTTTCGTGATATTTACGATCTTCAGAAATTTTCGTTTCCAATCCGAATTTTTCCCATTCGGGATTCGAACTTGTGTTTTAATGAATCAGCCCCTTAGTGATGAGCAAATCCATCCTATTTCGCTTTGCTGAAATTTTGGCAAAACTGCTAAAAATGTAGTGAACCGGTGAAAATTTTGCTAAATGCGGCTACAGTATGACTTTTTTTTTGACACGCCCAACTCTTTTTAACTTATTTGCTGTGACTGCAACTTTTTCCGCACTTGACAAATTTTTGTTGTGGCAAATTTTTGCAGCACTTTCGTGAAAAAATTTTCCAATGGCGAAATGTGGAATTTTGCAGTGATTCCATACTTACCGAAAAATTTCGCTCATTGCTGTTATTTAGACATCCAGTAAGAAAACATTTTCTATTATTGGATGGATGGAAATTACTTATTTTTTTGTCAAATGTAAATTGAATCAGTTTGACTTAAACTATAGTTTTGTTGCAACAATAGTCTCAAATAGCGATGAGCGAATTTTTTCGCCAGGCATAGATTCGCAGCGAATTTTACTCATTTCACCATCGGCAAATTGTTTCGAGAAACTTCTGTGAAAATTCGGCGTGGAAAAATTCACAAAACTTCTGTGAAAATTTGCCATGAAAATTTTTGCCAAAAACGGACGCGGTCACGTTAAAAAAAAGGGCGCGGTTGTGTCAAAAAGGGCAAAACTTCTGTGAAAATTTACCGTGGAAAAATTTGTGAAACTTCTGTGAAAATTCGCCGTGGAAATTTGTGCCAAAAAAAGACTCGGTCACGTAAAAAAAGGGCGTGGTTGTGTCAAAAAGGGCAAAACTTCTGTGAAAATTTGCCGTGGGAAAATTAGTGAAACTTCTGTGAAAATTCGCTGTGGAAATTAGCGCCAAAAAAAGACTCGGTCACGTAAAAAAAAGGGTGTGGTTGTGTCAAAAAGGGCAAAACTTCTGTGAAAATTTGCCGTGGGAAAATTAGTGAAACTTCTGTGAAAATTCGCTGTGGAAATTAGCGCCAAAAAAAGACTCGGTCACGTAAAAAAAGGGCGTGGTTGTGTCAAAAGGGGCGTGGTCACGCTGCGGATGACAAAAATAGACGAGGGCGACAAAAAAATAGCCTTGGGCGACAAAAAAGATGCTAGCGACAAAATATACGTGCGACAAATGCATTTTGTGAATTTTCTTGCCGTTTCGCGAATTTTATGGCGAAGCAAAATGGGACAGATTCGCTCATCACTACTCACAAATCCACACAATGTATTTATGACATTTATTATTCCATAACAATTGAAAGTAACCGTCCTCACCATTCTTTTACTTTAATGAAGTGGGTTTATTAATATTTCTCATCTGCTGATTCTCTTACTGTATATTATTACTGTGATTTACAAACACAACATAAAAAAAGGCAATAAAAAATACAACTGAAATATTAAAAGAGTATTTTTTAATGAAATGAATTCTTAATTTTATATTCACTTACAATACACTGCAGGTGATAGAGTCACGCTGGTAAAGGCAATAGCTCTTAATTAAAATCCATTATGAGAGAAGTCTCTTCCACTAGTGCAATATAAAAAAAAAAACACCCTCCAGTACAATAAACTTGAATAAAAAAACAAACAAAAAGAAAATGAAAATGCACTCATTTGTATGAACCTTGGGTAGAATAGATTACAGAATAGATGTCTGGTTTGATCCTTCAGTTATATTGTCATATTACACTTGAGCCACTCTTCAATGGAAGTAAGGGTTTGCCACCAGTCAATTATGGAACTAAACATCATATGCATGTGATGAGAAAAGGAATTGCCAGCGCTACACATTAGAACTGCTTTCAGCTAACCTATTGTTTCTCCTACTCCCATGTAACTGGAGGAGTCCCAAGCCGGACTTGGATTTCTTACTATTGAGTGCTATTCTGATACCTACTGGGAGCTGCTATCTTGCTCCCTTCCCATTGTTCTGCTGATCGGCTGCTGGGGGGGAGGGGGGGATATCACTCCAACTTGCAGGGCAGCAGTAAAGTGTGCCTGAGTCTGAGCTTTCAGAAGGAGCCGGCGCTACACATTAGAACTGCTTTCAGCTAACCTATTGTTTCTCCTACTTCCATGTAACTGGAGGAGTCCAAAGCCGGACTTGGATTTCTTACTATTGAGTGCTATTCTGATACCTACTAGGAGCTGCTATATTTCTCCCTTCCCATTGTTCTGCTGATTGGCTGCTGGGGGTGAAGGGGGGGGGGGGATATCACTCCAACTTGCAGCGCAGCAGTAAAGTGTGCCTGAGTCTGAGCTTTCAGTCAGCGCTACACATTAGAACTGCTTTCAGATAACCTATTGTTTCTCCTACTCCCATGTAACTGGAGGAGTCCCAAGCCGGACTTGGATTTCTTACTATTGAGTGCTATTCTGATACCTACTGGGAACTGCTATCTTGCTCCCTTCCCATTGTTCTGCTGATCGGCTGCTGGGGGTGAGGGGAGGGAATATCGTCTGGCTATTCAAGGAGGGTTGTGGGACAGGGGTTTTAGTTAAAAATTTATGATCATAAAATTGTCAAGCCACCATACCACGTCAAGGTAAATCCCATATGGTAAATCCCATTTGACCATTGTTGAGGTGACTGTTGAGCAATAAGGAAACCAGATTATTATTATATCAGTAAGTGTAGTGGCAGATTTTATAATCGCATATTCAACAAAAAGTAGACTATTCAAACTGCCGCTTCCAATAATATTTTTTACAAAAATTTGAGAGTTTGGAAATGTATCTAATTTAGTATATGAGTTCCTCGCCTTATTGGTGTGTCCGTGTTCTGTAAATGTAATTTTCTTTCTTTTTATATTTTATTGGGAAAATAATATTCCGGCAAAGTATTATCCACCAACGTTCATGTTTTATGATAATAAAATTGTCAAGCCACTATAACACGTCAAGGTAAATCCCATATGGTAAATCCCAAGGTAAGTCCCATATGGTAAATCCCAAGGTAAATCCCAAGGTAAATCCCAAGGTAAATCCCATATGGTAAATCCCAAGGTAAATCCCATATGGTAAATCCCAAGGTAAATCCCAAGGTAAATCCCATATGGTAAATCCCAAGGTAAATCCCATATGGTAAATCCCAAAGTAAATGCCATATGGTAAATCCCAAGGTAAATCCTATATGGTAAATCCCAAAGTAAATCCCATTTGGTAAATCCCAAGGTAAATCACATATGGTAAATCCCAAGGTAAATCCCATATGGTAAATCCCAAGGTAAATCCCATATGGTAAATCCCAAGGAAAATCCCAAAGTAAATCCCATATGGTAAATCCCAAAGTAAATGCCATATGGTAAATATCAAGGTAAATCCCATATGGTAAATCCCAAGGTAAATCCCATATGGTAAATCCCAAGGTAAATCCCATATGGTAAATCCCAAGGAAAATCCCAAGGTAAATCCCATATGGTAAATCCCAAAGTAAATGCCATATGGTAAATATCAAGGTAAATCCTATATAGTAAATCCCATATGGTAAATCCCAAGGTAAATCCCATATGGTAAATCCCAAGGTAAATCCCATATGGTAAATCCCATATGGTAAATCCCATATGGTAAATCCCAAAGTAAATCCCAAGGTAAATCCCAAAGTAAATCCCAAAGTAAATCCTATATGGTAAATCCCATATGGTAAATCCCATATGGTAAATCCCATATGGTAAATCCCATATGGTAAATCCCAAGGTAAATCCCATATGGTAAATCCCAAGGTAAATCCCATATGGTAAATCCCATTTGACCATTGTTGAGGTGACTGTTGAGTAATAAGGAAACCAGATTATTGTTATATCAGTAAGTGTAGTGGCAGATTTCCTCATGACATATTCAACAAAAAGTAGACTATTCAAACTGCCGCTTCCAATAATATTTTTTTCAAAAATTTGAGAGTTTGGAAATGTATCTAATTTAGTATATGAGTTCCTCGACTTATTGACGTGCCCGGGTTCTGTAAATGTAGTTTTCTTTCTCTTTTTTCTTTTTCTTGGGAAAATAATATTCCGGCAAAGTATTATCCACCAACGTCCATGTTTTGATGAAGGTCCTCTTCCACGGACATAATTCAGCTCCTCCTCTGACAACCTATCTCTACAAATGTCTGAGATAATACGTTTCAAATTTAGATACAGTTTTATTCCTTATTTCCTCACATTCTTTAAGTTCTAATAATAATAATTCAGTTTAATATCGCAAGGGCACCCAAAGCCATCAGATACTCAAGGACGTTGAACTATTCATGTACTCGACTTGTCTCTGCTGATTTGAGGCAGATCATAAACTACATCAATTCCAGATTATACTAGAAAGGGCAAATCTGGTATCCAATAAATACGTTCTGAGAAATCTAACCTTCAGGTTTTTTTTTTTCCCCCGGTTACGACTATACCATTAACTTCTTCTCTCTTTTGAAGAACAAATCTAAAACAATTTGAATTGTTTTGGAGTCAATTGGGATACATTTGAGATTTATTCATTGCCACAATGTTTAAAATAACATGAAAAGACAATGGGAAAGTGAAAAGATGAAAGGCTAAATATCATAAAGCAGAAAATTCTTTATAAAAAGGGTGAATTTGTGCTCACCACTACATTCTAAACCATTAGGCAATGAGGCTGTGACCACAAAATGCATATAAACAACAAAAAGAGGTCCTCTGCACCCATTATCTATATATGTATAGGGCATTCAGGCATTTTGTGCATTAAGCTACCAAGCAATGCCCTTCACTAACCCCTGGTCTGGCCTGTCCTACACTCACTCACCCCCGGTCTGGCCTGTCCTACACTCACTCACCCCCTGTCTGGCCAGTCCTACACTCACTCACCCCCGGTCTGGCCTGTCCTACACTCACTCACCCCCGGCCTGGCCTGTCCTACACTGACTCACCCCCTGTCTGGCCTGTCCTACACTCACTCACCCCCGGTCTGGCCAGTCCTACACTCACTCACCCCCGGTCTGGCCAGTCCTACCCTCACTCACCCCCGGTCTGGCCTGTCCTACACTCACTCACCCCCTGTCTGGCCTGTCCTACCCTCACTCACCCCTGGCCTGGCCTGTCCTACACTCACTCACCCCCGGTCTGGCCAGTCCTACACTCACTCACTCACCCCCGGTCTGACCAGTCCTACACTCACCCCCAGTCTGGCCTGTCCTACACTCACTCACCCCTGGTCTGGCCTGTCCTACACTCACTCACCCCTGGTCTGGCCAGTCCTACACTCACTCACCCCCTGTCTGGCCTGTCCTACCCTCACTCACCCCCGGTCTGGCCTGTCCTACACTCACTCACCCCCGGTCTGGCCTGTCCTACCCTCACTCACCCCCGGTCTGGCCAGTCCTACACTCACTCACCCCCGGTCTGGCCAGTCCTACATTCACTCACCCCCGGTCTGGCCTGTCCTACACTCACTCACCCCCTGTCTGGCCAGTCCTACACTCACTCACCCCCGGTCTGGCCTGTCCTACACTCACTCACCCCCGGTCTGGCCAGTCCTACACTCACTCACCCCCGGTCTGGCCAGTCCCACACTCACTCACCCCCGGTCTGGCCTGTCCTACACTCACTCACCCCCGGTCTGGCCAGTCCTACACTCACTCACCCCCGGTCTGGCCTGTCCTACACTCACTCACCCCCTGTCTGGCCAGTCCTACACTCACTCACCCCCGGTCTGGCCTGTCCTACACTCACTCACCCCCGGTCTGGCCAGTCCTACACTCACTCACCCCCGGTCTGGCCTGTCCTACACTCACTCACCCCCGGTCTGGCCTGTCCTACACTCACTCACCCCCGGTCTGGCCTGTCCTACACTCACTCACCCCCTGTCTGGCCAGTCCTACACTCACTCACCCCCGGTCTGGCCTGTCCTACACTCACTCACCCCCGGTCTGGCCTGTCCTACACTGACTCACCCCCTGTCTGGCCTGTCCTACACTCACTCACCCCCGGTCTGGCCTGTCCTACACTCACTCACCCCCGGTCTGGCCTGTCCTACACTCACTCACCCCCTGTCTGGCCAGTCCTACACTCACTCACCCCCGGTCTGGCCAGTCCTACCCTCACTCACCCCCGGTCTGGCCTGTCCTACACTCACTCACCCCCTGTCTGGCCTGTCCTACCCTCACTCACCCCTGGCCTGGCCTGTCCTACACTCACTCACCCCCGGTCTGGCCAGTCCTACACTCACTCACTCACCCCCGGTCTGACCAGTCCTACACTCACCCCCAGTCTGGCCTGTCCTACACTCACTCACCCCCGGTCTGGCTAGTCCTACACTCACTCACTCACCCCCGGTCTGACCAGTCCTACACTCACCCCCAGTCTGGCCTGTCCTACACTCACTCACCCCCGGTATGGCCTGTCCTACACTCACTCACCCCCGGTCTGGCCTGTCCTACACTCACTCACCCCCGGTCTGGCCAGTCCTACACTCACTCACCCCCGGTATGGCCTGTCCTACACTCACTCACCCCCAGTCTGGCGAGTCCTACACTCACTCACCCCCAGTCTGGCCTGTCCTACACTCACTCACCCCCGGTCTGGCCAGTCCTACACTCACTCACCCCCGGTCTGGCCAGTCCTACACTCACTCACCCCCGGTCTGGCAAGTCCTACACTCACTCACCCCCGGTCTGGCCAGTCCTACACTCACTCACCCCCGGTCTGGCCAGTCCTACACTCACTCACCCCCGGTCTGGCCAGTCCTACACTCACTCACCCCCCGTCTGGCCTGTCCTACACTCACCCACCCCCGGTCTGGCCAGTCCTACACTCACTCACCCCCGGTCTGGCCTGTCCTACACTCACTCACCCCCGGTCTGGCCTGTCCTACACTCACTCACCCCCGGTCTGGCCTGTCCTACACTCACTCACCCCCGGTCTGGCCTGTCCTACACTCACTCACCCCCGGTCTGGCCTGTCCTACACTCACTCACCCCCGGTCTGGCCTGTCCTACACTCACTCACCCCCGGTCTGACCAGTCCTACACTCACTCACCCCCGGTCTGGCCTGTCCTACACTCACTCACCCCCCGTCTGGCCTGTCCTACACTCACTCACCCCCGGTCTGGCCATTCCTACACTCACTCACCCCCCGTCTGGCCTGTCCTACACTCACTCACCCCCGGTCTGGCCTGTCCTACACTCACTCACCCCCGGTCTGGCCTGTCCTACACTCACTCACCCCCGGTCTGGCCAGTCCTACACTCACTCACCCCTGGTCTGGCCTGTCCTACACTCACTCACCCCCGGTCTGGCCTGTCCTACACTCACTCACCCCCGGTCTGGCCTGTCCTACACTCACTCACCCCAGGTCTGACCAGTCCTACACTCACTCACCCCCGGTCTGGCCTGTCCTACACTCACTCACCCCCCGTCTGGCCTGTCCTACACTCACTCACCCCCGGTCTGGCCATTCCTACACTCACTCACCCCCCGTCTGGCCTGTCCTACACTCACTCACCCCCGGTCTGGCCTGTCCTACACTCACTCACCCCCGGTCTGGCCTGTCCTACACTCACTCACCCCCGGTCTGGCCAGTCCTACACTCACTCACCCCTGGTCTGGCCTGTCCTACACTCACTCACCCCCGGTCTGGCCTGTCCTACACTCACTCACCCCCGGTCTGGCCTGTCCTACACTCACTCACCCCCGGTCTGGCCTGTCCTACACTCACTCACCCCCCGTCTGGCCTGTCCTACACTCACCCACCCCCGGTCTGGCCAGTCCTACACTCACTCACCCCCGGTCTGGCCTGTCCTACACTCACTCACCCCCTGTCTGGCCTGTCCTACCCTCACTCACCCCTGGCCTGGCCTGTCCTACACTCACTCACCCCCGGTCTGGCCAGTCCTACACTCACTCACCCCCGGTCTGGCCAGTCCTACACTCACTCACCCCCCGTCTGGCCTGTCCTACACTCACTCACCCCCGGTCTGGCCAGTCCTACACTCACTCACCCCCGGTCTGGCCCCTCCTACACTCTATATGCATTGTTTTACTTATGAAGTAATTCTTTTTTAAATCACTATTATTAGTTTTACTTTTATTATGAAGATTTACTCAAATTAAAATTGAGGGATTCCCAGAAGTTTCCATTTATCAGTGACTGTATTTGTATATATGTATAAGTGCATTTTTCACGACAGTTGGGAAGTTTTTTTTTCCTACTATCTATGACATTTATGAAAGCATCTTTTCTTTTTCACATGTGCAATTGTGTGGAACTGACCCGACTGCTTTAAGCAATTGAATTTCACGTTTCCTATATGGTGTGTGTGTGTTAAGGTTCAATGGCAGAACTGAATTATAACAACCTACCAATTTGTTAATTCCCTGAATAGGGACCAGCATCGCACTATTGTAAAGCAGGAATAGTCTAAAGGGGAATGAACAAATCATTAGAAATCTTTTCCTTGTTACTGACGTCACACGCACAGGGCGCAACCTTATAAAAGCACAGAAGCAGCTGGGAGCCGCGGCACAGAGAGGAAGACATCACGGGAGCCGGAGGCTACTGGGGGGAAATGGAAGGTGCTTGGGGGCCCTGGGGGAAGCTGAAGAATGCTGGGGGTGCTGTGGGGGAGCTGGAGGATGCTTGGAGGCCCTGGGGGATGCTGAAGGATACTTGGGGGCAGGGGCGGGCCACCCTAGGCAACCCAGTTGGCCACCTCGACCGCCCCGTCCCCTCCGTTGGCACGCATGCGCAGTTCGGGGGGGGGTGCGATGCCGTGGGTCATTGCCCCCGCAGCTTGTCATTAGCGGCGGGGGCAATGGCAAAGTAGGGGAACTAGGGGTAGGCAGCAGAGGCTTCTGCCTGGCGCCCCCTAATCATTGGGCCCTAGGCAGCTGCCTCTTCTGCCTACCCCTAGTTCCGGCCCTGCTTGGGGGGGCCCTGGGGGAAGCTGAAGGATACTTGGGGGGGCCTGGGGGAAGCTGAAGGATGCTTGGGGGGGCCCTGGGGGAAGCTGAAGGATACTTGGGGGGGGGCCTGGGGGAAGCTGAAGGATACTTGGGGGGGGCCTGGGGGAAGCTGAAGGATGCTTGGGGGGGCCCTGGGGGAAGCTGAAGGATGCTTGGGGGGGGCCTGGGGAAGCTGAAGGATGCTTGGGGGGGGGGCCTGGGGGAAGCTGAAGGATACTTGGGGGGGCCTGGGGGAAGCTGAAGGATGCTTGGGGGGGCCCTGGGGGAAGCTGAAGGATGCTTGGGGGGGCCCTGGGGGAAGCTGAAGGATGCTTGGGGGGGGCCTGGGGGAAGCTGAAGAATGCTTGGGGGGGCCCTGGGGGAAGCTGAAGGAAACTTGGGGGGGGCCCTGGGGGAAGCTGAAGGATGCTTGGGGGGGGCCTGGGGGAAGCTGAAGGATACTTGGAGGGGGCCTGGGGGAAGCTGAAGGATGCTTGGGGGGGGCCTGGGGGAAGCTGAAGAATGCTTGGGGGGGCCCTGGGGGAAGCTGAAGGATACTTGGGGGGGGGCCCTGGGGGAAGCTGAAGGATGCTTGGGGGGGGCCCTGGGGGAAGCCTCGTTATGTGCGAGCCCAGAGACAGTTAACTTTATACAGTTGATATAAAATATTTTACTACAGTATTTGGTTCAGAATCTTTTTTTTCTAGGTTTTCCTCCTTTAAAATTGGGTGCGTCTTATATTCCGGAACGTCTTATAGGGCGAAAAATACGATAAATCCCCCTTTTGTGCCCAGTTGTGATATCCCTTTCCGATTGCCAATCTACTTACAGACCCCCTTGGGTTTATATGGCATCCAATTGGTTCGCTTGTAGCTCACGACTCTCTGCTTTCCCACCTCTTCATTTCAGGCAGTGTTAGGAACCACTTCCCATGGGTAAATTTCCAACTTTAGTAACTTTAGGTTAATTCCACAACCTTTCTGTTTCCCTTCCCTTCTGTGCACTTACTGTGGGATAAATACATACGCCATATGTGTAAAAACTTAAATACTTTAATATAAATAAAACTTCCCAATACACTCACACACAGAGTATAGGGTGCGCAGGAGTCACTGGGATGGATCAGGTGGCTGCTCTTTTCTTTCCCTGTTCCCGACCTGCAGTGTCGTTCCTGGGTTCAGCAGTCCTGCCCTGTATAGTGCTCCTCCTCTGTGTCCTCTCTCACCGCTGACGCGTTTCGCCACTTCCGGCTTCCTCCTGAGCGATGACCTCACTACATCCTGGCTATGCTTAAATATCCCACAGTTCAAAATGTCCAAACTTTAAGCATAACCAGGATGTAGGGAGGTCATCGCTCAGGAGGAAGCTATTAGACGCCCGCAACTGTTCTTTTGACGCCCGCGACTATTCTTTTGATGCCGGCGACTATTCTTTTGATGCCGGCGACTATTCTTTTGACGTCCGCGACTATTCTTTTGACGTCCGCGACTGTTCTTTTGATGCCCGCGACTGCTCTTTTGGCGCCCGCGACTGTTCTTTTGACGCCCGCGACTATTCTTTTGATGCCCGCAACTATTCTTTTGATGCCGGCGACTATCCTTTTGATGCCGGCGACTATTCTTTTGACGCCCGCGACTATTCTTTTGACGTCCGCGACTGTTCTTTTGGCGCCCGCGACTGTTCTTTTGACACCCTCGACTATTCTTTTGATGCTGGCGACTATTCTTTTGATGCCGGCGACTATTCTTTTGACGCCCACGACTGTTCTTTTGGCGCCCGCGACTGTTCTTTTGACGCCCGCGACTATTCTTTTGATGCCGGCGACTATTCTTTTGATGCCGGCGACTATTCTTTTGACGCCCGCGACTATTCTTTTGACGTCCGCGACTGTTCTTTTGATGCCCGCGACTGCTCTTTTGGCGCCCGCGACTGTTCTTTTGACGCCCGCGACTATTCTTTTGATGCCCGCAACTATTCTTTTGATGCCGGCGACTATTCTTTTGATGCCGGCGACTATTCTTTTGATGCCCACGACTGTTCTTTTGGCGCCCGTGACTGTTCTTTTGACGCCCGCGACTATTCTTTTGATGCCTGCGACTATTCTTTTGATGCCGGCGACTATTCTTTTGATGCCGGCGACTATTCTTTTGACGCCCGCGACTATTCTTTTGACGTCCGCGACTGTTCTTTTGACGCCCGCAACTGTTCTTTTGACGCCCGCGACTGTTCTTTTGACGCCCGCGACTATTCTTTTGATGCCCGCGACTATTCTTGTTTGACGCCCGCAACAACTTTTGGATGCGCAGCAAACTTTTCCGTGGCAAATTTTTTCATCCATTTCATGAAACAATACGCCAATGGTGAAACGCGAAAATTCACCGCAAATCCATGCCTGGCGAAACATTTCGCCCATCACTAATCATAATATTACAATGGATTAAGGCAGTTTCACCCCTTGAAAACCATGTAGCTTACTATACACCGATAAACAACCAAACTAGGCCTCATTGGATCTGTAGTTGGCAATACCATGTAACCATTGGCAGGCAGATATTTTGCTGCAGGATTTGCCTACTACCAGTGTTTATATAAATACCTGAGGGTATCCCAACATACCCAGAATTATTTTTTTTTTGTTCGTGCTTTTATAGTTTTAGAGAAAATAATTATTTTTTCGTGGTTTCAAAAACCTCTAAAACCATGAAAATGAGAATGCTGATAAATGGGCCTCCCCATCTCAAATCATGATATAAAAATCGGCATCTAAAAGTCAACAATGTCATGTAGAAGTCAATGGGATTTGTATTTTCAAAATGTATGTTTTCAGTTTCAAATTTTGAAATAAATTATATTGAAATTTGTTAGACTCTGCATCCAAATTATTTTTTTTCACTTTTTTTAAGAAATCAAGTTTATCACATAAATAACCTCACACGGATTTTTTATTTTGTATTTTTTTTCTACATTATAAAAAACCCTGGAAAAACTATTTTAAAAAAAATCTGCCTCCCTAAGGGCTTCTTCTGGCTAATTTATTTATTATTATTATTATTATTAATAATAATAATAATAATCTATTATTTTAGTTGTATTTATATTTTTTTCAAACAACTTAGTCGCACTTTTTTGGCAATTGGACAATACAAATCTGACTCTGGGATCAGCTTTTTACATCGGCTAAATCATCATGTTAAATTATATTCACTATATAACTATAGTGAAACCTATTCATATAAAGGTATAGGACCCATTATCCAGAAGTCTCGGGACCAAGGGTATTCTGGATAAGGGGTCTTTCCGTAATTTGGATCTTCATACCTTAAGTCTATAAGAAACCAATAAAACATTAATTAAACCAAATAGGATTATTTTACATCCAGTAAGGATTATTTATATAGTTGGGATCAAATACAAAGCACAGAGAAAAAGGAAATCAATTTTAAAAATCTGAATTATTTGATTAATGTGAAGTCTATGGGAGACAAGCTTTCCGTAATTCGGAGCTTTCTGGATATCAGCTTTCCGTATAACAGATCCCATACCTGTATATTATCATTAGTGATGAGCGAATCTGTCAAAAAATTCACAAAATAGCAGGAAAATTTGCAAAATGGCGAAAAATCCGTGAAACACGTCTTTTTTTTTTTACTGCTACCGTGTACTGCTACCGTGTCTATTTTTTATATGACCACGTCCATTGTGATGTGGCCACGCCTATTTTTAACACAGCCACGCCTATTTTTGACGTGACTTTTTTTTTTTTTTTTGCAAAAACTGAATTTTTCCGCGGTGTAAATGCAGAAATTCACTACGAATCCATGCCTGGCGAATACATTCGCTCATCACTAATCATCATCATTATTATTATTATTTTTTTTTTGTGGGAATGCCACAATATTATTTTTTGCAGGGTTTCAAAATAACAAATACTTGTACACCAGATCCCATTGCTGCTTATTCCTTTGTTTCCGCTGGTTCCTTTGTTCCGATAGCAGCGCTACGCTAAACCTTCATAAGAGATAAAGGGTTTTTTGTTTCACTTGAAAAGAATGATTGATGTATTTATGCTCGGACTTTATCATCCTCCTTAGCAGAATCGCCTCAAATTATTATGATTGACAGACACCGACTCCTGTCTACGTGACTTTTTTTTAATACAGCGCGGCGCTGGTAAAAGCAAATCCCCGTTAAACTTTTAATGTAGAACAAGTTAAACGCGTCTGAAGTTCAATGCAAACGGGAAAAAAAAAATGCAAATATTGAGCGGTTTAAACTGTTATTTCCTTGTGGGGATGAGGATTCAGTTGGATTTGCAATGCTAAGTACAAATCTCTTGGCCTTTAATTATCTGCCACTCAGTGTCCATCTGAATATTCATAGAAAAACACACAATTAACACTTGGCAAATTTTACCGCTGATTTGCTATTCAAAGTGAACCATGTTGAGCTAGGAAGAAAAATAAAAATAAAGCTAATTATATGTTTATAGAATAGATAGTGACAATCATTACTGTCATAATAAATCATTAGCGAACAAAGAACTGGCAAGATGGAAAAATAAATAAATCCAGAAGCAGACGCGGAGTCCCCAGCTTCTCGCTAATGGGCAATGACTGAAGGATAATGTGATCAGTGATGATCTTTTCTGGATCAGCCAGAAGGACCGGCTACTAATGCCTCCTACTTTATGATAACTCAATTGTTCCATTTGACAAATGGGCTTTGTTTGGAAATTGGTGGCTCTTGATATGCAAGTTGTTAACATTTCAAGTAAAATATCAGCGAAGTGGAAGGAAATGTGTTTTTGGGCAGATTCTATTTAACATGGCAGCTTGATAGATAGGGTGACAGCTTCACTCCTTGTTATTGGATACAGATGGAGCCGGGGTGGCCTGACCGAAATGTGCAAAAGATTTGGAGAGAAAAATAAATCCCGGCAAAGTTAAAAGAAGTGTTAATGTTGGAATAAAACTTGCTCTGTCTCATGAAAGATGAAAAAGACATTAGTGATGGGCAAAATGTTTCGCCAGGCATGGATTTGCAGCAAATTTCCATGTTTCACCATTGGCGGATTGTTTTGCAAAATGGATGAAACAATTTGCCGCACGTCCAAAAATTGTCGCGGGCGACAAAAGAATAGCCGAGGGCGACAAAAGAATAGCCGCAAGACAAAACAATAGCTGCGGGCGACAAAAGAATAGCTGCCCGACAAAAGAATAGCAGCGGGCGACAAAAGAATAGCTGTGGGCGACAAAAGAATAGCCGCGGGCAACAAAAGAATAGCCACGGGCGACAAAAGAATAGCCGCATAACAAAACAATAGCCGCAGGCGACAAAAGAATAGCCGCCCAACAAAAGAATAGCAGCAGGCAACAAAAGAATAGCCATTGGCGATAAAAGAATAGCTGCGGGCGACAAAAGAATAGCTGTGGGCGACAAAAGAATAGCCGCGGGCAACAAAAGAATAGCCACGGGCGACAAAAGAATAGCCGCACGACAAAAGAATAGCCGCGGGCGACAAAAGAATAGCCGCCCGACAAAAGAATAGCAGCGGGCAACAAAAGAATAGCCGTTGGCGATAAAAGAATAGCTGCGGGCGACAAAAGAATAGCTGTGGGCGACAAAAGAATAGCCGCGGGCAACAAAAGAATAGCCACGGGCGACAAAAGAATAGCCGCATGACAAAACAATAGCCGCGGGCGACAAAAGAATAGCCGGCCAACAAAAGAATAGCAGCGGGCAACAAAAGAATAGCCATTGGCGATAAAAGAATAGCTGCGGGCGACAAAAGAATAGCTGGCCGACAAAAGAATAGCTGAGGGCGACAAAACAATAGCCGCGGGCAACAATTTTTTTTGACGCGCAACATTTTCACCGTTTCGCAAATTTTTCGCCGTTTCGCAAATCTTTTGAAAGATTTGCGAATTTTCCGGTGAAGCGAAACAGGACAGATTCGCTCATCACAAGACAAAAAGTGCCCATTGACTTTAGTGCATTTGTACGGAAGAGCACTGGGGCCATCAAAAAAAAAAATTCTGCTGAATTATGACTTTTCAAAGAGTCTGTTTTTTTCTGTTTTTACAAAACCTGCTGTTAAAACTCGTAATTTCGACTTTTAAAAGTCATAATTCAACAGAATTTTTTTTTTTGGTGGCCCCAGTGCTCTTCTGTATGTTTGGCGGTATATTTATCATGCTGTGTAAAAGGTGGAGTGAAGCATTACCGGTGATGTTGCCCAGAGCAACCAATCAGCAATTAGATTTCAACAGTTAGAAAATCAAAGCAAAGCATCTGATTGGCTGCTATGAACAACATCACCAGTGATGTTTTACTCCACTTTTTACACAGCATGATAAATATACCCCTAAGAGTAAGAATTTTTTTTTCGTAAAAACGTTTTTTTTGTATCATAAGCTGAATCTGCATTACTGTTTATCCAGGGTCGGACTGGGCCAGCCGGACACCAGGAAACCAAGTGGTCAGTAGATCCCCCTCTCCCAACCAACACCTAACACCAACGCCATGTGAGCTCAGGGGAGGGGGTTGGGAGGGCGACTGGGAGGCTGTGTGAGGACCACAGTGGGGGTCCCTTTGGAAGGTGCGGACCCCTGTGGTGGCAGCCCCATTGGGCTCTGCACCCCCCAGTCCGACCTTGTGCGTATCTCTAGCAATTTACTTTGCAGGCAGAGTAGCATTTTTCTTTGGAACACATCAGATCATCCACAGTATTAACAGCCGTTATGCCATCAATATTATAGGGAGCCCCCCATTTTGCTGTTCACTGCAGCTTTGATTTGGTAGATTTGTGCGCAAAATGCCTTGAAGTCCTTAATACAGGTATGGGATCCCTTATCTGGAAACCCGTTATCCAGAAAGCTCTGAATTATGGAAAGCCCGTCTCCCATAGACTCGATTTTAATCAAATAATTCAGAATTTTAAAACTGATTTCTTTTTCTCTGTAATAATAAAACAGTACCTGTACTTGATCCCAACTAAGATATAATTACCCCTTATTGGGGGCAGAACAGCCCTATTGGGTTTATTTAATGGTTAAATGATTCCCTTTTCTCTGTAATAATAAAACAGTACCTGTACTTGATCCCAACTAAGATATAATTACCCCTTATTGGGGGCAGAACAGCCCTATTGGGTTTATTTAATGGTTAAATGATTCCCTTTTCTCTGTAATAATAAAACAGTACCTGTACTTGATCCCAACTAAGATATAATTACCCCTTATTGGGGCAGAACAGCCCTATTGGGTTTATTTCATGGTTAAATGATTCCCTTTTCTCTGTAATAATAAAACAGTACCTGTACTTGATCCCAACTAAGATATAATTACCCCTTATTGGGGGCAGAACAGCCCTATTGGGTTTATTTAATGGTTAAATGATTCCCTTTTCTCTGTAATAATAAAACAGTACCTGTACTTGATCCCAACTAAGATATAATTACCCCTTATTGGGGGCAGAACAGCCCTATTGGGTTTATTTAATGGTTAAATGATTCCCTTTTCTCTGTAATAATAAAACAGTACCTGTACTTGATCCCAACTAAGATATAATTACCCCTTATTGGGGCAGAACAGCCCTATTGGGTTTATTTCATGGTTAAATGATTCCCTTTTCTCTGTAATAATAAAACAGTACCTGTACTTGACCCTTGGTCCCGAGCATTCTGGATAAGGGGTTCTATACCTGTGTATACTGTATATATATATATATATATATATATATATATATATATATATATACACCTAACATATATATATATTAGATATATATAACCATTTATGAACCCACATACAGTTTGTAATCAATTTAAACTTTTTGCTTTGTTTTGTATTATGTTTTAGTTTTTCCTGATCCATCTTTGTTGGCAACACACACTCTAGAACCAAAATAATCATCAAAAGAAATTCTCGTTATTGAACGTTATTGCCGCGCCTATAAAACAGTATAAATATCTATAAAACGTTCGCTCAATGTCTCCAGATATATCACAGATCGGCTCAATACAACCAGAACTTAGCAGAGGCTGATAAATTAGGCCTTAAATCTTTCCCGCAGAACTATAATGAATCAATATATTTTAGTCCTCCTGTTCCTTTTGGGAAAAATATAAATAATTATTTTCCCAAAGGGCAGCGTACTCCGTCTAAGTTAAGAGAGGTGCCGGGTCCATTATTCACTCCTGGAGCTGCCACATTACATCACATCAATCCTCACAATCCGGGAAAGTGTCAGATGATTTCAACCAAAGAATTAAATTGGAGATTCCATTTTAATTGACAAGACTGATGTATCCCGGGGGGTTGGGAATGTGTAGATTGGCCAAGTGGAAGATCATGGCCACATCTCCCGTTAATTTGTCATTAGGTTATGGCTCTCAACCATCATTAAAGGTATAAAATGTGATGCATAGTTTGGACAGGACAATCTTTCCCAGAGCATGACTAAGTGACAGCGGAAGCGTCGCACGGAGATGGCTCAGAAGCAATATGCACATTTCTATATCTTCTTCTCTCTTTTTTTGTGAATATTCTTTATAAATGATGAATATTTGTTATAAATAGTGATGGGCGAAATGTTTCGCAGGCGACAAAATAATAGCTGCGCAACGAAATAATAGTCGCCGGCGACAAAAGAATAGCCGTGCGATAAAATAATAGCCGCGGGCGACAAAAGAATAGCCGCGTGACAAAATAATAGCCGTGGGCGACAAAATAATAGCTACGCAACTAAATAATAGCCGCGGGCGACAAAATAATAGCCGGGCGACAATTTTTTTTGCCGCACGACATTTTTGCCGTTTTGCGAATTTTTCACCATTTCGCGGATCTTTTGAAAGATTTGCAAATTTTTCGGCGAAGCGAAACGGAACAGATTCGCTCATCCCTAGTTATAAATCATTCAACGAAATTGAATTTAATGCGATAAAATAATAGCCGCGGGCCACAGAAGAAAAGCCGCATGACAAAATAATAGCCGCGGGCGACAAAATAATAGCTGCGCAACAAAATAATAGTCGCGGGCGACAAAAGAATAGCTGTGCGATAAAATAATAGCCGCGGGCAACAAAAGAATAGCCGCGTGACAAAATAATATCCGCGGGCGACAAAATAATAGCTGCGCAACTAAATAATAGCCGCGGGCGACAAAATAATAGCCGGGCGACAATTTTTTTTGCCGCACGGCATTTTCGCCGTTTTGCGAATTTTTCTCCATTTCGCGGATCTTTTGAAAGATTTGCAAATTTTTCGGCGAAGCAAAACGGAACAGATTCGCTCATCCCTAGTTATAAATCATTCAACGAAATTGAATTTAATGCGATAAAATAATAGCCGCGGGCCACAGAAGAAAAGCCGCATGACAAAATAATAGCTGCGGGCGACAAAATAATAGCTGCGCAACAAAATAATAGTCGCGGGCGACAAAAGAATAGCTGTGCGATAAAATAATAGCCGCGGGCGACAAAAGAATAGCCGCGTGACAAAATAATATCCGCGGGCGACAAAATAATAGCTGCGCAACTAAATAATAGCCGCGGGCGACAACATAATAGCCGGGCGACAATTTTTTTTGCCGCATGGCATTTTCGTCGTTTTGCGAATTTTTCTCCATTTCGCGGATCTTTTGAAAGATTTGCAAATTTTTCGGCGAAGCAAAACGGAACAGATTCGCTCATCCCTAGTTATAAATCATTCAACAAAATTTAATTTAATCCAGAATCATATTTGTTAAGGCAAGTTTATGATTCAAATGATTTAATTTATCATTTTTGTTCAATATGAAGGAACTAGTGATGAGCGAATTTGTTGCCAAGCATGGATTCGCAGCTAATTTCGCATTTCACCATTGGCAAATAGTTTCGCAAAACTTCTGCAAAAATTTGGCACAAAAAAATTTGTTGCGTGTCAAAGAACGCTATGATCACGTCAAAATAGGCATGGTCGCATCAAAATAGGCGTGTTAAAATGGGTGCGGTCACAACAAAATTAGGGATGCACCGAATCCACTTTTTTGGGTTCTATTGAACCCCCGAATCCTTCATAAAGGATTTGGCTGAATACCAAACCGAATCCGAAGCCTAATAAGTAGTGATGAGTGAATCTGTCCCATTTCCCTTCACCATAAAATTCGCGAAACGGTTTGTGAAACGGTGAAAAATGTGTAAAACACATTTGTTGTGCGTTCATTTTTGTCGCCTGCGTCTATTTTCTGTCGCCCCCGCGTCTATTTTTTTTGTCGCCCACACTTTTTTGACGTGACTGCGCCTTTTTTTTTTTTTTTACGCACAACAAAAAAATTTAGCGCAACTAATTTTTCCGTGGCGAATTTTCACAGAAGTTTTGCAAAACAATTCGCCAATGCGAAATGCGGAAATTCGCTGCGAATCCATGCCTGCCGAAAAAAATCGCTCATCACTACTAATAAGCATATGCTAATTAGGTTTTTGAAGGGTTAAATGTCGTTGCACGCTAAAAAATGTTCAACTTCCGTGTTTACGTGACAAAAAGTCACGTGATTTTTTGGATTTGAATTCGGTTCGGCCAGGAGTGTGGGCGAATCCGAATCCTGCCGGAAAAGGCCGAATCTTGGTTGAATACCGAACCGAATCCTGGATGCGCGTGACAAGAAAGTTGAGCAACAAACCCGTTTCGCAACTTTTTCGCAGTTTCGCGCATTTTCCTGTTGTTTCGTGGATTTTCTGGTGAAGCGAAAAAGGACAGATTAGCTCAACACTAAAAGGAAAAAAGACTTAGACAGTAATTGTGAAAACCCTTTTAGTGCTGTGGATTCCTAAAAGAAAAGCCACAGGTGACAATTTTTTTGATGCACAACATTTTCGCCATTTCGTGAATCTTTTGATTCGCAAATTTTTTGGCGAAACGGGACACATTTTCGCTCATTACGAAACACAAGTCCATATAGCAGGCAGAGGGTCTGGACTGGCAGCAGGCAAGGAGGGTCTGAATAACAGGCAGTGGTCAGGGGCAGGCTGAAGACTGGGAGAAGTCCAATAAACAGGCCGAGGTCAATACCAGGAGATCCGACCAAGGTCAGGAACAGGAGCAGAAGAACAGTGTATAGCACACGGAACCAGGCAGGAACCAGGCTGGAACAGGGGCAGGAACCAGGCGGGTACGGGCACTGGATTAAAAGGTATAAGGCTTTAATGATCAAGCAACCAGGAGTTGCTTGTAATAGGCTTATAAAACCCATTAATTGTCAGATTGCAACCACCTGGGCTTACTGAGGGAGGAGAAGGTGAGTATGAACAAAGAAGTGAAGAGGGATTAACAATAAGGGGCACATTTACTAACCCACGAACGGGCCGAATGCGTCCGATTGCGTTTTTTTCGTAATGATTGGTAATTTTGCGATTTTTTTTCGTATTTTTTGCGATTTTTTCGGCGTCTTTACGATTTTTGCGTAAAAACGCGAGTTTTTCGTAGCCGTTACGAAAGTTGCACAAAGTCGCGATTTTCCCGTAGCGTTAACACTTGCGCGCAAAGTCGCGCCTTTTTCGTAGCGTTAAAACTTAAAAGGCGCTACGTTTCGCGTAAGTTTTAACGCTACGAAAAAATCGCGACTTTGCGCAACTTTCGTAACGGCTACGAAAAACTCACGTTTTTACGCAAAAATCGTAAAGACGCCGAAAAAATCGCAAAAAATACGAAAAAATCGCAAAATTACCGAAAAAGTCGCAAAATGTTCGTTTCCAATCGGAATTTTTCCAATTCGGATTCGAAATCGTGTCTTAGTAAATCAGCCCCTAAGTGTAGGACTGGCTCCCCAAGTTCTCGACTGGCTCAACAAGGTAACGCAGAACCCGCCTAACCTCCAGTCCAGAGTTCGAGCACAGGCAGGCCCTGACAGTTTACCACAGTTTGCACTTTGGACAAATGAAACGAAGTGGCAGCTGTGTGGTTGACTGATGTAGTTACCATAAATGTCATGGCCGATGGTAACGCATTTTGCGCTGTATAGAGCTACATGTAGCCAATATATTTGTTTCATTTTCTCTACAATATATGGATTTCTTGATCCTTTTTTAGTTTTATATTATCTCAATCTGTCTTATTCCATTCTATACACACTGAATATATTACCCCTCTCTTGATATTGTTTTACTCTAATAACTATACAATAATTTCATAACTATTGACTGATGTAGTTACCATGAATGTCATGGCCTACAGTAACGCATTTTGCGCAGTATAGGGCTATATTTAGCCAATATATTTATTTCATTTTCTCTAAAATATATGAATTTCTTGAGCCCTTTTTTTTAGTTTGATATGATCTTATTCCATGCTATACACACTGATATTGTTTTACTGTTTTATAACTATACAATAATTTAATGACTATTTTTTAAAATTGTGTCTAGTTTCTCAGCATCCTTATTGATACGTGAACTTGTTCCTTTACCAGAATTCTGTACTCTGGGGGCTGATTTCTTAAAATTTGAGATTCTTTTTTTATTGAAGCAAGAAATAAATGTAGTTATTATAGGAAAAATCTTAAAAATTTACATGAGCAAATGCTGTTCTTTGTGTTCCATTTGGAAGATTTCCAACAACTTTTTTTTTTTTTGTTTATTAAATCAGATATTCAGCTTCTTTAAAAAATATAGAATTTTTTTGCTCAGACTCAATCTGCTTCCCATATGCCTTGCTATGGATGTTACAAGAGGAACCATAACTGGGCTTTTCTATACTGTACCTCCTTCATTCTGTCCTTCAGATCTCTGCCTTCATTTGCTTTTCTCTATGGGGTATATTTACCGGCAGATGAAAGATAAAATTTGGAGTATTTTCACCCAAAATGAAAATTTTCAAAACATCGCCAATTTAGTAAAAGCAGACCCTGACACGTTTGGGAGAATTAACTTCACAATGATGAAAATTCTCTTCACATTGGCATAAATTCACATCACTTTTTCAGGTGAAAAATTTCCAGTGAATATTCTTCAATTTACTATCAGCACAAAAATGAATTTCCATCTAGATAAATTTCTCTATTTCGAGGCTGGAGAACTGCCATTATAAAGACAAAGCTACTTTTTCACCTCCTCCGTGATAATATTACACACACGTCATGACTATGTGGCGAGAATTCTCTACAGAATTTTCACTACTTCAGTTGTATGGGGAAAATATAGAGACAATGGGGCAGATTTAATAAAATGTGAGTATCGAGCTTAATACATAAAAACTCAACCACGTTCTGTTCATTCCTATGGGATTTTATTTCTCAATAAATCAGTCAGAAACACAACATTTTTAAGCACAATCCTTCTATATCTAGAGGAGTATAATTCCCTGGTACATTCATAATTTTTATAGGATATGTCTCCTTTAAGAAGCGTATTTATCAATGGGTGAACGTTAAAATTCACCCATTGATAAATACACTTCCGAAAATCCCATGGGAATGAATAAAACGTGGATGAGTTTTTATGTATTAAGCGTGAAACTCACATTTTAATAAATCTGTCCTTAATTTTCATAGAAAATTGCCAGGAGAAAATTCACCAGAAAATTTATAGTAAATATGAAATGTGTATGCCCCTATATATCTGCTCTAATCTACCCATACACTCCATCCTGGGCCCTTCACTCAGCTCAGAGCAATCTCCTGAGATTTTTCATGGTTTCCCAGTGGGCCAGTCCAACCCTGAAAATTAGACCGATCTATGAATGAATTCTTTTTTCCCAACAATTTTGGAGTCCACCTAGATTTTTCATGGCATCCCAGTGGGCCAGTCAAACCCTGAAAATTAGACCAGTCTATGAATGAATTCCTTTTTCTCACCAGTTTTGGGGTCCATCGAGATTTTTCATGGCTTCCCAGTGGGCCAGGCCAACCCTGAAAATTAGACCAGTCTATGAATGAATTCCTTTTTACCAACAGTTTTGGGGTCCCCTGGGATTTTTCATGGCATCCCAGTGAGTCAGTCCAAAAATTAGATAAGTCCATGAATGAATTCCTTTTTCCCAAGAGTTTTGGGGTCCCCTGGGATTTTTCATGGCATCCCAGTGGACCTGTCCAACAATTAGACCAGTCTATGAATGAATTCCTTTTTACCAACAGTTTTGGAATCCACCAAGATTTTTCATGGCATCCCAGTGGGCCAATCCAACCCTGAAAATTAGACCAGTCTATGAATGAATTCCTTTTTCCCAACAGTTTTGAGGTCCACCGAGATTTTTCGCGGCATCCCAGTGGGCCAGTCCAACCCTGAAAATTAGACCAGTCTATGAATTAATTTCTTTTTCCCAACATTTTTGTATTTCCCTGGGATTTTTTAAAGCATCCCAGTGGGCCAGTCCAACCCTGAAAATTAGACCAGTCTATGAATTAATTCCTTTTTACCAACAGTTTTGGAATCCACCAAGATTTTTCGCGGCATCCCAGTGGGCCAATCCAACCGTGAAAATTAGACCAGTCTATGAATGAATTCCTTTTTCCCAACAGTTTTGGGGTCCATCGAGATTTTTCATGAAATCCCAGTGGGCCAATCCAACCCTGAAAATTAGACCAGTCTATGAATTAATTCATTTTTCCCAACAGTTTTGGGGTCCACCGAGATTTTTCATGGCATCCCAGTGGGCCAGTCCAACAATTAGACCAGGCTATGAATGAATTCCTTTTCCCCAACAGTTTTGAAGTCCACCGAGATTTTTCATGGCATCCCAGTGGGCCAGTCCAACCCTGAAAATTAGACCAGTCTATGAATTAATTCCTTTTTCCTAACAGTTTTGGGGTCCACCTGGATTTTTCATGGCATCCCAGTGGGCCAGTCCAACCCTGAAAATCAGACCAGTCTATGAATGAATTCCTTTTTCCCAACAGTTTTTTAGTCCACTGGGATTTTTCATGGCATCCCAGTGCACCAGTCCAACAATTAGACCAGTCTATGAATGAATTCCTTTTTCCCAACAGTTTTGGGGTCCACCGGGATTTTTCATGGCATCCCAGTGGGCCAGTCCAACCCCCGAAAATTAGACCAGTCTATGAATGAATTCTTTTTCCCAACAGTTTTGGAGTCCACCTAGATTTTTCATGGCATCCCAGTGGGCCAGTCCAACCCTGAAAATTAGACCAGTCTATGAATTAATTCCTTTTTACCAACAGTTTTTGGGTCCACCTAGATTTTTCATGGCATCCCAGTGGGCCAGTCAAACCCTGAAAATTAGACCAGTCTATGAATTAATTCCTTTTTCTCAACAGTTTTGGGGTCCACCTAGATTTTTCACGGCATCTCAGTGGGCCAGTCCAACCCTGAAAATTAGACCAGTCTATGAATGAATTCCTTTTTCCCAACAGTTTTGAGGTCCACCGAGATTTTTCGCGGCATCCCAGTGGGCCAGTCCAACCCTGAAAATTAGACCAGTCTATGAATGAATTCCTTTTTCCCAACAGTTTTGAGGTCCACCGAGATTTTTCGCGGCATCCCAGTGGGCCAATCCAACCCTGAAAATTAGACCAGTCTATGAATGAATTCCTTTTTCCCAACAGTTTTGAGGTCCACCGAGATTTTTCGCGGCATCCCAGTGGGCCAGTCCAACCCTGAAAATTAGACCAGTCTATGAATGAATTCCTTTTTCCCAACAGTTTTGGAATCCACCAAGATTTTTCGCGGCATCCCAGTGGGCCAATCCAACCCTGAAAATTAGACCAGTCTATGAATGAATTCCTTTTTCCCAACAGTTTTGGGGTCCATCGAGATTTTTCATGGCATCCCAGTGGGCCAGTCCAACAATTAGACCAGTCTATGAATGAATTCCTTTTTCCCAACAGTTTTGGAATCCACCAAGATTTTTCACGGCATCCCAGTGGGCCAATCCAACCCTGAAAATTAGACCAGTCTATGAATGAATTCCTTTTTCCCAACAGTTTTGGGGACCATCGAGATTTTTCATGGCATCCCAGTGGGCCAATCCAACAATTAGATCTGTCTATGAATGAATTCCTTTTCCTGCACATTTCAGATATTTCCAACCTGCCTCGTTAACACATTGCCGCTTCTAATACAAACCTGTTTAATTTATTATGTTTCAAGATAAACTAATTCTAAAAAAGTCAGTGCAACTATATTTCCTTGAGTAACTAATTTTGCATATAATGAGCGCGTGCTTTTTCCCGGTTTCTTTTTAATTAAATTTACGGTTCTCATTGGCGAGGTCTATAGAGAAACATAATGCCATCAGCAGACTTTGCAGGCCTGGCATTTTTATAACAGAAAATACACTTTAAATGCTACTTCTTTCTCTAAGTACCATGGGTCTATTTTCTTTGCAAACCCGGATTGTGTTATTATCGAGAAAATAACATGTTATAGACATCTCCTCAAGTGTTTGTATTTTGTATATTGCGGCGGCCTGAAATGAAAGCCAAATTTAGATCAACAATCCGATTGTATTTTCCTTTTGACTTTTAAACATGAGAAGCCCTAGTGGGTGTCTTTTGCTGAAATGTTTCATTTGGCGTTATTATGCATTTCTGCTGAACGTTTAAAAATGCCTTTTCTGTTGCAATTTTACTAGTGAAATGATTGAACTTGTCTATCTTAAAGCAATACTGTCATGGGAAAACATGTGTTTTTCAAAACCCATCAGTTAATAGAGCTTCTCCAGCAGAATCCTGCGTTGAAATCTGATTTTCAAAAACACAAACAGATTTTTTTTTATATTTAATTTTGAAATGTCACATGGGGCAACTCTTTACTGCTGCTCTGCAAGTTGGAGTGATATCACCCCCCCCTCTCACCCCCAGCAGCCGATCAGCAGAACAATGGGAAGGGAGCAAGATAGCAGCTCCCAGTAGGTATCAGAATAGCACTCAATAGTAAGAAACCCAAGTCCGGCTTGGGACTCCTCCAGTTACATGGGAGTAGGAGAAACAATAGGTTAGCTGAAAGCAGTTCTAATGTGTAGCGCTGGCTCCTTCTGAAAGCTCAGACTCAGGCACACTTTACTGCTGCGCTGCAAGTTGGAGTGATATCCCCCCCTCCCCCCCCCCAGCAGCCAATCAGCAGAACAATGGGAAGGGAGCAAGATAGCAGCTCCCAGTAGGTATCAGAATAGCACTCAATAATAAGAAATCCAAGTCCGGCTTGGGACTCCTCCAGTTACATGGGAGTAGGAGAAACAATAGGTTAGCTGAAAGCAGTTCTAATGTGTAGCGCTGGCTGAAAGCTCAGACTCAGGCACAAGGCACTGAGATGGCGCCTACACACCAATATTACAGCTACAAGGGAATTATTTGTTGTGTAACAGTGATTTAGACATAAAAAGTGACCCATGGCATGTGTCATAGGGCAATAATTAGTAATATTGTATGTTTTTTAAAATTGTATTTTCGTTAAATGAAGACCTACGTTCATGAGTTGTGTAAGAAGCGCATAGCATTATACTGTACGAGCCATTTCATGAGTATGCAGCTCGTGTTCTCCTTTAGCAATGTTTTGTTGTTCATGTCTGGAATTCACTGTTACCCTTCTAGGTGTCTCTGACAAAACAAAAACGCCTAAAATACATATTAGAGCATCTATTATTCCGTTCCCATAGCAACATCCGTTTCCTCTGGTGCCCAAGGAACTCTCGTGCGTCAGGCCAGTTGAACATCTTGGCACCGGCTTTGGTGCGCCGTCTTGTCAAAACTTATTAGGCTGCGAATCCTTTTCATGTACATTAAAGGGAAGAGAAGAGTCGATAAATTATTTCCCCCGAGATTTCATTTAAATCCCATGTAGTCAGTTTAAGTTCGGAGACTGAGGCTATAACTCGCAACAAAGGGAAACTCACACACACATCCCAGAGCGTCTTCAGAACAATGCGAATATTCCTTTCCTCCTTTATTTAACAGGCTGGCACATAAATATTGTTTAAAAAACATATACACACATTGAAAAGGATTGAGGAGTTGAAGAAAATGTAGGAAATGACCTTTTTTCAACTTTGTTAAAGGGGCGGTACATCTTTAAGTAAACTTATACAGGTATAGGACCCGTTATCCAGAATGCTCGGGACCAAGGATAAGGGGTCTTTCCGTAATTGGATCTCCATACCTTAAGTCTACTAAGAAATTAATAAAACATTAAATAAACCCAATAGGGCTGTTCTGCCCCAATAAGGGGTAATTATATCTTAGTTGGGATCAAGTACAGGTACTGTTTTATTATTACATAGAAAAGGGAATCATTTAACCATTAAATAAACCCAATAGGGCTGTTCTGCCCCCAATAAGGGGTAATTATATCTTAGTTGGGATCAAGTACAGGTACTGTTTTATTATTACAGAGAAAAGGGAATCATTTAACCATGAAATAAACCCAATAGGGCTGTTCTGCCCCCAATAAGGGGTAATTATATCTTAGTTGGGATCAAGTACAGGTACTGTTTTATTATTACAGAGAAAAGGGAATCATTTAACCATGAAATAAACCCAATAGGGCTGTTCTGCCCCAATAAGGGGTAATTATATCTTAGTTGGGATCAAGTACAGGTACTGTTTTATTATTACAGAGAAAAGGGAATCATTTAACCATGAAATAAACCCAATAGGGCTGTTCTGCCCCCAATAAGGGGTAATTATATCTTAGTTGGGATCAAGTACAGGTACTGTTTTATTATTACAGAGAAAAGGGAATCATTTAACCATTAAATAAACCCAATAGGGCTGTTCTGCCCCAATAAGGGGTAATTATATCTTAGTTGGGATCAAGTACAGGTACTGTTTTATTATTACAGAGAAAAGGGAATCATTTAACCATTAAATAAACCCAATAGGGCTGTTCTGCCCCCAATAAGGGGTAATTATATCTTAGTTGGGATCAAGTACAGGTACTGTTTTATTATTACATTTCTCGCCTAATTCTGTGTTGAGATTTATATCTTCTTTAAAAGCCCCCCAGAATAATTACTTCAAGCAGGTTCTTGAAAAACGTATTTCTGCGCTTATTAACATTAGATATATCTAGTGCCGGCGTAGCACAGTCTGTCAGACGTTATTTGCAACAATTGGGGTTATTTATATAAGGCAACCCTTAATAAAGAACACAGTAGATAAAAAGTAACTCTCCCTATTCATCTCAATGATATAATAATGCAAATTTATTGGAAAGCCAAATAAACTGTTTAAATAGTGAGGAAATACAGTAAAATACAATCTCGGCAATAAGGTGAAACAAATAAAATTAAGGGCACTGCTCACTTTTAGTTATAAAATCTTTATAAAATACTCACCTCTGGCATTTATTAGGAAACAAGAACAACATATGGGGGCTATAAAGCATTCATCCCCTCATCTGTACTTATTACCTAGAGCTAATTTGCTGCGGAAAGCAAGAGAAGGGAGCTCTGTACAAAGAGATATAGGGTTCATGTAGTCACAGCAAACGGTGCTTTAATTACATTTTGACTGTTGTAAACTTGTTGTATGGGACAATGATAAACCACAAAGTACGGGTATGGGATCCCTTATCCGGAAACCCACTATCCAGAAAGTTCCGAATTACAGAAAGGCCATCTCCCATAGACTCCATTATAAGCAAATAATTCTTATTTTAAAAAGTGATTTCCTTTTTCTCTGTAATAATAAAACAGTACCTGTACTTGATCCCAACTAAGATATAATTACCCCTTATTGGGAGCAGAACAGCCCTATTGGGTTTATTTAATGGTTAAATGATTCCCTTTTCTCTGTAATAATAAAACAGTACCTGTACTTGATCCCAACTAAGATATAATTACCCCTTATTGGGGCAGAACAGCCCTATTGGGTTTATTTAACGGTTAAATGATTCCCTTTTCTCTGTAATAATAAAACAGTACCTGTACTTGATCCCAACTAATATATAATTATCCCTTATTGGGGGCAGAACAGTCCTATTGGGTTTATTTAATGGTTAAATGATTCCCTTTTCTCTGTAATAATAAAACAGTACCTGTACTTGATCCCAACTAAGATATAATTACCCCTTATTGGGGCAGAACAGTCCTATTGGGTTTATTTAATGGTTAAATGATTCCCTTTTTCTCTGTAATAATAAAACAGTACCTGTACTTGATCCCAACTAAGATATAATTACCCCTTATTGGGGCAGAACAGCCCTATTGGGTTTATTTAATGGTTAAATGATTCCCTTTTCTCTGTAATAATAAAACAGTACCTGTACTTGATCCCAACTAATATATAATTATCCCTTATTGGGGGCAGAACAGTCCTATTGGGTTTATTTAATGGTTAAATGATTCCCTTTTCTCTGTAATAATAAAACAGTACCTGTACTTGATCCCAACTAAGATATAATTACCCCTTATTGGGGCAGAACAGCCCTATTGGGTTTATTTAATGGTTAAATGATTCCCTTTTCTCTGTAATAATAAAACAGTACCTGTACTTGATCCCAACTAAGATATAATTACCCCTTATTGGGGGCAGAACAGCCCTATTGGGTTTATTTAATGGTTAAATGATTCCCTTTTCTCTGTAATAATAAAACAGTACCTGTACTTGATCCCAACTAAGATATAATTACCCCTTATTGGGGCAGAACAGCCCTATTGGGTTTATTCAATATTTAAATGATTTTTAGCAGACTTAAGGTATGGAGATCCAAATTACAGAAAGATCCCTTATTTGCAAAACCCCAGATCCCGAGCATTCTGGATAACAGGTCCTATACCTTGTACTTTCCTTTGGCCTTTTCATGTTTTTATGGTGTTTTTGATTTCCACATTATGTCAAAATAACCTACGTTTGCAATACAGTTTAATTGATCATTTTTTACCATTCAAGAAATATCCCCACTAGGAACTCAGTCCAGCCCAGCTCTAATGTTACTTAAAGAAAAACTATACCCCCAAACAATGTAGGTCTCTATAAAAATATATTGCATAAACAGCTCATATGTAAAACCCTGCTTCATCTAAATAAACCATTTTCATATAAATATACTTTTTTAGTAGTATGTGCCATTGGGTAATCCTAAATAGGAAACTGCCATTTTAAGTACTAAGGGCCGCCCCCTGGGATCATAGGAGTCACAGTGCACACAAACAAGCCAAGGCACACATACATGCTAGGCCCCATCAGCCAATGAATGGGCAGAGTTCTGCCTGTTGCTCCCGTACTACTTCCTGTTACAGTTAGAGCTGCATCACTTCCTGTCAGCTGATCTCTGAGGGAGCACACAGCCCATCACTAAATGGCGGCTCAAGGGAAAGGATGTAAAAGGGCAATATTTACTGATATATATATTCCAGTTTGGGGAGATTCTTTAATAGGTCACTTGACAAATTATAAACTGTCTGTTGGTTAATTATTCATTTTGGGGGTGTAGTTTTCCTTTGAATTAAAGTGGTTGCTGGGCAAGTTTCCTGCTATGGGAGCAACTGGAACATAGAGCACAGCCAACAGGCAGTTTCATTTCAGAAGCACAGGACTGCAGTTGCCAGTGGGAACAGATGGGTCAGTTCTTAATGGTTATAAAATGAATCAAAGTATATTGAAAAATAGATTATTTTGAGAAGAATAGTGATGGGCGAAATGTTTCGCCGGGCATGGATTCGCCGCAGAAAAATTTGCCACGCATCCCAAAATTTTCACCCGCATCAAAAGAATTGTCGCACGTCAAAAATATAGTCGCAGGCATCAAAAAATAGGCACACGTCAAACAGATTTTTTTTGCTGTGCAATATTTTCGCCGTTTCGCAAATTTTTCGCCGGTTTGCAATCTTTTGAAAGATTTGTGAATTTTTCGGCGAATCGAAATGGGACAGATTCGCTCATTACTAGAAAAGAACAAACCTAGTACAGGGATAGATACAGTAAGCCCCCCACCCATATTGAAGAACCCCTCCTGTGATTCGATGGGTGACTAAGACAAAATGGTAGGTGGCGTCATGGGAGTGATATTTTTCAAGGCCTGACAATAACCCGTATATTATGGGTACAGCTCGAGCACACTCCAAGGGCAAGTAAAGGTGGCCATACAGGGGCAGAATTAAGATTCAGGTCCTTTAGATAGAGATGTAGCAAACTGTTTGCCGGCGAACTAATTCGTGCGAACATCGGGTGTTCACAAGTTCGGAAGTTCGCAAACTTTTCGCGTATGTTCGCAATTTGGATTCGCCTAATTTTTTTTTTCGTTGCGTTTTTTCGCTGCGTTTTTTCTCGGCCTAAAAACGCCGCACAAGCCACACATGGCGTTTTTCGGCCTAGTACTGGTGTAAGCAAATCCCATTTCCATGGTGCTAATAGTGCGAAATAGCAAAAAACGCAGCGTATTTCCGCTAGGTCTGCCAGCTGCCTTTGCGGTTTTACGCAACGCTGTGTCAACAAAGTATTTTTCAGAGAAATTTTTGCCCTTGATCCCCCTCCTGCATGCCCCTGTCCAGGTCGTGGCACCCTTTAAACAACTTTAAAATCAGTTTTCTGGCCAGAAATGGCTTTTCTATTTTAGTTTTAAAGTTCCCCTTCCCATTGAAGTCTATGGGGTTCGCAAAGTTCGAGAATATTCACGCTTTTTGGCGTAAGGTCGCGAACGCGTTCACAAACTTTGTTTTTGAGGTTCGCTACATCCCTACCTTTAGACCCATTTGGCAGCTTATCTGCCGGTGTATGGGCACCCCTGATAGGCCTACTCAACAGATATCTGGCCTACAATTGGGTAGGTTTGATTTCCCGTTAGATCGGGACCTAGGGCCAAACCATCATATTAGCCCGATATATGGGGAGACGATATGCTCATTTGGGCACCTCGCACCACGTATGGCCACCTAAATACCAACATGTGAAAGTTCTATCAGATAGATAGCTAAGATAAGATGGATAGATAAGATAGATAGCCCTTCAGTCCTACATCATCCTGCATAAAAAGAACAAATTAGCGCCAAACAAGGGTTATTTACAACTGACCTGAACGCAAATGATAAAACACTAATAGGTAAAAAATTGCTCATTTATTCAGCCCTTTCTTCTGGTTTGAGGTAAAAAACATAGGGTGTAGATACTATTGTGCCTCCTCTCGAAATATTTCGGCAGAAATGGATTCGCCGCCAGAAAATTCACTGTTTGATGAAAAATTGTCACCCATATCAATACAAAATTGTCACCTGTGTCAAAAATTACGGAAAAAAAAATTACGCGCATCCCAAAAAATTAGTAGCTCGTCAAAATGTTTTTTTGACTTGCAAAGTTTTTGTTAATTTTTTTCACCATTTCGCAAATCTTTTGAAAGATTCGCGAATTTTTCGGCGTATCGAAACGGGAGAGATTCGCTCATCACTAGTCACTAACATTTGGCACCTCTAGTGATTTTTACTAGTGATGAGCGAATCTGTCCCGTTTCGCTTTACCATAAAATTCGCGAAACGGCAAGAAAATTTGCGAAATGGCGAAAAAATTCCCGAAATGCATTTGTCGTCCGCGTATATTTTTTGCCGCCTGCGCTTTTTTGATATGTCAGCGCCCAATTTTGACGCGGCCACGCCTTTTTTGATGCGTCCGTGCCCTTTTTTTATGTGACCGCGCCCTTTTTTGACGCTCGACAAACAAAATTTGCACGGCGAATTTTCACGGAAGTTTCGCAAAACAATTCGCCAATTGTGAAATGTGGAAATTCGCTGTGAATCCCTGTCTGACGAAAAAATTTGCTCAACACTAATTTTTACCTTTTCTTTTCCTTTAAAGGACACGTAAACCCCCCCACAAAAAAATGAATCAGTGAACCGCCTCTCTGAAATTTTTAAATATCTGCCACTCTGGTTGTTAAAAGGTTAATAGTAAGGCTGCAGCACCCCCTTAATCACTTAGGGTTCCCACTCCTCCTTTGACCTACTCAGCCCCCCTCCCTTAGGAATTGACTTTTGGCTGTTGGCTACTGAGCATGCTCAGTTCTTCTCAACTCAGGTTACCAAACACACCCTCCAGTCTAGCAGCCAATGAAGAAATGGCATTGCTAGTTTCCATAGAAACTTTCTTTTAGCTGTGCCCTCTGCTGGAGAAACATGTTTATGTGTCAGAGGGAAAATGGCTGCCGGTGAAAGCTGCTATTTGTTTGAAAAAATGTGACGGTGCTGGAGAACCGAGGGGATATAGGGGGTACAAATGATGCAGTTTGGGTGGGGGAGATGTGCACAACCTTTATACATAGTCGGAAAATGTAGGGTTAACATGCCTTTAAGATTTTGGTTGATGAATATTTTACACACCCTGCAATAACAGAGGAATATTTGTTCTCCCATTTGTTATCTTATTCCGCATCATCTGTAGACACAACCTCATTTCATTTTGCTCAAAATAAGTTTTTACCATTAACCAACTGAAATCTCATGAATACCAATGACTCCATAGAATTGTAGTCATAATCTCCGGAATTGGCGCTCACCTGTTTAGAATTAATTGTTCAAATTCTGTTTTAATTACATTCTTTTTAAAATTAGAGAAGGGAAAAAAAAAAAATAATGCATTAGCGAGTAAGTACTCCAAGAAGTCTTCTGGGCACGAGAGAGCGTCGTCAAATCCTGCGCTTAATGATTAATAACCAGTAAATTCATGGGATCCAAAGCATTTAATCCCTGACTCAACCGCTACAGATGTGAATACACCTGCTTAATTAACTTCCAATCTTAATCATGGGAAATTCATGCAGATTTTGCTTTGGAATAAATTCACCTGCAGGAAAGTTCTCTTCCAGCAAATGTAGATATTAGTCACTATTGAACCCGAGGAAAACCATATTTAACTCATTTATAAGTACAGGACGTGGGCAATAGTTGCCATTTTTAATTACATTTACATGAGACTCCAAATAAATACAATGAAACAGGTTAGTGGTTAGGCACGGTCACATGGTCTCTTAGTCCTTGCGTGTTGGGGGGATCCTTAATGGAGAAGGATATGGGGGTTCCTCACGGTGAGGGCAGTGAGGGGGTTGGGGAATGCCCTGCTGGGGGATGTAGGGTAGAGGGTTCCTCACGGTGAGGGCAGTGAGGGGGTTGAGGAATGCCCTGTTGGGGGATGTTGGGTAGGGGGTTCCTCACGGTGAGGGCAGTGAGGGGGTTGGGGGATGCCCTGCCGGGGGATGTAGGGTAGAGGGTTCCTCATGGTGAGGGCAGTGAGGGGGTTGGGGAATGCCCTGCCGGGGGATGTTGGGTAGGGGGTTCCTCACAGTGAGGGCAGTGAGGGGGTTAGGGAATGCCCTGCCGGGGGATGTTGGGTAGGGGGTTCCTCACGGTGAGGGCAGTGAGGGGGTTGGGGAATGCCCTGCCGGGGGATGGTGGGTAGGGGGTTCCTCACGGTGAGGGCAGTGAGGGGGTTGGGGAATGCCCTGCTGGGGGATGTAGGGTAGAAGGTTCCTCATGGTGAGGGCAGTGAGGTTTGGGAATGCCCTGCCGGGGGATGTTGGGTAGGGGGTTCCTCACGGTGAGGGCAGTGAGGAGGTTGGGGAATGCCCTGCCGGGGGATGTTGGGTAGGGGGTTCCTCACGGTGAGGGCAGTGAGGGGGTTGGGGAATGCCCTGCCGGGGGATGTTGGGTAGGGGGTTCCTCAAGGTGAGGGCAGTGAGGTTGGGGAATGCCCTGCCAGGGGATGTTGGGGGGCATATTCTGTTAATGCCTATAAGAGGGGCTTGGATGGTTTCATGAACAAGCCAAGGTTATCTGTTATCTAGTCAGACAAGGTCTAGCCTAGCTTGGATGGGGTTACAATTCCATTAACATTGCAAGGCCATTCCCACCCTTCCATATTCCTACTGTACTTTTTGACTGACCTTGCAATAAGAAAGAAAATGGTATGAGCTGATGGCAGTAAGTGCTAAATAAAGTACATGTGTTGCTTAACCTCTAAATATTTCCCATCAGATCTGGAGCTGCATGTTCTAATACTAAAATATGTCTCTCATTGCCCCGCATCTGATGTCATGCTATCTGCTCGGCTCCCTTTCCTGTAATGAAATCAATAATCATTGCATGTTTTCTGTAATAAAAGAAAATTAAGAATAGATTAAGGAGATGATATAAAAATATTGATGTGACAGAGCTTAGATGTAACACAATATCTCAAAAATAGTGGCATTTGCCGAGGGAACAATCCCCACGGGCCGATGATGTTGGAATAAAATGCAGAGGAATGCCGGCACGAATACACATTGTTCTTAGTTAAATACTTAAATAAGAAATAAAGAAGACTAATGATTAGTGATGGGCGAAATGTTTCGGCAGCATGGATTCGGCATTGGCGGATTGTTTCGCTAAACAGATGAAAAAATTTGCCACGGAAAAATGAAGAATAGCTGCGGGCGACAAAAAAATAGGCGTGGGCGACAAAAAAAAATAGCCGTGGACGACAAAGGAATAGCCTTGCGACAAAAAAATAGCTGTGGGCGACAAAAAAATAGCCGTGGGCGACAAAGGAATAGCCTTGCGACAAAAAAATAGCTGTGGGCGACAAAAAAATAGCCGTGGGCGACAAAAAATAGTTGCGGGCGACAATTTTTTTTTTGACGTGCAACATTTTTGCCGTTTCGCAAATTTTTTGCTGTTTCACACAACTTTTGAAATATTCGCGAATTTTTTGGCAAAGCAAAATGGGACAGATTTGCTCATCACTACTAATGATGAGCGAATTTTCTCACCAGGCATGGATTCACAAGGAAATTCCAAATTTTGCCATCGTCAAATTTTTCCATGAAACTAAAAAATGTGCCATGGAACAAAATTTGCAGAGATAAAAAGTCACCAAGACAAAAAAGTCGCCAATTAAAATGTGGCCGAGACAAAAAAGTCGCCACAAAAAAAACATCCATTGACTTAAATGCATTTGGAGTGAGAAAAAACGCCCATTGCCAAGTCACCAAGACAAAAAAAGACGCCAAAAAGGGATGTCGCCGAGACAAAAAAGTCACCACAAAAAAAAAAAAAAATTGCCTATTGACTGCAATGCGTTTTGGCAAAGAGAAATGGCATAGATTCGCTCATCACCGATGAAATGATATTTGGAAATGTAGGAGCAGGGTCTGACTGGGGGGGGGAAGGGCTCCTGCCGGGGCTCCTGCACCAGGGGCCCTGCGGGTGCCCCCCCTCCCCCCACGCACAGGCCCCCCAACCCCCCTTGCAGGGCCCCCCACCTGACGTCCTTCCCCGAGTGGGTAAATTTAACGCATCAGGGGAGGAGCGGTCGGGCAGGGGGAGCACTGGCAAGGGTTGGGTCTGGGCCGCTGGGGCCCACCGGGATTTTTTCCATTGTCCCGCAGCCCAGTCCAACCCTGTGTAGGACATGCTTCACATGGAATTGTTCACTGGCCATTGAAGACATAATGGACATAAATAGGAGGTCATGGAGCGAGGTGTGAAGGCAAAAATGTGCCCAAAGCACTATGTATTTTCTACTTTGCACCTTCCTCTTGCACAATGTTTTATGTGATATATTTTTATAGAGAGTGTTACGGATTATAGTTTTGATGCTTGATATCACTTTTTATTTACAATTTTACACTGGGGGGGGGGGGGTATTTTTAGCTGTGGGTCAGACATTGAATAAAGCATACTGAACAGACTGGGTATGAAACTTACAGTATATTACCTATAAAATTCAGGTAGTTCTTTAACGATATCCAAGGCCAATAACAACGCTGTATTTTCTCCCTATCACCATCTCACTATTTTCCCCTTTTTTGTTTTAAAATAATAGGGACTAGAGATAAATGTGTTTTTTTTTTTGCCAGGTATGGATTCCCAGCAAAATTCTGCATTTTGCCATTGAAAAGTTTCTTGAAACGGGTGCAAAAATTTGCCAAGTGAGGAAACGGCCACATCAAAAAAAAAAGTCTTGGTTGCATAAAAAATATGTTGCATGTGTCAAAAAAGTCAAGTTTACTGTTTCATTAATTTTTTGGCAGGACAGATTCACTCATCACTACCGGTGGGTAGTATCCATATAAACTTGGGATGTGATAAATGTGAAATAAGATGCTAGGGCCACCATAGAAGGACAACATTATCCCCTAAGGGCAGTGACAAAGGGGGAGATCATCGTTGTTGCGGGGGTGACTAATCTGCCCACAATCCCATCCCACTGGCTATAATGTAAATCGCCCTATAACAACATCAAATGAAAGCAAAAAGCTTTGCCTTCATGTAGTAATAAAGAACTAGCGATGAGCAAATTGCCCCCTTTTCACTTTGCTGAAAAATCAGCGAAACTGTGAAAAAATTGCGAAATGGCAAAATTTTGCGGAAGTTTCGCAGAACAATTCGCCAATGGCAAAATGCGGAATTTCGGAGTGAAGTCATGCCTGCCGACAAAATGTTTCGGCAGGCATGGATTCACAGGCGAATGTCCGCGTTTCACCATTGGCGGATTGTTTCATGTAATGGATGGAAAAATTTGCCACGGAAAAATTTGCCGCGCGTCCAAAAATTGTCACCCGAGAAAAGAATAGCCGCGGGCGAGAAAAGAATAGCTGCAGCTGACAAAAGAATAGCCGCGGGCGAGAAAAGAATAGCGGCGGCTGACAAAAGAATAGCCACGGGCGAGAAAAGAATAGCTGCGGGTGAGAAAAGAATAGCTGCGGGCGAGAAAAGAATAGCTGCGGGTGAGAAAAGAATAGCTGTGGGCGAGAAAAGAATAGCCGAGGGCGAGAAAAGAATAGCTGCGGGTGAGAAAAGAATAGCCGAGGGCGAGAAAAGAATAGCCGAGGGCGAGAAAAGAATAGCCGGGGGCAAGAAAAGAATAGCCGCGGCTGACAAAAGAATAGCCGCGGGCGAGAAAAGAATAGCCACGGCTGACAAAAGAATAGCCGCGGGCGAGAAAAGAATAGCCGTGCATCATTTTCGCTGTTTCGCGAATCTTTTGAAAGATTCACAAATTTTACGGCAATGCGAAATGGGACAGATTCGCTCATCACTAATCACTGATAAAAACATATAAGAAGATGAAGATTTCTTTGAAGTGTGAGAGAGAGAAATGCTGGATTCCATGGGAATAATAAGCGCCATCGGTTACAGAGAACATTCTGTATGGCGAGCGCATCGGTACAAGCTCAATGGGCTCCCAAGGTTTCCAGTGAATTAGGAATTTCAAATCTCAGCGCCATGGAGCAGCCGGTATTTATTTGCATTGGCGAAATAGTGAGTGCCAAGCTATAATACAGGTAATACCCACAAAGATCAGCTTCCCTCTCGTTGTTATAGGGCGCCGGAAAGGTCACTCCACGAAATCCCTTTTGTTCAAATATTAATATTAGCTAATGGCACGACTCCAAAACCCGTCAGGCTTAATACAAACCTAAATCCTTGGGATTTTAACGGAAGAAAACGCAAAGCTACTACGCTCAATAGACATTTATAGGGCAGAGCCACCATTTGCATTTATTTACTAAAGGGTACCAAAATCCAATTTGGAGTATTTTTGGCAAAAATAAAAATTTACCACAACATCGACAACTTACTAAAAAGGAAGTGCAGCACATTTTGGGGGATTAACATTAACACTGGCAAATTTCTGCTAATTTGTCGAGTGCGAGAATTCCTCATTCCATTTACCATACCTGAGTAAACAGCCCTAAAAGCTTTCTCTGTTTGTTTAGGATAGCAGCTGCCATTTTAGGTTGGTCTTCATAGCTTCCTGCTGTGGTTCTAGCCTTTATAGCTCAGATTACACATTCCTAAGGGTAGGGGAGAGTGAGTTTCATGAATTATTGTGGGAGAGGGGAGCAGGAGAGAGAGGAGAGAGATGCGCAGACTCTGTCCCTGGGAATGAAGGATTTTTCTGAGAGAGGAAGTCAGATACCCAAGAACATGTTTACAAAAAAGGAGAATACTGTGTTTCTTTTGATAGAGGACTCAGTGCAGCATTTCTGTAAATGCTTATGGCTGTATGTACATAGACCTTTCTAATAAAGCTTACTGAGTTTTTACCTTTCCTTCATCCTTCTCCAAGTGATGAAACATAATTTTTCCCCTTTATAGGTCCCTGGTAAGGCCTCACCTTGAGTATGGGGGCAGTTTTGGGCTCCAGTCCTTAAGAAGGATATTAATGAGCTGGAGAGAGTGCACAGACTGCAACTAAACTGGTAACGGGGATGGAAGATTTAAAGAAGAACTAAACCCCCCATAGGTACAAAAGCCTTATTAACTGCCCTCTATCAACCCCCAATCACTTCTCCCATCTCACACACCCTATTACATTGATAAGTGGCCCTATTAAAATACCTAACCTAAGCAACAATAAAAACCCAGGGTCGGACTGGGCCACCAACCCTTGGTGGTGCTTCCCCAGCCGACGGGCATCCTCCCCTGATGCATTAAACTTAAGCACACTCAGGGGAGGACGTCGGGTGTAGGCCCCTGTGGGGGTGTTATGGAGGCTCAGCGGGGGCCCCTAGGGTTGCAGGGGATGCGGCCGGTGGGGCCCCTGGTGGGCCTTCCACCGCCCAGTCCGACCCTGAGAGTACCTAGGCACCATCTTCCATCCATTAGAAAATGCTTCGGGTCTCACCGCCATTATGGACCCTACAGGAACAGGCACAGTTGGGGCTAATCGGGAATCAGCTTCACGCAGGGTCCATGTCAATGGTGAGACCCGAAGCATTTTCTAATGGATGGAAGATGGTGCCTAGCTACTCTGCTGCTCTGCTCTGCATTTTTAGATCAGCTGAAAGCAGGAAGTAGTGTTCTGGCCATTATGTTATACAGCGGCCCACGCCAGCCTTTATAGAGTATATAGAACTATATTGCAAATATGTTTTATTTTGCGCAGTCTGTTTTACCCAGTTCCATTTTTACACTCAAGTGGAACATTTATATATAAAAAAAAGGTAATGAAAATATACAGCAATCGCTTGCTTTCCATGTTGTGCTTGCTGCTTTTTTATGTCATAAAATGCCCCCCCCCCTCCGCCCAAAGAAGAGATGTATGTAACGTCTAATGGACTTTATTAAAACACCGCAATTCCCTTTACAGATCCCCCCTCTAGTTGCAATATATATTCACAGCTGATTCCGAAATAATAACCAATCTCCGGGCCTCCCCGGCGACTTCTCATAAACTCAACTTCTTCCTTTTTCTTCTATTTTTTTTTTTTTGCCTTTTTTGCTATTTTTTTTTTTTCATCCGCGGAGAAGCGGTTTCTAGCGAGCGAAGAGGCAGGTGGCTATCTAAAAAGTTTATTAGCCGATCAGCATGTTTCACAGAGTCAATGTGCATAACCCTTGGGTAGCTAAGAATAACAGATTTAATGTTATCTACACATGGCCGACTGGGGAGAGGTACGGGAGATGCAACAAGCCAGTTAACAAACAGACAAAAAAGGGACGAGCCGGTTTGATAAAAAGCCTTCGCTCTACTTAGAGAAACAGAATCAATAATAACACGTCGTTTGTAATAAGATCACTTGCGCCGAGACAATGCCCTCGCTGGCTCGGTAATTTTATGCCGCGTCGGCGAGATTATATTAAGCAAATCTCCCCGACGCTTTTGAAAATAGGGAGAGAAGAGGGAAATTGACTTCTGTTTATATTTTTTTTAATATAATTATGTCTAATGGAACAAGCGGAAGCATGTGTACAGGTAGGGGATCTTGTATCCAGAAACGTCTAAAGCAGAAAGCTCCAATGTACAGAGTCCCATAGTGGCCTATGTGCAGAGCAATATCTGACTGATTTGCATGATATAATAACAACACAGCGACTGGGGCTTAATTAAATAAACTAGCATACATTCGTGTTACAGGCAAAATAATCTTGTTTTTTAATGTTTAAATGTTTTTTAGAGGCGAAGAGACATGGTGCTCCAAATAGCAAATAGAATCCCTGTACAAATCCCCCCCTAACTGCCCTTGGTCCCCAATAGCTCATAACAAGGTTAAATGTTGGTTTAACAGTCACCCCGCTATAGTTCCAGGGGTACCCAGGGCACAAATAAGCACTCACCCCTAATCCCCCCCTAACTGGCCTTCAGGCTGGGCCCCCTTAGCCCATAACAAGGTTACAGATATATAGAAACATTGGGGTAACAGTCACCCTGCTATAGTTCCAGGGGTACCCAGGGCACAAATAAGCACTCACCCCAAATCCCCCCCTAACTGGCCTTCAGGCTGGGCCCCCTTAGCTCATAACAAGGTTACAGATATATAGAAACATTGGGGTAACAGTCACCCTGCTATAGTTCCAGGGGTACCCAGGGCACAAATAAGCACTCACCCCAAATCCCCCCCTAACTGGCCTTCAGGCTGGGCCCCCTTAGCCCATAACAAGGTTACAGATATATAGAAACATTGGGGTAACAGTCACCCTGCTATAGTTCCAGGGGTACCCAGGGCACAAATAAGCACTCACCCCAAATCCCCCCCTAACTAGCCTTAAGGCTGGGCCCCCTTAGCCCACAACAAGGTTACAGATATATAGAAACATTGGGGTAACAGTCACCCCGCTATAGTTCCAGGGGTATCCAGGGCACAAATAAGCACTCACCCCAAATCCCCCCCTAACTGGCCTTCAGGCTGGGCCCCCTTAGCCCATAACAAGGTTACAGATATATAGAAACATTGGGGTAACAGTCACCCCGCTATAGTTCCAGGGGTACCCAGGGTACAAATAAGCACTCACCCCAAATCCCCCCCTAACTGGCCTTCAGGCTGGGCCCCCTTAGCCCATAACAAGGTTACAGATATATAGAAACATTGGGGTAACAGTCACCCTGCTATAGTTCCAGGGGTACCCAGGCACAAATAAGCACTCACCCCAAATCCCCCCCTAACTGGCCTTCAGGCTGGGCCCCCTTAGCCCATAACAAGGTTACAGGTTTATTTTTTACATTTTTACCTTAAGAAGCATCATTTACAATATACGGTAACTGGAAACCTTTCTCCTACCATCACAGGGTTCTTTATTACCTTTATGTACAACTCCCAGCATCTTCTAACAAGCTTTGACATTTGCTGTGAGTCGGATCCCAACACCTCGAGGCAAGGGCATTACCTAAACCAACGGCAGTGGGGGGGTTCAGGGGTCTCTATATTTGTGGATAATTTACACTCACACATGGGGTCACTTAATTAGAATTATCAGCCCAATTACTGTTATAATCATTATCCAGACGCCTTTCCCGGGTCCATTTTCCCAACCTACTATGTTCCTTTGCCGTAATACTCATTGTTTCATTGTTTAGGGGGTTAAATTGTGAAATCTTTAGTGATGCTGATGTGCACATCAAGGAGAGAGCGGCAGAAGGAATTGCTTTAGACAGCCTCAGGCTTTAACACGAGCTTTCGCTTTCAATCAATGTCGAGACCCTCAAGTGAAATTCATTCAGAAAACGGTTGGAGGTCCTCGGATTTCCAAACCGCAGCCAGGCACACAATCCCTATCGCAAACCGGTGGCACCGCAGTGGGGGACTTGACATTTTGCCGAACTGACATTTGTTTGGGAACTGATAATTAAACACCATTTAAAAGTTATAGGCATGGCAGGGTCTTCATGTAACCTTGACGGATTCCAAGCAATTCTCTATCTCCCTGAATGACTCTCTGCGCTGCCTGCAGTAAATGTGCAAAAGAGGTGCAAATGATCATATCTGAATGTTATTGTTATTGCCGTCTAATATTCCTATTGCCCATCTGTTTGGCAATCTACGCAAAGTGTGTATGCAACTTATTCGGATTAAGATATTTTTTTGGAACCAAGTAATGATACCTTAATGTGTTCAATCCATTAAGTGGGTGGCCTATGGGTGTATAATTACCTATGAGCCCAATGTTTCTGATCAGTGCCGGATGTAAAGGAAAGGGCTCCCATTCAGCTCTGTGTTGTGCACATTAAACTTTAATCAAATAAAAGGTGCAATGGGTGCAAGGAGCATAACACATGTGTACAACTGTTTAAAGTTTATTTCAACATAGCAAATAATTCCCTCTGCCATTTAACCTTTTATTCTTGTACCAACAAATGTATTTGTAGCTGTAATATTGGTGTGTAGGCGCCATCTCAGTGCCTTGTGCCTGAGTCTGAGCTTTCAGCCAGCGCTACACATTAGAACTGCTTTCAGCTAACCTATTGTTTCTCCTACTCCCATGTAACTGGAGGAGTCCCAAGCCGGACTTGGATTTCTTACTATTGAGTGCTATTCTGATACCTACTGGGAGCTGCTATCTTGCTCCCTTCCCATTGTTCTGCTGATCGGCTGCTGGGGGTGAGGGGGGGGATATCACTCCAACTTGCAGCGCAGCAGTAAAGTGTGCCTGAGTCTGAGCTTTCAGCCAGTGCTACACATTAGAACTGCTTTCAGCTAACCTATTGTTTCTCCTACTCCCATGTAACTGGAGGAGTCCCAAGCCAGACTTGGATTTCTTACTATTGAGTGCTATTCTGATACCTACTGGGAGCTGCTATCTTGCTCCCTTCCCATTGTTCTGCTGATCGGCTGCTGGGGGTGAGGGGGAGGGATATCACTCCAACTTGCAGCGCAGCAGTAAAGTGTGCCTGAGTCTGAGCTTTCAGCCAGCGCTACACATTAGAACTGCTTTCAGCTAACCTATTGTTTCTCCTACTCCCATGTAACTGGAGGAGTCCCAAGCCGGACTTGGATTTCTTACTATTGAGTGCTATTCTGATACCTACTGGGAGCTGCTATCTTGCTCCCTTCCCATTGTTCTGCTGATCGGCTGCTGGGGGTGAGAGGGGGGGGTATCACTCGAACTTGCAGCGCAGCAGTAAAGTGTGCCTGAGTCTGAGCTTTCAGCCAGCGCTACACATTAGAACTGCTTTCAGCTAACCTATTGTTTCTCCTACTCCCATGTAACTGGAGGAGTTCCAAGCCGGACTTGGATTACCCTTCTGGTACTAAGTCATAAGCAGTTGTGCAGTTGTGCCTGCTGGCTGTGTCTGTGAATTCCAGGACTGAAGGCAAACAAAAATTAAATAGTTTATCCCCTTTAATGACTAATAGTTTTGCAAAGATGATGCTAGTTTAGCTCCACCCATTTGAACCGGTTCTGAGAGATATTGCTGGAAATCAAACAGCTTTGGAAATTAACTACATAACTAGAATTAGCGAGAGGGAGTTCTCTCTGTAGAACCCCTCTAAGTTATGCACTCGCCATATTTTCGTGACTTCCCTTTCATGTGAATATAAAGTCATACACAAGCGTCGCAGGAAGTACATAGAACAGCTTCTGATTTTGATTGTTTTGATGTTTTCCCAGTTTGAGATGATATTCTAGACAGGTGTTTTGTTTCTCTCAGTTGTAAGTCATAAGTTGCGTTCATAAAATAGCGATTTTCCGGTTATTTCATGTTCTTCTTTCTACTGTTCAGTTATGATATTTCATAAAACCTTAAATATTTAAAGTATCACTTCGTTCTGTCATGCCGATACAACACAATTCATGTTGCTACCTTGAATGCTTGATGTATGAACAACTATTTGGAGAAAGCATCCGTTTTTGGACACAATTGTGTTGAATTAGGTAGGCCTTCCAACTCTTCCATTCCTCTTAACTTATAACTAATTGGGAAAAGGTTAAACTCATCAGATGTTTTTGAAAGAAACAAGAGCGCTAAGGGGGTGCTTAGTACTGTAGGTCTCATAGCAGATGTTGTCTTCAAAATATTTGGAGAAAGCATCCATTTTTGGACACAATCATGTTGAATTAGGTAGGCCTTCCAACTCTTCCATTCCTCATAACTTATAGCTAATTATGAAAAGGTTAAACTCGCTAGATGTTTTTGGAAGAAACAAGGGAGCTAAGGGGGTGCTTAGTACTGTAGGTCTCTTTGTAGATCAGAGAAGATGGCTGCTACCTTCATAGCAGATGTTGACTTCTTGATCTGTTGGTTCTTTAAGAGCCAACGTTTGTCCAAGGTCCTTCTTAGCTCATTATAGGGTTGAAAACATATGAACACATTGCTGAAGCAGCCAATCAGCCATTGTTCCAATAATATCTAGGGCATTAATTGTTTTTTCACCCTAAATCTTGCTCTAAGTGACCTCTAAAATGTACCTCCAGGACTAGTGATGAATGAATCCCCCCGTTTCGCTTCGCTGAAATCTTTTGAAAGATTTGCGAAACAGCGAAAATGTTGTACGGAAAAAATATTTGTCGTCCACAACTGTTCTTGCAACAATTTTCAATGGGCGACTATTCTTTTGACGCCTGCGACTATTCTTGCGACAATTTTTGATGGGCGACTATTCTTTGGATGGCCGACACTATTCTTGCAACAATTTTTGACGGGCGACTATTCTTTTGATGCCCGACACTATTCTTGCGACAATTTTTGACGGGCGACTATTCTTTTGATGCCCGACACTATTCTTGCGACAATTTTTGACGGGCGACTATTCTTTTGATGCCTGAGACTATTCTTGCGACTATTTTTGGACGCGCAACTATTCTTGCTACAATTTTTGATGTGCGATTATTCTTTTGATGTCCGAGACTATTCTTGCAACAATTTTTGATGTGCGACTATTCTTTAGACACCCAACACTATTCTTGCAACAATTTTTGACGGGCGACTAATCTTTTGACACCCGACACTATTCTTGCGACAATTTTTGACGGGCGACTATTCTTTTGATGCCCGAGACTATTCTTGCAACAATTTTTGGACGCGCAACTATTCTTGCTACAATTTTTGATGTGCGACTATTCTTTTGACGCCCGTGACTATTCTTGCAACAATTTTTGATGCGCGATTATTCTTGCGGCAATTTTTGGACTCGCAGCAAATTTTTCCATGGCGAATTTCTTCAACCGTTTTTTGAAACAATCTGCCAATGGCAAAACACAGGAATTTGCCATGAATCGCCCATCACTATCCAGGACTATCAAGTAGAGCAAATATGCATTCTGCTCCAATCTGGCCCAAATTGGCCTTCAGAGTGAGCCCACCTAAGGAAACCAGCCCTATAATTTGAGAACCACTGTGGCGAGGAGCAATCATGGTAATGAAAAATCTTTGACATTGGATCAAACCTTTGAGCATAATTTATCACGAATTTACCAAGAAATCAATATCCAGCGTGGCTATCAAGGCTGTTCATTTCTACTACCACATCTCATTATGTATTAAATATATACCATAATTGCCTTTGTAATAACATACAATATGCACAAAATCATTTCTTACCTGGAATAATTATGGTCATCTCAAAGTAAAAAAAAACGGATTCGTACATGAAGGTTATACATAGGCTAATGAATAAAATATTTATTGCCTTTTGCTGTCCCTGTATGTGATAGTCAATGTTATTAATTTTACCGTGATTACAAAGTATTCCCCCAGTTCAACTTCATTACAGTATTGATATTGTAATTAATATGGATTTATCACAAAACATCCCAAGCTAATGCAAGTTAGTTAAAGTTTCCATCACATCCAGACCCATTATGTTGGAAATGAGGAAACGGGTAATCCTTCCATAATATAAAATGTATTTAAGTAATCCCTATTGGTAGAAAATATTTTTTTTTATACTCTTTATTCCAGAATAGGAGTTTCCCTTCATTTACTCACAATTACACGTTTTCATTGATACATTTGGGTTGAAAAAAATGATATTGCTGTTAATAAATATAAACATACATATATACATATAGCATTTTCATTTCTAAGTATAATATTATGAAAAGCACCCAATCTATTCCATATTTCTGGTTCCTGGACAACACTTAGGGGCACATTTACTAAGCCACGAACGGGCCGAATGCGTCCGATTGCGTTTTTTTCGTAATGATCGGTATTTTGCGAATTTTTCGTACTTTTTTCGATTTTTTCGGCGTCTTTACGACTTTTTCGTTACCAATACCATTTTTGCGAAAAAACGCGAGTTTTTCGTAGCCATTCCGAAAGTTGCGCAAAATCTGGCGATTTTTCGTAGCGTTAAAACTTGCGCAAAAAGTTTCGCTTTTTTCGTAGCGTTAAAACTTGCGCGAAACGTCGCACCTTTTAAGTTTTAAAGCTACGAAAAAGGCGCAACTTTTCGCGTAAGTTTTAATGCTACGAAAAAATCTGGCGATTTTGCGCAACTTTCGGAATGGCTACGAAAAACTCGCGTTTTTTCACGCAAATCGCACTGGTAACGAAAAAGTCGCGACAATTTCCGAAAAGTCGTAAAGACGCCGAAAAAAATACGAAAAAAAAACCGCGAGTTTTTCGTAGCCATTCCGAAAGTTGCGAAAAATCGCTCGATTTTTTCGTAGCGTTAAAACTTGCGCGAAAAGTTGCGCCTTTTCCGTAGCGTTAAAACTTAAAAGGTGCGCCGTTTCGCGCAAGTTTTAACGCTACGAAAAAATCGCAACTTTTTACGCAAGTTTTAACGCTACAAAAAAAGCGCAACTTTCGGAATGGCTACGAAAAACTCGTGTTTTTTCGCACAAATCGTATTAGTAACGAAAAAGTCGCGACAATTTTCCGAAAAAATCACAAAATACCGATCATTACGAAAAAAACGCATACGGACGCATTCGGCCCGTTCGTGGCTTAGTAAATGTGCCCCAAAGGGGCTTATTTATCAATTTTTGAATTTGTGAATTTGAGTTTGTTTTTCTAAATTGATTAAACTTGCATATGGAATGCTCGCTTATTTATTAAAATGGTAAACTCAAATTGAAAAAAACTTTTAGATAGGGAGGTTTTACATTTGTTTTTGGGGGGTTTTTGCACATTGTAAATACCAGATATTCGAGTTTTTGAACCATAACTCAAATTCGAGTTTTTGAATGTAAACTCGAAATTCTCATATGAACGATTCAAGCATTAGATACTCGAATATTCAAGTTTTTAAACTCGAAATAAAACTTTTAGATAGGGAAGATTTACATTTGTTTTTGGGGTTTTTTGCACATTGTAAATACCAGACATTTGAGTTTTTGAACCATAACTCAATTTCAAGTTTTTGAATGTAAACTCAAAATTTTTGTACGAACGATTCAAGCAATATCGTCAACATTTTATAAATGCAATAATGATCAAGTTCAATTCTAACTTATACCACGTCGACTTTATATGATTTTCAATAATAAGGGTCTGTTTTACTTAAATTCTGGCCTTTACAGTCATATAAACTCGACATGGTATAAATTCAAATTAAACTCAATCATTGTTGTATTTATAAAATGTCATAATAATATTATTAGTTGTACTAAAATTTAGAGTTTACCCTCGACAATCAAAAATTTTCAAGGCGAAAGTTTCATTTAAACGTAAAAAATTTGTGTTTAAATTGAGGTTAATTTCCATGAATCCTCTTTGTTTTGCCCTGGAATTGCCCCAACGGCCATTTTAGGGCATTGGCGCTCAATTATTTGTTTAAGTTTTACTTAAATAGAAAACAATGATAGGATTAACTTCCCCTTGAAACTGGGTGAAATAGCAAACAATGAAGCAATTAACTTCCCCTTGAAAAAGTGTCAAGGACAGGTTGTCACTGACTATTCTATTCCTCTACTATTCTAATCCTCCATAGGATTCAGTTGTACTCGAAACATCAAACCTAATTTTCCTTTGTCAAAAATGATGGGAGTTATTTTCGAAAAACTCAAGTTTTTTGGGAAAATGTCAAAAAAAAATTTCAAATTTTCCAAGAAACAATATCAGAAAAATTGAGTACTGGCAAAAACCCATTCATAACTCTTGAAAATATCTAGAAGTAAAATAAATCTCAAATTTGCTTAGTAAAAGGGAAATTATCAGCATAGATTTTTAGGGAAAATAGAAACAGAATTCTGAATTCTCAGTGGCGAGATCGGGTGAGAAAAACCGAGAATATTTATTCATTTTTTTTTTATATATTTGTTCTTCGGCTTTTTTTAAATTGTGATTTTAAAGAGACTAAAGAATACAACACATAACATAGCACTGTAATTATCTCAGTTAACTTGTACAATATAATTTGCAAGGAATGGAGTTATTTGTGTGATAGGGATAATAGAACCCCCCCCCCCCAACGTTTATATACAACAGCTGTGATGATTTCATAAATACAAATTGTGTGGGTTGCTGTTTAATACATGATATTATGTATATTCACAAAATCCCTCGACACAATTCATACGTATAATGCACAGCACAGGTGGCTCCGTAGAAATAATTGTTATTTAAGAAAGTGCGTATCTGTCTGTTCCACCTGTGCCGCTAACTGATCCACCTGGGATCCTGGGGGGATATTCTGGAAACACGCGCTGCTAAAGGGTCGATGGTTGGAGAATATCGTTTAATTCTACTTTAATTTGAAAGCAGTTGGCCCCAAGGACAGCTCAGACACGTCTTTTTTTTTTTTTATTAGGGAATTCTTTATAAATTCTTACCTAAAGATCCAATCTTTATAAGTTATGCCTTTCTAATTTTGTTTTCAGTTAATAAACCCTTTATTGCTGCCCACCCTTTATTTACTGAATTTCACACAGTATGGGGCACATTCATGAAAGTACAATTGGTTCCAAATACAAAAAAATCATATTTTTTCTAAGTTTTCGTACTGTGCATATTTTTTTCGACTTTTTTGTTAATTTGCGCAACTTTTTAGTACTTTGTGACAATTTGCGTGAAAATTAGTGCGACAAAATTGTTTTTGTCACAAAGAGTACGAAAGTTTTGAATTCATTAAAGCTTCGGTATCGTGACTTTCCTTGGGCCAGGAAGTTTTCATACTGTTCGTATTTTTTGTGATTTTTTTTCGTTAATTTGCTTTTTTGTACTTTCCCTCAAAATTTACGTGTCAAAATCGTATTTGTTGCAACAAGTATGAAAGTTTCAGATTCATTAAAGCTTTGTTATCATGACTTTCCCTGGGCCAGGTTGGAACTGCAGAGTGCCATTGAGCCCTATGGGAGGCTTTCCTTGGGCCGGGTTTGAGCTGCAGAGTGCCATTGAGCCCTATGGGAGGCTTTCCTTGGGCCGGGTTTGAGCTGCAGAGTGCCATTGAGCCCTATGGGAGACTTTCCTTGGGCCGGGTTGGAGCTGCAGAGTGCCATTGAGCCCTATGGGAGACTTTCCTTGGGCCGGGTTGGAGCTGCAGAGTGCCATTGAGCCCTATGGGAGATTTTCCTTGGGCCGGGTTGGAGCTGCAGAGTGCCATTGAGCCCTATGGGAGATTTTCCTTGGGCCGGGTTGGAGCTGCAGAGTGCCATTGAGCCCTATGGGAAACTTTCCTTGGGCCGGGTTGGAGCTGCAGAGTGCCATTGAGCCCTATGGGAGACTTTCCTTGGGCCGGGTTGGAGCTGCAGAGTGCCATTGAGCCCTATGGGAGACTTTCCTTGGGCCGGGTTGGAGCTGCAGAGTGCCATTGAGCCCTATGGGAGACTTTCCTTGGGCCGGGTTGGAGCTGCAGAGTGCCATTGAGCCCTATGGGAGACTTTCCTTGGGCCGGGTTGGAGCTGCAGAGTGCCATTGAGCCCTATGGGAGGCTTTCCTTGGGCCGGGTTGGAGCTGCAGAGTGCCATTGAGCCCTATGGGAGACTTTCCTTGGGCCGAGTTGGAGCTGCAGAGTGCCATTGAGCCCTATGGGAGACTTTCCTTGGGCCGGGTTGGAGCTGCAGAGTGCCATTGAGCCCTATGGGAGACTTTCCTTGGGCCGGGTTGGAGCTGCAGAGTGCCATTGAGCCCTATGGGAGACTTTCCTTGGGCCGGGTTGGAGCTGCAGAGTGCCATTGAGCCCTATGGGAGACTTTCCTTGGGCCGGGTTGGAGCTGCAGAGTGCCATTGAGCCCTATGGGAGACTTTCCTTGGGCCGGGTTGGAGCTGCAGAGTGCCATTGAGCCCTATGGGAGACTTTCCTTGGGCCGGGTTGGAGCTGCAGAGTGCCATTGAGCCCTATGGGAGACTTTCCTTGGGCCGGGTTGGAGCTGCAGAGTGCCATTGAGCCCTATGGGAGACTTTCCTTGGGCCGGGTTGGAGCTGCAGAGTGCCATTGAGCCCTATGGGAGACTCTCCTTGGGCCGGGTTGGAGCTGCAGAGTGCCATTGAGTCCAAGGAAGGCTTCAGAAAACATGCACTGAAGGTTCAGAAGTCAGAAAAGTTTTCCCACCGTCTACCATCGTTCAGATACAAACAATTTCATGACTTTCGGATCGCCAATACGATGTTATCGTGACTATTATGATTTTTTCGTAAGCATTTTCGTGACATTTCTGATCATCAGAATTTTACCCATTTCAGGATTCGAACTCGTACTTTGATGAATCTGCCCCTGTGTATATTAAAATGTGTATGCTTTCATAATTATTTTTTGTTATATATAAAATAATGCAGAGTAATGATCCAGTATAGTGATGGGCGAAATCATTCGGCAGACATTGATTCGCAGCGTATTTCTGCGTTTCACCATTGACGGGTTTTTTAAACAAAATGGGCGACAAAATTTGTTGTGGAAAAATTCGTTGCATGACCAAATTTGTTGCCCACGTCAAAAAAAAATTGTTGTGCATCAACAAAAATGACAATATTTTTTGACACACATCATTTTTTTTTTACACGGGCAACAATTTTTGGTCATACTGCGAATTTTCCCACAATGAATTTTGTTGCCCATTTCCCATGCCAATGGTGAAAAGCGAAATTCACCATGAATCAATGTTTGCTGAATTATTTTGCCCACACATGACAATTTTTTTTGACGCACAACATTTTTGCTGTTTCACAGATTTTTTGCCGTTCACAAATCTTTTGCAAGATTCGCAAATTTGGGGGCGAAACGGGACAGATTCGCTTATCCCTAATCCAAAATTTTTCGGCAGGATTGGATTTGCGGCAAATCTCTGTGTTTCGCCATTAGCAGATTTTTTTTGTGCAACGGGCGACAAAATTTGTTGTGGAAAAAATTGTCAAAACATTTTTTGCCGCTCAAATAATTTTTTGCCGTTTCATGAATCTTTTAAAAGATTTGCAAATTTTTCAGTGAAGCGAAATGGGACAGATTTGCTCATTACTACTCACGAGTGCCGAATTCACTTTGGCAGAGTAAACTTTGAAAAGAATTTACGCTTTAGTATACAGTATATACATTCATTTGCCAATCTGCTTCATAAACTTTAATAGGGAGGACAGAAAACTTGCTGCCGAAGGGACTAACGGAAAAGTAGATTTTGATGAATGTACCCATTTCCCTACATCCCATACTGTTGTAACCATGAGAGTTAAGCTGGCCACACACACACCGATATTATTGTACAAAACATTTCAATGCATATATGGAGGATTGTTGAGACGACCAATATTGAAAAAGGCTGCGGTTATCAGTCATCTCGTCGATCAGGCGGGTTAAAAGACTTTTGAAGGCGCCCAAGCAAAATCGGCAGGTGGAGGTAGAATTCCTATTGGTTCTACCTTCGTATCTGACGACTCAGCCCTGAACGTCAATGGGGGAAACTAATGCTCTTTCCTGTGACCATTGAGATATCAGTCATCTCGTCGATCGGGCGGGTTAAAAGACTTTTGAAGGCGCCCAAGCAAAATCTGCAGGTGGAGGTAGAATTCCTATTGGTTCTACCTCCGTATCTGACAACTCAGCCCTGAACGTCAATGGGGGAAACTAATGCTCTTTCCTGTGACCATTGAGATATCAGTCATCTCGTCGATCGGGCGGGTTAAAAGACTTTTGAAGGCGCCCAAGCAAAATCTGCAGGTGGAGGTAGAATTCCTATTGGTTCTACCTCCATATCTGACGACTCAGCCCTGAACGTCAATGGGGGAAACTAATGCTCTTTCCTGTGACCATTGAGATATCAGTCATCTCGTCGATCGGGCGGGTTAAAAGACTTTTGAAGGCGCCCAAGCAAAATCTGCAGGTGGAGGTAGAATTCCTATTGGTTCTACCTCCATATCTGACGACTCAGCCCTGAACGTCAATGGGGGAAACTAATGCTCTTTCCTGAGACCATTGAGATATCAGTCATCTTGTCGATCGGGCGGGTTAAAAGACTTTTGAAGGCGCCCAAGCAAAATCGGCAGGTGGAGGTAGAATTCCTATTGGTTCTACCTCCATATCTGACGACTCAGCCCTGAACGTCAATGGGGGAAACTAATGCTCTTTCCTGAGACCATTGAGATATCAGTCATCTTGTCGATCGGGCGGGTTAAAAGACTTTTGAAGGCGCCCAAGCAAAATCGGCAGGTGGAGGTAGAATTCCTATTGGTTCTACCTCCATATCTGACGACTCAGCCCTGAACGTCAATGGGGGAAACTAATGCTCTTTCCTGTGACCATTGAGATATCAGTCATCTTGTCGATCGGGCGGGTTAAAAGACTTTTGAAGGCGCCCAAGCAAAATCTGCAGGTGGAGGTAGAATTCCTATTGGTTCTACCTCCATATCTGACGACTCAGCCCTGAACGTCAATGGGGGAAACTAATGCTCTTTCCTGAGACCATTGAGATATCAGTCATCTTGTCGATCGGGCGGGTTAAAAGACTTTTGAAGGCGCCCAAGCAAAATCGGCAGGTGGAGGTAGAATTCCTATTGGTTCTACCTCCATATCTGACGACTCAGCCCTGAACGTCAATGGGGGAAACTAATGCTCTTTCCTGAGACCATTGAGATATCAGTCATCTTGTCGATCGGGCGGGTTAAAAGACTTTTGAAGGCGCCCAAGCAAAATCGGCAGGTGGAGGTAGAATTCCTATTGGTTCTACCTCCATATCTGACGACTCAGCCCTGAACGTCAATGGGGGAAACTAATGCTCTTTCCTGTGACCATTGAGATATCAGTCATCTCGTCGATCGGGCGGGTTAAAAGACTTTTGAAGGCGCCCAAGCAAAATCTGCAGGTGGAGGTAGAATTCCTATTGGTTCTACCTCCATATCTGACGACTCAGCCCTGAACGTCAATGGGGGAAACTAATGCTCTTTCCTGTGACCATTGAGATATCAGTCATCTCGTCGATCGGGCGGGTTAAAAGACTTTTGAAGGCGCCCAAGCAAAATCTGCAGGTGGAGGTAGAATTCCTATTGGTTCTACCTCCATATCTGACGACTCAGCCCTGAACGTCAATGGGGGAAACTAATGCTCTTTCCTGTGACCATTGAGATATCAGTCATCTCGTCGATCGGGCGGGTTAAAAGACTTTTGAAGGCGCCCAAGCAAAATCTGCAGGTGGAGGTAGAATTCCTATTGGTTCTACCTCCATATCTGACGACTCAGCCCTGAACGTCAATGGGGGAAACTAATGCTCTTTCCTGAGACCATTGAGATATCAGTCATCTTGTCGATCGGGCGGGTTAAAAGACTTTTGAAGGCGCCCAAGCAAAATCGGCAGGTGGAGGTAGAATTCCTATTGGTTCTACCTCCATATCTGACGACTCAGCCCTGAACGTCAATGGGGGAAACTAATGCTCTTTCCTGTGACCATTGAGATATCAGTCATCTTGTCGATCGGGCGGGTTAAAAGACTTTTGAAGGCGCCCAAGCAAAATCTGCAGGTGGAGGTAGAATTCCTATTGGTTCTACCTCCATATCTGACGACTCAGCCCTGAACGTCAATGGGGGAAACTAATGCTCTTTCCTGAGACCATTGAGATATCAGTCATCTTGTCGATCGGGCGGGTTAAAAGACTTTTGAAGGCGCCCAAGCAAAATCGGCAGGTGGAGGTAGAATTCCTATTGGTTCTACCTCCATATCTGACGACTCAGCCCTGAACGTCAATGGGGGAAACTAATGCTCTTTCCTGAGACCATTGAGATATCAGTCATCTTGTCGATCGGGCGGGTTAAAAGACTTTTGAAGGCGCCCAAGCAAAATCGGCAGGTGGAGGTAGAATTCCTATTGGTTCTACCTCCATATCTGACGACTCAGCCCTGAACGTCAATGGGGGAAACTAATGCTCTTTCCTGTGACCATTGAGATATCAGTCATCTCGTCGATCGGGCGGGTTAAAAGACTTTTGAAGGCGCCCAAGCAAAATCTGCAGGTGGAGGTAGAATTCCTATTGGTTCTACCTCCATATCTGACGACTCAGCCCTGAACGTCAATGGGGGAAACTAATGCTCTTTCCTGTGACCATTGAGATATCAGTCATCTTGTCGATCGGGCGGGTTAAAAGACTTTTGAAGGCGCCCAAGCAAAATCGGCAGGTGGAGGTAGAATTCCTATTGGTTCTACCTCCATATCTGACGACTCAGCCCTGAACGTCAATGGGGGAAACTAATGCTCTTTCCTGTGACCATTGAGATATCAGTCATCTCGTCGATCGGGCGGGTTAAAAGACTTTTGAAGGCGCCCAAGCAAAATCTGCAGGTGGAGGTAGAATTCCTATTGGTTCTACCTCCATATCTGACGACTCAGCCCTGAACGTCAATGGGGGAAACTAATGCTCTTTCCTGAGACCATTGAGATATCAGTCATCTTGTCGATCGGGCAGGTTAAAAGACTTTTGAAGGCGCCCAAGCAAAATCGGCAGGTGGAGGTAGAATTCCTATTGGTTCTACCTCCATATCTGACGACTCAGCCCTGAACGTCAATGGGGGAAACTAATGCTCTTTCCTGAGACCATTGAGATATCAGTCATCTTGTCGATCGGGCGGGTTAAAAGACTTTTGAAGGCGCCCAAGCAAAATCGGCAGGTGGAGGTAGAATTCCTATTGGTTCTACCTCCATATCTGACGACTCAGCCCTGAACGTCAATGGGGGAAACTAATGCTCTTTCCTGTGACCATTGAGATATCAGTCATCTCGTCGATCGGGCGGGTTAAAAGACTTTTGAAGGCGCCCAAGCAAAATCTGCAGGTGGAGGTAGAATTCCTATTGGTTCTACCTCCATATCTGATGACTCAGCCCTGAACGTCAATGGGGGAAACTAATGCTCTTTCCTGAGACCATTGAGATATCAGTCATCTTGTCGATCGGGCGGGTTAAAAGACTTTTGAAGGCGCCCAAGCAAAATCGGCAGGTGGAGGTAGAATTCCTATTGGTTCTACCTCCATATCTGACGACTCAGCCCTGAACGTCAATGGGGGAAACTAATGCTCTTTCCTGAGACCATTGAGATATCAGTCATCTTGTCGATCGGGCGGGTTAAAAGACTTTTGAAGGCGCCCAAGCAAAATCGGCAGGTGGAGGTAGAATTCCTATTGGTTCTACCTCCATATCTGACGACTCAGCCCTGAACGTCAATGGGGGAAACTAATGCTCTTTCCTGTGACCATTGAGATATCAGTCATCTCGTCGATCGGGCGGGTTAAAAGACTTTTGAAGGCGCCCAAGCAAAATCTGCAGGTGGAGTTAGAATTCCTTTTGGTTCTACCTCCATATCTGACAACTCAGCCCTGAACGTCAATGGGGGAAACTAATGCTCTTTCCTGTGACCATTGAGATATCAGTCATCTCGTCGATCAGGCGGGTTAAAAGACTTTTGAAGGCGCCCAAGCAAAATCTGCAGGTGGAGGTAGAATTCCTATTGGTTCTACCTCCATATCTGATGACTCAGCCCTGAACGTCAATGGGGGAAATGAATGCTCTTTCCTGAGACCATTGAGATATCAGTCATCTTGTCGATCGGGCGGGTTAAAAGACTTTTGAAGGCGCCCAAGCAAAATCGGCAGGTGGAGGTAGAATTCCTATTGGTTCTACCTCCATATCTGACGACTCAGCCCTGAATGTCAATGGAGGAAACGAATGCTCTTTCCTGCGATCATTGGTCACAGGAAAGAGCATTCGTTTCCCCCATTGACGTTCAGGGCTGAGTTTGTAATTTCTACGTGTATGGCCACCATTTGCAATAAATCAGGGTGGGTCTTAACCGCCTTCTGGAGAACTTCGCTGCCAAAATAAGCCCTCTGGAAGGCTACGGTGTCCACTCTGCAGATTAAAAAAAAACTACATTTAGGTAAAACAAAATAATCTCATGGTTGTTGCAGGGACTAAGTAGATTTTTGTGAGTAGAAATTTACCAAATTTCACCCATAAGTAAATATGCCCTATTGCTGTTTTCCAGGAAACCCTGATAGTAAGAAGTAGTGATGAGCAAATCTGTTCCGTTTCACTTCGACAAAAAATTTGTGAATCTTTCAAAAGATCCGCAAAACGGCGAAAAATTCGCGAAATGGCGAAAATGTTGTGCGTCAAAAAAAATTGTCACCCGTGGCTATTATTTTGTCGCATGGCTATTGTTTTGTCGCCCAAAGCTATTATTTTGTCGCACGGCTATTGTTTTGTCACCCACGGCTATTATTTTGTCGCCCGCGGCTATTATTTCGTCGCCGCGGCTATTGTTTTGTCACGCGGCTATTATTTTGTCGACCGCAGCTATTATTTTGTCACACGGCTATTGTTTTGTCGCCCACGGCTATTATTTTGTCGCCCGCGGCTATTATTTCATCGCCCGCAGCTATTATTTTGTCACGCGACTATTCTTTTTTGACTCCAGCGACAATTTTTGGATGTGCGCCAAATTTTTCCGCTGCAAACTTTTCATCCGTTTCGCGAAACGGAAATTCGCCGCGAATCCATGCCTGGCGAAACATTTAGCCCATCACTAGTAACAAGCAATTCACCAGGCTAAAGAAGCTCAACGGTAGAAGATAACATTTAAACATACAATATTTGAACCACATTTTAGCTCTTCACACTTGTGCTTGCATCGGTTAATAAGACAATATATTTCTCTAAATTATTAAATCAAGCACTAAATGAACTATCAATGTCATGCCATGTGTAAAAAAAATCAATAATAATTAGCATTGAAATAACCCAAATGATTGAAATTTGAAAAATAATAAATCAGCCTGCTTATGGCTTGATTCTATTACTCACAGCCGCGGAGCTCTCGGTATTTATTAACAGGTCTAAGAACGCTTTCTGTGATTACAGAACAGATTAACAGTCGCTAATTCTTTTTGCCTCTCAATAAATTAAAAATAAAAAACAATTACTTTTTTTTTAATTAATTGAAGTAGGAATAACGGACTCTAAGGACCTCATTTATAAAACCATGTACAAAATGTAATGACAAAAAAAAAAAAAAAGTGTGAAACCTAATATAAAATAGCTGGCATTTGATAAAGCTCCATTGTAGTTCGTACACATGAATTATCGTTGTCCTTATTGTGGAAATATTTGGCCTGATCCATAATTTATTTATAAAGGTGTGTAATTCATCTCGTGCCGGAAATGATGGCATTATTTTATGCCGTCTCAGACCTGGAACATTACAATTTAAGACATTAAGGGGCTCATTCATCAAAGTACGATCTTTTCCGAATACAAAAAAAATTTGTAGTTGTTCTAAGTTTTCGTACTGTGCGTATTTTTTGGATTTTTTTGATAATTTGCATGACTTTTTTGTACATTGCGACAAAATTTACATGACAAAATTGCATTTGTCGCAACGAGTGCGAAAGTTTCGGTATGGTGACTTTCCTTGGGCCGGGTTGGAGCTGCAGAGTGCCATTGAGCCCTATGGGAGACTTTCCTTGGGCCGGGTTGGAGCTGCAGAGTGCCATTGAGCCCTATGGGAGACTTTCCTTGGGCCGGGTTGGAGCTGCAGAGTGCCATTGAGCCCTATGGGAGACTTTCCTTGGGCCGGGTTGGAGCTGCAGAGTGCCATTGAGCCCTATGGGAGGCTTTCCTTGGGCCGGGTTGGAGCTGCAGAGTTCCATTGAGCCCTATGGGAGACTTTCCTTGGGCCGGGTTGGAGCTGCAGAGTGCCATTGAGCCCTATGGGAGGCTTTCCTTGGGCCGGGTTGGAGCTGCAGAGTGCCATTGAGCCCTATGGGAGACTTTCCTTGGGCCGGGTTGGAGCTGCAGAGTGCCATTGAGCCCTATGGGAGGCTTTCCTTGGGCCGGGTTGGAGCTGCAGAGTGCCATTGAGCCCTATGGGAGACTTTCCTTGGGCCGGGTTGGAGCTGCAGAGTGCCATTGAGCCCTATGGGAGACTTTCCTTGGGCCGGGTTGGAGCTGCAGAGTGCCATTGAGCCCTATGGGAGACTTTCCTTGGGCCGGTTGGAGCTGCAGAGTGCCAGTGAGCCCTATGGGAGGCTTTCCTTGGGCCGGGTTGGAGCTGCAGAGTGCCATTGAGCCCTATGGGAGACTTTCCTTGGACCAGGTTGGAGCTGCAGAGTGCCATTGAGCCCTATGGGTGACTTTCCTTGGGCCGGGTTGGAGCTGCAGAGTGCCATTGAGCCCTATGGGAGACTTTCCTTGGGCCGGGTTGGAGCTGCAGAGTGCCATTGAGCCCTATGGGAGACTTTCCTTGGACCAGGTTGGAGCTGCAGAGTGCCATTGAGCCCTATGGGTGACTTTCCTTGGGCCAGGTTGGAGCTGCAGAGTGCCATTGAGCCCTATGGGAGACTTTTCTTGGGCCGGGTTGGAGCTGCAGAGTGCCATTGAGCCCTATGGGAGACTTTCCTTGGGCCGGGTTGGAGCCGCAGAGTGCCATTGAGCCCTATGGGAGGCTTTCCTTGGGCCGGGTTGGAGCTGCAGAGTGCCATTGAGCCCTATGGGAGACTTTCCTTGGGCCGGGTTGGAGCTGCAGAGTGCCATTGAGCCCTATGGGAGACTTTCCTTGGGCCGGGTTGGAGCTGCAGAGTGCCATTGAGCCCTATGGGAGGCTTCCAAAATCATGCACAGAAGGATCAAAGTCAGAAAGGTTTTCCCGTTGTTTATGATCGTTCAGATATGAAAATTTAATGACTTTCGGATCGCCAATACGATATTATCCTGACTGTTACGATTTTTTTGTAAGCATTTTCGTGACATTTCCAAGCATCAGAAATGATCGTATCTAATCTGAATTTTACCCATTTCGGGATTCGAACTCGTACTTTGATGAATCTGTGCTGCTATGCAAAAACCATTGCCCCTAAAAGTTGGAGAATTCAATATCTTTTATTCTCATTTCACTTCAAGCCAATATCAGAGGGCATTGGTGGTTTTCAGGTCATAATGCAGCCACATATACCCTTAATGGGACTGAGTTAGGCCAATCCATAATGGAGAAGGTGCTATGGGTTCTAGTAATGAGCACATTTTTTCGTCAGGCATGGCGTTGCAGAGAATTTCCGCATTTTCGTGAAACAGCAGTGAAAATCTGACACCCAAAAAATTGGTGCTTGCCAAAAAAAATTGGCTGTGGTCGCAGCAAAAGAAGACACGCACAACAAAATAAGACAAGTGTGACAAAAATGCACGTGACAACGCGATTCGCATCAAAAATAGCAGCAGTCGTGTCAAAAATAGCAGCGGTCGCATAGGTGCGACAAATTCAAGTTTGCACGGCACGCGTTTCACAATTTTTTTTGCCGTTTCATGGATTTTCCTATCATTTTGAGAATTTTTCAGCGAAACGGGACAGATTCGAACATCACTAATAAGTGATGAGCGAATCTGTCTCATTTCGCGGTGACAAATTTGTGAAATGTCGAAAATACAGCGCAACAATTTTTTTGGAGCACATTATTTTTTTGACACAGGAGATAATTTTTCATGATGCAGTGAATTTTTCCCATGAATCCGCGCCTGCCAAATAATTTAGCTCATCGCTAATCTTCAGTATTACAGGGTTAAATTCCAACTGAATACAAATATTTCTAAATATTCTAAATATTTCTAAATATTTACCCTTTTTGTTTTTTAATTAATTCATTATTTCTCGAAATATTATCATATTAGTATTAATTTTATTATAATATTATTATATTTTTCTAATTATTATTATGATATTTTACCTTTACACCCCAAACAATATAATCATTGCTCTTTTATGTACAAATTCAGTTGAATCCTTTTTTTTTTCATTCATTTTTTTTTTCTTTCTTTCCACTCGTCTAGACAAGAAAGTGATAATAGTTAGTGATGGGCGAAATGTTTCGCCAGGCATGGATTTGCGGCGTTCCGCCATTGGCAGATTGTTTCGCGAAATGGATGAAAACATTTGCCGCGAAAAAATTCGGCGTGCATCTAAAAATTGTAGCGGGCGACAAAATAATAGCCGTGCGCCGAAATAATAGCTGCGGGTGACGAAATAATAGCCGCGCGACAAAATAGTAGCCGCGGGCGACGAAATAATAGCCACGGGCGACGAAATAATAGCTGTGGGCGACGAAATAATAGCCGCGTGACAAAATAATAGCCGCAGGCGGCAAAATAATAGGCGTGCAACAAAATAATAGCCACGGGCGACGAAATAATAGCCACGGGCGACGAAATAATAGCTGCGCTACAAAATAATAGCCACAGGAGACGAAATAATAGCCGTGCGACAAAATAATAGCCGCGGGCGACAAAATAATAGCCACGCAATGAAATAATAGCCACGGGCGACAAAATAATAGCCGCGCAACAAAATAGTAGCCGCGGGCGACAAAATAATAGCCGCGGGCAACGAAATAATAGCCGCGGGCGACAATTTTTTTGACGTGCAACATTTTCGCCGTTTCGCAAATTTTGCGCTGTTTCGCAAATCTTTTGAAACATTCGCAAATTTTTCGGCGAAGCGAAATGGAACAGATTCGCTCATCACTAATAATAGTATTATGAATAAGACACACACATCCGCGTTCAAATACCCGAGCAGAAACAGATCTCATTAATCGGGGAACAACTATAAAATCTAAAAAATATTTTCTGCCCATCTCGTTGCGGAAGGAGAGCTCATTAGGAACTCATATACATGTCTATGTTCCAATTCTCCTAAAAGGTCAGACTCTCCGGTGTTTGCCAGTTGGTTGGAATAAAATGTAGGTGCAGTTTTTTTTGTCCTGTCACACATTTCGGAGAATCATCAATATTTAATCATAGCCCGAGGCCCTGGCCATATCTCGTATTGATGTGCTTTGGCCCATTTTATATTCCAACACAAAACTACTCTTGAGATTTCACTTAACAATTGCTGCTCAGCCAGAGGCCTGCCTTGTATTTGAATTGGATCTTCAAAATAAAATTTGTAGGACTTTTTTTTTTTTTTCTCATGCATTTAACTTCTGTTTTAATGGTTACTAGAACATTCAGAAAAAGGCAGTTAAAAAGCTGAAAAACTGTTCTATAAAAATACACCAAACGGTCCCCGTTCCGTGCGCGTCGCTTCCCCGCATACAGACGAGCCGCCGACGGAATGCACCAATGGCATAAACAGCGGAACAGTCAGAGCTTTATAGTTTTATATGTTTGAAGATATAAAGTTACTGTATGCTGTTATTGTATATTGTACCTATGAAGTGTCGCGGTATAAAATGAGGGAGATGTATAAAACATAAGCAGTGTTCAAAGAATTAAACTTTCTGGAAGAAACACAAAAGATAAAATAGTGGCGGCTGCCAAGATCTGCAGGCAAATATTCACAATTGCGGGATTGAGGGATTTCAGGCATTGATTGCAGGGTCGGACTGGGCCGCCGGGATAGCGGGAAAAAATCTGGTGGGCCCCAGCAGCCCAGACTTGATCCCTTTTACCACTCCCCCAGCCAGCAGTGTCCTCCCCTGACCCATTTCACTTAAGGTGGCCATACACGGGCAGATCCGCTCGCTTGGCGATGTCGCATGTCGGTGAATTCGATCGTTTGGTCCAGGCCAGTCCGATCGTTTCTGCCCCCACACGGGCCGATAAGCTGCCGAGTCGTTCCAAGGGACCGATATCGGCAACTTCTATCTGCCCGTGTATGGGGACCTTTACACACGTTCAGGGAAGGATGTGGGGTCCACTGAAGGGGGTGTGGTGGGGGCCCCTGTGGGGGGTGTGGCACGGGGCATGGCTGGTGGGTAGAGATGTAGCGAACTGTTCGCCGGCGTTCGCAAGTTCGTGAATTTTTCGCGATGTTCGCAATTTGGGTTCGCCTTAGGCGTTTTTTCGCTGCGTTTTTTCTCGGCCTAAAAACGCCGCACAACCACACATGGCGTTTTTCAGCCTAGTACTGGCGTAAGCAAATCCCGTTTCCATGGTGCTAATAGTGCGAAATAGCAAAAAACGCTGCGTATTTCCGCTAGGTCTGCCAGCTGCCTTTGCGTATACATAGGAATAGCTTGCGTTTTTACACAACGCTGTGTCAACAAAGTATTTTTCAGAGAAATTTTTGCCCTTGATCCCCCTCCTGCATGTCACTGTCCAGGTCGTGGCACCCTTTAAACAACTTTAAAATCAGTTTTCTGGCCAGAAATGGCTTTTCTAGGTTTTAAAGTTCACCTTCCCATTGAAGTCTATGGGGTTTGCAAAGTTTTTTTGGACCCACTGGTAGCCCCAGTGGGTCCTGCATCCCCCAGTCCAACCCTGACTCATTGTAATGGGTGAGCTGGGGAAACTGAATTAACATACTAACATACTTCTTGATTTTTGTTCTAATCAGGGCAAACATGGAAACTGAAGCTATTCTATGTTTGGTCCTTGTGAGATAATCAAATAACTAGAGCATAGATAATGCCCCTGCATAATAGACAATCACAACAAATGGTGAAGGGATGGGGTTGTTTATATGGACGTCACTGTTACTAGCTAAACTAAGTCATCTAAGAATAGTAATTAGTGTTGAATGAATTTTTTGGGGCAGGCACAGATACGCAGCAAATTTCTGCATTTCGCCATTGGTGAATTGTTTTGCGAAACTTCAATGAAAATTTGCTGTGCATCAAAAAAAGTCACAGTTGCAGCAAAATAGGTGCAGTCGCAGCAAAATTGGTGTGGCCACAGCAAAATAGGCGTGGTCGCTGCAAAAAAAGACTCGTGACCACAAAAAAAAAGATGTGGGCAACAATGGAAGACTGTCAGGATCAGCGGGATTCGAACACCACTTGGGGTGTTCCTGGCGGCATGCATTTGCCTCTGTAGCCACTGGAGGCATTTGGTCTGTGTGTTTCTTCCCTTGTCTCCTACTTTCTGCCTGCTCCCTTTCCTCCGCCCACCTCATTAACCTCATGTGTTTCCCATCATCTAATCTTCACCCTTTATAAGCCTTTCCCTGACCATTGCCCCTTGCTTGGTCATTAATTGTCTTTCGTGACCCTGCCGTCCTGTTCCTGTTCCTGTTCCTGTGTCTGTGTCCTTGTTCTCGCTGGTTCCAAGCTCCAGTTCCGTGTCCTGATCCTGCCTTCTGCCTTGTTCCTGAGTCCTTCCTAGTTCTACCTTGATTTCCCGGTTTTGACCTTGGCCTGCCCTGACTACGTTTGACTGCCGCTTGCCCTGACCTATTGCCTGTTTTGGATTCTGCCTCTGCCTGCCGTTCTACATTCAGTCTGTATATCCTTTGTGTGCACTGTTAAGTCACTTAGTTTATTAAAAGTTCTTCACTATCAACATGGCCTCTGACACCAGTTCTGTTACCTATGGTTACACTCCGGGTTACCCCGTCTTCAGGCTCCCACCTTCCTGTTACTCCACAGCGTCTCCTCAGGGAGATTGTGACAGAATGACCAAGCCATACAAAATGGAGCCTGCTGGTAACTCCTCCATGTCCTGTGATGTTGAACTACAACTCTCTACTGCTCCTTGGCTCTCTACCCTCAAGAAATACAAAGGTGAGGAAGATTCTTTTTCTGCCTTTCTGCTATCATGTAAAGCCTTAAGTTCTGCTCCATTTTTTGTACAAGCCACTAATCCTTTAAGGAGTAGACTTATAGCTCATTATCTCCTAGAGGGAGATGCTCGTGTATGGGCGGAATGGTGCATTGCTGAAAAGGCCAGTTTTTTGGAGGATCCCTGTGCATTTTTGTCTTATCTGAAAGCTACTTTTACTGGGGATTTATTCCCAGTTACCTCTGACTCATTCTCTTCAAGTGCCACTGGGACTGCCGGTTCTGTAAAACCTTTCCCGTTTACCCCTTCAGTCCCAAGATATTCACAGCTTGTTGAGTTAAATATATTGAATATCCACCAGCCTACTGTTCCTTCCTATTATGATTTTTATGATGAGGAACTAGACTGTGAAGATGACTATACTGATCTTTCTGATTATGAAGACTGGGAAGATGTGGATACTGATGAGGATGAGATTCAAACTGCCATTAAGCCCATGTCTGTTCATTTACCTTCAGTTCAGTCTGTAACTGCTCCCCTGTCAGCTTTGGCTGTTCCGCAGTCTGACATCAAACCTGTGACCATTTTCAAGTCTCTCAGACCTGAACCCCAGTTCGTGAGTCTGTCTATTAAAAACCAGTCTCTTGCTCAAGTTCCTGCAGCCAAGCTTCCAGTGTCTGCTCCAGTGCCGGCTATCTCCCTGTCTGCTCCGGTGCCGGCTATCTCCCTGTCTGCTCCGGTGCCGGCTATCTCCCTGTCTGCTCCGGTGCCGGCTATCTCCCTGTCTGCTCCGGTGCCGGCTATCTCCCTGTCTGCTCCGGTGCCGGCTATCTCCCTGTCTGCTCCGGTGCCGGCTATCTCCCTGTCTGCTCCGGTGCCGGCTATCTCCCTGTCTGCTCCGGTGCCGGCTATCCCCCTGTCTGCTCCGGTGCCGGCTGCCCAGCCTTCAGTACCTGCGTATTTGTCTATTTTTCTGGTACCTGCTCTCAGGCGGCTTGGTCCCTTGCCAGCTTTCCCACGGATTGGGCCTCTACCATCCCTCGGGCAGTCCAGCTCTGAACATTCATCGGCTCCTGTGCCAGTGCTTCAGTCTCCCGCTCCAGCCTCTGTGCCAGTGCCCCAGCAACAGCGGCCTTGTCCTGCTTCAGCTCCTGTGCCTGAACTGCAACCCTCAGCTTCTGTGCCTGAACTGCAACCCTCAGCTTCTGTGCCTGAACTGCAACCCTCAGCTTCTGTGCCTGAACTGCAACCCTCAGCTTCTGTGCCTGAACTGCAACCCTCAGCTTCTGTGCCTGAACTGCAACCCTCAGCTCCTGTGCCGGCTCCCCGAAAGCTGTCTGCTCCTGTGCCGGCTCCCCGAAAGCTGACTGCTCCAGTGTCAGCTGACTCCCTGCCCGCTCCTGTGCCAGTCTCCGCTCCTGTGCCAGTCTCCGCTCCTGTGCCGGCTCCCCGAAAGCTGTCTGCTCCTGTGCCGGCTCCCCGAAAGCTGTCTGCTCCTGTGCCGGCTCCCCGAAAGCTGCTGCTGTCTGCTCTAGCACCTGCTGTTAACCTGCCGGTTCCTGCATCCGCAGTCCAGTCTCCGGTTCCTGCATCCGCAGTCCAGTCTCCGGTTCCTGCATCCGCAGTCCAGTCTCCGGTTCCTGCATCCGCAGTCCAGTCTCCGGTTCCTGCATCCGCAGTCCAGTCTCTGGTTCCTGCATCCGCAGTCCAGTCTCCGGTTCCTGCCTTCCAGCCAGTGCCTGCTCTGGTTCCTGCCTTCCAGCCAGTGCCTGCTCTGGTTCCTGCCTTCCAGCCAGTGCCTGCTCTGGTTCCTGCCATCCAGCCAGTGCCTGCTCCGGTTCCTGCCATCCAGCCAGTGCCTGCTCCGGTGTCTGCCATCCAGCCAGTGCCTGCTCCGGTGTCTGCCATCCAGCCAGTGCCTGCTCCGGTGTCTGCCAGCCAGTGCCTGCTCCGGTGTCTGCCATCCAGCCAGTGCCTCCTCCTGTGCCTGCACCCCGACGGATGCCTTCTCCCGTACCAGCAGTCATGTCTGTGCCAGTTCTCCAGTCATCAGTTCCAGCTCCTGTGCCAGCGGCCCTGCCCGTGACGGCTCCTGTGCCAGCAGTTGTGGCTGTTCCTGCCTCTGTGTCAGCGGTCGTGCCTGTTCTCTCTTCAGTGCCAATGCTTCTGCCACCTGCCTCTGAGGACAAAATTGCTTCTGGGTCTACCTTCCCTGCTAGTGGATCTGGTGGTTCTGTTGTCGCAGACTCTGCCAGTCCTGTTGCAGTGAGTGGTGGTCTTGTTGCTTCCCTGGGCATCTCTCTTCCACCTGTAGTGGGTGTGCTTGATGGTGCTTCACCTGTAATGGGTGTCTATGATGGTCCTCCACCTGTAATGGGTGTTTTGTGTGGCGTCTCATCCGCTGTGGCTCCTGACCCTGGCGTCTCATCCGCTGTGGCTCTCGATTCTGGCAACTTCTCTGTTCTAAATCCTGACCTTGGTGGTCTACCTTGTGTTAATGATCCTCTGGCTTCGGCTTCTGACTCTGGCGACACTCCTGTTCTGGCTCCTGGCTTTGGCGACCCTTTGGCTTCGGCTTCTGTTCCTGACGACCCTCTGGCTTCGGCTTCTGTTCCTGGCGACCCTCTGGCTTCGGCTTCTGTTCCTGACGACCCTCTGGCTTCGGCTTCTGTTCCTGACGACCCTTTGGCTTCGGCTTCTGTTCCTGGCGACCCTCTGGCTTCGGCTTCTGTTCCTGACGACCCTTTGGCTTCGGCTTCTGTTCCTGACGACCCTCTGGCTTCGGCTTCTGTTCCTGGCGACCCTTTGGCTTCGGCTTCTGTTCCTGACGACCCTCTGGCTTCGGCTTCTGTTCCTGACGACCCTCTGGCTTCGGCTTCTGTTCCTGGCGACCCTTTGGCTTCGGCTTCTGATGACCCCCTGGCTTCAGCTTCTGTTCCTGACGACCCCCTGGCTTCGGCTTCTGTTCCTGATGATCCCCTGGCTTCAGCTTCTGTTCCTGATGACCCCCTGGCTTCGGCTTCTGTTCCTGACGACCCTCTGGCTTTGTCTTCTGATCCTGGTTATTTTAAATTTTTTGCAGTTCTTTTGTTTTTGGTCTCTCTGGACTTGAAACTTTTGGACATTTTTTGGACTGCAAGCCTTAAGGACATTTTTGGTAGGAAAATGTTTAAAATATGTCCACCCGATCCTGGGATCGCCCAGTGGTCGATCCTCAAGGGGGGGGTAATGTCAGGATCAGCGGGATTCGAACACCACTTGGGGTGTTCCTGGCGGCATGCATTTGCCTCTGTAGCCACTGGAGGCATTTGGGCTGTGTCTGTTTCTTCCCTTGTCTCCTACTTTCTGTCTGCTCTTTCCTCCGCCCACCTCATTAACCTCATGTGTTTCCCATCTCCTAATCTTCACCCTTTATAAGCCTTTCCCTGACTATTGCCCCTTGCTTGGTCATTAATTGTCTCTTGAGACCCTGCCTTCGTGTTCCCTGTTCCTGTGTCTGTTCTTGTTCCCGCTGGTTCCAAGCTCCAGTTCCGTGTCCTGATCCTGCCTTCTGCCTTGTTCCTGAGTTCTTTCTAGTTCTGCCTTGATTTCCCGGTTTTGACCTTGGCCTGTCCTTTATTTCGCTTGACTGCCGCTTGCCCTGACCTTTTGCCTGTTTTGGATTCTGCCTCTGCCTGCCGTTCTACATTCAGTCTGTATATTCTTTGTGTGCACTGTTAAGTCACTAAGTTTATTAAGTTCTTAGCTATCAACATGGCCTCTGACACCAGTTCTGTGACCTATGGTTACACTCCGGGTTACCCCGTCTTCAGGCTCCCACCTTCCTGGTACTCCACAGCGACTCCTCAGGGAGATCGTGACAAAGACAAGGGCGGCAAAAAAACCCAAAACACGCGTGCAACAAATAAGTTGTGCGACAAACGCGTTTCGCTGATTTTTCATCGATTTTTCCAACGATGCAAAACGGGACAGATTCACTCATTACTACTAGTAATATAATTATTACTTATATATAATATTATTACTAATAATAATATAATAATACTATTATTATTACTAATAATTATGACTATTATTATGACTGACTTATGGAGAACAGTATGGGGGTCATTTACTAAAAAAAAAAATTCCCGATTCGGATTTTTAGCAGGAAAAGAGATTGACTATGCATCAAAACGGCTAAAAATGCAAATCTGCCAATTCTCTGGCAAAACTTGCCGAGATCATGTAAAAGCCAATGACAGACGTCCCTGGAGGATCCTTCTTTTGCTTCAAAACTTTAGAGGTTTTTGGATTTTTGACACAGTTTTTTTTGTGTGACAATTCAAAAAAGTCACCGTTTTCATTCAACAAGTCCAAAGTTTTGTCATTGTCACGACTTTTTATCATGAGAAAAATGAAAAAAGTTCAGGCATTTTAGTAAACGTAAGTCATTTGTAAAAAAAAGAGTTTATCCGCATTTTAAAACTCCAAAAATCACCCTCAAATGTAATATTTTTTGCAATGTAAACTGATTTCGCATTTTTCACTAGTGATTGGCGAAAATGTTTTGCCAGGCTTGAATTTGCCGCAGAAAAATTTGCCGCGCATCCAAAAATTGTCGCAAGAATAGTCGTGCATCAAAAGAATAGTCGTGCGTCCAAAAATTGTCGCAAAAATAGTCTCTGGCGTTGCCGGCGTCAAAAGAATAGTCGCGGGTAACAATTTTTTTTTGGCGCGCAACATTTTGCAAATCTTTTGAAAGATTCGCAAATTTTTCGGCAAAACGGGACAGATTCGCTCATCACTATTTTTCACCATTGGAAAACAATGCAACGGCAACTATAACAACGGCTTTTAAATAAGAATGCACCAAATCCAGGATTCTGTTCGATATTTGTGCTTTTTTTCGGCAGAATTCGGATCGGGTAGAATCCACGGTCCTGGCCGAATCGAATCCGATTTCTAAAAATCACATGACTTTTTGTCATGTTAACACGGAAGTGGAACATTATTCGCCCACGTGCTTCAAATCAAGAATGGTATTCGACCAAATCCCCTACGGTGGATTCTGGGGTTCGGCCGAACCCGAACAACTGGATTTGGTGCAATCCTACTTTAAAAGAATAAGTGATTTGTCTTTAATGTAGCCTTTAATTTAATTTAGTCACTTCTTTCTTCCATTATTTCAATGAATTTCACAAAATGAGTAATTATACAGCGTGAAAAACAATCTGTTTGGTGTTTCATTAAGATTTTATTTCTTAATTTGTTTTCCCAGTCCAGCGAATAAAGGCAGCCAGTCCTATATTAACTGTCCAGGTCTCCTGGGCAGCATTGTCATAAATAAATAAAGGTCAGTAGAGAAATTAAAGGACAAGTAGAGCAGAGCACCTTTTTGTTTATTAACTTAAATGTGGAGGGATTTAGCTTCTATCGTATTAAGATAAGAGAAAAGGGCTTTGGGCTTAACTTGTATCTGCACCAACATCAACGCGGCTCTGCTGATATATTAGAATGACAACAAGTCTTATCACGGTCAATTTTCCCAAATTATAGATAGAAAATCTATGTTTAAGAGGATAAAGGTTTGTTTTTATCAGAAACTCCATCATCTCATTTATTGAGATGGGACAGATAAGTATTTCCATCCCGGCCCACCAAGGATACATGCCCTCTGGTTAATAAGTAACCGTGCCGACATAATACATTTATGAGAAGTTTAGATTAATCCTCTTTTTCACTGTTTTTACAAGAGGGGGCTGGAGTGGGGGGCAGTTACCTTGACAGCAGCAAGTTCTTCGTTTAGACGATTGTAAGAAGTTTCATCCACACGAGATGGTATAAAGGTGTTTTTATTAAGAACATGGACAGGAAAATATTTGGAATAATTTGCAGCGATGAGCGAATTTTTTGCCAAGCATGGATTCGCAGCGAATTGTTTTGTGAAACTTTAGTGAAAATTTGCCAGGGAAAAATTTGTTGGAAAAAAGTTGCGCTCGAATCGAATCGGCGAGGTTGCATCAAAATGGGGGCGGTTGCATAAAATTAGGCACAGTCGCGTCAAAATATGTGCGGTCATGGCAAATTGTGCGTGGTTGCATCAAAACGGGTGCGGTTGCATAAAAGCATGGATTCGCAGCGAATTGTTTTGCGAAACTTTAGTGAAAATTTGCCAGGGAAAAATTTGTTGTGCGTCGGAAAAAAAGTTGCAGTCGAATCAAATCGGCGAGGTTGCATCAAAATGGGGACGGTAGCATAAAATTAGGCACAGTCGCGTCAAAATATGTGCGGTCATGGCAAATTGTGTTTGGTTGCATCAAAACGGGTGCGGTTGCATAAATGCATTGATTCGCAGCGAATTGTTTTGCAAAACTTTCGTGAAAATTTGCCAGGGAAAAATTTGTTGCGCGTCGGAAAAAAGTTGCAGTCGAATCAAATCGGCGAGGTTGCATTAAAATGGGGGTGGTTGCATAAAATTAGGCACAGTTGCGTCAAAATAGGTGCGGTCATGGCAAATTGTGCGTGGTTGCATCAAAACGGGTGCGGTTGCATAAAAGCATGGATTCGTAGCGAATTGTTTTGCAAAACTTTAGTGAAAATTTGCCAGGGAAAAATTTGTTGCGCGACGGAAAAAAGTTGCGCTCGAATCGGCGAGGTTGCATCAAAATGGGGGTGGTTGCATAAAATTAGGCACAGTCGTGTCAAAATATGTGCGGTCATGGCAAATTGTGCGTGGTTGCATCAAAACGGGTGCGGTTGCATAAAAGCATGGATTCGCAGCGAATTGTTTTGCAAAACTTTAGTGAAAATTTGCCAGGGAAAAATTTGTTGCGCATCGGAAAAAAGTTGCAGTCGAATCAAATCGGCGAGGTTGCATTAAAATGGGGGTGGTTGCATAAAATTAGGCACAGTCGCGTCAAAATAGGTGCGGTCATGGCAAATTGTGCGCGGTTGTATCAAAATAGGCGCAGTTGCGTAAAAGCATGGATTTGCAGCAAATTTCTGCATTCCGCCATTGGTTGTTTCGCAAAACTTCTGCGAAAATTTGCCACAGAAAAAAAAAGACGCGTCAAAAAAAATCACGGTCACGAAATTATGATTATTTATAGGTAGGAATGCACCGAATCCCAGATTCAGTTTGGGATTTGGCCGAATCCTAGCATTTTTTTTAAGGATTCGGTTTCGGCTGGATCTGCGGTCCCTGCCAAACCGAATCCGAATAAATTAGTATATGCTAATTAGAATTCGGAAAGAGTTAAATGGGCAGTGAAATAATTTTTTAATCTCTTCCTATCCTAGTCAGCATATTCTAATAAGGATTCGGATTCGGTTTGGGATTCGGCCGAATCCTGCTGGGTGGGTTCGGAGGTTCGGCCGAACCAAAAAAAGTGGGTTTGGTGCATCCCTATTTATAGGAAACATATTGGATAAATGTAAAACCCCTAACCCTGTAGGCAGTTATGAATAATACACGGTGCTGGCTTCACTTTGGGCTAAACATTAACCCTATCTGTAACAATGGCTCCTTTATTGGAGCTCCCTATAGATCCTCTCAGGTCCCTGTCTGGGTTTCAAATGAGGGGTGGGCGTGTCCTAACGGTCCCTGCCTGAAGCACAGTAGGAGGGTGAGAGCCAGTCACAGCCCTGCACTCACACAAGCACAGACAGACTTCAGTTCCCTATCAGCACATCCAGAGAATTCAACCAGCAGGAAGTGAAACAGATGGGCGGGACTAGTGGGGATTAGGGGTAATTTCTCAATAAGTCAGAAGAACAACTTTTTTCATGATTTATCAAACTCAAAATCTTGAATAAAACTATTTTTTCAGTAGTGATGAGTGAATTTTTAGCCGGGCAAGGATTTTCAGAGAAATTCTGCATTAACCCAGGGCAGAAATATGCTGTGGACATTTTTGCTGCAAAGACCACAAGAAAAAAATGCTGTGGGGAAAAAAAACTACAAAAAAATACCCAGTCACTTCAATGAATTTGGAGTGAGAAAAAACTGCCACTGACTTCAATGCATTTGGCCTGAGAAAAAAACTTAGGAAAAAATTGGCCCATTGGCTTTAATGCACATGAAGTGAGAAAAAAAACTTGAGAAAAAACTCTTATTGACGTTAATGTGCAATTGAGTTTTTTCATACAGTTTATTTCAAGTTTTTTTCCATACAAAGGTAGTAGTGATGAGCAAATCTGTCCCGTTTCACTTTGCCATAAAATTTGTGAAACGACAAGAAAATTCGCGAAACGGCGAAAAAATCGCGAAAACGCATTTGCTGCACGATTTTTTTGTCACCCGTTGGGGTTTTTTTTCAATTGCACATTTTTTGTGACGCGACCGTGGCCAATTTGGCGCTCGACACAATTTTTTTTATGCATGACAAATTTTCCCGTGGTGAATTTTCAAGGAAGTTTCACAAAACATTTCACCAATGGCAAAATGCGAAATGGAAATTTGCTGCGGATCCATGCCTGCTAAAAAAATGTAATCTGTCCCATTTCGCTTTGCCGTAAAATTCACTAGAACAGAAAATTTGCAAAACAGCGGAAAATCTGTGGAATGTGTTTGTTGCGTGACTTTTTTGTCACCAGTGTCTTTTTTTGTCAAGTGTCTTTTTTTTGTCACCAGTGTCTTTTTTTTGTTGCCCACCGTTTACTTTGTTGCCCACGTCTTTTTTACGATACCGCACCCATTTTGACGGCGTCCGTGCCCATTTTGACGGCGACGGCGGCTTTTTTTGATGCTGGACAAAATTTTCCTAGCCCAATTTTCACAGAAGTTTCGCAAAATGGCGAAATGCAGAAATTCCCTGCGAATTCATGCCTGACAATTAAATTCGCTCATCACTAAAACCCAGCACATAAAAAAAATCCAACGTTTCAAGCACAACCAGTGTTCTTCCTCAGGGACAAACCTGAGGAAGAACACTGGTTGTGCTTGAAACGTTGGCTTTTTTCAAGAAACACTTTTTCCTTTTGCATTAAGCCCCTGTGTGTGCGGTACTCTTTCTTTATATTTTTACATTTAACCAGCACCCAGGGCATCTGGACTTATGAAGGGTATACTCCTCTCTGTCTATTATATATATATATATATTTGCTTTATTGCTAATTATTAGTGATGAGCGAATTTTTTCGCCAGGTATGGATTCGCAGCGAATTTCTGCATTTCGCCATTGGCGAATTGTTTCGCAAAACTTCCATGAAAATTCACGAGAAAAAATTTGTTGTGCGTACATTTTGTTGTCGCACGTCAAATTGTGTACAGTCACAAATTGGACGCAGTCACGTAAAAAAGGGTGTGGTCGCGCCACAAAAAAAATACACGGGCGAAAAAAAAGACGCTGGGGACAAAAAAATTGTGCAACAAATGCGTTTCGCAAATTTTTTGCCATTTAGCTATTTTTTTTTCCGTTTCGCCATAAAAATTTTTTGTCCCCAGCATCTTTTTTTTCCCGGCCATGTCCTTTTTTTGACGTGACCACGTCCAATTTGCATTTCGCAATTTTTTTGCCGTTTAGCGAATTTTTTTTCCATTTCGCCATAAAATTCGCTAAACGGCAAAAAAATTCACCAAACCACAACAAAAATTCGCTCATCACTACTAATTATTGTCTCTCCCCACTCAGGTACGGAGCGGATACCCAGCTATAAAGGGTGCCAGTAGCGATGATATAATTCCCGCTTATTCCAGGCCGTTATCTCTGCAATCATTTGCTAGACTGCATTTCTAAGAACAATTCAAGGCAAATGATCAGAATTCCTGTTGGGATTAAGGTGGCTACATTTATAAATGTCACGCTCACACTGGGGGGGGGCTACATTGCTGTTATAATAAACGCTCTCCGGGGTAAACAGTTGCGAGAGATGTGTAAGTATGTCAGTTCCGTGTATCAGAATGGATATGTTTATTTGCCAAATGAAAGCAATTACCTTAAATGTATCTGACTTTCACCTTGGCAGGCTTTGACAGGCCCATTTATGCAGCAAACGCAGCAAATATCCACCCCCCCCCCGCCCCCCAATATTCACCAAGCATCTCCCCTGTTGACAATGATGATAGGTATTTAATTTAGATCTAACGTTTTACAAGTCTTTAGAGCCGTAAAAGCTGCATTCAAAAATCATTTCAGAAGACAGCCGCGATTTGTTTCCCAATACTTACGGCACTTTGCAGCACGGAGACCGGTTCCCGGAGACATCAATAGAGAAAGATGTTTCACTTAAAACTCTGAATGCGGGTTTTGCCAATTGTTTTTAAGTAAAAGTACAGTTTGCAAGTCTGGGCCCCTGTGTAACTAGCCGGCACGCTGCTTTCACATTTCCACCCCAATATTTAGTCGAATATCTCATGATCCAGAGAAGCTCGTTGCTCCGTCTGTTGTCTACGAGGGGCTGTTATTGGCCTTCGTATTGAAAAAGTCTCCAGGTGATGAGCGAATCTGTCCCGTTTCGATTAGCCATAAAATTTGCGAAACAACAAAAAATTCTTGAAACGGCGAAAAATCCACACAACGCATTTGGTGCGTGACTTTTTTGTTGCCCAAGTCTTTTTTGACGCCCGCTGCATTTTTCTTCTGCAACTGCGCCCATTTTTACGCAACCACACCTCATTTGACACGCCCAGTTTTGTGTGACCACGCCCATTTTCCCCCACGGCAAAATCCAATTTGACGTGAACACGCCTATTCTGATGCAAAGCAAATTTTTCCACTGAAAATTTTCAAAAAAAGTTTTACGAAACAATCCACCAATGGCGAAATATTTCATCAAATATCTCATCATCCAGAAGCTTGTTGCTCCATCTGTTGTCTACGAGGGGGTGTTTTCCTGATGCAGATATCGGCCTTCGTATTGATAAAGTCTCCAGGAAGGAAAATAGAGCCCATTAGAGACGGCGGAAAGGCAAAATTGCATTGGTTTCTCCCGCGGCGTTGGCTGAATGCAATAACTTCCTTCTCCTGAAATCAGTTGTTGGCCCAGAGTAGTGAGAAAATATTCCCAATATGTCGGTAGCAATCAGAGGGTAGAAATAGCAATGACCGAATCAGTCCTGTTTTGCTTCACCGAAAAATCCACAAAACTGCTGAAAAATTTGCAAAACACATTAAAGTCAATAGGCGACAAACTTTACTCATGCAACATTTTTTACGTACAACTTTTTCTTTTTTACTCCAAAATAGTGATGAGCGAATCTGTCCCGTTTTGCTTAGCCATAAAGTTCATGAAACGGTGAAAAATCCACGAAACACATTTGACGCACAACGTTTTTTGTTGTCCAAGTGATGTAACCTTACCCATTTTTTCCATTGCAGCACCCAATTTGATGCGAACACGCCTATTTTGATTCACAGCAAATTTTCACAGAAGTTTTGTGAAACGATTCACCAATGGCGAAATATTTAGTCGAATATCTCTTCATCCAGAAGCTTGTTGCTCCATCTGTTGTCTACGAGGGGGTGTTTTACTTATGCCGATATCGGCCTTCGTATTGAAAAAGTTTCCAGGAAGGAAAATAGAACCCATTAGAGACGGCGGAAAGGAAAAATTGTATTGGTTTCTCCCGCGGCGTTGGCTGAAAACGCGAGACTTTGCATTCTCTCGCGTTTTCGTGCGTATATCGGCTACATGTGCCTGCACCCGAGCGTATCCCATTCATTCGGGTGCAGGCACAAGTAGCAGGCGTAGGGCTGAATTTTCGGCAAGCGTTTTTCCGCTTGCCGAAAAAATCAGCCCTACGCCTGGTGTGGCATCAGCCTAACAATCATTCCGTACTAGAATTCCTTCTCCTGAAATCAGTTGTTGGCCCAGAGTAGGGAGAGAATATTCCCAATATGTCGGTAGCAACCAGAGGGTAGAAATAGCAATGACCGAATTGGTCACGTTTTGCGGAGCCGTGCCCATTTTGACGCGACTACGCTTAATTTTGATGCAACCGCGTCCATTTTTGACGCAATTATGACCATTGTGCCACGACCACGTCCATACTTGCCGTGCCCTATTTGACACGACCGGCAGTTTTTTTGACATGCAACAAATTTTTTAACGACAAATTTTCACGGAAGTTTCGTGAAACAATTCACCAATGGCGAAATGCGGAAATTCACTGCAAATCCATGCCTGGTGAAAAAATTTGCTCATCACTGCTTCAAAAGCATTAACGTCAATGGCTGTTTTTTTTTCCTCACTCCAAATGCATTAAAATCAATGGGTATTTTTTGTATCATCAACTTTTTTGTCTTGCCAACATTTTTGACTTAGCAACTTTTTTTAGTCCCTCCTCCCCTGCCAGGATTTCAAATGATGCAGAAAGGGAAGAACAGTTTTGCAGCTGGATTTCGGCATATAAAAATGGGATTTATTCATATTTTTGGAAGGAACAGATTACAGGGATTTCTGTGGTGTGTGGGGCTCTTTAACAAATTTGGGTTTGGAAGGCGGAGTTCTCGCTATTCAATAGGCAAATTTTATCAAAATGCAGCAACCATGTGACTTTTTTAATGTGTGCAACTTATTTTGGTGAGACTGCAACTTTTTCAATGCAACCTCTACTTATTCAACGTAACCTCGACTTTTATTTGACACAAACAGCTTTTTTTTTTAATGCACCCGTGACTTTTTCCTCACTCTGTGAATTTTTGTTGCAGTCAATTTTTGGGGCATATTCGCGAAGTTTAGCTACATTTAGTGATGAGCAAATCTGTCCCATTTCACTTTGTCAAAAATTCGTGAAACTACAAGAAAATTAGCGAAATGGCAAAAAATTCATAAAACGTGTTTGTCGCACAACTTTTTTGTCGCCCACGTCTTTTTTTTGTCATCCGCATCTTTTTTTTTGCAACTGCGCCTACTTTTTATGCGACCGCATCTATTTTGACGTGACCATGCCCATTTGGCCGCAACCACACCCATTTTGACGTGACCGCACCCAATTTGGCGCAACCGCAAGTATTTTTGATGCACAAAAATTTTTTCCACGACTGATTTTCATGTAAGTTTCACAAAACAATTCGCCAATGGCCAAATGCTGAAATTCGTTGCGAATCCATGTCTGGTGAAAAAAAATGCTCATTACTAGTAGTGATGAGTGAATCTGTCCTGTTTTGCTTCCCTGAAAAATTCACAAAACTTTGGAGAAAATTCTCAAAACGGCAAAAAAAAAATTGCGAAAGGCAGGTATTGTGTATCTTTTTTGACACACGGAACTGTGCCTATTTTGGTTTGGCCATGCCTTTTTTTTACGTGTCTGAGCCTATTTTGACCTTTTTTTATGCAACCGTGAATTTTCCTGATGAAATTTTGCAAAGCTTTGTGAAACAGTTCATCCATGGAGAAATACAGAATTTTGCTGTGAATCCATGCCTGCTGAAAAAATGATATGTGTAAATGATAGGGGTTCACCGAATCCAGGATTCGGTTCAGTATTTGGCCAGAATTCTGCCTTTTTCGGCAGGGTTCGGATTTGACTGAATCCATGGTCCTGGCCAAACCAAATCTGAATCCTAATACCCCTTGGGTATTGCTCTCAGTGCCCCCAAACCAGGGAGTTATTTTTGAATTCCTGACTTGGGGGCAAGTTTTGGTTGAATAAAAACAAGATTTCCTCCCAAATAAAGCCCCTGTAAGCTGATAGGGTGCATAGAGGCCCCTAATAGCCAATCACAGCCCTTATTTGGCTCCTCCATGAACTTTTATGGTGCTTGTGTTGCTCCCCAAGTCTTTTTACATTTGACTGTGGCTCACGAGTAAGAAAGGTTGGGGAGCCCTGGATTAAATGTTAGGGATAAAAACATTTTTATCCATTCAGGATCGGTTTCGGTTCTGTATTCGGCCGAGTCCATCGGAATGGATTCAGGGGTTCGGCCAAACCCTAAAATCTGGGTTCGGTGCATCCCTAATAAATGATTTCACTTCCATCTGACTTTAGGAAACGCCTGGATGTAACACCCCCACGGGGCAGGTATGAATATGGGACATTCCCTGTATATTAGTGCCCTGCACAATGTATCAGATAAGGTGGAATATGGGCGCTGCCATTAGGCACACAGTATAAGGAGCCTGTATAAGAGCAACGGAACGTTGCAAATAGCATTTAACTACAGAATCTTTCATCCATTTTACTGCTTTGCCGTTGAACATTAGAACATAAATGAACCTTATAGTATCAGTATAAGGAGAAAAAACCCCTCTGCTTCACTACATAGAAACGTCTCCACTTTATTATAAATCAGCCTGAATTTCCCGTCCTGCTGAGTTTTTACGTGCAACAATTTTTTACATGTGCAATATTTTTTGTGCACAATTTTTTTCTTACTCCAAATGCATTGAAGTCAAGGGGAATTTTTTTATTGGTGACTTTCTGGTCTCAGCCATTCGACGTGGGTGTTAAAATACGTTGCTACTAAGAGCAATAGTAGAGATGATCAGGATAGGGATACGCGTGAAGAGATATAAAGGCGAGGAACAGCGAGGTCTTAACATGTTGGCAGGAGGAATTTGTTTGTTCTTTGCATAACAGAGATCATTTGTAACCCTGTATAAAGGTGGCCATACACGTATGTATGTATAACTTTATTTATAAAGCGCCACAAGGGTACGCAGCGCTGTACAATCTTACAATATACACAATTACACACAGGGAGGACAAGTGATATAATAAATACAATGAATAAGTATAAATACACGGAGTAAGTGCCATGTGGTATGAGACACAGTAGGAAGGAGGTCCCTGCCCCGTAGAGCTTACAGTCTGAGTGGTTGGGTAACATACAGGCACAAATTGGAAGGTAAGAGTGCACCAGGTATGGGCATTTGCCCTTAAGCGCAGGACTGGGCAAAATAATGTTTTAGTGCCCCAGAAGGTAACAGCTGAGCTTTTTCTTAAAGAGAGTGGGTGAGTTTTCCCTACGGAGGGATTCAGGGATAGAGTTCCAGAGGGAAGGAGCAGCGAGATAGAAAGGGTTAAGACGAGAGAGCGCAGTGGGTGTGGATGGTGTAAAAAGACGGAGGCTCTGAGAGGAGCGGAGGAGACGACCAGGAACGTGCAGGGAGACCAGTGAAGAAATGTAGTGAGGAGCACATTAAGATCTGCTTGCATGGCGAGGTCACCAAGCCAGTGGATCTTCTCCCCATATGCGCACCTATGGGTGGGTGATATCGGGCAAATTTAGGCTAATTTGATCATTTCGCCCTGGGGCCAAGTGATCGCATTATAACGGCGGCAATGGGTGCAGTCGGTTTGGGGACTGCATCAACGAGCCGATGCAGTCCCCGATCTGACTAAAGGTCCCCATACACGGGCCGATATTAGCTGGCGATATGGGTCCCTTGGACTGATTCGTCAGCTAATCGGCCCGTGTATGCGCACTTCTGACAGGCCTGCCCGACCGATATCTGGCCTGGAACTGGTCAGATCTCGATCGGGCAGGTTAGAAAATCTAGTCGGATTGGGGACCGTATCGGCCCCAGGGCCGAAAGACATCGCCAAGCGAGCGGATCGGCCCATGTATGAGGATCTTAAATCTTAGATCGATATCTGGCCAATTTCAGGCCAGATATCAGTCAGGCAGGCCAGTCGTTGCTGCCCCTACAAGGGACTGATATCGGTAGCTACAATCGGCCCATGTATGGCCACCTTTGTATGGCCACCTTAAGACCATCTTAATGCAAATAAAATCCCAGTTTGCATAGGGTCCATCAGATTGTGAATGTAAAGAAGGTTAGTTATAGATCTTTCAGGACTTTAGGAGCTAGTGATAGAAAGGGCAATTAGTTAGAAAGATAGAAAGGGTCCACCGTGGCCTTTTTAAGAATAGACTTTACATAGGCCTGATAGCATGAAAGGATGGAAGCTCCAGAAGCAAGAGTGGAACTCAGTATATATGTAAGAGCTGATACACGCACTGTGTTGAATTAATAACAGGGACATAAGATCAAGGCATTGACTCATAAGTAGAGAAGGCATTAGGCATTAATTCAAAAAGATCTGAAAGAGAAGGGGGAATAAGAAAGCTAAAGTCTGTAGTGAATGAGACCTACAGAATCTACTTTGGATTTAAACAAGTCTTGTGCAGAGTGAGGTGGGTTATTCAGTTGATGAGAAATGTAGAGGGGTATTAAATATAGAGAAACAAGCTCCAGGGACTTGATTTGGTATTGCTTAAGAGCATAATATAGTAGTCTTTTTGGGCTGAGAGAAGGCAGAACTGAGGAACGATGTGAGAAATGTATAGTGGGGAAGGTCAACTTTTGTACAGGATTCAATGGCAGGCATCATGCACAAACACTCGTGGGACAATTTAGCCAGTAATGGGAGTTATGAGTTAAACTGTGTTTAGGTTATAGGTGATGAGACGTGAATAATGGTCAGAGGAAGAAGTGGGTGCTGCCATATTATTTCCCTTAGATATTTGTATTTATGCAAATGGGTAGGAGGTGTCATAGTGTTTCCCTTAGACAGTACAGTATGGGGGTACAGCTTATTGTGTGCCCAGAACATTCCTTCTCTGTATATTTGTATTTATACATATGGGTAGGGGGTGCCATAGTGTTTCCCTTAGACAGTACAGTATGGGGGTACAGCTTATTGTGTGCCCAGAACATTCCTTCTCTGTATATTTGTATTTATACATATGGGTAGGAGGTGCCATAGTGTTTCCCTTAGACAGTACAGTATGGGGGTACAGCTTATTGTGTGCCCAGAACATTCCTTCTCTGTATATTTGTATTTATACATATGGGTAGGAGGTGCCATAGTGTTTCCCTGAGACAGTACAGTATGGGGATACAGCTTATTGTGTGCCCAGAACATTCCTTCTCTGTATATTTGTATTTATACATATGGGAAGGAGGTGCCATAGTGTTTCCCTTAGACAGTACAGTATGGGGGTACAGCTTATTGTGTGCCCAGAACATTCCTTCTCTGTATATTTGTATTTATACATATGGGTAGGAGGTGCCATAGTGTTTCCCTTAGACAGTACAGTATGGGGGTTCAGCTTATTGTGTGCCCAGAACATTCCTTCTCTGTATATTTGTATTTATACATATGGGTAGGAGGTGCCATTGTGTTTCCCTTAGACAGTACAGTATGGGGGTACAGCTTATTGTGTGCCCAGAACATTCCTTCTCTGTATATTTGTATTTATACATATGGGAGGGAGGTGCCATATTGTTTCCCTTAGACAGTACAGTATGGGGGTACAGCTTATTGTGTGCCCAGAACATTCCTTCTCTGTATATTTGTATTTATACATATGGGTAGGAGGTGCCATAGTGTTTCCCTTAGACAGTACTGTATGGGGGTACAGCTTATTGTGTGCCCAGAACATTCCTTCTCTGTATATTTGTATTTATACATATGGGTAGGAGGTGCCATAGTGTTTCCCTTAGACAGTACAGTATGGGGGTACAGTTTATTGTGTGCCCAGAACATTCCATCTCTGTATATTTGTATTTATGTAACTGGTTTTTGGACATGGGGGTACCTAAGATCTCAATTACCTCATATAGATTACATCAGACCTGGCCAAATTGGTCTCAGCTACCATGCAACTCTTCTCTTAGGTGGGCCCTCACAATACTATTGGAGGAAGGGTAAACCACACTGATTCCACACACAGAACTTGATCTCACAAATAACGTTGCTGCCAGTGATCCTGTACTGGTGTCCTTGTCATCACAGGGTACTAACCCTTCCTGGTCTCCTTGTTGGAGCCTCTTGCTGCTCTACTAGCTTCCCTGATCCTGTCTCTCACTCCTATAGTGAGCATTCAAAGATCTTCTTAACACTTACTACTCCTACGAGGTACCTTCATCCCGGTCCCTTTTGCAAATAAACATTAATACAAGACATAAAAGGAAACATAGTAGGCATACTAAAGATAGTAAACCTGAGTTCTACTGGTTTCGGTTGTCTTGAAGCGGTGATAATAATTATCCTTGTTATTATTGCTGTATGTCCTCATTCTCCTTATATGAGTGATCGAAGCTCCCATGTAGTCCAGACTTTTAGATATGCCGGGGTCTTGTTGTGAAGATGGGCGATCCTAGACTCGAAGTTTCTGTTGCTTTCAATCCTTTGATAGAGTTCGTCCCAGGTTGGGAGGGTTGGAGTTTTCCATTTGGATGGTATGGATATGCGGACTGCGGTTAGTATGTGTTTGGCAAGTTTCTGTTGTGATCTAGTGAGACCACTTATGAGTCTGCCTAGAAAAATGTAGCTATATTTTTTGGATTGTTTGATGCATAAGGGATGACAGAAGGTCTCCGGTCTCCGGATGAGCGAATCTGTCCCGTTTCACTTTGCCGAAAAATGAGCAAATCTTTCAAAATATTCGCAAAACGGCCAAAATGTTGCACGTCAAAAAAAATTGACGCCTGTGACTATTCTTCTGTCGCCCACGGCTATTCTTTTGTCGCCCACGGCTATTCTTTTGTCGCGAGGCTATTCTTTTGTCGCAAGGCTATTCTTTTGTCGCCCGCGGGTATTCTTTTGTCGCCCGTGGGTATTCTTTTGTCACCCGCGGGTATTCTTTTGTCGCCCGTGGCTATTCTTTTGTCACCCATGGCTATTTATTTGTTGCGCGGCTATTCTTTTGTCGGCCGCGGCTATTCTTTTGTCGTCCACCTCATCGGGATGAGGTACCAAAACATTAATATTTTATACAGGTTCTCTTTTTGCTTAGTACAAGTCACACTTGTTTTTGCTTTTCCCCAAATGAGGTTCCAGTCTTCCATTGCAATTTCTGATCCTATCACCTTTTCCCATACCTTTCCTGTTTTCACCCTCTGATCTGCCAGGAAAACACTAACCCAAGATTGGGAAACAACTCCCACTCCCAACTGTAAATCAGGACAAACTGCCCATACATGTTAAGATCTGGGGCCAAACGATCAAATTCTAACGGCCGCAATGGCACAGTCGGTTCGGGGACCACATCAACATCAACGACCAACGCGGTCCCTGATCCGTCTAAATCTTTTAACCTGCCCGGTCGATATCAGGCCAATTTCAGGCCAGATATCGGTCGAGCATGGCATATCGGCAGCTACAATCGGCCCGTGTATGGCCACCTTAAGGGACCAATATCGGCAGCTACAATTGGCCCGTGTATGGCCACCTTAAGGGACCAATATCGGCAGCTACAATCGGCCCGTGTATGGCCACCTTAAGGGACCAATATTGGCAGCTACAATCGGCCCGTGTATGGCCACCTTAAGGGACCAATTTTTGCAGCTACAATCAGCCGGTAATGGTCCCTTATGGTCCCCATACACGGGTATGGGGACCTTAAGGGACCAATATCGGCAGCTACAATCGGCCCGTGTATGGCCACCTTAAGGGACCAAAATCGGCAGCTACAATCGGCCCGTCTATGGGGACCTTAAGGGACCAATATCGGCAGCTACAATCAGCCCGTGTATGGCCACCTTAAGGGACCAATATCGGCAGCTACTATCGGCCCGTGTATGACCACCTTAAGGGACCAATATCGGCAGCTACTATCGGCCCGTGTATGGCCACCTTAAGGGACCAATATCGGCAGCTACTATCGGCCCGTGTATGACCACCTTAAGGGACCAATATCGGCAGCTACTATCGGCCCGTGTATGACCACCTTAAGGGACCAATATCGGCAGCTACTATCGGCCCGTGTATGGCCACCTTAAGGGACCAATATCAGCAGCTACAATCAGCCCGTGTATGGCCACCTTAAGGGGCCAATATCGGCAGATACAATCGGCCCGTGTATGGCCACCATTAGGGACCAATATCGGCAGATACAATCGGCCCGTGTATGGCCACCTTAAGGGACCAATATTGGCAGCTACAATCGGCCCGTGTATGGCCACCTTTAGCCAGACAAAACCTTCCTGGAGAATGACCTGAAATAGAGGTTGGCAAAACCTTTAATGTGAAAATAGGATTCCATATTATTTTGCTTTACTGCATTACAGTACATATAGCTTTTCTTTGTCTATTACATATAAACATATGAGTTGTGACTGCCATTTTCCTGGAGGTCGAATGTCCCTCATATAATTCTCGCTCACTATTCCATTCAGCCGACACTGAGATGCAGATTGCTCTTTGCCTGGTCCTGCCGGCTGCATATTTAGGGATAGGAGTGACTTATCTCATATTGAAAGGTGATCTGCTTCCCTGCTCCCATCAGCTCATCTTTACCTTACACTATCAAAGCCCAAGAAACTGTCATCCTATAAAAGACAGAAGATATATGTTCCCGCAGAACTGCGCTGTTTAACCTTTCCAGATAGGGTGAGAGGCAAAGCGTCTGAGAGACTGTAAATCATAGAGACAGGTACAAGACATTGATCTCGGGATCTTGACTCATTCCCTTTACGGAACATACATTAATGCTTGTTAGTGTGCTCCATTAAGCTCAGCTACAAATTATGTAGGCTGCATTGTTAATGCTACGTAATGTCAGCCCGCTAATGCGTATAAAACCCTGCCGTTTGTGCATCTCTCGGCAGTAAGATTAGGTATTAGCGCCATCTTTAATTTAATTGGTCTTCAACTGTACAGATTTGTACGATATGCAAAATGAATAAGGTTCAAGATTTAATCCATAAAGGCCAATAATAGGAAGTACAGGTATCAGATCCCTTATCCGGAAACCCATTATTCAGAAAGCCCTGAATAATAATTAATATTATTATAATTAATAATTTTAATATGATTTTCTTTTTCTCTGTAATAATAAAACAGTACCTGTACTTGATCCCAACTAAGATATAATTACCCCTTATTGGGGCAGAACAGCCCTATTGGGTTTATTTCATGGTTAAATGATTCCCTTTTCTCTGTAATAATAAAACAGTACCTGTACTTGATCCCAACTAAGATATAATTACCCCTTATTGGGGCAGAACAGCCCTATTGGGTTTATTTAATGGTTAAATGATTCCCTTTTCTCAGTAATAATAAAACAGTACCTGTACTTGATCCCAACTAAGATATAATTACCCCTTATTGGGGCAGAACAGTCCTATTGGGTTTATTTCATGGTTAAATGATTCCCTTTTCTCTGTAATAATAAAACAGTACCTGTACTTGATCCCAACTAAGATATAATTACCCCTTATTGGGGCAGAACAGTCCTATTGGGTTTATTTCATGGTTAAATGATTCCCTTTTCTCTGTAATAATAAAACAGTACCTGTACTTGATCCCAACTAAGATATAATTACCCCTTATTGGGGCAGAACAGCCCTATTGGGTTTATTTAATGGTTAAATGATTCCCTTTTCTTTGTAATAATAAAACAGTACCTGTACTTGATCCCAACTAAGATATAATTACCCCTTATTGGGGCAGAACAGCCCTATTGGGTTTATTTAATGGTTAAATGATTCCCTTTTCTCTGTAATAATAAAACAGTACCTGTACTTGATCCCAACTAAGATATAATTACCCCTTATTGGGGCAGAACAGCCCTATTGGGTTTATTTAATGGTTAAATGATTCCCTTTTCTCTGTAATAATAAAACAGTACCTGTACTTGATCCCAACTAAGATATAATTACCCCTTATTGGGGCAGAACAGCCCTATTGGGTTTATTTAATGGTTAAATGATTCCCTTTTCTCTGTAATAATAAAACAGTACCTGTACTTGATCCCAACTAAGATATAATTACCCCTTATTGGGGCAGAACAGCCCTATTGGGTTTATTTAATGGTTAAATGATTCCCTTTTCTCTGTAATAATAAAACTGTACCTGTACTTGATCCCAACTAAGATATAATTACCCCTTATTGGGGCAGAACAGCCCTATTGGGTTTATTTAATGGTTAAATGATTCCCTTTTCTCTGTAATAATAAAACAGTACCTGTACTTGATCCCAACTAAGATATAATTACCCCTTATTGGGGCAGAACAGCCCTATTGGGTTTATTTAATGGTTAAATGATTCCCTTTTCTCTGTAATAATAAAACAGTACCTGTACTTGATCCCAACTAAGATATAATTACCCCTTATTGGGGCAGAACAGCCCTATTGGGTTTATTTAATGGTTAAATGATTCCCTTTTCTCTGTAATAATAAAACAGTACCTGTACTTGATCCCAACTAAGATATAATTACCCCTTATTGGGGCAGAACAGCCCTATTGGGTTTATTTAATGGTTAAATGATTCCCTTTTCTCTGTAATAATAAAACAGTACCTGTACTTGATCCCAACTAAGATATAATTACCCCTTATTGGGGCAGAACAGCCCTATTGGGTTTATTTAATGGTTAAATGATTCCCTTTTCTCTGTAATAATAAAACTGTACCTGTACTTGATCCCAACTAAGATATAATTAATCCTTATTGGATGCAGAACAATCCTATTGGATTTAAAAAATGTTTTATTGTTTTTTCAGTAGACTTAAGGTATGAAGATCCAAATTACGGAAAGACCCCTTATCCAGAATACCCTTGGTCCCGAGCATTCTGGATTACGGGTATACCTGTGTTTTGATTCTTACAAGGACTGTCAGTAAGGGGGTATGGAAAGGGTCTTTAGATTGGCTTATGTGTTGTAGGGAAGGGCACGGGAAAAATCTATAGTTTGGCACACAGAGGTAATGGCCACAGGAAGGGATTATGGGCGTTGTCCATGGGAGATATCATTGTCAACAGAAAGTTCTGTTATTATTTTTATGGGGCACTTTTCATCTCTAAATAACATTGTTACACAGCAAATAATTCCCTCTGCCATTTAACATTTCATTCTTGAACCAACAAATGTATTTGTAGCTGTAATATTGGTGTGTAGGCGCCATCTCAGTGCCTTGTGCCTGAGTCTGAGCTTTCAGCCGGCGCTACACATTAGAACTTCTTTCAGCTAACCTATTGTTTCTCCTACTCCCATGTAACTGGAGGAGTCCCAAGCCGGACTTGGATTTCTTACTATTGAGTGCTATTCTGATACCTACTGGGAGCTGCTATCTTGCTCCCTTCCCATTGTTCTGCTGATCGGCTGCTGGGGGGAGGGGGGGGGATATCACTCCAACTTGCAGCACAGCAGTAAAGTGTGCCTGAGTCTGAGCTTTCAGAAGGAGCCAGCGCTACACATTAGAACTGCTTTCAGCTAACCTATTGTTTCTCCTACTCCCATGTAACTGGAGGAGTCCCAAGCCGGACTTGGGTTTCTTACTATTGAGTGCTATTCTGATACCTACTGGGAGCTGCTATCTTGCTCCCTTCCCATTGTTCTGCTGATCGGCTGCTGGGGGGAGGGGGGGGGATATCACTCCAACTTGCAGCACAGCAGTAAAGTGTGCCTGAGTCTGAGCTTTCAGAAGGAGCCAGCGCTACACATTAGAACTGCTTTCAGCTAACCTATTGTTTCTCCTACTCCCATGTAACTGGAGGAGTCCCAAGCCGGACTTGGGTTTCTTACTATTGAGTGCTATTCTGATACCTACTGGGAGCTGCTATCTTGCTCCCTTCCCATTGTTCTGCTGATCGGCTGCTGGGGGTGAGGGGGGGGGGATATCACTTGGTTACATAGAGAACAAGCTTTAATGGTTCATCCAGTTGCACAAAATAGAACACTGCACTCATCTTCCTCTTCAATTCACCACCCTGCATGCAGTACTTACTACTTATATCAAACACATATAACAACAACTTTTGGTGTAGGGGTGGAAAGATATCATGGCAGAGATCCCATAGAATTGTGTTTTGTGGTATTTCTGGCAACTATTCCTTGGGGGTTCTTTGTTTTTATTGTTAATTTAAATTGTGGCTAATGTTCTAGGCTCTAGATCAGTGGATCAAGGATAGTAAAAAGGAGGAAATCGCCTACAAGTAAAGGAACTCTTGGCAATTCCAAAAGTCCATCCATTTCTTCATATGCAGCCTATTTTCTAGCGAGAGAATGAATACTGACCCCATATGGTTCCTCAACCCATGTAAATGGGATTTTTCTAAGAGCCTTAAGGAATTTGTTCCCAGAATCCTTTTTGACTTATTTGCATACGTCTGAGGCGGTCTCCTCAACCCTTTTGACTTATTCGAGAGTTCCTCTGCTAGAAATGATCTGGGACTTGATTCCTGACATAATGGAGCTTGTTTAATCTAATTTGTAGCTAGAGGTCCATAAAATGTGAATGTCCTGGAGCAGCAGAAATGTGTATTGCAGTTGGCTTTATTTATTTCATATTTTGAAACTTAACTCCTTCGGGAACAAGTTTACATGAGGAGGCCCTGAAATTAGTTTTTTGACATGGCCTTCATCAATCCCAAACTGGCCTCTCCCTCTTATCATTATTGCTTCATAGTTACATACAAAGGGTTGAAAAAAGAGTCCATCAAGTTTAACCCTTCCAAGTAAACCCAGCACCCGCAACCCACACCTACCAATCTATACACTCACATACATAAACTATATATACAACCACTAATACTAACTGTAGATATTAGTATCACAATAGCCTTGTGTACTCTGCTTGTTCAAAAACTTATCCAGGTCCCTCTTATAGGCATTAACAGAATCTGCCATTACAGCATCACTAGGAAGGGCATTCCCCAACCTCACTGCCCTCACCGTGAGGAACCCCCTACCCAGCATCCCCCGGCAGGGCATTCCCCAACCCCCTCACTGCCCTCACCGTGAGGAACCCCCTACCCAACATCCCCCGGCAGGGTATTCCCCAACCTCACTGCCCTCACCGTGAGGAACCCCCTACCCAACATCCCCCGGCAGGGCATTCCCCAACCTCACTGCCCTCACAGTGAGGAACCCCCTACCCAACATCCCCCAGCAGGACATTCCCCAACCTCACTGCCCTCACCGTGAGGAACCCCCTACCCAGCATCCCCCGGCAGGGCATTCCTCAACCTCCTCACTGCCCTCACCGTGAGGAACCCCCTACCCAACATCCCCCGGCAGGGCATTCCTCAACCTCCTCACTTCCCTCACCGTGAGGAACCCCCTACCCAACATCCCCCGGCAGGGCATTCCCCAACCTCCTCACTGCCCTCACCGTGAGGAACCCCCTACCCAACATCCCCCGGCAGGGCATTCCCCAACCTCACTGCCCTCACCGTGAGGAACCCCATACCCAACATCCCCCGCCAGGGCATTCCCCAACCCCCTCACTGCCCTCACCGTGAGGAACCCCCTACCCAACATCCCCTGGCAGGGCATTCCCCAACCTCACTGCCCTCACCGTGAGGAACCCCCTACCCAACATCCCCCGGCAGGGCATTCCCCAACCTCCTCACTGCCCTCACCGTGAGGAACCCCCTACCCAACATCCCCCGGCAGGGCATTCCCCAACCTCACTGCCCTCACCGTGAGGAACCCCCTACCCAACATCCCCCGGCAGGGCATTCCCCAACATCACTGCCCTCACCGTGAGGAACCCCCTACCCAACATCCCCCGGCAGGGCATTCCCCAACCTCACTGCCCTTACCGTGAGGAACCCCCTACCCAACATCCCCCAGCAGGGCATTCCCCAACCTCACTGCCCTCACCGTGAGGAACCCCCTACCCAACATCCCCCAGCAGGGCATTCCCCAACCTCACTGCCCTCACCGTGAGGAACCCCCTACCCAACATCCCCCAGCAGGGCATTCCCCAACCTCACTGCCCTCACCGTGAGGAACCCCCTACGCTGCTTCAAATGGAAGCTCCGTTCCTCTAATCTAAAGGGGTGACCTCTGGTGCGTTGATCATTTTTATGGGAAAAAAGAACCCCCCCATCTGCCTATAATCCCCTCTAATGTACTTGTACAGAGTAATCATGTCCCCTCACAAGCGCCTCTTTTCCAGAGAAAACAACCCCAACCCTGACAGTCTCACCTCATAGTTTAACCCTTCCATCCCCTTTACCAGTTTAGTTGCAGTCTCTGCACTCTCTCCAGCTCATTAATATCCTTCTTAAGGACTGGAGCCCAAAACTGCCCCCCATACTCAAGGTGAGGCCTTACCAGGGACATATATTTTATTATGTTTGAAGGGGAACCGAGGCTTTGACGGGGTTAAGGGGTGTCACTTGTCCTTGCCTACTTGACGCTGCCCTAGTCATAACAAGCCTACGTAATCCATCAATAAATTACAAAAAAAATATATAAAACTGATCCACATTTCATAAAGGTATTCTTCTTACAGCTCAACAAAAAAAAATGCACCAAATATTGAATTACATTGCTCTGTTGCATTCAGCGCTGTAACCATAAAATTGGAAGTATACAATTGGCTACGGTTGAGTAATACAAATGTAATATCAGACTGCAGAATTGAACTATTCCGAGAATGATGGTGAATTGTAAAGCAAGGGCTCTTAATAAAACACTTTATTCTGTCTCTCCGTTATATGGAGTTCGTGTGTACAAAGGCAATGTTTCTGATTTAGTGAAGTAAATAGGAAACTGTGCGCATGATTGCACAATCACTTAACAAAATATTCCATTTACAATAGAAAGTTTGTGCAAGAATTAATAACTTGCTGCATTCATCTTTTTCTCTTCTGCTTTGGAACGGTGAGAATGATGCACAGAACTTGGCAAGGCTGAGGGAATAGCTGGCTCCTGTTTGATGTTTGACTACCTTTTTTGTTGTTGTTGCCATATTGTGGGACTTGAAAATGGGTTTTGTTTCTGCCCAATAAGGGCAGATTCTTTTTTTTTTTAAGCACATAATTACAACATTTCACATTTGTATAGGCATTTTTTGTTTTCACAATCTCTGAATCATACTCATTATATAACATAAGAGTGGAGCTTTAGCATGTTGAAGTCTGGGGAGAAACTGAATGAGGGAAGAAAAGTTGTAGGTTGACAGCGATAAGAGGGGAGAAAAGTAGAGAGTAGAAAGAAAGAGAGAAACAAAAAGAGTGATGTGGTTGCCTGGTTGTGCCTGGTTTGTTCAATAAGGGCAGATTTCATTATTCCAGTCATATCTCCTAATGCCTGTAGGCTCTTGTGACCTTGGTCATCTTTCCTTATTCATGGATATATGTATTTATATTTACTTTTTTTATTGTTCTTTCTTTATTTTTTTACAGTGGGCGGAGGACATACAACATATACAACAAAACCCTGTAACCATGGCATATTAGTCACACTTCAACTTTCCTTGACCTGTTCCGTCTATATTTTGCTAAGATAGATCATGTGAAACAAAACAAAGACCAGTGTAACCATTGATTTGCTAGAAGATGATCTGAATTACATACCTTGTCTAAAATATCTGGACATCTCCTGGTCCAACATCTCATTCCTAAACCAAGGAAATCTGTAGGAAGCTAGTCCACTCTTATATTCTCTGTTTTTTAAAAGCCTTTTGACAAAGACCATTGTTGGTGGGACTAGCTTCCATTGGGACTCAGTACATTAGTAAAGTTGATTACATTGGGAAATTAAACATGGCTTCAAGTCACCAGCCATCCCACCTTAAGGTCAGGACTTTGTTCAGGCTAGTCAAATTATTCCAAACTCATCTCTATAAATCCATGAAGGCATATTTCTGCTACAACAAAATAATTCTCAAACTGTTTTTACAAAGTAGGACACATAGAACCACAAAAATATAATTGTACACAATATCTTTAGGGCTTACATACACTGACACCAGGTTCAGTACAAAAACCCTGGACCAAAATTCAAAATTCCATTGGCATTATACATTTTCTATAAAACATTACAGTTGACATTATGCATTCTCTACCAAAGTTTCAGTTGGCAGTATACATTCTTTAACAAACTTTCAGTTGGCATTATGAATTTTCCACCAAACATTACAGTTGGCATTATGCATTCTCTACAAAACATTACAACTGGCATTATGCATTCTCTACCAAAAATTATAGTTGGCATTATGCATTCACTACCAAACATTACAGTTGGCATTATGCATTTTCCACCAAACATTACAGTTGGAATCATGCATTCTCCACCAAACATTACAGTTGGCATTATGCATTTTCCACCAAACATTACAGTTGGAATCATGCATTCTCCACCAAACATTACAGTTGGCATTATGCATTTTCCACCAAACATTACAGTTAGAATCATGCATTCTCCACCAAACATTACAGTTGGCATTATGCATTCTCCACCAAACATTACAGTTGGAATCACACATTCTCCACCAAACATTACAGTTGGAATCACACATTCTCCACCAAACATTACAGTTGGCATTATGCATTCTCTCCAAACATTACAGTTGGAATCATGCATTTTCCACCAAACATTACAGTTGGCATTATGCATTCTCCACCAAACATTACAGTTGGCATTATGCATTCTCCACCAAACATTACAGTTGGCATTATGCATTCTCCACCAAACATTACAGTTGGAATCACACATTCTCCACCAAACATTACAGTTGGCATTATGCATTCTCTCCAAACATTACAGTTGGCATTATGCATTCTCCACCAAACATTACAGTTGGCATTATGCATTCTCCACCAAACATTACAGTTGGCATTATGCATTCTCTCCAAACATTACAGTTGGAATCATGCATTCTCTCCAAACATTACAGTTGGAATCATGCATTCTCCACCAAACATTACAGTTGGAATCACACATTCTCCACCAAACATTACAGTTGGCATTATGCATTCTCCACCAAACATTACAGTTGGCATTATGCATTCTCCACCAAACATTACAGTTGGCATTATGCATTCTCCACCAAACATTACAGTTGGCATTATGCATTCTCCACCAAACATTACAGTTGGCATTATGCATTCTCTCCAAACATTACAGTTGGAATCATGCATTCTCCACCAAACATTACAGTTGGAATCACACATTCTCCACCAAACATTACAGTTGGCATTATGCATTCTCTCCAAACATTACAGTTGGAATCATGCATTCTCCACCAAACATTACAGTTGGCATTATGCATTTTCCACCAAACATTACAGTTGGAATCATGCATTCTCCACCAAACATTACAGTTGGCATTATGCATTCTCCACCAAACATTACAGTTGGAATCACACATTCTCCACCAAACATTACAGTTGGCATTATGCATTCTCTCCAAACATTACAGTTGGAATCATGCATTCTCTCCAAACATTACAGTTGGAATCATGCATTCTCCACCAAACATTACAGTTGGAATCATGCATTCTCCACCAAACATTACAGTTGGCATTATGCATTTTCCACCAAACATTACAGTTGGAATCACACATTCTCCACCAAACATTACAGTTGGAATCATGCATTCTCTCCAAACATTACAGTTGGAATCATGCATTCTCTCCAAACATTACAGTTGGAATCATGCATTCTCTCCAAACATTACAGTTGGAATCATGCATTCTCCACCAAACATTACAGTTGGAATCATGCATTCTCCACCAAACATTACAGTTGGAATCATGCATTCTCCACCAAACATTACAGTTGGCATTATGCATTTTCCACCAAACATTACAGTTGGAATCATGCATTCTCCACCAAACATTACAGTTGGAATCATGCATTCTCCACCAAACATTACAGTTGGAATCATGCATTCTCCACCAAACATTACAGTTGGCATTATACATTCAGCCAGGTAGCATGCTTCTACCATCCACCAAAACCAAGATCATCCTGTATGATGATGTCCTCCAACTAAGGAAATTTTAGAACGGGTCTCCAGACATTTTTCCCCATATATTTAATCAATAAAGGTAATTAATTTGTGCTACACTAACATTGAATTCTTCAAACTATAAAATCCTGTGCTGTTGCTCAGATGGTTTCCTATTGCACAGTTTAAACAAATATCCCCAATGCAGTGAGCATTTGCTCACAAACTAACTTACTCCGTTTTTGTCGTCGGGGACATCTGTTCATTTCCTTTCCCAGACTCATATTAAATGGGAGCCATAAACCTTTCCTTAAGACTTATCCCAACCTTAAAACAATATGTGCTCATCCAAACAGAAAATGTCTCTATCACTAATAGTTACAACAGGAAAAAAAAAAAAAAAAACTGATTTGTAAACACCAAGCAAAACCCAAATTGAATAAAAACATGATGGTGTCAATTATTTTATAATGCCTTAAAATGAACCAAATGTTTTCACAATGGCAGACAAAAAAGCGGCGAGTTTGATGCATCGGATAAGAACGAATGCGTTATATGAGGCCACATTATAATATATTCAGCATAATCTTCTTAAAATGAGTTTTCACTTCAAAGAACAGAAGGGCTTAAAGATGTGCCGCATGTTTTTGCCATTTTTTTTGCATCCTGCATCTCATTACGCATTATACCGTCGGCGCCCGATGCGTGCCGGTTTTGCAGTCGGCGGATAATGTTGGATCTCAAAAAGTTTGTAATTTTGTTTTGACTTTTAATGTTTGACCTTCAACTGGGTATCATGGTAATAATGCATTCCTGTACTTTGCTGACCTGGAACTAAATTTCTTATAGTTAATACAGCATAACTAGTGATGAGCGAATCTGTCCCGTTTTGCTTCGCCAAAAAATTCGCGAAACGCATTTGTTGCGCAATTTTTTTGTATCCTGCGTCTTTTTTGTCGCCCGCGTCTATTTTTTTTGTCACTCGCACTTTTTTTACGTTACCATACCAAATTTGACGCGCGACAAAAAAAAAATTCCGCACACTGAATTTTCACGCGGCAAATTTTCACAGAAGTTTCGTGAAACAATTCACCAATGGCGAAATGTGGAAATTCCTGAGAATCCATGCCTGCCGAAAAAATTCGCTCATCACTAAGCATAACCTATGATGGGACCGCTGATTTTGACAGAGCTGTGCTTTTGTTGAGCTCTTTGCACCACCCCCATAAGCTGCAATAAAGGAGAAAGACTGGGGGGTTCCAAATTTTAGGAACCCACCTATGATTGTAATCACTTACCTGATACCCTAGGCCAGGGCTCCTGTTTGCAGAAAACTGTCTCTGCCCAGGGTATATCTGCAGAAGTTCTTCTGCGTGATCTTTCTTCTTCTTCAACGGGCACAGTTGTGCAGTTGTGCGTGCTAGAGGAACCAGAACTTTAAGAAGACGGAAGACTCCACAGAAGATGGTGACAGTTCTGCAGCTGTGCGCACTAGAGGAACCAGAACTTCAAGAAGACGGAAGACTCCACAGAATATGGGGACAGTTGTGCAGTCGTGTGCACTAGAGGAACCAGAACTTCAAGAAGACGGAAGACTCCACAGAAGATGGTGACAGTTGTGCAGTTGTGTGCACTAGAGGAACCAGAACTTTAAGAAGAAGGTAGACTCCACAAAAGATGGTGACAGTTGTGCAGTTGTGCGCACTAGAGGAACCAGAACTTCAAGAAGACGGGAGACTTCACAAAAGAGGGTGACAGTTGTGCAGTTGTGCGCACTAGAGGAACCAGAACTTCAAGAAGACGGAAGACTCCTCAGAAGATGGTGACAGTTGTGCAGTTGTGCGCACTAGAGGAACCAGAAGTTCAAGAAGATAGAAGACTCTAAAGAAGATGGTGATGAGGATCTTCTGCATAAATACCCTGGGCCGGAGCAGTTTTTAGCAAACATGAGCACAGGGTATCAGGTAAGCGATCCTAATCAGTGGGGGGTGCTTAACACTTTGAAGACCTCAAAGAGATGCCTACTGGGCATGCTCGCTTCCTCTGCTCCAAATAAAAGGCATGAGCAGTAGGCACCTACTATGAGGCAATCATAGTCAGAGAGAGAAGGAGGACCCGCAAAAGAAGGTGGAGCTTCAAGCTAGACAAGGAAGTCAGTAAAAGACATGCAGTTTAATAAAGGTATGTTTAGATTTTTTTTGAAAAAATGTTTAATTATTCTTTAAGATCTTATGCATCTATAGTTGTTAGTCCCACTAAGCAATGCAATAAAAATAGCAATGTTTGCAGTAGGTCATAGCACCCAACAACTGACCAATATATGGGGAAGAGTAAAGGTTTTGTCAAACTTTTATTTCATATAATTCCCTAAGAGGGGTTTGGGCACCTAAGAAGTGGTCCCAATTTACAGTTGGGAGGGGGAGTGTTTCCCTTGCCTGGGTTAAAGGAATAATGTCATGGGAAAATGTTTTTTTTTTTCAATAAGCATCAGGCAGAATTTGTAATCTGTTTTTGCCATGGGGCTAGCCATATTCTTCATTTCCCAGGGTACCACAGCCATGTGACCTGTGCTCTGATAAACTTCAGTCTCACTTTACTACTGCGCTGCAAGTTGGAGTGATATCCCCCCCCCCACCCCCACCCCAGCAGCCGATCAGCAGAACAATGGGAAGGGAGCAAGATAGCAGCTCCCAGTAGGTATCAGAATAGCACTCAATAGTAAGAAATCCAAGTCCGGCTTGGGACTCCTCCAGTTACATGGGAGTAGGAGAAACAATAGGTTAGCTGAAAGCAGTTCTAATGTGTAGTGCCGGCTCCTTCTGAAAGCTCAGACTCAGTCGCACTTTACTGCTGCGCTGCAAGTTGGAGTGATATCCCACCCCCTCACCCCCAGCAGCCAATCAGCAGAACAATGGGAAGGGAGCAAGATAGCAGCTCCCAGTAGGTATCAGAATAGCACTCAATAGTAAGAAATCCAAGTCCGGCTTGGGACTCCTCCAGTTACATGGGAGTAGGAGAAACAATAGGTTAGCTGAAAGCAGTTCTAATGTGTAGCGCTGGCTGAAAGCTCAGACTCAGGCACACTTTACTGCTGCGCTGCAAGTTGGAGTGATATCCCCACCCCTCACCCCCAGTAGCCGATCAGCAGAACAATGGGAAGGGAGCAAGATAGCAGCTCCCAGTAGGTATCAGAATAGCACTCAATAATAAGAAATCCAAGTCCGGCTTGGGACTCCTCCAGTTACATGGGAGTAGGAGAAACAATAGGTTAGCTGAAAGCAGTTCTAATGTGTAGCGCTGGCTGAAAGCTCAGACTCAAGGCACTGAGATGGCGCCTACACACCAATATTACAGCTACAAATACATTTGTTTATTCAAGAATAAAAGGTTAAATGGCAGAGGGAATTATTTGCTGCGTAAACATTGTAATTTAGAGATAAAAAGTACCCCATAAAAATCATGACAGAATCCATTTACAGTATTTCCCCTGCAGTTCAGTTACTGGACAGGGGTGTTAGGAGTCCCTATTCTATTAAGGAAAAAGCCACCACAAGTTCCATCACTTTGGTCCACACTGGCTGGAAGAGGTGGAGTTCTCAAGGACTGAAGGCAAGAGTAGGCCTCAGTAGGTCAAATAAGTTCTAGGAAAGTAATAGGTTGCTCAGAGTAGTTAATAGAGCAACCAGTGGTTCCAACGAGGAGGCCAGTATGTGTTAGTACCCTGCAATGTCCCCATCTGAGGGATAAAAGTATGTGAAGCATTTAGAAGATTGAGTACTTACTTTATCTCTTCATTGGGAACTACTGTTTCTCAAAGCTTATCATTAAAAATAAGCTGGAACTGTTTTAATTAATCATTGTAACGAGATGAAATAGTCTGATATAAAGGATAATAATGAACATTACTATTAGAAACGTTGTTGTTATTTTAAAAAAGCACAGACGTGCAAATGTATTTGCCCCAGTCCAACGGTATCCATGGTGCATATAATAGAAGAGTCGAGCGTAACACGTCTTTTCCCTAAGTTAATATGATATAAATAATCTAAATGATGTTTAATTACTCAGAGCAAGAGGAAGAAATTGACACTAGTGATATACAAGCAGCTGGGCACATATATTAAGGCTAAATATTAATTACAAAAATGTCTAAGCAATAGGGCAGGGGTGATATTTATAGTGTGTCACACTTGGCAAAATCTCTGGATATGATGAGATATCAGCAGTGTAAAGTGATCCATCCTGGCGCTGGGATTGTAACTTGGCATAGTTCCCCAGCCCCCGTGCAACCACCCCCAGTGCAACTAACCTCAGTGCACCTTCTACCTGCTTTATGGCTGAGATTCTAGCTATCTGTATAACAGAGCATTCTGTCACAGTGGCACAGATCCTATCTGATCCCCCCATTGTAAGCAGCAGTCCTGCCCTGCTTTATGGCTGAGATTCTAGCTATCTGTATAACAGAGCATTCTGTCACAGTGGCACAGATCCTATCTGATCCCCCCATTGTAAGCAGCAGTCCTGCCCTGCTTTATGGCTGAGATTCTAGCTATCTGTATAACAGAGCATTCTGTCACAGTGGCACAGATCCTATCTGATCCCCCCCCATTGTAAGCAGCAGTCCTGCCCTGCTTTATGGCTGAGATTCTAGCTATCTGTATAACAGAGCATTCTGTCACAGTGGCACAGATCCTATCTGATCCCCCCATTGTAAGCAGCAGTCCTGCCCTGCTTTATGGCTGAGATTCTAGCTATCTGTATAACAGAGCATTCTGTCACAGTGGCACAGATCCTATCTGATCCCCCCCCCCATTGTAAGCAGCAGTCCTGCCCTGCTTTATGGCTGAGATTCTAGCTATCTGTATAACAGAGCATTCTGTCACAGTGGCACAGATCCTATCTGATCCCCCCCCCCATTGTAAGCAGCAGTCCTGCCCTGCTTTATGGCTGAGATTCTAGCTATCTGTATAACAGAGCATTCTGTCACAGTGGCACAGATCCTATCTGATCCCCCCATTGTAAGCAGCAGTCCTGCCCTGCTTTATGGCTGAGATTCTAGCTATCTGTATAACAGAGCATTCTGTCACAGTGGCACAGATCCTATCTGATCCCCCCCATTGTAAGCAGCAGTCCTGCCCTGCTTTATGGCTGAGATTCTAGCTATCTGTATAACAGAGCATTCTGTCAGTGGCACAGATCCTTTGACTCATATTACTTATTACAAATTAAGCAAAAATTAGCAGTAATTATGGGGTCTAGAAGCAACCGGATCATCTTCCCATCGTCCTCAGTGGACACCAACCCACGGCATAAATATAAAGCTAAACAAACAGCCAGTAACAGGGATGGAAATGCTCAGCTCCCCTTTTGGCTTTAACGTGTTCCCAAAGCGACAGCAAATATTCCTGCGATATTGCAAAGTGTCGGTATATGTTGACTTACAGCCCAGGTCCCGTTTCCCATGTTATTAGATATTATCTCTCTAATTTCGCTTCCTCTCTGCAGTCAAAGAAAAAAATAAATAAATAAAATAAAATAAATAAAACGTCTGAAATAGGAAAATAGGAAATGAGACTTTGAGGCCTGACAGCTGAATTGCAGTAAAACTCCAGTAATGACGGCTTGTCTGCGAAGGTCTAACCAGTCTTCAATGTAATTGAATGTTCTGACCTTCTCGCGCCCATTATACAAAATATAAAAGAAAGAAAAAAACCCCTTTCAACTATAAGAACATACTGAAAATTATAACAGTTAAACTAAAAGCATTGCCCTTTTGAAAGGCTATAAGGGTTTTTTTTTTTTTAAAGAGAACACTAATTGGGGACATATCCACTCAAAAATTCTCTCAATTGTAAAACACACAATTAAAAAGGTAACATTTATTTTTAAAGGCCTGTTTTAGGCATGCACGGGGCCTATTGAAATGCCGGCGCCGCGGATAATTTCCCTTCTTGCCGACGAGCTGACATATAGGGAAATAGCCGGGCAGCAATTGTAGCCGGAAAGTTCTACTTACAAAGCGCCATTTGCTTTCAGTATCATGTGTGCGATATCTTCTCAGCCATTCCTGTTTGTGTTGAACTGATCATTTTATTGATTGGTTGATTGGTAGGGATTGAAAGGAAAAGTAAACCTTAGCAAAGAAGAAATTCTAGAAATTCTGCACATCGTGTTTTGGGGTTCTGTAGCAGATCAGGGTGACCACAGGCCTTTAGCAGGAAAGATCTGTGCCCCCTGACAGCGCCGGATTTGTTTTTGGGGCGCCCCGAGGCTGCCTCCCCCCTCATTCGTGCCCCCACCTGCCCCCGCATATGCGCAACCCCCCATGCGCACTTGAGCGCCCATTGAAACTCACATATGGACAGGGTCGGACCCATCACCCCCCACCCCAGAGTTCCCCAACACACTCCGACCCCCTCCCCTGAGCACGTCCTAAAGGAAACTTACCTGCGGCACGTCGGGGGAGGGAGATGGTGGATCATGGGAGTACCCTTGGGGGGATCAAATCTGGGCCGCTGTAGCCTACCGGTGGGATTGATTCACTAATGGTCGATAAGTGGTATCGCATGGATTTTTGTGTTAAAATTGACGCAATAAATAACGACCGATTCGTCAAAGTAATTTTGCAATTTTTTTTTAACACATGCTATAAATAGTGTTTGTTTTAACAACCTTTAGTGAATCAACCCCCATGTTTTTTCCCGGTACCCCGGCAGCCCAGTCCAACGCTGCATACGGAGCAGTGGGGAGAGGTCCTCATTGCTCTGTATGTGAGCACAATTTCTGTGCGGCTTGGGCAGCATGCCCCTAAATTTTGGCCTCGCCACAAATCCGTTCCAGCCCCCTGAAGATGTCCCATTAGCCTCCATATTCTTTTCTGCTAATTCCCAGCGCATTCTCAGGGTTGGTGTCACTTCCCTGATCTTAGTGACCCACTCGTTCAGTGTGAAGGACATCTAAGATGAGATTTAGGGCAGAATTTCTATTTGCTCTTCTAGATACACCTGAAAGCCCAAAAGCCCAGCTTGAAGGTCAATTAGGGTGAAATATAGTGAGAAACATTATTTGATGTCTTTGACGTTCTTGAAACATTGACTCAATGACTAAAATTCTCTTGACTCAGTTTTGGCTATAGACACAAACCTCTTAGGCAGTGGTCCAAGTGGGGCTTGGAGCAAAGGAATTCAGCTTGAATCAATTTTGGTAATATATTTGGTGGACCTTTTTTTATAGCCTAGATCAGTGAACCCAAACCAGTGGCCTGGGGCCAACATTTTGCTCACCACCCCCTTTAATGTTGCTCCCAGTGGCCTCAAAGTAGGTGCCCATTTTTAAATCTCTGGCTTGAAGGCAAGTTTTGGAAGCACAGAGACACAGGTTTACTCCAAGCAGAGCCTCCTGAAGACTAGCAGTCCATATGGGACAACCAAATAGCCAATCACAGTCCTTATTTGGCATCCCCAAATAATTTTTTTTCTTGATTGTGTGGCTCACCAACACTTTTTACATCTGAGTGTGGCAGGTTGAGGATACCTGCCCTAGATAGTGGTGGAACGTTGCCTGAATGAATCATTTACTGTGTTTTCCTATATTTGTAAGCTTTGTTATGAGCAAAGATGGAGCCTCCAAGAGGGCTTCAACTGAAAAAGTATGGTAACTACAGTGTCGGACTGGCCCACCAGGATACCAGGAAAACTCCCGGTGGACCCGGGTGTCAGTGGGCCCTCCTGCTCCTGAACATTTGGCCTGCTTCATGGTCATTCTCTATTTCTGAATGGGAAGAAAGAGGAGAAATAGATGGAAGAATAGATGCTAGCATGTAAATAAAAGAGTCTAAAAGAATAAAAAGGTTGGAAAGCGGCCTAAGGTCTAAGGTTTTCTGGTGGGCCCCTGGGTTCCCAGTCCAACACTGGTTAACTACTAAACTAAGTAATTACTGCCAGTAGTCCCCTTGATCCCATACGTGCCATTGAGTGCAATTCATCAGAAGAAGTTGGAAAAAGGAGACCTTCTTAAGGGTCAAAACTGAATACATGAATCCTGAAGGCATCCATCTGCCAAACATGGTGCCTCTGCGCTAAAGCACCCAGTAAGGAATATTTAGGCTCATAATGAATATTACGTTGGATCCACTAATGATTTTTGTTCTCCTTTGTGGAAATGTCCTCAGACCCCGGAGTTCAGCAATGCAATCGCTTTCGGTATCAATGTTTAATTTAGGAGCTACGTGTTCCCTCGGAGCCGCTGCCTCTGCGTGGAAGCATCTGCCTACTCTTTGTGCGTCTTTACCGAGTGTAAATTTTAAACACATAGAAGTTTGAACTCAGCGGGTTTTGTAGAAAACACAGTTTAAGGAGCGTTTACATCTGCTGCAACGTCTGATGTTGTACAGTTCAATGGATATATGGCAGTTGCTTTCTATGCAATGTTCTGGAAATTGGGTGCTCTGCCATCTGTAGATACATTTCATCGTTGCAAGAGGAGATTGCGAAGCTGTAGGCTGCGAGATCGGATACGGGAATCCATATGTCCTAACGCAGACAGCATCGGTAGGGGGGTGTCTGGGAGTTTTCTTAGTGGAAAAGTTTGGGATACTCTTGGCAACCGTCAAGGTGAGTAGATCACACCATGAGAGGTCCTACTTAACTGGCAGAATAAAAGGGGATTGTTTACCTTTGAGTTAACTTTTAGTATGATGGAGAGAGTAATATTCTGAGACAACTCTCCATTTTGGAGATTTAACAGCTATCTGGTTGCTAGGGTCAACATTACCTTAGCAACCAGGGAGTGGTTTGAATGAAAGACTGATATATGAATGGGAGAGGGACTGAATAGAAAAAAAAGTTGTACAGGTATGGGACCTGTTATCCAGGATGCTCGGGACCTGGGGTTTTCCAGATAAGGGGTCTTTCCGTAATTTGGATCTCCATAACTTAAGCCTGCTAAAAATCATTTAAATATTGAATAAACCCAATAGGGCTGTTCTGCCCCCAATAAGGGGTAATTATATCTTAGTTGGGATCAAGTACAGGTACTGTTTTATTATTACAGAGAAAAGGGAATCATTTAACCATTAAATAAACCCAATAGGGCTGTTCTGCCCCAATAAGGGGTAATTATATCTTAGTTGGGATCAAGTACAGGTACTGTTTTATTATTACAGAGAAAAGGGAATCATTTAACCATGAAATAAACCCAATAGGGCTGTTCTGCCCCCAATAAGGGGTAATTATATCTTAGTTGGGATCAAGTACAGGTACTGTTTTATTATTACAGAGAAAAGGGAATCATTTAACCATTAAATAAACCCAATAGGGCTGTTCTGCCCCAATAAGGGGTAATTATATCTTAGTTGGGATCAAGTACAGGTACTGTTTTATTATTACAGAGAAAAGGGAATCATTTAACCATTAAATAAACCCAATAGGGCTGTTCTGCCCCAATAAGGGGTAATTATATCTTAGTTGGGATCAAGTACAGGTACTGTTTTATTATTACAGAGAAAAGGGAATCATTTAACCATTAAATAAACCCAATAGGGCTGTTCTGCCCCAATAAGGGGTAATTATATCTTAGTTGGGATCAAGTACAGGTACTGTTTTATTATTACAGAGAAAAGGGAATTATTTAACCATTAAATAAACCCAATAGGACTGTTCTGCCCCAATAAGGGGTAATTATATCTTAGTTGGGATCAAGTACAGGTACTGTTTTATTATTACAGAGAAAAGGGAATCATTTAACCATTAAATAAACAATAGGTCTTTTTATTTCAATAAGTACTTATGGGTTGGACTAGTGCAGGAAAGAGGGTAAAGATAGAGAAAAGGGAATAGTAAAATGCTGTCAAACCATCTGCATAGATATTCTACTCTTTGTATCTGGATGTTTGGGCAGAGGTTGCCATGATAATGGTGGGAATACTACCGCCATTCTAAACCATCTGTATAGGTAATATAAGATGGTTGGATGGTTTATCTATTTGTATGGGATAGTTGCGCATTGGCTGTATAGGTTTCCATGGAAATGTGGGGAATTGGGCTGCTCTGTGAGCTACATAAACATTACATTGGATGAAAGAGGACATGTGATGTATACTTGTGTGCAGTTGCCTCATTGGATGAATGGAGACAGGTGATATCTTTTGTTGCCCCATTGGAGGTAAGTGGACATTTGATCTATGCTTTGTGTGCATTTGCCTCATTGGATGTAAGTGTGCAGTTGCCTCATTGGCGGTAAGTGAACATGTGATCTCTGCACTGTGTGTGGTGGCCTTATTGGATGAATGCAGACATGTGATTTCTCTAGTTGCCCCATTGGATGTAAGTGGACATGTGATCTCTGCATTATGTGCTGGTATTAGGAGAAATGTATACTTGTGTGCAGTGTCCTCATTGGATGAATGGAGACATGTGATTTCTCTAGTTGGCCCATTGGCGGTAAGTGGACATGTGATCTCTGCACTGTGTGTGGTGGCCTTATTGGATGAATGCAGACATGTGATTTCTCTTTTTGTCCCGTTGGATGAGAGTGGACATGTGATCTCTGCATTATGTGCTGGTATTAGGAGCAATGTATACTTGTGTGCAGTGTCCTCATTGGATGAATATAGACATGTGATTTCTCTAGTTGCCCCATTGGAGGAAAGTGGACATGTGATTTCTGCATTACATAAGCATTACATATAAGAGAGCTCTATTGGCTCATGATATCCCCTCTTTGTGATGTGGCATTCTCTGATTGGGGCTTGTCTCTTTGCTTCTTTTTTAGTGGTGCATTTGAATTGCCATTTAGTTATAAGTATAGGTGCAACATGGAAGTGCATTTGCTTTGATAAATCCCCAATGTAGGGGGTGAAATGTGTGTTGGCGGTTTTTAGTTTTAAATCAGGCAGGGTCTCTCTCTTTTATTTTTTACCTGATGGGGAGCTTTTGTCTGTAAGTACTGGGCGCTGGGGAGTTGCTTGTATGAGGGGCAGGTTTGGCCCATTTCTTGCCACTGAGACTCATTACTGGTGAGCGGGATATTGGGTCCCTGTATGGGATGTGTGTGGGTTTGATTTGGTGGGTTTCACTCATTGATGGTGGGATCTTTTAGCCACTTTTTGAAAGTAATATCTGAGTTATAGGGGTTCAGGAATCTAGTAATCCATCATTCCCTGTGTTATAACCCAGTACAGGTATGGGACCTGTTATCCAGAATGCTTGAGACCTGGGGTTTTCCGAATAAGGGATCTTTCTGTAATTGTTCTGCCCCCAATAAGGGGTAATTATATCTTAGTTGGGATCAAGTACAGGTACTGATTTATTATTACAGAGAAAAGGGAATCATTTAACCATGAAATAAACCCAATAGGGCTATTCTGCCCCCAATAAGGGGTAATTATATCTTAGTTGGGATCAAGTACAGGTACTGTTTTATTATTACAGAGAAAAGGGAATCATTTAACCATTAAATAAACCCAATAGGGCTGTTCTGCCCCCAATAAGGGGTAATTATATCTTAGTTGGGATCAAGTACAGGTACTGTTTTATTATTACAGAGAAAAGGGAATCATTTAACCATTAAATAAACCCAATAGGGCTGTTCTGCCCCAATAAGGGGTAATTATATCTTAGTTGGGATCAAGTACAGGTACTGTTTTATTATTACAGAGAAAAGGGAATCATTTAACCATTAAATAAACCCAATAGGGCTGTTCTGCCCCCAATAAGGGGTAATTATATCTTAGTTGGGATCAAGTACAGGTACTGTTTTATTATTACAGAGAAAAGGGAATCATTTAACCATGAAATAAACCCAATAGGGCTGTTCTGCCCCAATAAGGGGTAATTATATCTTAGTTGGGATCAAGTACAGGTACTGTTTTATTATTACAGAGAAAAGGGAATCATTTTACCATTAAATAAACCCAATAGGGCTGTTCTGCCCCAATAAGGGGTAATTATATCTTAGTTGGGATCAAGTACAGGTACTGTTTTATTATTACAGAGAAAAGGGAATCATTTAACCATGAAATAAACCCAATAGGACTGTTCTGCCCCAATAAGGGGTAATTATATCTTAGTTGGGATCAAGTACAGGTACTGTTTTATTATTACAGAGAAAAAGGAAATCTTTTTCAACAATGTGAATTATTGGATTAAAATGGAGTCTATGGAGCACATTTCTGTAATTCGGAACTTTCTGGATAATGGGTTTCCGGATAAGGGGTCTGATACCTGTATATAGTCCAACGTTGCCCGTGTGTTATAACCCAGTAGTGCAATTGTTTATGGACTTTTTTTCTCTCCCTTGGGAGTTTGATCCCCCTTACCAGGTAACCCTGCGTTGTTTTTGATCATTTTAATATGTTTTATTTTTTCATAGTTTCTATGACACCTACTCATGGGGTGCATTTGATTTATACTGAATAAAAGTTATATTTTAATGAGGAACTCTGTCTTGGACAGCCAAGAAGGGGAGGTGCATCTTTATGGCGATACTTTTTTCTTTTGCAAAGTAATGGGGCCTATAGAATAATAGCCAACATGAGGCTCGGCCCAGTTTGCACGCTGTAGGGTTGCCACTTTTTCTGGGAAAAAAATACCAGCGTTCCTATAGGTTTATCTTTCCCAGGTGGCAACCTATCATATTTCTGTTCTATGATTTACCACCATGGAACCCGGGGCTGGGGGGGACATAATGCAAAATAAGTCCCATGTTGGCTAAATAATAACTCACTGGTAAAACCATTGGGTTTGGGTGCCAAAGCCCCAACCCTACAGCTAAAGGATTAAATTAAACCATGAATGCAAAAGGAGGTAGGCACATGATCAATCCAACTTTGACAGGTTATAGAAAAATCAATGTATCTTTATTGTAGAATAATTACATGTCCATTAAAGTCCTTTAGGCACTTAATCATAGGCTGGAAATGACATAGCCAAACATGGCAACCAGAAACCTTGCACCTGGAGAGCTGGTAGGGGAACTGTGGTGGTAATGGGGTTAAAAAGAGAATTGAACCGTAAAAAAAAGAAAAAAAGCCTGGTTTACTTACCCTTTAAAATGCACAAATAAGACAGCAATCAAAATAGACTTTGCTTGGTATTTCTCAAGTCACTTCTTTGATAAAGCAATGCTTGTTTCATGATTATTCAATAGTTTTCCCATTATAAAACAAAACAGAGTACAGGTATGAGACCTACTATCCAGAATGCTCGGGTCCTGGGGTTTTCCTGATAAGGGATCTTTCTGTAATTTGGGTCTCCACAACTTAAGTCTACTGAAAATCATTCAAATATTGAATAAACTCAATAGGTCTGTTCTGCCCCAATAAGGGGTAATTATATCTTAGTTGGGATCAAGTACAGGTACTGTTTTATTATTACAGAGAAAAGGGAATCATTTAACCATGAAATAAACCCAATAGGGCTGTTCTGCCCCAATAAGGGGTAATTATGTCTTAGTTGGGATCAAGTACAGGTACTGTTTTATTATTACAGAGAAAAGGGAATCATTTAACCATGAAATAAACCCAATAGGGCTGTTCTGCCCCCAATAAGGGGTAATTATATCTTAGTTGGGATCAAGTACAGGTACTGTTTTATTATTACAGAGAAAAGGGAATCATTTAACCATTAAATAAACCCAATAGGGCTGTTCTGCCCCCAATAAGGGGTAATTATATCTTAGTTGGGATCAAGTACAGGTACTGTTTTATTATTACAGAGAAAAGGGAATCATTTAACCATTAAATAAACCCAATAGGGCTGTTCTGCCCCCAATAAGGGGTAATTATATCTTAGTTGGGATCAAGTACAGGTACTGTTTTATTATTACAGAGAAAAGGGAATCATTTAACCATGAAATAAACCCAATAGGGCTGTTCTGCCCCAATAAGGGGTAATTATATCTTAGTTGGGATCAAGTACAGGTACTGTTTTATTATTACAGAGAAAAGGGAATCATTTAACCATGAAATAAACCCAATAGGGCTGTTCTGCCCCCAATAAGGGGTAATTATATCTTAGTTGGGATCAAGTACAGGTGCTGTTTTATTATTACAGAGAAAAGGGAATCATTTAACCATGAAATAAACCCAATAGGGCTGTTCTGCCCCAATAAGGGGTAATTATATCTTAGTTGGGATCAAGTACAGGTACTGTTTTATTATTACCATTAAATAAACCCCAAATTTCCCATTCTGCAGATATATATACTAATACTAATGATCAAACCTATAAAAAAAGAAGCGGCAGATGGACGAGCTGCATTGTTCCAGGGCAATATCCCGGCACTGAATGAAAGTTGCTGTTTGCGGGATATTTTTATATTCTTCCTGTGCTTTTTACACTATCAGTGGAACGCTGAATATCAGGCAATTTAAATGACAAAGGCAAGTAGTTATTATTTTACCCCAAAGATATAAGGGCCGGTGTGAATGTGCAAATTCAGCAATGTCCAAATTCCAGAGTGTCCATTTTTTTCTGTGCATTTGAAAGTGTAAGAAGAAAAGGAAAAGCTGAGGCAGTGTTTTTTAAGGGATAAAGATCGTCCAAGCGGCTTTGCCTCCCGTGCAACTTTTCTATTTTATGTATTAAATAAATGATACACGCAGTATAGCTCAGATACATAACGTATGCGCGGGTAATTTATTCTCTCCGGAGATCAGATTCTGCATGATTACGGCCATTGTCATTCTGCCCAAATAACTGCACTTCCACAACATGCACTTTTCTTTTTTTTTTTTTGGAATAGTTGGAAATAGAGTAAAAAAAATTGTGATTCTCATTGGAACAGGTTTGTTGCAAGTTGAAAGTCTTTGAGAATCTTTCATATTTTTGAACACGTTATGGACATTAAAGGGGAACTCCAGCAGCGCGACTTGGTCGTACTGGGCCCCCCCTGCATAAAAATCTTTTGGGAGGGTCCGGAGTGACCAGTCCCTTTTCCCCTACCCCACCCACTCCTACCGGCCCCCACTGCTCCGCAATAGTGATGAGCAAATTCGTCCAGTTTCGCTATGCCGGAAAATTTGTGAAACAGCAAAAAATCTGCAAAACATGTTTGACGCGCATTTTTTGTCGCCGTGTCCATTTTGACGCAGCTGCGACTTTTTTTTACGTGACTGTGCCCATTTTGACGCTTTTTTTCCCCCACTTTTTTGGACGCGCAATGAATTTTTCGCTTTGGAAATTTTCTCTGAAGTTTCGAGAAACAATTTGCCAATGGCGAAATGTGGAAATTCGCTGCAAATCTATGCCTGGCGAAAAAATTTGCTCATCACTACTCCGCAACTGTGTTGCTATATTTAAGGTAGGAGGGGGCTGAAGAGGGGGGGACTAAGGTACAGCAGATCCCGTAGTCTGGGCCCCCCTGCTGCCCGGGTCCCCCAGTGACCACGGTGTCTGCTGTATCTATAGTTACGCCGTAGTTAAGGTGGGACCAGTCCCTTTTCCCTTGCCCCCCCCTCCTCCTCCCGGCCCGACTGCTCCGCAATAGTGATGAGCGAATTTGTCCCGTTTCGCTTCATCCAAAAATTAGCAAAACGGTGAAAAATCCACGAAACGTGTTTGTCATGTGATTTTTTTGGGTGCCTGCGCCCATTTTGACGCGCCCATGCCCTTTTTTTTTACGCAACCGTGCCCATTTTGACGCAACTTTTTTGGACATGCAACAAATTTTTCGCTTCTGAATTTTCTCCAAAATTTCACAAAACAATTTGTTGCGATCTATGCCTGGCGAAAAAATTTGCTCATCACTACTCCGCAACTGTGTTGCTATATTTAAGGTAGGAGGGGGCTGAAGGGGGAGGGGACTAATGTACAGCAGATCCTGTAGTCTGGGGCCCCCCTGCTGCCCGGGTCCCCCAGTGACTGCGGGGTCTGCTGTATCTATAGTTACGCCAGTTATGGTGGGAAACTCCACCTAAACCATTTTTGATTGTAATCAAATTTTTGTAATCAAAGAAATTAATTATTTTACATTTATGTATAAAATATGTTGATGTAGGGAGGTAGTGCTGGGTCCCCACACTTACCCTTACTTCCGCAGCTGTCCCCTGTAGGGGAGCAGGCACAGGAGTCTGTGTTTTCTTATGGGAGTATGGTTGCCTCCTTTCTGTGGCCATAGACCTGGGAGAGGGGGGGGGACATCACAGGGGCAGGGATGTGACGGGGATGGAGCTATGATGTGGCCATTGTCCTGTCTGGTTTTCCAAATTGGGAAAACCAAGCAGGCGGTTTTGACCCGGACAGCCATTCATAAAACGGGGCTGTCTGGGTCAAATCAAGACAGGTGGCAACCCTATATGGGAGTCATGTCTGTAGCCAGCAGCTGCCTAGCAACCAGCAAAGCAGCAATCTCAGAGCTGCAGGAAGTTGCAAAGCATCCTGGGAGCCACCAACAGGAAAGGGAAGCTGGAAAGCCTGGCAGACAGTTTTGGACTGGCCCACAGAGATACCAGGAAAATTCCCGGTGGGCCCAGGTGTCAGTGGGCCCTCCTGCTCCTGGCCATTTGGCCAACTTCATGGTCAGTCCCTGAATGGGAAGAAAGAGGAGAAATAGATAGAAGAATAGATGCTAGCATGTAAATAAAAGAGACTGGGAGAATAAAGAGATTGGGTGAGAGGCAGATCCACTACCTGAAGTAGCGCTGCCACCTGTCAGGTTTTGGCCAAATTTTCAGAAGGGCTATCCGGGTTAAAACTGCCTGCCCCATTTTCCAAATTAGGAAAACCGGGGCGGGACTCGCTGTGATTGATACAATGGTCAGCCATAGGCTGATCTTCACATCATAGCCTGGCCCTGTGACATAACCTACCAGCCCTTCCTCTCCCCTGTGATGTCACTGGCCACTCCTCCCCACCCCTTGTGACATCACCTGCCCCCTTCCCAGAGAAAGAAGCCAGCAGAGGTGGTAACCCTAACCTGGGGAGAGAGAGATCCTGAGAGAAACCCTGACTGGAGGAACAACCACCCTCAGGGGGGTCCCCATCTGAGGGTCTAAAGGGGCTGGTAGTTGCATTGTATGTCTTTATGTGTCTTCACCTGAAAATTCAGTGCAACACATCTAAAGGGATTTTGAAGTGAGTATTTCTATTTAAAGGGACAGTACACTAAAGGAGTGCTCGAATATTTCAGAGACTGTGTTTTATTGGAACTAAATCCTCACATAATTTCAGGAACCATCTTCTACTTTTATAAGCCATTTGCAACAGCGGTTCAGGTGTATATATTTGTTTTAACAGATTTCTCGAATTCCTAATTGAGAAAATGCACGTTCTGGCAGTTTTAGGCAAATATCAGCATGTAAAATGTGTGTATTTCACCACAAGGGCATTGCTGTGTTTTCTATAGTGATGTTTATTTGGTTGGAACTTCATCATAACGCAGAGTAAAATCTCTATGCCCCAAGGCTAATGTTGCACCAGGCTGTTTCTCCTCCTGTGTAGGAATGCTGACCCCATCCACTGCCATCCATTTCTTGCAGTAAGTGCTCTGACAGGCTCGGTGTCTGGAACAAAAATTCACTTTTTCAAGCTTCCACGCCAAAGTCCAATCATGGCTGTCAAAGGACCCACAGCAAGGAGCTGATGAAAGTAGATCAGCTTGGTCTACTATTGGCCTTAGATGCATCCCTTGTTGGCTTTGAGATGAAGAAGAGCAGCTCCCTATAGAGAGGCATTATTTATAGCACCAGTAAATTCTATTACTATCTTCCCCTCTGCAAACAGTGACTCGCCAGAACCAGAGCTAAAGCAAAAGTAGGTTAAATGTCCTTTGTTCATGCAAGAAAGCCCTATTCATTGAGCTTATTTCTAAATGATATTATATTTTTTAAATATATTACCCCTTCAAAAAAAAAAATGGAGCCAGATCAGCCGTGCTAATTACTTTCCCCCACTGATTACTCAGGGCCTGAGAGGGTTCTCTGGATGACAAGGACATTCTGGTTGTTGCCTAGAATTCTTAGCAGATAGGGGCTATGTTTTTTGGACCTGCTTCTTCCGCTTTTTGATAATCATTGGACCTGTATCTTCTAATTTTTGGGGAAGGAATGGCTAACTGGAAGAGACAACACAACAGCATGGTAAAGGTACTTGGCTGCATCTGTATGTGCTGAATCCTTTCCTCTCAGTTATTAAGGGGGAGATTTATCAATGGTCGAGTGTTTTTTTTGCTAAAAAACCTCAAATTCGAAATTATGGTTCAAAAACTCAAAGTGCAATAAAAACAAAAACTTGACTGGAAAAATTTGCCATCTAAAATCTTGCGAGTTTCTATAGAAGTCAATGGGAGTTGTCATAGTCAAAGTCAACCCATATTTTCAATTCGAGATATTCGAGTTTTATTCCAGTTTATGTTCATTGAAGTTTTTTATTCGAAAATTTGAGGCACTCGAGTCTTTTTAATCGCACAAGTGTACCACTTTAATAAATAAGCGAGCATTCAATATGCAAGTTTATTCAATTTAAGAAAAACAAACTGATGCTGATAAATAAGCCCTTAAATATACTGAAGGAGTACCCTTACATTTCATAAACTTTTAGTTTAAGGTTAGTGATGAGCGAATCTGTCCTGTTTCGCCGAAAAATTTGCAAAGATTCACGTAACGGCGAAAAATTCACGAAACGGGGAAAATGTTGCTTGCCAAAAAAAATTGTCGAGACAATTCTTTGGATGAGAGAGACAATTCTTTTTGGCGCAAGACGATTTTTTTCTGCCAATGTCGAAACGTGAGAATTTGCAGCGAATCCACGCCTTGCAAATTTTTTCATCCATCACTATTTAGGGTTAAGTACTATTCCAATTTCTTTACTCTTTTTTCTTTTAATGTACCTAAGTTACAGTTTAGCAACAACACAACACACTTCCAGCAAGGGTTGAACTGTAACTATGCTCCACTGTCATTTTGAAGGTAAGGCATTTGCAGGGCCGGATTTGATAACCCGGCACCCCGAGGCCGCCCCCTTTCTCCGCCCAGGCCCCCTCCTTCCAGCGCACACGTGTGCCCACTTAGCTTACGTACGGAGCAGTGGGGAGAGGTCCAGTCCCAATTGCTCCATATGTGAGCAAAGTTTCACTGCAACTTGGGCGGCATGTCACCCCTAAATTTGTGCCTCCCTAGGCCCGGCCCTTTGTGGCCTCTCCATAAATCCGGGCCTGGTCATTTGCACTCTCCCACCATCTGTTTAACGTAATGATGAGCGAATCTCTCCCATTTTGCTTCACCGAAAGATTTGCGAAACGGCGAAAAATTCACAAAACAGGGAAACAAGAGAGACAATTCTTTTGACCTGAGAGTTAATTCACATGATGAGAGACAATTTTTTTGACACGAGACATGATTCTTTTGACGCGAGAGATTATTTTGATGAGAAAGACGATTCTTTTTGGTGCAAGACAATATTTTTGACGCTTGAAAATACGCGTGACGAGTGGCGATTCTTTTTCGATACGAAGCAATTCTTTTGATGCGGGCAACAATTTTTGGATGCACGCAAATTTTTCTGCGGGGAATTTTGCCACCTGTGCCGTGAAAAAATTCCCCAATGGTGAAATGTGGAAATTCGCCACAAATCCATGCCTGGCAATTTTTTTCTGTTTAACGTAATGATGAGCAAATCTGTCCCGTTTCGCTTCACCGAAAGATTTGCGAAACGGCGAAAAATTCACAAAACAGGGAACATGTTTTGCATCCAAAAAAATTGTTGTGCAACAATTCTTTTGGGGAGAGACAATTTCTTTGATGCGAGAGACGACTGTTTTGACGCTAGAGATGACTGTTTTGACGCTAGAGATGACTGTTTTGACGCTAGAGACGACTGTTTTGACACTAGAGACGACTGTTTTGACGCAAGAGACGTCTGTTTTGACGAGAGAGACAACTGTTTTGATGAGAGAGACGACTCTTTTGACCCGAGAGACGACTCTTTTGACCCGAGAGACGACTCTTTTGACCCGAGAGACGACTCTTTTGACCGGAGAGACGACTCTTTTCACCCGAGAGACGACTCTTTTGACCCGAGAGACGACTCTTTTCACCCGAGAGACGACTCTTTTCACCCGAGAGACGACTCTTTTCACTCGAGAGACGACTCTTTTCACCCGAGAGACAACTCTTTTGGCCCGAGAGACAATTCTTTTTGGTGCAAGACAATATTTTTGATACTCGACAATACGTGTGACGAGTGCCAATTCTTTTCCAATACGAGACAATTCTTTTGATGCTGGCAACAATTGTTGGATGCACACAAATTTTTCTGAGGCAAATTTTGCTGCCCGTGTCATGAAAAAACCTGCCAATGGCGAAGCACAGGAATTCGCTGCAAATCCACGCCTGCCAATTTTTTTCGCCCGTCACTAGTTTAACGTATAATCTTAGCACCCAGTTATATATCTATTCCGTACACATTGGGAAATGCTGAGACAGTTGCACAAACAAAGCCCCCGCACACTTTCAGCCACTCACAAGTTGTGCCGGCGAGGAAGTTAGTTCTCAGCATTTAACAATGAGGGATGAGCCGGAGAGCGTTTAGACCTGCGCCGCTTGCACAAATAATATATGAAGTGAGTTGTAAGCTCCCATTTAACTCTGTAACCAGGATCCTGAATGCTTATGTAAGCACAACAACATATTAATTCATTCCGTCCATTATCATTTTTCTGCCTTAAATACGCCGTACCTGATTCTGATTCCCAACTGCAAATTGATTAGGTGCCGCGTTTCCCCCGCCGGCATTTTTTTATTTATTTATTTATTTTTAATATGTGGTTCTGTCAGACGGTAACAAAAGTCATTAATAACACAATAAGCAAAATGTGCTGTTTTTAACCCTAAATTATAACGTACCCACAGCTTTTCGGAGGCTCTCGGTGCTGATTTATGATCGGAGTTTATTCTATTCAAATTCAGCCCCGGCTTGTAATAAGAGAGAGGAGGAGAGAGATAAAGAATCTGTGAATATTTTATAAGCTTTCCCCATTTACGTTAATTTAGAATTATGAGGCTGAATATATAAGTGGAGAATAATTACCTATTACTAATCTTCCATGTAGTTTATCTATTTGAGCGGCGACACAGGAAAACTCAACTATACTCTATGTGTCTCCGTAAATGGGATCGTTCCAATGCGCTGACTCCTCGTTTTTTTGCAGAAACATGAAATATTCTTTAATATAACAGGACAGGAAAGTTCTGTTGTTTTATATGGCTTTGAAAGTGAAGTATTAGTTGCTCAGCAGTTTTGCAACCTCAAATCATGGCAGCCCGGTTTGTCTTATGGAAAATGTGCCCTCTTTCTTCTCTTTATATTTATATATACAGGCAGGTGGGGCACTTTGTTTCCCAGGAGGGGGGTTTAACTTATGCTAGGACCCCCCATTAGCCCATAACAAGGTTACAGATATATAGAAACATTGGGGTAACAGTCACCCTGCTATAGTTCCAGGGGTACCCAGGGCACAAATAAGCACTCACCCCAAATCTCCCCCTAACTGGCCTTCAGGCTGGGCCCCCTTAGCCCATAACAAGGTTACAGATATATAGAAACATTGGGGTAACAGTCACCCCGCTATAGTTCCAGGGGTACCCAGGGCACAAATAAGCACTCACCCCAAATCCCCCCCTAACTGGCCTTCAGGCTGGGCCCCCTTAGCCCATAACAAGGTTACAGATATATAGAAACATTGGGGTAACAGTCACCCCGCTATAGTTCCAGGGGTACCCAGGGCACAAATAAGCACTCACCCCAAATCCCCCCCTAACTGGCCTTCAGGCTGGGCCCCCTTAGCCCATAACAAGGTTACAGATATATAGAAACATTGGAGTAACAGTCACCCTGCTATAGTTCCAGGGGTACCCAGGGCACAAATAAGCACTCACCCCAAATCTCCCCCTAACTGGCCTTCAGGCTGGGCCCCCTTAGCCCATAACAAGGTTACAGATATATAGAAACATTGGGGTAACAGTCACCCCCCTATAGTTCCAGGGGTACCCAGGGCACAAATAAGCACTCACCCCAAATCTCCCCCTAACTGGCCTTCAGGCTGGGCCCCCTTAGCCCATAACAAGGTTACAGATATATAGAAACATTGGGGTAACAGTCACCCCCCTATAGTTCCAGGGGTACCCAGGGCACAAATAAGCACTCACCCCAAATCTCCCCCTAACTGGCCTTCAGGCTGGGCCCCCTTAGCCCATAACAAGGTTACAGATATATAGAAACATTGGGGTAACAGTCACCCCACTATAGTTCCAGGGGTACCCAGGGCACAAATAAGCACTCACCCCAAATCCCCCCCTAACTGGCCTTCAGGCTGGGCCCCCTTAGCCCATAACAAGGTTACAGATATATAGAAACATTGGGGTAACAGTCACCCCTCTATAGTTCCAGGGTTACCCAGGGCACAAATAAGCACTCACCCCAAATCCCCCCCTAACTGGCCTTCAGGCTGGGCCCCCTTAGCCCATAACAAGGTTCAGGGCCGGGCCAAGGTATTTTGGCACCCTAGGCAAGGACTTCAATTAGCGCCCCCCCCATTACAATTTCCCACCTGATAACGGTATCAGTTTTTTGTAATCTCTTTTTTTGCATTTTAAAGTATTATAGTTTATAATTTTTTATAATAAATCACACAAAACAGTCACAGGCAGCACATCAGCCCAAAATTAAAACCTAATAATCACAGCACACATAACCCTAATCAGTTCCAGCACAGCAGAAACCACCCCCAGTCACAGCAAAGTTACATGTATTGCTCCACAGAGAACCTTAGACCCTAGGCCCACTCTCCAAACTATTTTGCCTCCTTTCCCCACCCAATCTCTTTATTCTCCCAGTCTCTTTTATTTACATGCTAGCATCTATTCTTCCATCTATTTCTCCTCTCTCTTCCCATTCAGAAATAGGTAATGACCAAGAAACAGGCCAAATGGTCAGGAGCAGGAGGGCCCACTGACACCTGGGCCCCCGGGAGTTTTCCTGGTATCCTGGTGGGCCAGTCCCACACTGGCTGCCATCATCATGCCACATAAAATAAGCCCCCCAATTGCTCCCATGTACCAGTGCCAACAGCCATCATATTGCCCCCATCTGTACCTGTGCCAGCAGCACCCAACATATTGCCCCCCATCTGTACCAGCAGCACCCAACATATTTCCCCCCATCTGTACCTGTGCCAGCAGCACCCAACATATTGCCCCCCATCTGTACCTGTGCCAGCAGCCCAGCCCCTCATATTGCCCCCATCTGTACCTGTGCCAGCAGCCCAGCCACCCCTCATATTGCCCCCATCTGTACCTGTGCCAGCAGCCCAGCCCCTCATATTGCCCCCATCTGTACCTGTGCCAGCAGCCCAGCCCCTCATATTGCCCCCATCTGTACCTGTGCCAGCAGCCCAGCCCCTCATATTGCCCCCATCTGTACCTGTGCCAGCAGCCCAGCCCCTCATATTGCCCCCATCTGTACCTGTGGCAGCAGCCCAGCCACCCCTCATATTGCCCCCATCTGTACCTGTGCCAGCAGCCCAGCCCCTCATATTGCCCCCATCTGTACCTGTGCCAGAAGCCCAGCCCCTCATATTGCCCTCATCTGTACCTGTGCCAGCAGCCCAGCCCCTCATATTGCCCCCATCTGTACCTGTGCCAGCAGCCCAGCCCCTCATATTGCCCCCATCTGTACCTGTGCCAGCAGCCCAGCCCCTCATATTGCCCCCATCTGTACCTGTGCCAGCAGCCCAGCCCCTCATATTGCCCCCATCTGTACCTGTGCCAGCAGCAGCAGTGTCTCGGCGAAATCCACTCCCAGGTCCCAGTCAGCCAAGGCCAGCAGTCCTGCTAACTCAGCCAGCCCAGGTCTCGATGGCACAAGTGAACGCCGCCGCACCCCAGCGCCTTCTGTCCTTCTGGCGCCTTGTGAATGACACGCATGCGTAGGGGGGCGTGCGCGCCACTTCCCAATACGCATGCGCAGGCGGCGCAGAGGTAAGCATAGGGAAGGGTGGGGTGGCGGTGCGCTCGGTTCCTGGGAAGCTAATCATGCCAGAGGGGGGTTTGGGTGGCGCCAGCTACAACTACAAAAAAAAATGTAATTTCCCCTTTAATGTGCGCCGACTGCGCCCCCAAGTGATTGCGCCCTAGGCAGGCGCCTACTCTGCCTACCCCTAGTTCCGGCCCTGACAAGGTTACAGATATATAGAAACATTGGGGTAAAAGTCACCCTACTATAGTTCCAGGGGTACCCAGGGCACAAATAAGCACTCACCCCAAATCCCCCCCTAACTGGCCTTCAGGCTGGGCCCCCTTAGCCCATAACAAGGTTACAGATATATAGAAACATTGGGGTAACAGTCACCCTGCTATAGTTCCAGGGGTACCCAGGGCACAAATAAGCACTCACCCCAAATCCCCCCCTAACTGGCCTTCAGGCTGGGCCCCCTTAGCCCATAACAAGGTTACAGATATATAGAAACATTGGGGTAACAGTCACCCCGCTATAGTTCCAGGGGTACCCAGGGCACAAATAAGCACTCACCCCAAATCCCCCCCTAACTGGCCTTCAGGCTGGGCCCCCTTAGCCCATAACAAGGTTACAGATATATAGAAACATTGGGGTAACAGTCACCCTGCTATAGTTCCAGGGGTACCCAGGGCACAAATAAGCACTCACCCCAAATCCCCCCCTAACTGGCCTTCAGGCTGGGCCCCCTTAGCCCATAACAAGGTTACAGATATATAGAAACATTGGGGTAACAGTCACCCTGCTATAGTTCCAGGGGTACCCAGGGCACAAATAAGCACTCACCCCAAATCCCCCCTAACTGGCCTTCAGGCTGGGCCCCCTTAGCCCATAACAAGGTTACAGATATATAGAAACATTGGGGTAACAGTCACCCCGCTATAGTTCCAGGGGTACCCAGGGCACAAATAAGCACTCACCCCAAATCCCCCCCTAACTGGCCTTCAGGCTGGGCCCCCTTAGCCCATAACAAGGTTACAGATATATAGAAACATTGGGGTAACAATCACCCCGCTATAGTTCCAGGGGTACCCAGGGCACAAATAAGCACTCACCCCAAATCCCCCCCTAACTGGCCTTCAGGCTGGGCCCCCTTAGCCCATAACAAGGTTACAGATATATAGAAACATTGGGGTAACAATCACCCCGCTATAGTTCCAGGGGTACCCAGGGCACAAATAAGCACTCACCCCAAATCCCCCCCTAACTGGCCTTTAGGCTGGGCCCCCTTAGCCCATAACAAGGTTACAGATATATAGAAACATTGGGGTAACAGTCACCCTGCTATAGTTCCAGGGGTACTCAGGGCACAATAAGCACTGGATCTCCCCCTTCTTTACCTTCAAGCAGGAATTTAAGATGATATGGAGACTATAAGGGTCATTTACTGTTGCCGTGCAATGTGCAAAGTGCAATTCATAGATGCCAATAATAATGCAGTGTTTTTTTCTGAACTATTTTTCCACAATAAGAATAACATCAGTAAACAAATCTTAGCATTTTGCCTTATTTTCCCTTCTGGTTTAGGTTCAATGCACTCAGGTAAGCAATACACCAAACTGCTACGGGTTCTTATTAAATAAGTGAAATGGATAAGCAGCAATCGGGAGCATTTTTTTCAATGCCCAGTGAAACAGAGTATTTATATATCGGTAAAAGCGTCCCTTGTAAGAATTACTTAATTCAGGTTTAATGGGATGATGATTGTTTTAAAAACGTTAGAGATTAAAAAACATAATGTCCAATAATGAAAGACAATAAACGGCAAAATGGCCAGTGGAATTTCAGTTCCAAGAGGTTCGTGCCTGGCTAATCTCTCCAAAGGAGCATTTGGCCCGAGGCAGTCAAGTATCTATTAGGAACAAATGATAGAAAGAAAGGCACAATATATGCATTGCTTGGGATACTTGGCCACAGACTTTTTGCCAACTCAAATGGATTATCTGCTGTGTTGCTCCATTTGTATGTAAAGGCTCTCTGGCTGGTCCTTTGGGGTCAAAAAGTGTTAATGTATTGCAGGGACCCCCAACCTTTCTTACTTGTGAGCCACAGTCAAATGTAAAAAGACTTGGGGAGCAACACAAGCACCATAAAAGTTCATGGAGGAGCCAAATAAGGGCTGTGATTGGCTATTAGGGGCCTCTGTGCAGCTTACAGGGGCTTTATTTGGTAGCAAATCTTGTTTTTATTCAACCAAAACTTGCCCCCAAGTCAGGAATTCAAAAATAACTCCCTGGTTTGGGGGCACTGAGAGCAACATCCAAGGGGTTGGGGATCAACATGTTGCCCCGGAGTCTCTGGTTGGGGATCACTGGTGTAGTGGATGTAGGAGATTAACTGAGACACAGTGAGTCCCTGTCCCATAGATAACTGAGGGGCACGGCGAGTTCCTGTCCCATAGAGTAACTGGAGCACAGCCAGTCCCCATCCTATAGAGTAACTGGAGCACAGCGAGTCCCTGTCCCATAGAGTAACTGGGGCACGGCGAGTCCCTGTCCCATAGAGTAACTGGGGCCCGGCGAGTCCCTGTCCCATAGAGTAACTGGAGCACAGCGAGTCCCTGTCCCATAGAGTAACTGGGGCACGGCGAGTCCCTGTCCCATAGAGCAACTGGGGCCCGGCGAGTCCCTGTCCCATAGAGCAACTGGAGCACAGCCAGTCCCCATCCTATAGAGTAACTGGAGCACAGCGAGTCCCTGTCCCATAGAGTAACTGGAGCACAGCCAGTCCCCATCCTATAGAGTAACTGGAGCACAGCGAGTCCCTGTCCCATAGAGTAACTGGAGCACAGTGAGTCCCTGTCCCATAGAGTAACTGGAGCACAGTGAGTCCCTGTCCCATAGAGTAACTGGAGCACAGCGAGTCCCTGTCCCATAGAGTAACTGGGGCACGGCGAGTCCCTGTCCCATAGAGCAACTGGGGCCCGGCGAGTCCCTGTCCCATAGAGCAACTGGGGCCCGGCGAGTCCCTGTCCCATAGAGCAACTGGAGCACAGCCAGTCCCCATCCTATAGAGTAACTGGAGCACAGCCAGTCCCTGTCCCATAGAGTAACTGGAGCACAGCGAGTCCCTGTCCCATAGAGTAACTGGGGCCCGGCGAGTCCCTGTCCCATAGAGCAACTGGGGCCCGGCGAGTCCCTGTCCCATAGAGTAACTGGGGCCCGGCGAGTCCCTGTCCCATAGAGCAACTGGGGCCCGGCGAGTCCCTGTCCCATAGAGCATGGGGCCCGGCGAGTCCCTGTCCCATAGAGCATGGGGCACGGCAAGTCCCTGTCCCATAAAGTAACTGGGGCCCGGAGAGTCCCTGTCCCATAGAGTAACTGGGTCACCGTGAGTCCCTGTCCCATAGAGTAACTGGGGCACGGCAAGTCCCTGTCCCATAGAGTAACTGGGGCCCGGAGAGTCCCTGTCCCATAGAGTAACTGGGGCCCGGCGAGTCCCTGTCCCATAGAGTTACTGGGGCACCGTGAGTCCCTGTCCCATAGAGTAACTGGGGCCCGGAGAGTCCCTGTCCCATAGAGTAACTGGGGCCCGGAGAGTCCCTGTCCCATAGAGTAACTGGGGCCCGGAGAGTCCCTGTCCCATAGAGTAACTGGGGCCCGGAGAGTCCCTGTCCCATAGAGTAACTGGGGCCCGGAGAGTCCCTGTCCCATAGAGTAACTGGGGCCCGGAGAGTCCCTGTCCCATAGAGTAACTGGGGCCCGGAGAGTCCCTGTCCCATAGAGTAACTGGGGCCCGGAGAATCCCTGTCCCATAGAGTAACTGGGGCCCGGAGAATCCCTGTCCCATAGAGTAACTGGGGCCCGGAGAATCCCTGTCCCATAGAGTAACTGGGGCCCGGAGAGTCCCTGTCCCATAGAGTAACTGGGGCCCGGAGAATCCCTGTCCCATAGAGTAACTGGGGCCCGGAGAGTCCCTGTCCCATAGAGTAACTGGGGCCCGGAGAGTCCCTGTCCCATAGAGTAACTGGGGCCCGGAGAGTCCCTGTCCCATAGAGTAACTGGGGCCCGGAGAGTCCCTGTCCCATAGAGTAACTGGGGCCCGGAGAGTCCCTGTCCCATAGAGTAACTGGGGCCCGGAGAGTCCCTGTCCCATAGAGTAACTGGGGCCCGGAGAATCCCCGTCCCATAGAGTAACTGGGGCCCGGAGAGTCCCTGTCCCATAAAGTTTGGTGCATGATGCACAGATAGGTAGGTGAATTTCCCAAGGTCAAAAGGATTACGCGACTATTCTTTTGTCACGGGGCTATTCTTCAATTTTTGGACGCGCGGCGAATTTTTCCACGGCTAGTTTTTTCATCCGTTTCACAAAACAATCCGCCAATGGCGAAACGAGGAAATTCACTATTCATTACCCGAACAGAGGTAAAAAGCCAGCGAACTCATCAGTTTGGGATACAAACCTAAGGCAACGGGAATAAAAGAATTTGACACAAAGCGTTTCCCACAAAGAAATAAAAATGCAAAATTTAATTATGTTTTAATGGTTAATAAAATAACTTATATAGGTCTTTTATAGAGATCTATGGGAGAGCTGTGTCCTTTATTCCCTTTTCCTTTTGCGCCGTTGTGGCTCTTCCTCAGTGGGAAAGAAGAGAAACTTTTCCAACTTGCTTGTTGCTTTTCAGTTCCAGCGATTCTGCCAGGCACATATTTTATGATGTGTAACAGTGTGAATATGAAAGTATATCGAGAGCACTGGGAACAGACGGACAAATTATGGTCTCTATCTCCCTGATGAGCATCTTAGGCCCTTGGCTACAAGCCACAGCCATATGCAGGAAGTCAGAAAGCCGCTACATAATTATCTGAGCAATATTGGTTGGGTCTTTGAATGTTTACTACAGGTTGCTGGGGAAAGAGTAAATGACTCGACAGACTCTCAAACCACCCCCACAGGGGCTTATAATAAAGTGAATTAGCTTTTTTAAAATGCTGTAAAGCAAACAACACACTCTGTAAGAAATATTTCATTGCCAACAGTAAAGCTTATTATAAGCACAATAAAATAACAGGCATAGCAATCTTCTTGGCTTGATGGGGTGAAGGTATATGAGCAGAAATAGGTGTAACTTTGTATGAACCTATTGTAATCAATAAAAACAGGCATTCCTTATTGATAATGCTCTTGCCCGGTGCTGATTGGGTAATATAGTTTACAGTGATAATGCTAATTGGTGCAAAAGGACATAGAACAACTGCCACCATTCCCCTTTGTGCATTTCCTGTTGGCAGTTGTGAGTTCCAAATGGTTTGCCCAAGGATACCGTGCCTCTACACTCCCTAAAGCTTTTCATGAGATAAAAACTTGACAACTGCATGTTTGTTCTTCTAGAGTTTGTGACTGTCATGCAAACAAGAGAAACTGTGGGTCATTTTTAAGCAGGACGTTCCTGCTTAGGGCATATTAGAACCTGGCAAGAAGATGATCCCGTAGTTTAGTTGGACCATAGCTTGTCTTGAATAAAGGTTATCAATATGTAATAACACATTATGTGATTCTTAATCTACTACAGTCCCAAGCATGGACCCCTAGGCTTGTCTTATCATCTGCTGTCCCAAGCATGGACCCCTAGGCTTGACTTATCATCTGCTGTCCCAAGCATGGACCCCTAGGCTTGACTTATCGGCTGTCCCAAGCATGGACCCCTAGGCTTGACTTATCTGCTGTCCCAAGCATGGACCCTTAGGATTGACTTATCAACTGCTGTCCCAAACATGGACCCCTAGGCTTGATTTATCTGCTATCCCAAGCATGGATGCCTAGGCTTGACTTATCTGCTGTCCCAAGCATGGACCCCTAGGCTTGACTTATCATCTGCTGTCCCATGCATGGACCCCTGGGCTTGACTTATCTGCTGTCCCAAGCATTAACCCCTAGGCTTGACTTATCATCTGCTGTCCCAAGCATGGACCCCTAGGCTTGACTTATCATCTGCTGTCCCAAGCATGGACCCCTGGGCTTGACTTATCTGCTGTCCCAAGCATGGACCCCTAGGCTTGACTTATCATCTGCTGTCCCAAGCATGGACCCCTAGGCTTGACTTATCATCTGCTGTCCAAAGCATGGACCCCTAGCCTTGTCTTATCATCTGCTGTCCCAAGCATGGACCCCTAGACTTGACTTATCATCTGCTGTCCCAAGCATGGACCCCTAGGCTTGACTTATCTGCTGTCCCAAGCATGGACCACCTAGGCTTGTCTTATCATCTGCTGTCCCAAGCATGGACCCCTAGGCTTGTCTTATCATCTGCTGTCCCAAGCATGGACCCCTGGGCTTGACTTATCATCTGCTGTCCCAAGCATGGACCACCTAGGCTTGACTTATCATCTGCTGTCCCAAGCATGGACCCCTAGGCTTGACTTATCATCTGCTGTCCCAAGCATGGACCCCTAGGCTTGACTTATCATCTGCTGTCCCAAGCATGTACCCCTGGGCTTGACTTATCTGCTGTCCCAAGCATGGACCCCTAGGCTTGACTTATCTGCTGTCCCAAGCATGGACCCCTAGGCTTGACTTATCATCTTCTGTCCCAAGCATGGACCCCTAGGCTTGACTTATCTGCTGTCCCAAGCATGGACCCCTAGGCTTGACTTATCATCTTCTGTCCCAAGCATGAACCCCTGGGCTTGACTTAACATCTGCTGTCCCAATCATGGACCCCTAGGCTTGACTTATCATCTGCTGTCCCAAGCATGGATGCCTTGGCTCGATTTATCTATGTAACGAGCACCAATGTAGTCATGCACCAATGTGTGCATAGAATAAAGGTTTTTTTTAGAATTGTAAGGGGTAACTCATATAGGGACAAGTGCAGCAATTCATTCCAGCAAATTCTTGGTAGATGCAAGAGAAGTCTCTGTGATATAAAGATATAAAACATAGGTACAGGACTGGTAGACTCAGTGATAGATTCAGGTTTGTAAGTGTGACCCATCACTATGCGGCACATTTACTAAAATCCATTTTTTTCTGGGCTTAAAACATGATATGGTATAAATTTGGAGTAACCACAATAATTTCTGATGTTCTAAAATGTCTCAACAATGCTTTAATTCTTCAGACAAAAATATTGCAATTGCGTTCCGAAAGTCATGAAATTTCTGTGCCAAAAAGTTTATTAACGCCACGAAAACCTTTCTGCCTTTGATGTCTTTTATGTCTGGCTTTGGAAGCCTTCCATAGAACTCAATGGGACTTGACAGATCAAACCTGGCAAAAATATAGTCCTGAGGAAAGTGTAACCAAAGCGTTATCGAATTTCGAAATGTTCGTATTCTTTGCTCAAAGTATGATATTTTAACGAAAACCACGAAAAACTCATGGAATTGTAATGAACCTTTCGCATACATTCTGAAATGTTCAATAAGTTTGAAAAAAAGTTTGAAAAAAGTTAGAAAAAATACAAAATTATCTCAAAATTGATTAGTAAATGGACCCCTTAGGGACCAATAAGTTAGAAAAAATACAAAATTATCTCAAAATTGTTTAGTAAATGGACCCCTTAGGGACCAGTAAGTTAGAAAAAATACGAAATTATCTCAAAATTGTTTAGTAAATGGACCCCTTAGGGACCAGTAAGTTAGAAAAAATACGAAATTATCTCAAAATTGTTTAGTACATGGACCCCTTAGAGACCATTAAGTTAGAAAAAAGTTTCGTAAATGGACCCCTTAGGGCCAATAAGTTAGAAAAAATACAAAATTATCTCAAAATTGTTTCGTAAATGGACCCCTTAGGGACCAATAAGTTAGAAAAAAGTTAGAAAAAATACAAAATTATCTCAAAATTGTTTCGTAAATGGACCCCTTAGGGACCAATAATTTAGAAAAAATACAAAATTATCTCAAAACTGTTTAGTAAATGGACCCCTATATGTATCATTCCAGATTGAATAAAGGATTTTGAGATAATTTCGTATTTTTTCTAACTTTTTTGGTAATTAGGTTTTCTAATTACCCACTGCCACCAATGACCCAAGAAAACCTTTATTCCCTTCCCTAACACCACAGTCATTTCAAAGCCCACATTTAATAACCTAGAGGGGATGTGGACTGTATTTTCGTTGCATCAGCGAATTTATTTAATATACATTTTACTTGTGACCGAATACTTGTAATAATATTATTATACTGGGGTTGGAAATATGCTTTTTTCTGCTAAGCATTATTGTACATATTGTTGAACTGCTTTTCTTGACTCCCTATGTGCAAATAATTCAAGGAACTTTTTGACAGAGGTCACTTTTTGGGCCCCGCGCTTAAAGTAATGAGTATCAGAGAGCTGCCCTCAATATAATATTAGTGCCTGATCTTTAACATTCACTGCTACAGGGACCAAATGTACTACCAGGCAATAAAGAAGGAAGCAAAGAAGCAGAACTAAGTATAGACAATCATTTTATTGATGTTCAAGGGATTGTTTTATTGTTCGGTGAGCCCCTGACCTTAGCAAATAGGTAGTTTGTGAATGACTGAAAGATGAAATAGCAAAAACCCTATCAAAAAAATTCTAGCGCCGCAGTCCATTGGCTTGGCGGTGGCTAATCTGCGACCACTGTAAATAGGTTGCAATTTAACTCCAAGCTTGAGAATAACTGAATTGCCCGCCTTGAATTGTACACAGGGAAGATGTCTTATAATTTAAATTGGGGGGTCCTTAAGGATTCCCACCAGTTCAAGTTTATCCAGAATGAATGAACAGATGTACCAAAGTAGACGTATGTATTAATCGAGCAGAATGTGTTGCACCTTACACCTAGTAGAGCGGTTCTCAACCTGTGGGTCGGGGACCCTTTGGGGGTCGACAACCCTTTCACAGGGGCGGCCTAAGACCATCGGAAAACACATATTTCTGATGGTCTTAGGAATAATTTTACGGTTGGGGGTCACCACAACATGAGGAGCTGTATTAAAGGGTCTCGGCATTAGGGAGGTTGAGAACCACTGGTCTAGTACATGAACACATGTTACTTCTACGATTCCCTGGGGACAGCTGGTCTTTCTCCTCAGTGACACAGGGTAACCCCCTGCCAACACCCTAGAACTTTCTGCTGTGCAGCTGACAGGAAACTTTGAAGATAGGACAAAGCAAACAAGATACAACAAGAATAACGCAAAATCATAATTAAGGAAAGACTAGGGGGCTGATTCATCAAAGTACGAGTTCGAATCCCAAAATGGGTAAAATTTGGATACAATAATTTCTGATGATCGGAAATATCACGATAATTTTGTATTTGCCCTTCCTAGTGATGGGGTAATGGCAGATTCTGTTAATGCCTATAAGAGGGGCCTGGATGAGTTCTTGAACAATCAGAATATCCAAGGCTATTGTGATACTAATATCTACAGTTAGTACTAGTGGTTGTATTTATAGTTTATGTATGTGAGTGTATAGATTGGTAGGTGTGGGTTAGGTGTGCTGGGTTTACTTGGATGGGTTGAACTTGATGGACACTGGTCTTTTTTCAACCCTATGTAACTATGTAACTATGTAACTATGTATTGGGGATCCGAAAGTCATGAAAATTTTCATATCTGAACGATCGTAAATGGTGGGAAAACCTTTCTGATTCTTCTGTGCATGATTTTGGAAGCCTCCCATAGGACTCCAACCTGGCCCAAGGAAAGTCACAATAACAAAGCTTTAATTAATCTGAAACTTTCGTACTCGTTGCGACAAATATGATTTTGTCGCACTAATTATCATGCAAATTGTCGCAAAGTATGAAAAGGTCACGCAAATTAACGAAAAAGTCGCAAAAAATATGCACAGTACAAAATATAAAAAAAAAATACAACTTTTTTGTATTCGGAAATGATCGTATTTTGATGAATGTGCCCCTAGAGATAGGCAGCAATATATATGGTCAGAAACAAAGATCAAAACCAGGATTATCACACATAAGCCTTGAGAAGGACCTGAGTTACCAGAAGTCAGTTTGGGCAAGGGGACTATGTTAAAACTGGCCTTTCAAACAGAAAATGGTGCTAGAACTGAGGTGAACAACAAGAAAGGACACCTAGCATTAAAGAAAAAATATAATGATAAACATTTGACATTATGACATCTGTTGCGCATAATAAAGCTGCCCATACACGTTCGGATTTTAGTTTTCTTCCAACGAACGTTCGGATATCGGTCATACGTTCATATGCAATGATCTGAAACTCACATTCAGCCTGAAATTGTTGGATAATGCCTTAAAAAATAACCAATGGGAGGAGGTTCTGAATATGAAATAGCTGGCAGCACCAATCGTATGAAAGTGACTCCCATTGTAGGTCCCCCAAGGGTATCGGCCGATACACAATACGTGCACAGATTTTATCCTTATCCAACCGAAATTTTTTAACCTGTCCTATTGACTAAATGACCCATCATCATGGTACTAAAATGATTGGTGTGTTAATTCTGATCCCACACACAGTCTAAAAAATCTGAAACGTAGTTTTGTACAATTATATTGGAGTTTGTATGGCCAGCTCAACACTGCAAGAGGAGTGCATGAACAAAGGCAACGGGGGGAAAGTAAGAGAATGTGCTGCTCTGCCAATGTGCCTTACGCATTCAGCTTAATGTATGAGCCAAGAGGGAAAACTATGCTTTCCAACTATCTCCATTTATGGTGTTTATCAGAAAGTGGTGGAGGTTTTATGTAGCCTTGGAATGCTCCCACAGCCCCATTGTGTATTTCATAATATACAGAATTTTTCGTTAAAAACAACGGGCAAACATGTGGTTGCAGTACCCCCACACCTGCCCCTTTAAATCTTTAATAATGGTCTTATGTCTGACAAATGGGTCTTAAGGTTGTCATACAGGCCGATTCAAGCTGCCGATATCGGTCCCTTAGACTGATTCGGCAGCTTATTGGCCCATGTATGGGCACTAACGACGGGCCTGCCTGACATTTGGACTGAAATCAGCCAGATCTCGATTGGGCAGGTTTGAAAATTAGTCGGATCGGGGACCACACTGGCTCGTTGATGTGGTCCCCGAACCGACGGATGCCTATACCCAATTCGATAGTTTCACCCCAGGGCCAAACGACTGAGTTAGCCTGATATCTCCCACCCGTAGGTGGAGAAGATCTGCTTGCTTGACGACCTTGCCAAGCAAATCTTAGCGTGTATGGCCACCTAGTTTTGCCCATTGATTTAAATGCATTTTGTGAATTTTTTTTGCCATTTTGTGAATTTTTTTTAGCAGTTTTGCAAATTGTTTGTCAAAGTGAAACTTGACAACTTTGCTCTTTACTACTGCCAGCCTATGAAAGATTTGACCAGAGGTAAATATGATCACAATATGGGGTTCGAAGTGATTTGGTATGGTGGTTTCAATATTTTATGGTCATACCCTTGTAACTAAAAAAATGTCCTGTTTTTAGGGATGTACCGAATCCAGGATTTGGTTTGGGATTGGGCCTTTTTCAGCAGGATTGAGATTCACCCGAATCCATGGTCCTGGTCTAACCGAATCTGAATCCTTAAAATCATGTGACTTTTTAGCTGTGCGGTTCTTTTTAACCCCATGGGTCACTCTGCACATGCAAATTTGGATTTGGTTCAGTATTCGGCCAAATCTTTCACAACAGATTTGGGGTTGATCGAATCCTAAAATAATGGATTTGGTGCATCCCTACTAGTGAATTTTTTTGCCAAGCATGGATTTGCAGCGAATTTCCGCATTTCACCATTGGCGAATTGTTTCACAAAACTTCTGTGAAAATTTGCAGAGGAAAAATTGGGCGCAGTCGCATCAAAATGGGGCATGGCTGCGTCAAAAAAAGGCGAGGTCGCGTAAAAAATCGTGTTTTTTGTCGTTTCGGGAATTTTCTTGCCGTTTTGTGAATTTTATGGCGAAACGGGACAGATTCACAAAATCCCTACCTGTTTTTGACACAATATGCTCTTGCACAGATACTAAATCACTAATTAAACAGGAGTGAATGGATCAGTCCCCTCATTTGTATGTTTGCAGATCATTTGGACACATTTCCATTATACAGGTATGGGATCGGTTATCGGAAACCCAATATCCAAAAAGCTCCGAATTACGGAAAGCCTGTCTCTCATAGACTCCTTTTTAATCAAATAATTCCGATTTTTAAAATTAATTTCCTTTTTCTCTGTAAAAATAAAACAGTGCTTTGTATTTGATCCCAACTAAGATATAATTACCCCTTATTGGGGGCAGAACAGCCCTATTGGGTTTATTTCATGGTTAAATGATTCCCTTTTCTCTGTAATAATAAAACAGTACCTGTACTTGATCCCAACTAAGATATAATTACCCCTTATTGGGGCAGAACAGCCCTATTGGGTTTATTTCATGGTTAAATGATTCCCTTTTCTCTGTAATAATAAAACAGTACCTGTACTTGATCCCAACTAAGATATAATTACCCCTTATTGGGGGCAGAACAGCCCTATTGGGTTTATTTAATGGTTAAATGATTCCCTTTTCTCTGTAATAATAAAACAGTATCTGTACTTGATCCCAACTAAGATATAATTACCCCTTATTGGGGCAGAACAGCCCTATTGGGTTTATTTAATGGTTAAATGATTCCCTTTTCTCTGTAATAATAAAACAGTACCTGTACTTGATCCCAACTAAGATATAATTACCCCTTATTGGGGGCAGAACAGCCCTATTGGGTTTATTTAATGGTTAAATGATTCCCTTTTCTCTGTAATAATAAAACAGTACCTGTACTTGATCCCAACTAAGATATAATTACCCCTTATTGGGGGCAGAACAGCCCTATTGGGTTTATTTAATGGTTAAATGATTCCCTTTTCTCTGTAATAATAAAACAGTACCTGTACTTGATCCCAACTAAGATATAATTACCCCTTATTGGGGACAGAACAGCCCTATTGGGTTTAATTAATGTTTTATTGATTTTCTTAGTAGACTTAAGGTATGGAGATCCAAATTACAGAAACACCCCTTATCCAGAATACCCTTGGTCCCGAGCATTCTGGATAACGGGTCCTATACCTGTACTTGACTTATTTTTTACATTGTCTACATTTTTAAGGTTTTAGGTAGATTATTGCTGTGTCTAACACATTGGCGGTGAAATGGCCAGTTGGACTAAATGATTCTGCTCTCAAGTCTTTAGAGGTTTGGATAAAACACAAAGAACATCCAAGTCTCTGAAGCTGCCTTTGAAGCTCTTCAACCTTCCTTTCTTTGTAATACTTCTCCTTGTGCCTTGAACTTGTATTCGTAGCTCACGCTTGCTTTACCGGCTATGGAGTTTGAAACGGTAAACAGAAGTTCAGAAAGGGAGTTTAGATTCTGTCAAATCCAACTACTAATAAATAAATACATTTGAGGTCAATAAGTAAAGACTCTTTGCCGAGAACTGGACATCGGCTCAAAGAGAAGAAATGTCTAATGGTTGATTTCACCTTTATATGTTTGGTAGTTATTATTATTAGTGGTGCTTGCGAAGCAAAGGCTTATTTTTCTTCTTTTTCTTATTATTCTTCCGTACAAAAGTTTAGCGCGTAACTAGTCCGGCACCGTCAAATCGTGCAGCCTTCTCGGGAATGGGGTGCTATGACTTTTCTAAGAAGTGGGTGGTTAATTGCACCCACAGGGGGCAATTAACCAGGGCAAAAATCCCATTGACTTAACATTGAGGCCAAATTTGACGGATTGTAGCGCAAAGAGGGAATTTTTTAGAAACATGAAACGTGAAACGTGTGTCAGAAGATACCCCGTACAAGGGTATAAGTTTTACCCCCGGGGCAAGAGAGGTCCCCAAATTTGCCCCATTGACTTATAATGGGGATTTTGGAAAATAACTAGTTTGTCGTAGACCCATGAATGAGGTGTCAAACCGTGTGGCTTATTTGGGAATGGGGTGCTATGACTTTTCTGAGGGGTGGGCAGTTAATTGCCCCAGCAGGGGGCAATTATCCGCCCATAGACTTAACATTGAGACCAACTTTGACTGAGTCCCGCACCGTATGTCGTAGACCCATTCGGGAATGGGGTGCTATGACTTTTCTGAGGGGTGGGTGGTTAATTGTAGTGATGTAGCGAACATCGCCGAAAATGTTCGCGAACCCGTTCGCGGACTTTCGCCAAAACTCGCGAATATTCGCGAACTTTGCGAACCCCATAGACTTCAATGGGAAGGCGAACTTTAAAACCTAGAAAAGCCATTTCTGGCCAGAAAACTGATTTTAAAGTTGTTTAAAGGGTGCCACGACCTGGACAGTGGCATGCAGGAGGGGGATCAAGGGCAAAAATTTCTCTGAAAAATACTTTGTAAAAAAACGCCAAAACATAATGCCAAAAAAAAATAACGCAAGCTATTCCTATGTATATGCATAGGCGATAAAACGAAGCGGAAAAACCAAGGCGAAAAAACACGGCGCCAAAAAAAAACGCGGCGAACCCAAAGTGGCGAACATCGGCAAAAGTCCGCGAATTTGCGCGAACACCCGATGTTCGCGCGAATTAGTTCGCCGGCGAACAGTTCGCTACATCTCTAGTTAATTGCCCCAGCTGGGGGCAATTATCCGCCCATAGACTTAACATTGAGACCAACTTTGACTGAGTCCCGCACCGTTTGTCGTAGACCCATGAATGAGGTGTCAAACCGTGCGGCTTTTTTGGGAATGGGGTGCTATGACTTTTCTAGGGGGTGGGCAGTTAATTGCCCCTTTGCGGGGGCACGAGTTTTGCCATGGCAAGCATCACTCACATTTTCTTCAGGAAATGTACCTCTCTAGTTACTACTATTATTACTAATACTAAGCAGCTCAACACTAATACATCTTTTATCAGTAATAGTACAGTAGATAGGACTTCATAATAACAGACGCTTCTCTAGAAAGGCCCAATACACCAGATAGTGAATTTGCAGTTCGCAAAACCCATTGTGATTTAAAGTTAGACAGAAATAATACAATGCAGTTTGCTATTGATCATAAGCAGACACTCTCATTTCGTTTACTTTATATTGGAGCGGCTCTTGACAGGCACTGAAAGCTTTTTAAAATATGCCATGCGATTTGAAGTCCCATGGAACCGAGCTTTACCTGAAAAATGTCTTCACAAAGCAATGAACCTTTTCAAATTTACTCACTCTCTCTAATCTCTTTAATTGTTTATTGCTGAACTCGAAAATCAAGTGCTGCGGAGTGATAAGAATATATTAAGCTTTCATCACGGCATAATATTGAATTTACTTTTCAACAATTCTTTGTATTCTCCCAGAGATATGGAAATGAATCAATAGAGGATGAATAAATATGCAGCATCAGTGTCCGAACTATCAGGGGACAGGCTAAGTGAGAGACAAAGAAGAAAATATGGCTTGTCTGCGCCGCATAAAAATCACATTTGTTAAAAATGCATAGCCGTATTTAGAATGGGCCTTTTTGATATTCTGACACATATTAATATTATGGATTTTCTGCCGAGTGCATTTGTTTGGTGAATGCTTATAAGATGAGGGGGCCTCCATGACACCTAAGGCTAATGCCACACAAAGCTTATGGTGCATATTTTTGGCGAGCCAAAAAACGATTGCCGAGAATATGCTCTGTACACTTAAAGATCCCCCTACCAGTGCCTGCACCCTAATGAATTGAATAAGCTTGGGTGCAGCCATATGTAGCCAATATCCGCCAAAAAATGTGAGAAAAAGCAAAGCTTATAGAGTGCATTCTTGGCAAGCATTTTTCGGCTTGCCAAAAATATTTGCCATACATTTTGTGTGGCATAAGCCTAAAGGTACCCGAACAGCTCCAAAGCCAGATGCCTAAAGGTACCTGAACAGTTACAAAGCCAGACACCTAAAGGTACCTGGACGGTTCCAAAGCCAGACACTTAAAGGTACAAGAACTGTTCCAAAGCCAGACACCTAAAGGTACTGGAACAGTTACAAAGCCAGACACTTAAAGGTACCTGGACGGTTCCAAAGCCAGACACTTAAAGGTACCAGAATGGTTCCAAAGCCAGACACCTAAAGGTACAAGAACTGTTCCAAAGCCAGACACCTAAAGGTACTGGAACAGTTACAAAGCCAGACACCTAAAGGTACCTGGACGGTTCCAAAGCCAGACACTTAAAGGTACCAGAATGGTTCCAAAGCCAGACACCTAAAGGTACAAGAACTGTTCCAAAGCCAGACACCTAAAGGTACTGGAACAGTTACAAAGCCAGACACCTAAAGGTACCTGAACAGTTCCAAAGCCAGACACCTAAAGGTACCTGAACAGTTCCAAAGCCAGACGCCTAAAGGTACCTGAACAGTTCCAAAGCCAGACACCTAAAGGTACCTGAACAGTTCCAAAGCCAGACACCTAAAGGTACCTGAACAGTTCCAAAGCCAGACGCCTAAAGGTACCTGAACAGTTCCAAAGCCAGACACCTAAAGGTACCTGAACAGTTCAAAAGCTGAAATCTAAACGTACCTCAACATGCATTTGTTTGGTGAATGCTTATAAGATGAGGGGGCCTCCATGACACCTAAGGCTAATGCCACACAAAGCTTATGGTGCATATTTTTGGCGAGCCGAAAAACGCTTGCCGAGAATACGCTCCATGTGCTTAAAGATCCCCCTACCAGTGCCTGCACCCTAATAAATTGAATAAGCTTGGGTGCAGCCATATGTAGCCAATATCCGCCAAAAAATGTGAGAAAAAGCAAAGTCTCAAATTTTTTGGCGGATATCGTAGGTGATCTTTAAGCGTATAGAGTGCATTCTTGGCAAACATTTTGTGTGGCATTAGCGTAAAGGTACCTGAACAGTTCCAAAGCCAGACACCTAAAGGTACCTGAACAGTTCCAAAGTCAGACACCTAAAGGTACCTGAACAGTTCCAAAGCCAGACACTAAAGGTACCTGAACAGTTCCAAAGCCAGACGCCTAAAGGTACCAGAACAGTTCCAAAGCCAGACACCTAAAGGTACCTGAACAGTTCCAAAGCCAGACACCTAAAGGTACCTGAACAGTTCCAAAGCCAGACACCTAAAGGTACCTGAACAGTTCCAAAGTCAGACACCTAAAGGTACCTGAACAGTTTCAAAGCCAGACACTAAAGGTACCTGAACAGTTCCAAAGCCAGACGCCTAAAGGTACCAGAACAGTTCCAAAGCCAGACACCTAAAGGTACCTGAACAGTTCCAAAGCCAGACACCTAAAGGTACCTGAACAGTTCCAAAGCCAGACACCTAAAGGTACCTGAACAGTTCCAAAGTTAGACACCTAAAGGTACCTGAACAGTTCCAAAGCCAGACACTAAAGGTACCTGAACAGTTCCAAAGCCAGACACCTAAAGGTACCTGAACAGTTCCAAAGCCAGACACCTAAAGGTACCTGAACAGTTCCAAAGTTAGACACCTAAAGGTACCTGAACAGTTCCAAAGCCAGACACTAAAGGTACCTGAACAGTTCCAAAGCCAGACGCCTAAAGGTACCAGAACAGTTCCAAAGCCAGACACCTAAAGGTACCTGAACAGTTCCAAAGCCAGACACCTAAAGGTACCTGAACAGTTCCAAAGCCAAACACCTAAAGGTACCTGAACAGTTCCAAAGCCAGATGCCTAAAGGTACCTGAACAATTCAAAACCAAATGCCTAAAGGTACCTGATCAGCTCCAAAGCCAGACACCTAAAGGTACCTGAACAGTTCCAGTGCACAAGAGAGCACAAAGGGGAAACCTACATCTGAAAATGTATTTCATGCCTCCTTTGTTTTCTTTTTTCCTCACTGCTCCTTATCTTAGATTCACCTCTTTTCTCTTTCTCTTTTTTCTCTATAAATAGTGTATTGTCCCTCATAAGGTATCTGTATTTTTGATCCACAAGCCAATCATTCATAGAGCTTCAGTCCATGTATGCCCACTTCAACGTGTCAAGGAGAAATTGGCTTAGAGGTTAACCGACTAGCCTGTGAGATGTAATCTCATGGTGGAGACCCTTGTGTCTTGGGGGGTCATTTATCAACATTCATATCCTTTTTTTTTTTTAATTGAAATTCATTTTTTTCAGCTAAAAATTATGAATTTTAATTATGGTTTACAAAACTGGAATTTTCCATATTTATTAGGCAAAAATAAAAATGCAAAAAAATCCAATAAAAAAAAAAAACCTGCCAGGCTTTGATCTCTGGGCCTCCTGATTGTTCCAAAGCCAGACACCTAAAGGTACCTGAACAGTTCCAAAGCCAGACACCTAAAGGTACCTGAACAGTTCCAAAGCCAGACACCTAAAGGTACCTGAACAGTTCCAAAGCCAGACACCTAAAGGTACCTGAACAGTTCCAAAGCCAGACACCTAAAGGTACCTGAACAGTTCCAAAGCCAGACACCTAAAGGTACCTGAACAGTTCCAAAGCCAGACGCCTAAAGGTACCTGAACAGTTCCAAAGCCAGACACCTAAAGGTACCTGAACAGTTCCAAAGCTAGACACCTAAAGGTACCTGAACAGTTCCAAAGCCAGACACCTAAAGGTACCTGAACAGTTCCAAAGCCAAAATCTAAACGTACTTAAACATGCATTTGTTTGGTGAATCCAATAAAAAAAAAAACCTGCCAGGCTTTGATCTCTGGGCCTCCTGATTGTTGGCTGCTCTCCCTAACCATTGAGCCATTTTAGCTTGTTGACCTATTAGAAAGGATACAAATTTGTGGTGTTTGTTTTTTCATAGTTTTATTCTATCTCTCATTTTATTTAGATTTTTTAATAAGTATGGTAACTTTTTTTGAATTTTGAGGTTATTTGAATTAGAAAAAAATACACAAATTTCACAATTTTTTTTTATAAATAACCCCGGTGCTGTTTCTATAATAGCTCCCACTTTTGCTGGAAAAGCACTGTGAGTCCTGCAGGAGAAAAATGCTATATAAATAATTCCCCTCACAAAGAAATGAGAAAACGGTAGAACATGTGGCCATTTTAATACATTTCATCATATAAGCACAAATAAGTACTTTTCTAAACATTACAAAATGTTTTATGCTCAATTTAAACTTCTTTTTATCATAGCGTGCCTTGAATAACTGCCTACCTCTTCTCTGTAAGTGGCCTTGCCAGCTCCGGGCTCGAGTCGATGGGATTCGACCTAAATTAACTCACAGCGACTGAAAATTCCTGGACTTGTAATTCAGTGAAAGCAGTAAAAGCAGAGAACGCAACAGGCCTGGGATCAAACAAAGGGGACATTCTTCCCTTCCTGCTCTGAAAACCTGACTAAATGACTTTGTCAAGGTCTTTTATTGCAAAAAGAGCTCAGCTAAATCCTAAATCTATGGAAACAAACAAAAAAAAACCCCAGAAAAATTTACAAATAACTTTGAAACGACTGAAATATTTATATTTTGCTTTATTTTTGGTAGTAGTTTTAATTTATTTATTAAACTCATTTTAAATGATACTTTTGATTTTACTAGCATATATAACAAAAATACGAGTAATAACATTATTTTGGAAAGTTCCTTACAAATGCATTGTTTTTTTATTGTGCAAAAAGAAAGGGTTTTGAGTTGTTCTTAAAAAAAAATAATAAAAAAACAAATATATAAATATAAAAAAAAAACAAAAAACAAATACAGGTATAGGATCCCTTATCTGGAAACCCGTTATCCAGAAAGCTCTGAATTACGGAAAGCCTGTCTCCCATAGACTCCATTTTAATCAAATAATTCAGAATTTTAAAACTGATTCCCTTTTCTCTGTAATAATAAAACAGTACCTGTACTTGATCCCAACTAAGATATAATTACCCCTTATTGGGGGCAGAACAGCCCTATTGGGTTTATTTAATGGTTAAATGATTCCCTTTTCTCTGTAATAATAAAACAGTACCTGTACTTGATCCCAACTAAGATATAATTACCCCTTATTGGGGGCAAAACAGCCCTATTGGGTTTATTTCATGGTTAAATGATTCCCTTTTCTCTGTAATAATAAAACAGTACCTGTACTTGATCCCAACTAAGATATAATTACCCCTTATTGGGGCAGAACAGCCCTATTGGGTTTATTTAATGGTTAAATGATTCCCTTTTCTCTGTAATAATAAAACAGTACCTGTACTTGATCCCAACTAAGATATAATTACCCCTTATTGGGGGCAGAACAGCCCTATTGGGTTTATTTAATGGTTAAATGATTCCCTTTTCTCTGTAATAATAAAACAGTACCTGTACTTGATCCCAACTAAGATATAATTACCCCTTATTGGGGCAGAACAGCCCTATTGGGTTTATTTCATGGTTAAATGATTCCCTTTTCTCTGTAATAATAAAACAGTACCTGTACTTGATCCCAACTAAGATATAATTACCCCTTATTGGGGCAGAACAGCCCTATTGGGTTTATTTCATGGTTAAATGATTCCCTTTTCTCTGTAATAATAAAACAGTACCTGTACTTGATCCCAACTAAGATATAATTACCCCTTATTGGGGCAGAACAGCCCTATTGGGTTTAATTAATGTTTTATTGATTCTTTAGTAGACTTAAGGTATGGAGATCCCTTTTCCGGAATACCCTTGGTCCCGAGCATTCTGGATAACGGGTCCTATAACTGTATGTATATATATATATATATAAACTTCCAAGTAAATGCCGGCACTCACGTATAGATAAGTTGCTGTTGCCTGGGTGCAGGTCCAAATAATGTTGAAGGTGCTTGGCCATTGCTAATAGAAATGCCCCACAAGGAAGGTGAGTAGTGATGAGCAAATCTGCCCCGTTTCAATTCGCTGAAAAATGTGCGAAGATTTGCGAAAAGGAGAAAAATTTGCGAAACAGCAAAAATATCACACGTCAAAAAAATTGTTGGACACATAATTTTTTTTTTACACAGGGGTCAAAAACGAGACATGCATGTAAAAAAAAATGTCACCAGTGAATTTTTTTTTTCGCAGGCAACAATTTTTTCGACACAGGCAAAATTGTTTTTTTGGTGTGTGGTGAATTTTACCAAAGCAAATTTTGTTGCCTGTTTCGTGAAACAATTTGCCCAATGATGAAATGCAGAAATTTGCCGCAAATCCATGCCTAAAGGTGAGTTGTCAAAGTTTACATTTTCAAAATTTCTATTTTTTTTTAATCAAAAAGATGAAAACTTGAAAATCTTAAATGTGCATTTATTTATCAAAAAGATTCAAAACTCAAAAACTTATCACGAAAAAATGGAAAAAACCCAACTAAAATACTACATTTTTCAACCTAGAAAACATAATAATATTTTAAAAATAGAGCTTTCATTGACTCCTGCATGAACTCGAAAGCTTTGAGATAGTAAGTTTTTGGCGTCTCGTAAAAATCATATTTTTAAGAGTTCATAATTTTGAATTTAAGATTTTTACACTGGGAAACTTGAATTGAACTTGAATTTGAATATTGATAAATCTGCCCCTTTGTGTCTCATACCCAATTTCTTTTGGATACCTTGTTTTTTTTGTTGTTTATTTAAGCAATTTGTATGTTTAGTGTTTACAGGGGAGGCTTATTTATCAATTTGCAAATTTGTGAATTTTACATTTTTTTCTTCAAATAGAATATTTGAAATTCTACCAAACTCAAATGTTTGCTAATTTTTTTAAACAAATCGAATATAAAAAACTTGATAAAAAAATGATGTCATAAAAATTGTCTGAGCGTCATTTTTTTTTCATTTGCGCAACAATTTTTTCGGCGTACATCATTTTCACATTTCGTGAATTTTTTGCAGTTTCACGGTTTTTCTGGTAAAGTGAAATGGGACTGATTCGCTCATCACTAGACAAGTCCCTTAGACTTCTACACTGACTCGCAAGCTTTTAGATGCTGAAGTTTTACATTCAAGTTTTTTAGATTTTATTTTGCACTTAATAAATATTTTTTTTATGCACCTCATTTATTTGACGCTCACAACAATTTCTTGAAATGGGCAACAATTTTTTTGACCCGGGGGGCGGTTTTTGTCATGCAGGGAATTTTTTGCAAAACAATCCTTCGAAGGCGAAATGCGGAATGTGAGAATAAATATGGTAGAATGGAAATGGTAAGGAAATTATAAATTACTGGTTTCCAATAGAGAGTACATTTCTTTCTTTTTATAAGGATTTTTATACAAAAATATTCTATTTCATGTATTTCATCTAGCGTAGTCTCAGTGTGGAGTTCTGATACTAAATAGCTCTTAGACAATGAAGTAGCCATCTATAGTGATGAGCGAATCTGTCCCGTTTCGCTTCGGCGGAAAATTTGCGACTATTCTTTTGACGCGCGACTATTTATTTTGATGCCCGCAAAAATTTTTTGATGCGTGACTATTTATTTTGACTCTGCAACTATTTATTTTGACTATTCTTTTGCCGTGTGACTATTTATTTTGACTCTGTGACTATTCTTTTGCCCCGTGACTATTCTTTTGACGTGCGACTATTTATTTTGACACCCGCAAATTTTTCGGGGGCAAATTTTTTCATTGTTTCGTGAAACAATCCGCCAATACCGAAACACGGAAATTCCCTGCGAATCCATGTCTGGCAAAACATTTCGCCCATCACTAGTCATCTACAGTAACTAAGGATATGGAGAGCCTATGGCCTGGAAGGAGGTAATTTTTTTTTTTATTTCTGTTTTTTTTAAATGCTATGATAAGAGACCTAAATTTTTCAGTTTCTGTTTTATTACTTGCGTATTTATCTGTTTTATGATGAGCTACAAAGACTATATTTATGCCGTAGATCCGTTTGTTCGCCTTGTACGGATGTTTTGATCATTAAATTAGGTGATTTTTTTTTTTTACATTTTGAATCATAGAAAGGGCATAAATTCTTTGTTTTATTGCATTTTGGAATTCTGGAATGTGCTTTATACAAACCACACTAGTCCCACTGCGATGTCTGTATTATTATTATGCAATGGAAATGCAAAACACGGAACTTGAATTTAAAATGAAGCCAGTTCGCTCCCAGCCTTTTATTTGTCAATGTTTTAAGCTTTTTTTAAGTGCTTTAACAGCGATGGTCTTTAGAAATAATGGGGTGGTTCAGCATTTGCTTTGCAAATTAAAAGCATACAGCCAATGATATTTCGTTATTACTCTGCAGCTCCAACCCGGCCCAAGGAAAGTCTCCCATAGGGCTCAATGGCACTCTGCAGCTCCAACCCGGCCCAAGGAAAGTCTCCCATAGGGCTCAATGGCACTCTGCAGCTCCAACCCGGCCCAAGGAAAGTCTCCCATAGGGCTCAATGGCACTCTGCAGCTCCAACCCGGCCCAAGGAAAGCCTCCCATAGGGCTCAATGGCACTCTGCAGCTCCAACCCGGCCCAAGGAAAGTCTCCCATAGGGCTCAATGGCACTCTGCAGCTCCAACCCGGCCCAAGGAAAGTCTCCCATAGGGCTCAATGGCACTCTGCAGCTCCAACCCGGCCCAAGGAAAGTCTCCCATAGGGCTCAATGGCACTCTGCAGCTCCAACCCGGCCCAAGGAAAGCCTCCCATAGGGCTCAATGGCACTCTGCAGCTCCAACCCGGCCCAAGGAAAGTCTCCCATAGGGCTCAATGGCACTCTGCAGCTCCAACCCAGCCCAAGGAAAGTCTCCCATAGGGCTCAATGGCACTCTGCAGCTCTAACCCGGCCCAAGGAAAGTCTCCCATAGGGCTCAATGGCACTCTGCAGCTCCAACCTGGCCCAAGGAAAGTCTCCCATAGGGCTCAATGGCACTCTGCAGCTCCAACCCGGCCCAAGGAAAGTCTCCCATAGGGCTCAATGGCACTCTGCAGCTCCAACCCGGCCCAAGGAAAGTCTCCCATAGGGCTCAATGGCACTCTGCAGCTCCAACCCGGCCCAAGGAAAGTCTCCCATAGGGCTCAATGGCACTCTGCAGCTCCAACCTGTCCCAAGGGAAGTCTCCCATAGGGCTCAATGGCACTCTGCAGCTCCAACCTGGCCCAAGGAAAGTCTCCCATAGGGCTCAGTGGCACTCTGCAGCTCCAACCTGGCCCAAGGAAAGTCTCCCATAGGGCTCAATGGCACTCTGCAGCTCCAACCCGGCCCAAGGAAAGTCTCCCATAGGGCTCAATGGCACTCTGCAGCTCTAACCCGGCCCAAGGAAAGTCTCCCATAGGGCTCAATGGCACTCTGCAGCTCCAACCCGGCCCAAGGAAAGTTTCCCATAAGGCTCAATGGCACTCTGCAGCTCCAACCCGGCCCAAGGAAAGTCTCCCATAGGGCTCAATGGCACTCTGCAGCTCCAACCTGGCCCAAGGAAAGTCTCCCATAGGGCTCAATGGCACTCTGCAGCTCCAACCTGGCCCAAGGAAAGTCTCCCATAGGGCTCAATGGCACTCTGCAGCTCCAACCTGGCCCAAGGAAAGTCACCATACCCAAGCTTGAATGAATCCAAAACATTTCTACTACTTTTCTACTTTTCTACGATTTTGTTGCGCAAAGTGTCGCAAGGTACGAAAAAGTCGCAAAAAATATGCACAGTAAGAAAACGTCGAAAAAATGCAATTCTTTTGAGGAGTGTTACAATTTTTAAATTTTTTTGCCACTTGTGACAATTCTTTTAATGAGGGCAACAATTTTTGGACGTGCAGCAAATTTTTCTGCAGTGAATTTTGTTATGAAAAATCCGGAGATTTGCAGCAAATCCATGCCTGCCATAATTTTTTGCCCATCATATAGTAGTTTGTAGATTGTAAGCTCGTTTGGGCAGGGCTCTCTTCCCCTCCTGTATCGGTTACTGATTACTTTATATGTTTCTCCTTGTAGAGTGTAAGCTCTTTTGGGCAGGGCTCCCTTCCCCTCTTGTATCGGTTACTGATTGCTTTATATGTTACTCCTTGTAGAGTGTAAGCTCTTTTGGGCAGGGCTCTCTTCCCCTCCTGTATCGGTTACTGATTGCTTTATATGTTTCTCCTTGTAGAGTGTAAGCTCTTTTGGGCAGGGCTCTCTTCCCCTCCTGTATCGGTTACTGATTGCTTTATATGTTACTCCTTGTAGATTGTAAGCTCTTTTGGGCAGGGCTCTCTTCCCCTCTTGTATCGGTTATTGGTTGCTTTATATGTTACTCCTTGTAGAGTGTAAGCTCTTTTGGGCAGGGCTCTCTTCCCCTCCTGTATCGGTTACTGATTGCTTTATATGTTACTCCTTGTAGATTGTAAGCTCTTTTGGGCAGGGCTCTCTTCCCCTCTTGTATCGGTTATTGGTTGCTTTATATGTTACTCCTTGTAGAGTGTAAGCTCTTTTGGGCAGGGCTCCCTTCCCCTCTTGTATCGGTTATTGGTTGCTTTATATGTTACTCCTTGTAGATTGTAAGCTCTTTTGGGCAGGGCTTTATATGTTACTCTGTATGTCCAATGTATGGAACCCACTTATTGTACAGCGCTGTGGGATATGTTGGCGCTTTATAAATAAATGTTAATAATAATAATAATAATAATAGCAGTGACCTCTGTCCTTATGCTAAACTTTCTCCAGAAGCAAGAACTGTTTGTAGGAAGTGTGGGCTTTTTTGGGTGATCGGAGTCAAACAAATTTAATATCACGGTGTGCAATTTTAAGTGTTGCCTGGATTGGTGTAGAAGTCATTGAATTCTGGAACAGTAAAAATATATATTGGCTGGCCAACTGACAGGGTGAGGGGAGTGTAAAAACTGGCTTTCATTTTTGGCCCTCCACCATGTAGGCCAGAAACATTCTGGTTCTCGGTACCACAGAAGGTGGACAGCACTGCTCTAAAATGATAGATGGCATTGTACCATCTGCCATCTGAGTTTGGCAGATGGCAGGAGAAGACTACCTGCCTGAATGCATAAAATTTTGTTGGTGGTGGAATCATAGGTTGGGACTGTTTTCTGTCCTATGCACAAGTGAGGTTTGTTGAGAATGGCCTTGGAACGTGGATGGGAGTGGAACAACCCGACTGCACAGAACCCATGTGATCACCTGTGGGACGAACTGGAGCCCAATTAGGAACCAGACCTGATCCACAAAATTAGTGCCCAACTTCACTAATGCTCTTGTGGTTCAGTGAAAGCAAATCCAACCAACATTATTCCAAAACCTTCTCATCATCATTCATCATCAATCATCATTAATTTCGCTTTACACTAATTTACAATGAACGGGGGTCTCACAATAATGAAACAAATGATCTTCCATTACCAATTACGCAACATTTCTGCAGGAGTAAAGCCGGTCTACAAAAAGAAAATTGTGTGTATGACTGTAACACATGACAGGAAGAACACTAAGTACATATACTGTCATAGAACCAACCCTGTCTGATCAGTTCTACTCTGCATTTTAGTAGTGCCCATTAGACAGATTTCAAGCTAATTAGCCAAGCATGTGTACTACACGGTCTCTGGCTAAGGCTTATTGTTCGATAAAAAAAAACCCTGTTACACAAAACTCATTATAAATCACTGCAAATGGTTTGATTGTACAGTGTTTTATTATTCCACAATAACCCCGACAGTGAATCGGTATTCGTTAACAGATTGGATAGGTATATAGATCTACAGGTCACACTGTCCTACAAAAAGAATGCATTGTACTGGTTCTGTATTCCTAGTCCATGAGATAGTATTGAGGAGTAGTGATGAGCGAATCTGTCCCGTTTTGCGTTGCCATAAAATTTGCGAAACGGCAAGAAAATTTGCGAAACGCGTTTGCCACAAGTTTTGCTGGGTTTTTTTGTAGCCCGTGCCTCTTTTGTTGCCCACATCTTTTTTTGTCGCCCGCCCTTTTTACGTTCAACGAATTTTTCACCGGTGAATTTTCACTGAAGTTTTGTGAAATAATTCGCCAATGGTGAAATGTGGAAATTCACTGCAAATCCATGCCTGCCAAAAATAATTTCACTCATGAATATAGAGGAGCGTTACTTTAACTTATCTCAAAGGCTTACTAATCCACGAACGCTCCGAGCGTACTTTTGGCGGCTTTTTCGTACTTTTTGCGTTTTTTTTGTACTTTTGCAACTTTTTTGTACTTTTGCAACTTTTTTGTACTGTGTGTGACAAAATCCTTGTTCTACCCCCAATAAGGGGTAATTATATCTTAGTTGGGATCAAGTACAGGTACTGTTTTATTATTACAGAGAAAAGGGAATCATTTAACCATTAAATAAACCCAATAGGGCTGTTCTGCCCCAATAAGGGGTAATTATATCTTAGTTGGGATCAAGTACAGGTATTGTTTTATTATTACAGAGAAAAGGGAATCATTTAACCATTAAATAAACCCAATAGGGCTGTTCTGCCCCCAATAAGGGGTAATTATATCTTAGTTGGGATCAAGTACAGGTACTGTTTTATTATTACAGAGAAAAGGGAATCATTTAACCATTAAATAAACCCAATAGGGCTGTTCTGCCCCCCAATAAGGGGTAATTATATCTTAGTTGGGATCAAGTACAGGTACTGTTTTATTATTACAGAGAAAAGGGAATCATTTAACCATTAAATAAACCCAATAGGGCTGTTCTGCCCCAATAAGGGGTAATTATATCTTAGTTGGGATCAAGTACAGGTACTGTTTTATTATTACAGAGAAAAGGGAATCATTTAACCATTAAATAAACCCAATAGGGCTGTTCTGCCCCAATAAGGGGTAATTATATCTTAGTTGGGATCAAGTACAGGTACTGTTTTATTATTACAGAGAAAAGGGAATCATTTAACCATTAAATAAACACAATAGGGCTGTTCTGCCCCCAATAAGGGGTAATTATATCTTAGTTGGGATCAAGTACAGGTACTGTTTTATTATTACAGAGAAAAGGGAATCATTTAACCATTAAATAAACCCAATAGGGCTGTTCTGCCCCAATAAGGGGTAATTATATCTTAGTTGGGATCAAGTACAGGTACTGTTTTATTATTAGCACCCAAAAGGTATCGACATTAGATATTGAGGTTCTGATTTGTTTTTAAGCTGAGAATAAAGATATCATTTTTTTACTAGAAGACTGGCTGCTGTCCAGTTTTCTATTATTATAATTAATGTCTTTAATTCTTCCTTAATATGCTCTGTTATTTTTATTTTTTACAATTTTAATTTTCTTAGTTTTTTTTTTTTGGCAAATATTCTGAAAGGCCCTTTTAAACCCCCGTAAAGCATGATCAATGACACTCACAAAATACAAATGTGGATCTACTTATAAAAAAAAAGCAAAAAATCATGATGGGAAAATAATGCAATCAGCACTGGCGGCGGCTCTAGTTATGCTCCACTGCATCCCTAAAATTGGTATATAATATTTAGAAAAAGAATCAATAAGCCTGCACACCTATGCCTGAACTGGAAAATGATTACAAATGATAAGGAATAATGGAGAGGGATTGACTTTATTTTGGAGAAATCTGAGGATCACAGCTCCGTATAATACATTTTAAAAGGGACACCGGTCTTCAGAATAATACGTGTCTGTCTTGATTAAAGGCAATGTACGTGGTTTTAGTGATGGCGGTAAGGGCTGGGTTAAGTGTTGGATTTAGTGATGGTCATTGCTTGTGTAGGGACTCATAGGGTTAATCTGCCCCTATGACTTTAAACCTTACCATTTCCTGATGTTACTGTTACTGGGCAAAGTCCCATGTATCTAGTTTACAGTTATACCTTATATTTGGGTTGACCACACCCCTTGCACTCCAATATAGTGTTTAGCAGGAGGGTGTGGCCTCCTCTTTGGCTGCCTCAGTGTCTCAGGTGAAGGACCACTGAGCCTGGGAGCAGAACTAGGCCCTAGTAAAGTCTTATTGCCCCAGAGTGTTACCATCCACTCTGGTGAAGTTGAGGACAGGGACCCCGTGAACGAGGACCAGTTAGATAGTTACTCTTGTAGAGCACTCTCTAGGAGAGTGAGGTAGAGAGGGCAGGAAGCAAGAGCAGTTTCGGCTCCACCAAGGAAAGTAGCTGGAAGAACCTTCCATACAGGCACTGTTGCCTCAGCATAGGGCTACGGTTAAGACATAGGAGACAGGCAGTATCTCAACCCTGTTCAACAGTCAGCTGTAGGACTCTCAAGCTAGGGGTTATCAACCTGAGGACTGAGGTATCTATCTGACTGCTTTAAAGGGGTGCCCCAGACTCTAAAGGAGGTGGGATAAACCGGTGTGCATCCTCTCTTGTTGTCCTCAGAGTATAACTATCATTTGCCATCTGTATCTGCCTTTATGAGTATAACTATATTTATATAGTATAACTATATGCTATAGTTAAACTGCAAGAACCTTCTGGCGTCCATCTTTGTTAATCTGCACTGCACACAGCTACAGTGAGTTGTAGTTATACTACACCCCCAGCTCCGCTGGTCTCTTCCACATAGCAAAGGCCCATCCTGTCTAAGAGAGTCGCATGTTACCCATGCTATAAACCTATTTCTAGTCTGGGTTTTGTCTAAATATAGCCAAACAAGCGTTACACTTGGTTTAGTGTTGGGCTAACTGGTGCTGAAACCCCCCCCCCCCTCCAAAAAACATTTTAGCGACCCTCTCTTTCTTCTTGCTTATTTTGTGGTGTAAATGGGCCACTCTGCCTTATTCCAGTCATGGGAATTCAGCTCCCCGGAAATCAAGCACTGGTCTGAACTAAAATTGAAGCATTGTAGACATTTAACACTTCAAAGCTTATAAAACAAGACTCCGAGAAAGAAAAAAAACACTTCCCAGGTCTTGAAATCCTCATCACACTTTCCTATAAAAGAAAGAACTGCTTAGTAGTGACAAGTGAATCTGTCCCGTTCCGCGTCGACGGAAAATGAGCAAAACTGCTGAAAAATTTGCTGCATGTATTTGACATGGCCGCGACGTTTTCCTCACTTTGCAAATTTTTGTTGCTGCCAATTTCTGCAGCAGTTTTGCAAAAATTTGCGAAATGGAGAATTTTGCTCCATTTGTGTCTCCACACATTTCTGTCCGACTCCTCTGTTACTATCAAAGCAATCATTTGGGGGGGGGGGGGGGGGGGGATGATTTATCAATGGCTGAGTTTTGCACTTAAAAACTTGTATTCAAGTTATGGTTTGAAAACTGGAATGTAAAAAGCCTTGGAGAGCAACACAAACACCATAAAAGTTCATGGAGGAGCCAAATAAGGGCTGTGATTGGCTATTAGGCAGCCTCTATGCACCCTATCAGCTTACAGGGGGCTCTATTTGGTACTAAATCTTGTTTTTATTCAACCAAAACTTGCCCCCAAGTCAGGAATTCAAAAATAACTCCCTGGTTTGGGGGCACTGAGAGCAACATCCAAGGGGTTGGGGAGCAACGTGTTCCCCCTGAGCCACTGGTTGGGGATCACTGCCATACACAGATAAAAATGAAGACTTGGGTTCTCCAGACTGACCTACCTGAATGATAACGTGCTCCAAACCAGACAGATATTTATTAGGCAGATTTGAAAATCCTGTACATCAAGGACTATGTTAACATAGTAATATTGTCCTCATCTGATAGGTCACCATGAATTCCAGGCCTCAATGGACTCCGCGATATTATGCACTAATTTTCCGGGATAACAATTAGGTTTTTGCCCACTGCCAAAGCAGGTTGAGGTCTACATGGTCCTTGTCTGATGGTTTTCTACAGGCCTCGCTGCATCTGATTGTCGGCCCAGAGCCAACCTTTAGAACAGTGTTCCCCAACCAGTGGCTTGTGAGCAACATGTTGCTCCCCAACCCTTTGGATGTTGCTCCCAGTGACCCCAGAGAAAGTGCTCATTTTTGAATTCCTGGCTTGGAGGCAAGTTTTGGTTGCATAAAAACCAAATATAATGCCAAACAGAGCCTTCTGTAGGCTGCCAGTCCACATTGGGGCTATTAAGTAGCCAATGACAGGTCTTTATTGGCACCCCCAGGAACATTTTTCATGCTTGTGTTGCTCCCCAATAGGGATGTAGCGAACCCGCGCAAAAATGTTCGCGAATCCGTTCGCGGACTTTCGCCAAAACTCGCGAATATTCGCGAACTTTGCGAACCCCATAGACTTCAATGGGAAGGCGAACTTTAAAACCTAGAAAAGCCATTTCTGGCCAGAAAAATGATTATAAAGTTGTTTAAAGGGTGCCACGACCTGGACAGTGGCATGCAGGAGGGGGATCAAGGGCAAAAACTTCTCAGAAAAATACTTGTAAAAAAACAACCAAAAAAAAGTGCCAAAAAAAAAAAACGCCAAAAAATAACGCAAAAAAATAACGCCAAAAAAAAACCGCAAGCTATTCCTATGTATATGCATAGGCGATAAAACGCGGCAGAAAAACGCGGCGAGAAAACCAAGGCGAAAAAACGCGGCGCCAAAAAAAAACGCGGCGAACCCAAAGTGGCGAACATCGGCAAAAGTCCGCAAATTTTCGCGAACGCGAACACCCGATGTTCGCGCGAATTAGTTCGCCGGCGAACAGTTCGCTACATCTCTACTCCCCAACACTTTTTTCATTTGAATGTGGCTCACGGGTATAAAAGGTTGGGGATCCCTGCTTTAGAAGATCTTGATTTGACCTAGTATGTGGGCCACATCATGGCGAGATTTTCTTATTTCGCTACCTCACCAAAATAGCTGATCTTACCATGTATGTCCAGGTTTTAAACAATTCCTGATGAAAGAAAATGCTGTTGGTGAGCCCAAAGAGAAGATATTGGATTCTTTGGCCACTGCTGTGGGTGGTTATGGGTTGGACACCTCTTATTTCCATATATTTAACTCTTTAATCCAATCTGCAATCAACTTGCTGCTTCATTAATTCACCAATCAAGGTGGGCTGAAAGTAATAAATAGTCCCTAATATCTGTAATATATTCATATTTCTTGTGTGACATATTCTGGAAAAAAAATGAATATTTATGAGTGGGAAGCTTCTAATTCCAAGTAATGAGAGTGCTTTTCGGCAATGTGATTAAAATAGCAGATAGCTTTAATTGCTTTAGGTGTTTCCAATGTTAAACTGGTTGACCCTCGTGAAATTAGAGTTTAGAAGATTTCTACCTGTAATTTGTAAAAAAAAAAAAAATCCTTGTCACATTCTTCTACAAAAATGGAAATAAGCTTAACGTACATTGTTTGTATGATCCCCTCTCTTAAGAAACGAAATCACATTAATATGAGAAAATAGTATTACAGGTATGGGATCCGTTATCCGGAAACCCGATATCCAGAAAGCTCCGAATTACAGAAAGCCTGGCTCCCATAGACTCCATTATAATCAAATAATTTAGATTTTTAAAACTGATTTCCTTTCTTTGTAAAAATAAAACAGTACCTGTACTTGATCTCAGCTAAGATATAATTACCCCTTATTGGGGCAGAACAGTCCTATTGGGTTTATTTCATGGTTAAATGATTCCCTTTTCTCTGTAATAATAAAACAGTACCTGTACTTGATCCCAACTAAGATATAATTACCCCTTATTGGGGCAGAACAGCCCTATTGGGTTTATTTAATGGTTAAATGATCCCCTTTTCTCTGTAATAATAAAACAGTACCTGTACTTGATCCCAACTAAGATATAATTACCCCTTATTGGGGCAGAACAGCCCTATTGGGTTTATTTAATGGTTAAATGATTCCCTTTTCTCTGTAATAATAAAACAGTACCTGTACTTGATCCCAACTAAGATATAAATAATCCTTATTGGATGCAAAATAATCCTATTGGGTTTATATTAATGTTTTATTGATTTTTTAGTAGACTTAAGGTATGAAGATCCAAATTACGGAAAGACCCCTTATCTGGAATACCCTTTGTCCCGAGCATTCTGGATAACAGGTCCTATACCTGTATAAACTGTTTTCTTTCAGGTCCAAACCAAGATTTTATTAGTTGTGGGCCATGGGCATTGTGGGCCGCACATTGCACTTGTCTATGTAAGCTTTCTTCTCTTATATTTGCTGCTGTACTTGAAGGTGGAAATGTACTTATTGTCATTGTTGTATTATTTCAGTCCCCATTGGGAAAATCACTGAGCCAACACACCTAGGTGACTCCAGTGGTGATATGGAGAGAATCAGTTCATGCCTACTAGACATTAGGATCTTCTGACTTCAGCGTGTCTTTGGTGCAAAATTCAAAGTCCACTTATTGCATTGGTTATTGGCAGTTTGTGATCCCCTAATCCTGCTGGTTACTCTGTCAGCGGTAGATGCTTGTTTCTGCTTTGACCCTTGTTTGCTGCTCTTTGTTTGAACTATAGCAGTTCTTTCCTGCCGTTGTTTTCTGGACTTTGGGAAAAATCGCCCTTGTAGGGTTGCGCTTTTGGACTTTCTCCCTGTCTAGTTGTGCCGGTGCCTGCCTTCAGCTAAACCTTCCTGTTCTTTCCTTTTATGTTTGTTCTGCTGAATGAAAGCTACTTTCATTGTAATTCCTGCATGCCTGTTTTCTAGCCACCCTGGTCCCTATACCAAAATTTAGGATCAGTGTTTCCTAAGACCACTGTGGCTCCCTGGGGGTTATTTACACTAGGGCCACTTGTCCTATACTGGGATAGGGCTAGGATAATAGTAGTGTAGTTTCTTTTCCCAAGTCTAAGGGGAGGGAGAAAGTGGTTTTGTATCTTTGAACTCCACCTGGTGTTGGAGGTGGAGGTTACTGGAAAGCCTGCGTCAGGAGTCCTCAGTAAGAAGACCGAGCCCTTAGGTACCTTCAACGGGGCCCGATCAAAATCTTTTAACCGGGCCGATTGACGAGTCGACCAATATCCACAGCCTTTTGTGATATAAGTCACCATTCCAAGCCGCCATACATGCACAAAATATTGTACAAAACGAGGTTTTGTACCATATTATCGGTGCGTGTATGGCCGGCTTAAGTGTGTATCAGTTGGAAGAGAAATGGCACGCACTCCTTGGTCCACTAAAACTCGTCTTTATTGTAGTGATTTTAAAACAAAGAAGGTCCTGACGCGTTTAGTATACAAAAGATACGTCGTCATAGGCTCAGGTCATAGGCTTAAGTGTGTGATCATTCCCTAGGGTGATACTCATCGGGTGTAGAATTCCCTAGGGTGATACTCATCGGGTGTAGAATTCCCTAGGGTGATACTCTTCGGGTGTAGAATTCCCTAGGGTGATACTCATCGGGTGTAGAATTCCCTAGGGTGATACTCTTCGGGTGTAGAATTCCCTAGGGTGATACTCATCGGGTGTAGAATTCCCTAGAGTGATACTCATCGGGTGTAGAATTCTCTAGGGTGATACTCATCGGGTGTAGAATTCTCTAGGGTGATACTCATCAGGTGTAGGATTCCCTATGGTGATACTCATCGGGTGTAGAATTGAAGGAAGTCTGAGTTTGATCCCTTGTAGTGGGATGTGATCCTATACCTTTGTATATTTGGTGTACAAAGTAATTACCGTATTTTCCGGTGTATACGACGACTGGGTGTATAAGACGACCCCAACTTTTCCAGTTAAAATATAGTGTTTGGAATATACTCGCTGTATAAGACTCCCCCTCTTCCAACGCACACCAAAGGCCAGGCGACTGGCTGGTTGTTGTATACAACTGCTTTCATTGGTTAGAGTGCTCACACAGGACATTGGTAGCCAAGGCCCCCTAAAACATTAGTAGCCAGGGCCCCCTAAAACATTGGTAACCAGGGCCCCCTAAATCATTGGTAACCAGGGCCCCCTAAATCATTGGTAACCAGGGCCCCCTAAAACATTGGTAACCAGGGCCCCCTAAAACATACATCATGCAGGTAGGCAGCTGTGAGTGTACATGGAGCATAAACGAATCAGAATGTCACTTCTGTGTTGCAGCCATAAAGAAACAAATCATTGCTTGTGAATAGTGCTTGGCTAAAGTTACCCTTTAGCAATGTACAAGTCAGCGCAGTGGACTTTCTCCAGCACCCCCCCCCCCAGCGACTTCCTCCAGCTTCCTCCCCCCCCAGCAACTTCCTCCCCCCCAGCAACTTCCTCCCCCCCCCCAGCAACTTCCTCCGGCCTCCCTCAGCTTCCCCCATCCAAGCTACATCCAAGCTACCGTACCTCCTGCGGCTCCCCTGTGGCTCCCCTACCGTCTGCGTCTTCCTTGTTGCAGCTTGCTTCCTCATATGTCCGGCCAGGGCCAAGGCCGTCATTGGTGGCCAACGGAGAATTTGATTGGTTGTGCCCCGTGCGTGCGTGCGTACGTGCGTGCATACGTACGTACGCACGGGGCACAACCAATCAAATTCTCCGCTGGCCACCAATGACGGCGGCCCTGGCCCTGGCCGGACATATGAGGAAGCAAGCTGCAGTACCCGGCGTATAAGATGACCCCCGACTTTGGCACAGATATTTTGGGGTAAAAAAGTCGTCTTATATGCCGGAAAATACGGTACCTCTCTTCTTGTCGTTAATTAAATACATCTATTGTTCTTAGTTAAGAACCATTGGCACCCAAGATTTTTTTGTGGAATGATTTCATTTCAAAGCGGCTGATTACTAAAACTCCTTTCCACAAATGTCTTACATTTACTAAAAAATTCAGAACTGAAAAAGTTTGTGCGGAAAATAAATGTCGCAAAAATCCTGGGTTTTTCAACTTTTCACATAAAAACCACCACTTTTTTGAACTGTGACACAAAAAAACGGTAAAAAATCCGAAAACCTCTAACATTTCGAAGGAAAGAAGGATCGTCCTTTTGTGATGAGCGAATCGGTTCCCTTCGATTCGCCATAAAATTCCCAAAACGGTGAACAATTAGCAAAACACATTTGACGCACAATTTTTTTTGTCACCCACGTCTATTATTTTTGTCGCCCGCGTCTATTTTTTTGTCGCCTATGCTTTTTTTATGCAACCTCGCCCAATTTGACGCTCATCACTAGCGATGTTTTCAGATTTTTAGCCAATTGTAGCCAATTCTACAAAAAACTGTGACTTTTAGCACTAAAAATCCAAATGGGGGGGGGGGGGGGGAATCCAACAGCTACTAAATGACCCCCCCAAGTGTCTTATTTAGCGAAACAAAAGTTTTTGAAACTCTATATCCCCTTTTCCTCCAAACAACTGTGATGCACTAGTCCATTAAATCTCCGCTTTCTGCCCTTTAGTAAGTTTTAAATCAATGAACGAGCTCTCAGACCAATACCATATTTCTTGTTGCTGTATGTCCTGTAGGGAACTTTACTTAATGCTTTTTTCCCCAGCATTTTGCAAAACTTCGTACAAAATGTTATTAAAGTGACAAAAAGTGAGAATGCGAGGATCAATCAGATATTCAATAGAAAATAGGTTGGTTCCCTATAATAAATAAAATAAAGCATAGTATCCCCAAATCAGACAACATAAAAATTCTCATTTTATCACTAATATTATTTATTCACAGTAATACTATTCATAACACTATTCTGTACAGATAATATACCCTGGGCTGATAATACCTGAGGCCGAAAGTAGTGACAAATGCAGAACAACATAAACTAATATATAAATTGGATAAATAGGAAAAATAGATACAATAATCCTGTGTGCTGAGTTATTCCATAAACAATAAGTAAAAAGCATGAATGAAAAAGCTTTTAATGAGTTCTAGGACGTGGAATCTCAAGTGGGGCTCATTAAAATGGACCTAAAGTCTCCAACATGTATTAATTAACCCTTCCTCTGCTGCTGTAGTGGGCTGCTTCTTAGTGAAAAAAGATGATGGAGGTTTCCATAATAATAAAACAAAAATATTAATAATAATGGTAAAACTTGCTACCCCTTACCTACCCCTTACCCCTGCCTGACCACTCCTACCCTGACGTGTTAAACTTACGTGCTCGGGGAAGGACGTCAGGGGGGCCCTTGCAGGGGGGGGATTAGGGGACGCAGCCGGTGAGGGCACCTGCAGGGCCCCTGGAGTTGGAGCCAGGACCCTGGTCACGGGCACTGTAGAGTTTAAAGGCCATTAGCAGGCATTCATACTGCCTATCCCTTGTGTTGAAGTTTGTGTTCCACTCAGGGTTGGCCTGTGGGATGAAGGGCCCACTGGGGCTCCCACCAGGGTCGAACTGGGCCACCGGAACACCAGGAAAAATCCTAGTGGGCCCCGGCGGCCCAGTCCGACCTTTGCCGGTGCTCCCCCTACTGACTGTTCCTCCCCTGACGCTTTCAATTTATACACGCTCGGGGAGGACGTCTGGTGGGGGCACTACTGGGGGGGGTTAGGGGGGCCCCTGGGGGGGTATTGGGCGGGGCCCCTGGGGGGGTTGGGGAGGCTCAGCGGAGGCCCCTAGGGGGTGCGGGGGATACGGCCAGCGGGGGCACCCCCCCAGTCCAACCCTGGCCCTGACTGTCTTTCAAGAACCCCTTAAGTTCATATTAGAGATTTGTTGGGGCAGTCAGTGGTGACCTTTTTGGATGAACTATTGGTCTTCTCTAAAGATGTGTTTAACCATTGGATTTTTTTCCTTTTCTCCCATTTCCATCTTTTTTCCTTCAAAAGGTCTCTTAAATTACATTTATTATGAAAAGCTTATCCTCATTGGGTTTGGCATAGATTCAACATGCTGCTAAATGCAATTCCCACACCTTGTGCCTCGACCCTTTCTCCTTATAGACTGTAAGCTCTTTTGGGCAGGGCCTTCTCCACTTCTTCTATCTGCGTATTGGTTGCTTTATATGTTACTCTGTATGTCCAATGTATAAACCCGTTTATTGTACAGCGATGTGGAATATGTTGGCATTTTATAAATACATGTTCATATTATTATTATTATTATTAATAATAATAATAATAATAATAATGGCTTTTCCTGGTTTCTATGATTTACTATATATATCGTGAAGCTTCAAAGGGGTGATTTACCTGTAAGTTAACTTTTAGTATGTTATAGAATGGCCAATTCCAAGCAACTTTTCAATTGGTCTCCATTATTTATTTTTTTATAGTTTTTTTTTTTTTAAATTATTTGCAGTCTTCTTCTAGGTCATTCAAATGGGGGTCACTGACCCCGGCAGCCAGAAAACTATTGTTGCGCGAGGCTACTGTTTTATTGTTGTTGTTACTTTTAATAACTCATTCTTCTATTGAGGCCCTCCCCTATTCATATTCCAGTCTCTCATTCAAACCATTCCCTGGTTTCTAAGGTAAGTTGGACCCTAGCAACCAGATAGCTGCTGAAACTCCAAACTGGAGAGCTACTAAACAAAAACAGAAATAATTAAAAACTATAAATAATAAAAAAAAAATATTTAGTCTCAGAATATTACTCTCTACATCATATTAGGTAGTAGGTTTGTAAATATGCTAAATGACAACTTTTTATTTCAGGCAGTTCAAGAACCCACTAGGAATGACTCTATTTTGGACCTGGTAATATCTAATAATACTGAACTTATCTCTAACATTTGTGTGGGTGAGCATTTGGGGAACAGTGATCCCAACATGGTCTCCTTTGAGATAATGCTGCAGAGACAGCGCTATAAGGGAGTAACTAAAACCCTCAATTTTAGACGTGCAGACTTTGCCAGTATAAGGGCATCTCTGCAATGTGTCAACTGGGAAAGGCTTTTCATGGGGTTAGACACAGAAGGAAAATGGAACATCTTTAAAACATTGCTTTGCAAGTATACACAACAGTATATCCCCCTTGTAAGCAAGGAGAGGCATCGCAAAGCAAAACCTTTATGGCTGAATAAAAGAGTTAGTGTCGAGGTTGGTAAGAAAAAATGTGCTTTTAGGGCATTCAAGTTAGCTGGGACAGCGGGGGCTTTCATCAGGTACAAGGAAGCAAATAAAGCAGCAAAAAAGCTATCAGGCAGCTAAAATAGAGATGGAAAGGGATATTGCAGCTAGGAGTAAAAAGAATCCAAAATTATTTTTTAATTATGTGAATAGTAAAAAAATGAAGCAAGAAGGGGTGGGAACTTTATTATCACGGGGGGGTAAGTTGGTTGATGAGAACGGGGAAAAAGCAGAAATTTTGAACTCTTATTTTTCATCTGTCTATACATCTGAGGAGCCAGATAATGAAGGCTTCCCTTGTAATATGCCCAGTTCTAGTAATTTAGCTACTGGCGCGTGGGTCACTCGGGAGGAAATTCAAAAGAGACTTGAACATGTAAAGGTAAACAAAGGTCCAGGACCGGATGGGATTTATCCCAGGGTATTAAATGAGCTGAGCGCTGTGATTGCCAAGCCTCTTCACATAATTTTTCAGGATTCGTCGACGTTAGGCATGGTGCCAAGAGACTGGCGGATTGCTAATGTGGTGCCGTTATTTAAAAAGGGATCTCGTTCTCAGCCTGAAAACTATAGGCCTGTTAGTCTGACATCAGTAGTAGGAAAGCTTCTGGAAGGGGTAATAAGGGATAGGATAGTTGAATACATTGCAGTTCACAATACTATTAGTTTGTGCCAGCATGGTTTTATGCGTAACAGATCTTGCCAGACTAATTTAGTCGCCTTTTATGAGGAGGTGAGTAGGAACCTTGATGCTGGAATGGCAGTTGATGTCATCTACTTGGACTTTGCTAAAGCGTTTGATACAGTACCTCACAGAAGGTTAATGATCAAATTAAGGAATATTGGCCTAGAACATAATATTTGTAATTGGATAGAGAACTGGCTGAAGGATAGAGTACAAAGAGTGGGGGTAAATGGAACATTTTCTAATTGGACCGGTGTGGTTAGTGGGTACCGCAGGGGTCAGTCCTTGGGCCTTTGCTTTTTAACTTGTTTATTAATGACCTGGAGGTGGGCATAGACAGTACTGTTTCTATTTTTGCTGATGACACTAAATTGTGCAAAACTATAAGTTCCATGCAGGATGTGCCGCTTTGCAGAGCGATTTGACAAAATTAGATAACTGGGCAGCAAACTGGAAAATGAGGTTCAATGTTGATAAGTGCAAAGTTATGCACTTTGGTAGAAATAATATAAACGCAAACTATCTACTGAATGGGAGTGTGTTGGGGGTTTCCTTAATGGAGAAGGATCTAGGGGTTTTTGTAGATCACAAGTTGTCTAATTCCAGGCAGTGTCATTCTGTGGCTACTAAAGCAAATAAAGTGCTGTCTTGTATAAAAAAGGGCATTGACTCAAGGGATGAGAACATAATTTTGCCTCTTTATAGGTCCCTGGTAAGGCCTCACCCTGAGTATGGGGGGCAGTTTTGGGCTCCAGTCCTTAAGAAGGATATTAATGAGCTGGAGAAAGTGCAGAGACTGCAACTAAACTGGTAAAGGGGATGGAAGGGTTAAACTATGAGGTTAGACTGTCAGGGTTGGGGTTGTTTTCTCTGGAAAAGAGGCGCTTGCGAGGGGACATGATTACTCTGTACAAGTACATTAGAGGGGATTATAGGCAGTTGGGGGATGTTCTTTTTTCCCATAAAAACAATCAGCGCACCAGAGGTCACCCCTTTAGATTAGAGGAAAGGAGCTTCCATTTGAAGCAGCGTAGGGGGTTTTTCACGGTGAGGGCAGTGAGGTTGGGGAATGCCCTTCCTAGTGATGGGGTAATGGCAGATTCAGTTAATGCCTATAAGAGGGGCCTGGATGAGTTCTTGAACAAGCAGAATATCCAAGGCTATTGTGATACTAATATCTACAGTTAGTATTACTGGTTGTATATATATAGTTTATGTATGTGAGTGTATAGATTGGTTAGTATAGGTTGTGTGCTGGGTTTACTCGGATGGGTTGAACTTGATGGACAATGGTCTTTTTTCAACCCTATGTAACTATGTAACTATATTAAACATTAAGTCAAAGGGGAACAACCCCATTAATGTCACCCTAACAGCACATTTTTCACTATTCATTTCTTCAGAAAATGTTTTATACCTTTATGTATTCTGATCCATAGAGAACTAGCCATATTAATATACCCCTAACTGAAAGCACAAGCAGACAAACTTGTTTTGCTCACACAGTACATCTTGGCAATGGATGGCACCAGCTGTCCTCCCACTGTTTTTTTTTACTTCTCAAGCTATTCTGAGACAGAACAAGATGACTTTTGAAAACCACTTCTTTCTATCAATTAACTTTTGTGAACCTAATGCATTAGCTGCCGAAAATTTAAGAGTATATAAGGATGGACATTTTATAAGCCAACTGCCACAATGATCTCCTAGTGAGATTCAGTATCCTGTCTGCTATTTGGTTTATTCTTGAACCAATAAATGTATTTGTAGCTGTAATATTGGTGTGTAGGCGCCATCTCAGTGCCTTGTGCCTGAGTCTGAGCTTTCAGCCAGCGCTACACATTAGAACTGCTTTCAGCTAACCTATTGTTTCTCCTACTCCCATGTAACTGGAGGAGTCCCAAGCCGGACTTGGATTTCTTACTATTGAGTGCTATTCTGATACCTACTGGGAGCTACTATCTTGCTCCCTTTCCATTGTTCTGCTGATCGGCTGCTGGGGGTGAGGGGGGGATATCACTCCAACTTGCAGCGCAGCAGTAAAGTGTGCCTGAGTCTGAGCTTTCAGCCAGCGCTACACATTAGAACTGCTTTCAGCTAACCTATTGTTTCTCCTACTCCCATGTAACTGGAGGAGTCCCAAGCCGGACTTGGATTTCTTACTATTGAGTGCTATTCTGATACCTACTGGGAGCTGCTATCTTGCTCCCTTCCCATTGTTCTTCTGATCGGCTGCTGGGGGTGAGGGGGGGGGGATATCACTCCAACTTGCAGCGCAGCAGTAAAGTGTGCCTGAGTCTGAGCTTTCAGCCACCGCTACACATTAGAACTGCTTTCAGCTAACCTATTGTTTCTCCTACTCCCATGTAACTGGAGGAGTCCCAAGCCGGACTTGGGTTTCTTACTATTGAGTGCTATTCTGATACCTACTGGGAGCTGCTATCTTGCTCCCTTCCCATTGTTCTGCTGATCGGCTGCTGGGGGGGAGGGGGGGAGATATCACTCCAACTTGCAGCGCAGCAGTAAAGTGTGCCTGAGTCTGAGCTTTCAGCCAGCGCTACACATTAGAACTGCTTTCAGCTAACCTATTGTTTCTCCTACTCCCATGTAACTGGAGGAGTCCCAAGCCGGACTTGGATTTCTTACTATTGAGTGCTATTCTGATACCTACTGGGAGCTGCTATCTTGCTCCCTTCCCATTGTTCTGCTGATCGGCTGCTGGGGGTGAGGGGGGGGAATATCACTCCAACTTGCAGCGCAGCAGTTAAGTGTGACTGAAGTTTATCAGAGCACAGGTCACATGACTCACAATGAGCTTAATTCAAAAAGAGAAGGGGGGGGGTCCCATTAAGTAACACTTTTACATTTATATTATGGAAAAAGCTATTTTAATATACAAACAATTACTTGTTTCTATGTATAACGTGGCCTCGGATTATATACAAAACAACTTCTATCGGCTCCAAGATCTTTCCAGTTCATTTATCACCAGTATTGTCATCGCCCTTTATTTTGTTGACTTTTTTTCTTTTCCTTTTGCCATTAAATTGTCAGCTATAAATACAAAACTGCCATATTTTCATTTCATAGGATTAGGTTAAACCATTCCACCTTGATTTCCGCATTAAAAATGGAAAAAGTCGATGGTGCGCACAAGAATATAAAAAAAAAAAGGGCTTGACTTGATGGTCATATAAATAATTCTTAATAATCCGGTGAAAAATGGCAGCAGTCAACACTTCGATCTCATACAGCACCCGGGCTCGCTTTCATTTGTGCGTTTTATGATTTTAATGTCTTTATAATTTCCAACACTTCATATTAAGGCTGCCAACCACTGTGAATCTAAATAAGTAGCATGTGAAGAAATTGAATGAATTGTTAAATGTCCCATTAAATCCATGGAGAATACGGTTACATGAGGAGATTGTGCGTCTTTAAATTGAGACGGTAAATGAATAGTTTTCACTCCATTGAAGGAAGGGTGAGGAAGTCTATTACATTAAGTGTTTGACTACAATAATCCGTACAAGATGTATGAATTAAAAAAAAAAAAAAATCTAACGAAAGAATCTAAAATAAATCATGTATAAACACGGAAATTTACGGATAAAACATTTTTACAGAGCGTAATAATTTACGCACGACTTGCAGTGCTTAAGGAAAAATATTGGGAATATCTCTTATATACCTACTGTTTGTAAAGCGAAGAAAAATAGGTCCCCGTCGAGATTTTTCTCTTTGCCTGTGTTATTTTATTATTACAGGTATCGGACCCCTTATCCGGAAAGCCTGTCTCCCATAGACTCCATTTTAATCAAATAATACAGAATTTCTAAACTGATTTCCTTTTTCTCTGTAATAATAAAACAGTACCTGTACTTGATCCAAACTAAGATATAATTACCCCTTATTGGGGCAGAACAGCCCTATTGGGTTTATTTCATGGTTAAATGATTCCCTTTTCTCTGTAATAATAAAACAGTACCTGTACTTGATCCCAACTAAGATATAATTACCCCTTATTGGGGCAGAACAGCCCTATTGGGTTTATTTCATGGTTAAATGATTCCCTTTTCTCTGTAATAATAAAACAGTACCTGTACTTGATCCCAACTAAGATATAATTACCCCTTATTGGGGGCAGAAAAGCCCTATTGGGTTTATTTAATGGTTAAATGATTCCCTTTTCTCTGTAATAATAAAACAGTACCTGTACTTGATCCCAACTAAGATATAATTACCCCTTATTGGGGGCAGAACAGCCCTATTGGGTTTATTTCATGGTTAAATGATTCCCTTTTCTCTGTAATAATAAAACAGTACCTGTACTTGATCCCAACTAAGATATAATTACCCCTTATTGGGGCAGAACAGCCCTATTGGGTTTATTTAATGGTTAAATGATTCCCTTTTCTCTGTAATAATAAAACAGTACCTGTACTTGATCCCAACTAAGATATAAATAATCCTTATTTGATGCAAAACAATCCTATTGGGGTTAATTAATGTTTAATTGATTTTTTAGCAGACTTAAGGTGTGGAGATCCAAATTACAGAAAGATCCCTTATCCGGAATACCCTTGGTCCCGAGCATTCTGGATAACGGGTCCTATACCTGTATACTGTATGTTAAGCAGTTGGTGGAAGAGGAAAGAAGCACCTACAAGTAGTGATGAGTGAATCTGTCAGGTTCTGCTTCGCCGAAAAATTCAGGAATCTTTGAAAAGATTCGCGGAACAAAGAAAAATTCACAAACCAGTGAAAATGTTGCAAATAAAGAAAAATTGGCGCGTGCATCATTTTTTGACATGTGCGACTAATTTTTAATGTGCAGCAAATTTTTCCACCACGAAACAGTATTGCGAAATGATTCACCATTGGTGTAAAGCGGAAATTTGCCGCAAATCCATGCCTGCCGAAATTATTTCGATCATCACTACCTGCAAGACATGTAATGAATGTTTCTAAATATTTTTAGCAAAAAAAAAAATAGAAACTCTTTGGTGGTTGCTTACGTCTACTCAAAGGTTCTCTCAATGAAAAGAAACTTGCTCAGTTCAAATGAAGCGCCTCACTCAAGGAAATATTAGAAAGTTGGTGGGAAATTGTGATGAGCGAATTTTTTCACCAGGCATGAATTTGCAGCGAATTTCCACCATTGCTGAATTGTTTCGTGAAACTTCAGACAAAAATGTTATGAACATTCAGCAAAATAGTTACAAAACGTAAGCAAAATTTGCGAAACTTATTTGTCAAGCGCAACTTTTTTTGATATAACTGCACCCATTTTGCAGTGACCGTGGCTATTTTGCCACGACCACATCCAATTTGACACAACCTCTATTTTGCCGTGTCCATGACTTTTTTTTTTTGACGCGCAACAATTTTTTCTGTATTATTTTTTATTATAATTTTAAAGTTGGTGGTAAAAAATATGCACCTACCAAAAATGTAATGAACATTTTCAAATATTTTTGTGTATGTACAGGACTGTCCTTAATAGTGATGAGCAAATCTGTCCTGTTTATGTTTGCCGAAAAATCTGCAAAACAGAAAAATGTCCAAAATTTGGACTGCGTCCATTTTGAAGTGACTTTGCCTATTTTGCAGTAACCGCAGTCAATTTGACACAAACACAACTATTTTGCTACGTCCGTGACTTTTTTTGACCGCGACAATTTTTTCCGTATTATTTTTTATTATATATTGAAAAGTTGGTGGGAAAAATTCATGTCATATGTTACAGAGATTTTGCTCCTTACTTTGTATATCTATCACTAGGGGGCTGATTTACTAAGACACGAATTCCGACCGAATTGGAAAAATTCCGATTGGAAAACGAACATTTTGTGACTTTTTCGTATTTTTTGCGATTTTTTCGGCGCCTTTACGACTTTTCGGAAATTATCGCGACTTTTTCGTTACCAATACGATTTGCCCGAAAAAACGCAAGTTTTTCGTAGCCATTCCGAAAGTTGCGATTTTTTCGTAGCGTTAAAACTTGCGCGAAAAGTTGCGCTTTTTTCGTAGCGTTAAAACTTAAAAGGCGCGACGTTTTGCGCAAGTTTTAACACTACGAAAAAATTGCAAATTTTTTGCGCAAGTTTTAACGCTACGAAAAAATCGCAACTTTCGGAATGGCTACGAAAAACTCGCGTTTTTCCGCAAAAATCGTATTGTAACGAAAAAGTCGCTATAATTTTCCGAAAAAATCGCAAAATACCGATCATTACGAAAAAAACGCAATCGGACGCATTCGGCCCGTTCGTGAGTAAGTAAATGGGCCCCTAGGTTTGTGCTTATATCAATTTGACTGCCAATTACCCCTGATGATTAGTGATCCGTTTTGCTTTGCAGAAAACTTTGCGAAACTATGGAAAAATTTGTGAAACTTTTTTTCGCGCAACTTTTTTGAAGCGCACAACTTTTCTTTGACGTGACCAATTTGACACATCTATTTTTACATGACTGCCCCCATTTTGCATGACTGCACCTTTTTTTATGTGACCACGCATCAACCGCAAATGTTTGCATGATAATTTCTCGAAATAATTCACCAATGGCAAAATGTGGAAATTTGCTGCAAATCCATGCCTGGTGAAAAAAATTTGGTAATTTTTGTCCTTTTTCTTTTTTTTTTAGCCTTCAATACCCAACTTCCTCCTGGTAGAATCTGTTTCTTCACTTCATTATTAGTGATGGGCGAAATGTTTCGCCAGGCATGGATTCGCGGCGAATTTTCGCGTTTCGCCATTGGCGGATTGTTTCGCGAAACGGATGAAAAAATTTGCCGCGGAAAAATTCGCCGCACGTCCAAAAATTGTCGCCAGCGTCAAAAAAGAATTGTCGCGGGCGTCAAAAGAATAGGCGCGCGACGAAATAATAGCCGCGGGCGACGAAACAATAGCCGCACGACAAAATAATAGCCGCGGGCGACGAAACAATAGCCGTGCGACAAAATAATAGCTGCGGGCGACGAAACAATAGCCGCGCGACAAAATAATAGCCGCGGGCGACAATTTTTTTTTGTTGCACAACATTTTCGCAGAACAGATTCGCTCATCACTATTCATTATTAATAGATGACGCTACAGAATATGACTAAATTGAAAACTGGATCTTCCATAGGACAGTGAAGGGAAACATTGTCTTTCCAGAAGGTATTGGCCAGAAGTGAAACTGATTGCATATCCAGACTTTTCTCTACCACGGGGATAATTCACCCATTCTGACAAAAGCGATTGTGGCACAAAAAGCAGTTGGCTGGAATAAAAGTAATAAAATGTCAAATAACGCCATACGTTAGTGAAAATCAAGACTGAGAGTTTCTGTTTGTCAGGCTGCCGATTCAGAACTGAACCAATAATGCAGATTTATATCCCTATATGAAAACTTGCTCCTTGCAAGCCCTTTATAAATTATAGTGAACACTGTTATAGAAAAATATTTATGTTTCTAAACCTGTTAAACAAAATCACTTTGCCAGTCAACCTCCCTAGGGCTGTGTGTACACGTTGTGTACTTGTTGTGATCGGAAGGGCAGGAAAGGGTTCAGGAATGTGTCAGATCTCCATCAGTTGCCTTATAATAGTAAATATTCTATTCTTTTCTATTAGAGTTTTTGTAAATTCTTTTGAAAGACAGTTCTACCCCTGCCCCCTGGGGCATCTGAAACAATTCCATTCAAGACCCTGACTGGTCCGCAGTGTTGTTGGGAGTAATGATGAGCAAATTTTTTCGCCAGGCATGGATTTGCAGCGAATTTCTGCATTTCACCATTGGTGAACTGTTTCATGAAATTTCTGTGAAAATTTGCCACGGGAAAAAAGGTCATGGTTGCGGCAAAAATGGGTGCTGTCACACAAAGTCATGCGGCGAATGCATTTCACAAATTTTCTTGTTGTTTTGTAAATTTTGTGAATTTTTTGTACGAGACAGATTTGCTCATCACTAGTTGTAAGAGAGTGGTTTTGAATTTGCCTTTGCTCTACAGTCAGACTCCACAGGGTTTTAGGAAATAGAAAGAGGAAAAAAGTTGGGATTATTATGTGACGAGCGAATTTTTTTTGGCAGGCATGGATTCACAGCGAATTTCTGCATTTCGCCATTGGCGAACTGTTTCGTGAAACTTCTGTGAAAATTAGCCACAGGAAAATTCATTGCGCGGCAAAAAAAGGTCACAGTTGACACAAAATGGGTGCTGTCACATCAAAATGAGCACGGTTGTGCAAAAAAAGATACGGGCATCAAAATTGATATGCGGGCGACAAAAAAGTTGTGCGCCAAATGCATTTCACAAATTTTCTTGTAGTTTTGTGAATTTTGTGAATTCTTTTTACGGGACAGATTTGCTCATCGCTAGTTGTGAGAGGGTGGTTTTGAATTTGCCTTTGTGAGGTCTTCTCCACAGTCAGACTCCACAGGGTTCTAAGAAATAGAAAGAGGAAAAAAGTTGGGATTATTATGTGACGAGCAAATTTTTTTCAGCAGGCATGAATTCGCAGCGAATTTCTGCATTTCACCATTGGTGAACTGTTTCATGAAATTTCTGTGAAAATTTGCCACGGGAAAAAAGGTCATGGTTGCGGCAAAAATGGGTGCTGTCACACAAAGTCATGCGGCGAATGCATTTCACAAATTTTCTTGTTGTTTTGTAAATTTTGTGAATTTTTTGTACGAGACAGATTTGCTCATCACTAGTTGTAAGAGAGTGGTTTTGAATTTGCCTTTGCTCTACAGTCAGACTCCACAGGGTTTTAGGAAATAGAAAGAGGAAAAAAGTTGGGATTATTATGTGACGAGCGAATTTTTTTTGGCAGGCATGGATTCACAGCAAATTTCTGCATTTCCCCATTGGCGAACTGTTTCGTGAAACTTCTGTGAAAATTAGCCACAGGAAAATTCATTGCGCGGCAAAAAAAGGTCACAGTTGACACAAAATGGGTGCTGTCACATCAAAATGAGCACGGTTGTGCAAAAAAAGATACGGGCATCAAAATTGATATGCGGGCGACAAAGAAGTTGTGCGCCAAATGCATTTCACAAATTTTCTTGTAGTTTTGTGAATTTTGTGAATTCTTTTTACGGGACAGATTTGCTCATCGCTAGTTGTGAGAGGGTGGTTTTGAATTTGCCTTTGTGAGGTCTTCTCCACAGTCAGACTCCACAGGGTTCTAAGAAATAGAAAGAGGAAAAAAGTTGGGATTATTATGTGACGAGCAAATTTTTTTCAGCAGGCATGAATTCGCAGCGAATTTCTGCTTTTCGCCATTGGCAATTTTTTTTTCAAAATTTCCATGAAAATTCACCATGAAAAAATTTGTCGAGCATCAAAAAAGTAGCGTCAAATTGGGCACAACAACATGGGCATGGTTACGGCAAAAAAACAAGACGCAGGCGTGACAAAATGGGCATGATCATGGGAAAAAAAAGATGCAGGAGACCAAAAAAAAAGACGCGACAAATGTGATTCACAGATTTTTTGCTGTTTTGCAAATTTTGTTGCCGTTTTGCAAATGTTTTGTGAAGAGAGATTCGCTCATCACTATTGACAAGTCAAAAAAATGCTGTTTTTTTCATTCATGCTTTTTTCAGTTCAGATCTTTGGATAAATGGCTGCCATTAGTGATTAGCAAATCTGTCCCGCTTTGTTTCGCCATTGAAAAGATTCGTAAAGATGCAAAAAAATTGCAAATCACGGGAAAATAAAAAATTGGTGACAAATTTTTTTGATGTGTGACTTTTTTTTTTGACGCATGGACCTTTTTTTTGTTGCACAGCAAATCTTTCTGCGCCTGTTTCATGAAAAAAATCCACCAAAGGCGAAACATGGAAATTCGCTGCGAATCCATGCCTGCCGATAAAATGTTTATCAATAGCTGCAATTTGTGTAAATTAGTTTTTTCCTGGTTTTTGACAAATATAAATCCGAAAAAAGAGTTTTAGTGAATCCTCCCCCAAAATGTTGAACCCACTGGTTTTTGATCTAAATTGTTATGTGGTCTTGTACATTTGACAATTTTGTGGCAAAGTTTTCTTGAATCTGAGCGAGAATTTCAACATGCATTTAGTTTTGCTGGAAAAAATCTGGTCTTTTTTACCGAAAATTATGAAAAAACGTCGTCATTATGCGCCACTTGTCTTCCCCATCGACCAATCATATCAGAGCATTCCACCTGTCTATATCAGGAACTGTCTAGGTGCTGCATTTGGACAAGATTGGCAACACGGGAGGCTTTTCATGACAAGAAAGAAGCTTTTTTTAACAACGTAGGGCAATGTATATGTTATTGCAGAGTGAAAAAGCCCCCTAACTGCAGTGTCATTTTGCCTTCCCATTGACTCCAATGCATCAGTGAAATTTAGCTGCTTCATGAATTTTTCCACCACTTTGCAAAATTTCTCTGCAAAGCTAAATGGGCCAGTTTTACTCATTACTAAGTAACGGGGGAAATGATCATTCACTAATATAGAGTGTGCAAAGACGCAAATCACTGTTTTTTCCCCACAATTTAGATCCCCAGCACCGGATACATAGAAATGACACAAATATGCGCTTTTGTGAATTTTCAGAATTGTATCTCTGTCAACACACAGGGTTAAAATGGCATTTGTGTGTGATTTTCTTGGACACAAGTCTGTTTGGCAATTGAAGTAACCAGGCTTGGGCATTGCCAGGATTTCCCAATGTCAATAGTAGTGCCAGGCTACCCAGCTGACCACTTTAATTCCCTCTCTACCCAACCCCCCCCCCCCCATTCAGTGATGCTGTGGGGGAGCATATGGAGTGACGAATGCAACATTTCTTTATATGCACTTTTTTTAAAAAATTCAAATGCATTAAAGTCAATTAGCGGGTTTTTTTTTTCAGCAAATTTTTTGTCTTGGCTACTTTTCTTTTCTCTGTGACATTTTTGTTTTGGCAACTTTTATTGTCTTTGCAAAACGGATCAATAGGCAACTTTTTTTATGCATAACGTTTTTTCTGCGCAACAACTTTTTAAGTGGGCGACATTCTTTATATGCACCTTTTTTTTACTCCAAATACATTAAAGTCAATGAGCTTTTGTCACTTTTGTCTCGGCAACATTTTTGTCTCTGCAAATTTTTGCTGTAGTTTTGCAAAGAAAATTCACAAATGGCAAAATGCAGGATTTTGCTGCGAATCCATGTCAGGCATAAAAATGTGCTCATCTCTAGAAAAAATTACAAATCTGGCATAAATGTAAGTTCCCTCTTTATCTCAGAGGAATATTTCTAGTGATGAGCAAATCTGTGAAAATTTTGTGAAACGGTGAAAATTTTGTGCGTCAAAAAAATTGTCGCCCACGGTTATTCTTTTGTTGTGCGGCTATTCATTTGTCGCCCAGCTATTCTTTTGTCGCCGGCAGCTATTGTTTTATTGCCGGCGACTATTGTTTTGTTGCCCGGCTATTCTTTTGTTGCCCGCGGCTATGGTTTTGTTGCACGGCTATTGTTTTGTCGCCTGCGGCTATTGTTTTGTCGTCTGCGGCTATTGTCTTGTCGCCCGCAACAATTTTTGGACGCGCGGCAGATTTTTCCATGGCAAATTTTTTCATCCGTTTCACGAAACAATCCGCCAATGGCGAAATGCGCAAATTTGCTGCGAATCCATGCCTGGCAAAACATTTCGCCTATCACTAGTGATGAGCAAATTTTTTCGCCAGGCATGGATTCGCAGCAAATTTCCCCATTTCACCATTGGCGAATTGTTTAGTGAAAACTTCAGCAAAAATTTACCGTGTAAAAATTTGTTGAACGTCAAAAAAAGTTGCGGTTGTGTCAAAATAGGCACAGTCACGTCAACAAAAAAGATGTGAGCAACAAAAAAAAAAGACGCAAGCGACAAAAATGCGTTTCATTACTTTTTCACTATTTTGTGAATTTTCCTGTCATTTAGCAAATTTTTCGGTGAAGCTAAACGGGACAGATTCGCTCATCACTAAATATTTCCTTTTCCCCAGACTTATGGTTCTTTAACATCAATGAGTTCAATTTGATTTACATGACAACAATTATGGAAAAAAACACGTTTTTAATTTGTTTAATTCGTTCCACGCGCTGAAACCCTGTTCTTCTCTTGTGCGACAGAAGTAACATGGCAACATCCATTCATTTGCTGCTTCATGGAAGAAAGTGCATTTTTAGAATGATTTTCCCGTGATGGGGACTAATTAGCAGCTGGCACCGAGAAAGACAAAAGAATATCATAAAACTGACAAAAAACGGCGCTCTTCCAAGAATCTCTATGTACATTTTGTGACATACGGCCCAGCGCATAAGGTTAACAGATGGCGCCAAGGCATCGGGGACCATTTAAATAAAACCTGCACTTTCGTTTTTTTTTTTTTTTAATTCATATAGTTATAGGATTCCAATCTGAAATCAATGAAACATGAAGTATTTCATACATTAGAATAAAATAATAAATAAAACTATTTGAACTTATCAAATGTTAATAAATCGCAGGGTTTTTTTCCTTCATTTTATTAGGAAATTAAATTTTTGCTTCTTTACAAAAAATCAAGGTTTAAAATGAAGCTATTCTTAAAGGGGACCTGTCACCCTAAGAAATAATTCTAAATGTATTTCTATTGTGTTTGTCGAGCAAAATAAACTTTAGCCGATTTACTAATCCACGAACGGATCAAAAGCGTCCGAATGCGTTTTTTTCGTAATGATCGGTATTTTGCGTTTTTTTTTTCGTCGCCGTCGCAACTTTTTCGTAGCCGTTACGACTTGCGCGAATTGTCGCGACTTTTTCATCGCCGTTTGCCCGCCGTTTACGAGCGCTTAATACGAAAAAGTTGCGACAATTCGCGTAAGTCGTACCGGCTATGAAAAAGTTGCGTCAATTCACGAAAAAGTCGCGGCGATGACGAAAAAAATCGCAAAAAATACGAAAAAGTCGCAAAATGTTCGTTTCCAATCCGATTTTTTCCCATTCGGATTCGTGGATTAGTAAATCAGCCCCCTAGAGTATTTAAATGATATAAATCTTGTTTCCGTCAGTCTTGGAATTACACACAGTCAGTAGGCCGGCGCCATTTTGTTTACACTGTTATTAAGACAAGCTTTGTATCGACCCAAAATCTTGTTTGTTATGGAACGGGGGACCAGATGCCGACTACAATTAGTTGGTGAGGAAGGAGGGGGAAAGTAAGAAGTGCAGTTTCCATGTCTCTTCCTGTGTCCATCTTGTGCTTCTGAGCAGACAGTTTAGGTGCAAGGGGGTGGGAGGATGTTGGCAGCATTGGACTGGGCCACTGGGGCACTGGAAAAAAACCTGGTGGCCCCCGGCCCTAGTGGATCCCCTTTGGCCCAGACCCGAACCCACCGGTTTCTCTACCCTAATGAGCCACAGGTTTCATTTAGGCATGCTCGGGGAAGGGGGTCGGAGGGAGTTGGGGGCTCCTGAGGGGGGGAAAGTGAAGGCGGCGGGGCCATTGGGGGGTGCAGGGGCCCCTGAGGCAGAAGATCCGGTGGGCCTTGCACCCCCCAGTCCGACCCTGGATATTGGGGAATGTGGGTCCTTTAAAGGCTCTTCTCCCCCACGGGTCTGAAAACAAAACCAAATGGAACCTATGGAAGAAGTGAAACCAAAAATAAAACATCCCCTTAGTTAAAACAAGGGACAAAAAGGGCAAGTCTGAAATTTCCAATTAACTAATTAATGATGGTGCAGAATACATTTTTTTGAAGCAACAAATATGTGCACTTGGGGGAATGCCAATTTGGCCACAATGTTGATTAAAAGCATCTGTTTCAAAGGTTCTCCTTGCCCTTTGGCATTGCTGTGCTCAGTGCCGCTACCTTCCTTCTGCCTCCTGTTCCCAATTAAGTGGAAGAAGCAGGGATATGAGCAATTCTACCTCCAGAGGGGGCAGTTTTCCAGCGTGGATTGAATTTATAGGTTCAGCGCATTGGCATCTAAAGTACCGGGTGCAGATATCATTTTATATGGTGTCATTGGTGATGAGCAACGTTTTTCGCCAGGTATGGATTCCCTGCAAATTTCAGCATTTTACTATTGGCAAATTTTTTCATGAAGCTGGTGCAAAAATTCACAGCAACAAAAACTGAAAGAGGAAAAAGCCGCATTTGCTTCAAAAAAGTTGCGGTTGCATCAAACAAGCAGCAGTAGAATCAAATAAGTCGCAGTCAAGTCAAATAAGTTGCGGTTGCATTAAAAAGTAAATCTGTCCCATTTTGCTTCACCCAAAAATTTGTGAAACCTCAAAAAAAATTGAGTTACAGCAAAAATTTGTGACTGAAACCAATGGGTGCCTTTTTGTTGTGTTTTTTTTTGCACAAAATGCATTGAAGTCAAAGGTTTTTCCCACCCTAAATTCATTGAAATGACTGGTTGTTTTTTTGGTCTGTTTTATTCCCTAAACTACTTTTATTCAAAAAATTTTCACTGCTAAATTTGCTCATCACTTCTGTTCTGAGCACATCTGAGCACGTCGGATGGGCACTGGTGATGTGCGGGTCGGGTGGGTTTGGGCTGACCTCGCCATATCAACTGTGGGTTGTGGGTGGCTTAGGGTTGAGCGCTTCCGCTCCCCACCCGCTGGGTGGGGGAGCGGAAGCTTCTTCTTCTGGTTCTCTAATTTATAGGTGCGTGCCCGACCCGGGTCTATAAATAGAGGGAGGCAGCCGGCTCGGGTAGGGTTTGGGTTGGGAGCGGGAAGGTTAGGGTTGGGTGCGGGTCGACCCGCACATCACTAACGGGCACATAGGTGAAATAGCTTGGAGCATGTATGGGTGCAATGGTGTAGACTAGTGATGAGTGAGGCATACATTTGCTGCAAAATTCCACATTTTACCATTGGGGAACAAAAATTTGCCCCGACAAAAAATTTGGTGAGTGAAGAAAAAAAACAAAAAAAAAATTGGTCATAGTTATAGTCAAATAAAAAAAAGTTGCGGTCACGTCAAATATTTTGCATTTGTGTCAAAAAAAGTCATGCTGTAGCCGCATTTCACAAACTTTTCACCGTTTCATGAATTTTGGCAGGCATGGATTTGCAGCGAATTTCCGCATTTCACCATTGGCAAATTGTTTCACAAAGCTACAAATTCAACACAGAAAAATTTGTTGCACGTCAAAAAAAAGTCACGGTCGAGTCACATTGGGCAGGGTCTCATCAAAATGGGTGTGGTCGTGTAAAAAAAAAAAAGCCACAAACGCGTTTCACGAATTATTCACCATTTTGTGAAATTTCCTGCCATTTCGTGACAGGACAGATTCGCTCATCACAGTCACATTCGGCTCAACAAAAATTTGGTGAGTGAGGAAAAAGGTTGCGGTAACATAAAAAAAAAGTTGTGGTTGTGTAAAAAAAAAGTTGCATTTCATGAATTTTTCAGCAAAACGGGACAGATTTACCCATCACTAATTAAATGCACCAATTTTGTCCAGCTTTCTAAATATTAACATGGGCAGGGCAAATATGTTCACTGTGCCAATATTTCTGTGCTCATTTATAAATGAGAGCTCCCTTGACAAAGGCGTTTGAGTCGAAACGTTGGGGTATTCTCTTATCTAGAGTATCTGCCTTCATATCTTTTTTTTTCGATCAAATTGTGGGGTGGTATGTATGTATTTGTTTCTTGATGGATATATATTGCTAAAGTATAAAAACTTTTTTACATCATGTTTTTGGTGAATAAATGCTTTTATTTTTAACTATAATACCTCCCTAAGGAAGTTTTTTCTGGTGTGCAGAGTTTACATGGGGTTTTACTCATTTATAAATGAGCTCCAATAAGTTCTGCACCCAAACTAGTGGTATACACTAACGCGGCTATTATTTTGTTGCCCGTGGCTATTATTTTGTCTCGCAGCTATTATTTCATCGTGCAGCTATTCTTTTGACGCCCACGGCTATTATTTTGTCGCCCGCGGCTATTCTTTTGACGCCCGCGGCTATTATTTTGACGCCCGCGGCTATTATTTTGTCGCCCGCGGCTATTATTTTGTCGCCCGCGGCTATTATTTTGTCGCCCGCGGCTATTATTTTGTTGCGCGGCTATTATTTTGTCGTGCGGATATTGTTTTGTTGCCCGCGACTATTCTTTTGTTGCCCGCGGCTATTATTTTGTCACGCGGCTATTATTTCGTCGTGCGGCTATTCTTTTGACGCCCGCGACTATTCTTTTGTTGCCCGCGACTATTCTTTTGTTGCCCGGGGCTATTATTTTGTTGCCGTGGCTATTATTTTGTCGTGCGGCTATTATTTTGTCATGCGGCTATTCTTTTGATGCCCGCGACTTTTCTATTGTAACGCCGGCGACAATTTTTGTACGTGCGGCGAATCCATGCCTGGCTAAACATTTCGCCCATCACTACAAGTTAGCCCTTCTATATACAAAATGATGGAATATAAGTAAAAGTTATACGGTAAAAACGTTCTTTAATATGTAAATACCAAAGAGGTAAAGAATAATGCAATAATTGTTGCGGATAAAATGAAGTTGTAATGTGTGTAATTGCAGCAATGCGCATTGTGCAGCAGATAAGCCCCAGCTAATATCCATAATAACTCGCCCATCAATAAAATAAAACTAATTCAAGAATTGAATAGCCAGAGGTTGACTTGAGCAATGTTATCCTATGTTATCCTCGGGGCTAGTACATTGGATATACATCATATACATCTTCCATAGATTGTTGCTCATGTGTGGCATCTCAATCACCTCTCCAGGCAGTTGTCTGGGAATATGACGGACAGGTGTTTTTAAATGTATTTTTCAGACCCGGTGTTAAATAAATTGAGGGCTTAGTAACAATTATATTCTAATATTCTCGGGGAGTAGAAACCCAGTGTAAAATATTGGGTGAGTATAGGTTTAATTAAACGCCCCACAATAAAATTGCAAGGAAATTTGGCAAATGAATCCCCTCTTCTGGTGTACAGTATGGGGCACACTTACTAATCCACGAACACCCAAAAACGGCCGAATGTGTTTTTTTCGTAATGATCTGTATTTTTTCAATTTTTTCGGTATTTTGCACAACTTTTTCACTGTTACGACTTTATCGTATATTTTCCGTGAATTTTTCGTCGCCGTCGCGAAAAATTCGGATTGGTTTTTCCGCCGTTTACTATAGAGCAATACGAAACAATCGCGACGGCAACGAATTAATCGCGCAAGTCGCAACGGCGCAGAAAAAGTCGCGACAAATACGAAACAATCGCGCTGCAAAATTTTTGTTTCCAATCCGTTTTTTTCCCATTCGGGATTCGGATTCAAGGATTAGTAAATGTGCCCCTATGTGTGCAATTTGCCAATTCTTGTTGATTTAGCCAGACCTGGGACCATGGGACAAAATTAGAACCTTGACTGGCATTTAACAGGGGGTGAAAAATATGTAATGGAATTGTGTCTTTTTTAGTGCGATCTTTCTTTTTGCAGTAATAATGTAAGGACAGGTTCCCTTAGAACAGATGTCCCCAACCTTTCTTACTCGTAGGCCACCGTCAAATGTAAAAAGACTTGGGGAGCAACACAAGCACCATAAAAGTTCATGGAGGAGCCAAATAAGGGCTGTGATTGGCTATTAGGGGCCTCTATGCACCCTATCAGCTTACAGGGGCTTTATTTGGTACTAAATCTTGTTTTTATTCAACCAAAACTTGCCCCCAAGTCAGGACTTCAAAAATAACTCCCTGGTTTGGGGGCACTGAGAGCAACATCCAAGGGGTTGGGGAGCAACATGTTACCCCAGAGCCACTGGTTGGGGATCACTGTGTTAGCACCTTGCACTAGTGATGAGCAAATTTTTTTGGCAGACATGGATTCGCAGCGAATTTCCGCATTTCGCCATTGGCGATTTTTTTCTCAAAACTTCCGTGAAAATTTGCTGGAAAAAAAAATTGACGCAAGACAAATTGGACACGGTCAGGTAAAAAAAAGGACGCGGTCACGTACGTTTGCACCTTGCACTAGTGATGAGTGAATTTTTTTGCCAGGCATGGTTTCTTAGCGAATTTCTGCATTTCGCCATTGGCAACAAAAAAAAAATGGCGCAACTAATGTGTTTCGCAAATTTTTCACCATTTCACAAATTTTATGGCGAAGCGAAACGGGACAGATTCACTCATTACTAGGAAATCAAAAACGGATGAAAGGCAGGCACTCCGGAACTCAATAAAGATGTCTAGAGTAGCTCAATATTGTTGATGGAAAAGCAAAAAGTTTATTATAGCTTACACATAATGCTTACAAAGCCTTACGCGTTTCGTACTCAAAAGTACGTAGTCATATGCCTACAACAAGTTTTTTGTTGGGCGTCAAATTGGGTGCGGTCGCATCCAAAAAGTGCAGGCGACAAAAAAAATGGCGCAACAAATGTGTTTCACAAATTTTTCAGCATTTAGCAAATTTTATGGCGAAGTGAAACGGGACAGATTTAACAAATCATCACTAGGAAATCAAAAACGAATGAAAGGCAGGCACTCCGGAACTCAATAAAATGTCTAGCGTAGCTCAAAATTGTTGATGGAAAAGCAAAAAGTTTATTATAGCTTACACATAATGCTTACAAAGCCTTACGCGTTTCGTACTCAAAAGTACTTAGCCATAGACATATGCTTACAGCCTATGAGTACGAAATGCGTAAGGCTTTGTAAGCATTATGTGTAAGCTATAATAAACTTTTTGCTTTTCCATCAACAATTTTGAGCTACTATAGACCTCTTTATTGAGTTCCTAGTGCCTAAATTGGCTCCCTCAAGCTGAAGGTCTGGGGCATGAGCAACTGGACCCTCATGTAACACGGGTAAGATTTCAACCTCAACCACTTGGAGTTTTGTGCCTACTTGATTTTTCACTTATAACTACCAATGACTAGTACAAATGAAAAGATACTGGCACAAAGAAAAACATAAGGAAATGCAGAGAGTTAGCTTTATGTACAGGCAACATCAAATAGGAAGGAACGGCCTGTAACAGGTTTAGTGGATACATTGGTTTCCTGCACCCAACCCCCCATTGTATGTTTGTATAACTTTATTTATAAAGCGCTACTAGGATATGCAACACTTAAGAGTCGTACTAGGAATGCACCAAACCCACTTTTTCGGCCGAACCCCTGAACCCACCCTGAAGGATTTGGCCGAATCCCGAACCGAATCCAAATTAACATATGCTTATTAGGATCAAAAATTTTTATCCCCTGACCATTTAACCCTTTCCGAATTCTAGTTAGCATATGCAAATTTATGCTAATTAGGATTTGGATTCGGTTCTGCCGGGACCACGGATTCGGCCAAAGCTGAATCCTTCAAAAAAAAGCCTGGATTCCACCCGAAATCCGAAACTGGGATTCTTTGGATCCCTACAAAATACACAACTACCCACAGGGGGACAAGTATTATATAATAAATACAGAGATTAAGTGTCATATGTAGTGATGGGCGAAATGTTTCGCCAGGCATGGATTTGCTGCGAATTTCCGCGTTTCGCCATTGGCGGATTGTTTTGCGAAACGGATGAAATAATTCACCGCGGAAAAATTCGCCAAAAATTGTCGCCCGCGTCAAAATAATATTCGCGGGTGTCAAAAGAATAGCCACGGGCGACAAAATAATAGCTGTGCGACAAAATAATAGCTGCGGGCGACAAAATAATAGCCATGGGCAACGAAATAATAGCCGCGGGCGACGAAATAATAGCCGCGGACGACAAAATAATAGCTGCACGACAAAAGAATAGCCGCGGGCGACAAAATAATAGCCACGGGCAACGAAATAATAGCCGCGGGCGACGAAATAATAGCCGCGGGCGACAAAATAATAGCTGCGCGACAAAATAATAGCCGCGGGCGAAAAAATAATAGCCACGGGCAACGAAATAATAGCCGCGGGCGACAAAATAATAGCTGCGCGACAAAATAATAGCTGCAGGCGACAAAAGAATAGCCGTGCGATGAAAGAATAGCCGCGGGCGACAATTTTTTTTTGACGTGCGACATTTTCGCCGATTCGCTCATCACTAGCCATATGGCATGAGTCAGTAGGAAGGAGGTCCCTGCCCCGTAGAGCTTACAATCTAAGTATGATTCTTGACATTCAAGCAGTTTTATTGTTTAAAATATTTTCAAATGAATGGAAAAACGCAACTTTCGTTGTGATCACATTTCTTTCCCTAATCAAGTTTCTTTGTTAATATGTTTCATAATTTGCAATAAATTTGCGTTTCGAAAAAACTTGAAATTAAAAATGAAAAAAACGCTCTAATTTCTCTCCGTTACCAATTCCAGACTGAAACGCAATTTGGGCTTCACTGTATCATTCGGGGTAGAAAACTTTTTCTTTCTATTAGTTTAGTTTATCATGTTAAAATGTAATCTCATCTCTACAGGAATTTATTATAATGGTGGATCTTTTATAATTCTCTCAATTAACAGCAGACACATCTTGATTACTTTCTAATTAAATCATTTCACTCAAAGACTTTGTAATTACAACAAGAAGTTATTAAAATTAAGAAACATTTGCAAGCTCAGTACTTTTGCTTATTAAGACTTGGCCATATAATACATCCCGGCATTCTATACAGACATCTGGTCTTATTTATGGTAAATGTTTTCCAGTTTAAATTCAAATGTATAAAATTCATTAATTTGTGCCTACAGGTATATCTGCGCCACTGGAAGACACATGTCCATCACGTTCAACCATAATGCCTACATATAACCTGCCTAACTGCCAGTTGATCCAGAGGAAGGCAAAAACCCCATCTGAAGCCTCTCTAATTTGCCCCAAAGGGGAAACAAATCCTTCCTGACTCCAAGATGGCAATCGGACCAGTCCCTGGGGCAACTTGTTCTGAGAGCTATCTCCCATACCCCTGTATTCCCTCACTTGTACTGAGAGCTATCTCCCCTACCCCTGTATTCCCTCACTTGTACTGAGAGCTATCTCCCATAACCCTGTATTCCCTCACTTGTACTGAGAGCTATCTCCCCTACCCCTGTATTCCCTCACTTGTACTGAGAGCTATCTCCCCTACCCCTGTATTCCCTCACTTGTACTGAGAGCTATCTCCATACCCTGTATTCCCTCACTTGTACTGAGAGCTATCTCCTCACTTGTACTGAGAGCTATCTCCCATACCCCTGTATTCCCTCACTTGTACTGAGAGCTATCTCCCCATAACCCTGTATTCCCTCACTTGTACTGAGAGCTATCTCCCCTAACCCCTGTATTCCCTCACTTGTACTGAGAGCTATCTCCCCTACCCCTGTATTCCCTCACTTGTACTGAGAGCTATCTCCCCCTACCCCTGTATTCCCTCACTTGTACTGAGAGCTATCCTCCCTAACCCCTGTATTCCCTCACTTGTACTGAGAGCTATCCCCTACCCTGTATTCCCTCACTTGTACTGAGCGCTATCCCCCTACCCCTGTATTCCCTCACTTGTACTGAGAGCTATCCCCCTACCCCTGTATTCCCTCACTTGTACTGAGCGCTATCCCCCCTACCCCTGTATTCCCTCACTTGTACTGAGAGCTATCCCCCCTACCCCTGTATTCCCTCACTTGTACTGAGAGCTATCCCCCCTACCCTGTATTCCTCACTTGTACTGAGAGCTATCCCCCTACCCCTGTATTCCCTCACTTGTACTGAGAGCTATCCCCCTACCCCTGTATTCCCTCACTTGTACTGAGAGCTATCCCCCTACCCCTGTATTCCCTCACTTGTACTGAGAGCTATCCCCCCTACCCCTGTATTCCCTCACTTGTACTGAGAGCTATCTCCCATACCCCTGTATTCCCTCACTTGTACTGAGAGCTATCCCCCCTACCCCTGTATTCCCTCACTTGTACTGAGAGCTATCCCCCTACCCCTGTATTCCCTCACTTGTACTGAGAGCTATCTCCCCTACCCCTGTATTCCCTCACTTGTACTGAGAGCTATCTCCCCTACCCCTGTATTCCCTCACTTGTACTGAGAGCTATCTCCCATAACCCTGTATTCCCTCACTTGTACTGAGAGCTATCCCCCTACCCCTGTATTCCCTCACTTGTACTGAGAGCTATCCCCCTACCCCTGTATTCCCTCACTTGTACTGAGAGCTATCCCCCCTACCCCTGTATTCCCTCACTTGTACTGAGAGCTATCCCCCTACCCCTGTATTCCCTCACTTGTACTGAGAGCTATCCCCTCCCCTGTATTCCCTCACTTGTACTGAGAGCTATCCCCTACCCCTGTATTCCCTCACTTGTACTGAGAGCTATCCCCCCTACCCCTGTATTCCTCACTTGTACTGAGAGCTATCCCCCATACCCCTGTATTCCCTCACTTGTACTGAGAGCTATCCCCCTACCCCTGTATTCCCTCACTTGTACTGAGAGCTATCTCCCATACCCCTGTATTCCCTCACTTGTACTGAGAGCTATCCCCCTACCCCTGTATTCCCTCACTTGTACTGAGAGCTATCCCCCTACCCCTGTATTCCCTCACTTGTATTATCCCTCACTTGTACTGAGAGCTATCCCCCCTACCCCTGTGTACTGAGAGCTATCCCCCCTACCCTGTATTCCCTCACTTGTACTGAGAGCTATCCCCCTCCCCTGTATTCCCTCACTTGTACTGAGAGCTATCTCCCCTACCCCTGTATTCCCTCACTTGTACTGAGAGCTATCCCCCTACCCCTGTATTCCCTCACTCCCCTACCCTGTCCCTCACTGTACTGAGAGCTATCTCCCCTACCCCTGTATTCCCTCACTTGTACTGAGAGCTATCTCCCCTACCCCTGTATTCCCTCACTTGTACTGAGAGCTATCTCCCCACCCCTGTATTCCCTCACTTGTACTGAGAGCTATCTCCCCTACCCCTGTATTCCCTCACTTGTACTGAGAGCTATCTCCCCTACCCCTGTATTCCCTCACTTGTACTGAGAGCTATCCCCCATACCCCTGTATTCCTCACTTGTACTGAGAGCTATTCCCCCTACCCCTGTATTCCTCACTTGTACTGAGAGCTATCCCCCTACCCCTGTATTCCCTCACTTGTACTGAGAGCTATCCCCCCTACCCTGTATTCCCTCACTTGTACTGAGAGCTATCCCCCCTACCCTGTATTCCTCACTTGTACTGAGAGCTATCCCCCTACCCCTGTATTCCCTCACTTGTACTGAGAGCTATCCCCCTACCCCTGTATTCCCTCACTTGTACTGAGAGCTATCCCCCCTACCCCTGTATTCCCTCACTGTACTAGAGCTATCCCCCTACCCCTGTATTCCCTCACTTGTACTGAGAGCTATCCCCCCTACCCCTGTATTCCTCACTTGTACTGAGAGCTATCCCCCTACCCCTGTATTCCCTCACTTGTACTGAGAGCTATCCCCCATACCCCTGTATTCCCTCACTGTACTGAGAGCTATCCTCCCTACCCCTGTATCCCTCACTTGTACGAGAGCTATCCCCCCTACCCCTGTATTCCCTACACTTGCTAACCGGAGAGCTATTCCCCCCCTACCCCTGTATTCCCCACTTGTACTGAGGAGTTATCCCCCTACCCCTGTATTCCCTGCACTTGTACTGAGCAGCTTATCTCCCCTACCCCTGTATTCCCTCACTGTACTTGAGAAGTTTACCCCCTTACCCCTGTATTCTCTTCACTTGTACTGGAGAGCTATCCCCCCTACTCCCTGGTATTCCCCTCACTTGTATGAGAGCTTATCCCATACCCCTGTATTCCCTTCACTTGTACTGAGAGCTATTCCCCCCTACCCCTTGTATTTCCCTCACTTGTACTGGAGAGCTATCTCCCCTACCCCTGTATTCCCTCACTTGTACTGAGAGCTATCTCCCCCTACCCCTGTATTCCCTCACTTGTACTGAGAGCTATCCCCCTACCCTGTATTCCCTCACTTGTACTGAGAGCTATCTCCCTACCCCTGTATTCCCTCACTTTGTACTGAGAGCTATCCTCCCCTACCCCTGTATTCCCTCACTTGTACTGAGAGCTATCCCCCCTACCCCTGTATTCCCTCACTTGTACTGAGAGCTATCTCCCTACCCCTGTATTCCCTCACTTGTACTGAGAGCTATCCCCCTACCCTGTATTCCTCACTTGTACTGAGAGCTATCCCCCCTTACCCCTGTATTCCCTCACTTGTACTGAGAGCTATCTCCCCTACCCCTGTATTCCCTCACTTGTACTGAGAGCTATCTCCCCTACCCCTGTATTCCCTCACTTGTACTGAGAGCTATCTCCCCTACCCTGTATTCCCTCACTTGTACTGAGAAGCTATCTCCCCTACCCCTCCCTACTTGACTCCTTCTCCCCTACCCCTGTATTCCCTCACTGTACTGAGAGCTATCTCCCATACCCTGTATTCCCTCACTTGTACTGAGAGCTATCTCCCCTACCCCTGTATTCCCTCACTTGTACTGAGAGCTATACCCCCTCTGTACTTGAGAGCTATCTCCCATAACCCTGTATTCCCTCACTTGTACTGAGAGCTATCTCCCCTACCCCTGTATTCCCTCACTTGTACTGAGAGCTATCCCCCTACCCCTGTATTCCCTCACTTGTACTGAGAGCTATTCCCCCTACCCCTGTATTCCCTCACTTGTACTGAGAGCTATCCCCCCTACCCCTGTATTCCCTCACTTGTACTGAGAGCTATCCCCCTACCCCTGTATTCCCTCACTTGTACTGAGAGCTATCTCCCCTACCCCTGTATTCCCTCACTTGTACTGAGAGCTATCCCCCTACCCCTGTATTCCCTCACTTGTACTGAGAGCTATCCCCCCTACCCCTGTATTCCCTCACTTGTACTGAGAGCTATCTCCCCTAACCCTGTATTCCCTCACTTGTACTGAGAGCTATCTCCCCTACCCCTGTATTCCCACTTGTACCTGTACTGAGAGCTATCTCCCCTACCCCTGTATTCCCTCACTTGTACTGAGAGCTATCTCCCCTACCCCTGTATTCCCTCACTTGTACTGAGAGCTATCTCCCCTACCCCTGTATTCCCTCACTTGTACTGAGAGCTATCTCCCCTACCCCTGTATTCCCTCACTTGTACTGAGAGCTATCCCCCCTACCCCTGTATTCCCTCACTTGTACTGAGAGCTATCTCCCCTACCCCTGTATTCCCTCACTTGTACTGAGAGCTATCCCCCCTACCCCTGTATTCCCTCACTTGTACTGAGAGCTATCCCCCCTACCCCTGTATTCCCTCACTTGTACTGAGAGCTATCCCCCTACCCCTGTATTCCCTCACTTGTACTGAGAGCTATCTCCCCTACCCCTGTATTCCCTCACTTGTACTGAGAGCTATCTCCCCTACCCCTGTATTCCCTCACTTGTACTGAGAGCTATCTCCCCTACCCCTGTATTCCCTCACTTGTACTGAGAGCTATCTCCCCTACCCCTGTATTCCCACTTGTACTGAGAGCTATCTCCCTACCCCTGTATTCCCTCACTTGTACTGAGAGCTATCTCCCCTACCCCTGTATTCCCTCACTTGTACTGAGAGCTATCCCACCCCTACCCCTGTATTCCCTCACTTGTACTGAGAGCTATCCCCCCTACCCTGTATTCCCTCACTTGTACTGAGAGCTATCTCCCCCCCTGTATTCCCTCACTTGTACTGAGAGCTATCTCCCCTACCCCTGTATTCCCTCACTTGTACTGAGAGCTATCCCCCCTACCCCTGTATTCCCTCACTTGTACTGAGAGCTATCCCCCCTACCCCTGTATTCCCTCACTTGTACTGAGAGCTATCCCCCTACCCCTGTATTCCCTCACTTGTACTGAGAGCTATCTCCCCTACCCCTGTATTCCCTCACTTGTACTGAGAGCTATCTCCCCACCCCTGTATTCCCTCACTTGTACTGAGAGCTATCCCCCATACCCCTGTATTCCCTCACTTGTACTGAGAGCTATCCCCCTACCCCTGTATTCCCTCACTTGTACTGAGAGCTATCTCCCTACCCCTGTATTCCCTCACTTGTACTGAGAGTTATCTCCCCTACCCCTGTATTCCCTCACTTGTACTGAGAGCTATCTCCCCTACCCCTGTATTCCCTCACTTGTACTGAGAGCTATCTCCCTACCCCTGTATTCCCTCACTTGTACTGAGAGCTATCTCCCCTACCCTGTATTCCCTCACTTGTACTGAGAGCTATCCCCCTACCCCTGTATTCCCTCACTTGTACTGAGAGCTCTCTCCCCTACCCCTGTATTCCCTCACTTGTACTGAGAGCTATCCCCATACCCCTGTATTCCCTCACTTGTACTGAGAGCTATCTCCCCCTAACCCTGTTTCCCTCACTTGTACTGAGAGCTATCCCCCCTACCCCTGTATTCCCTCACTTGTACTGGAGCTATCTCCCCTACCCCTGTATTCCCTCACTTTACTGAGAGCTATCCCCCACCCTTATTCCCTCACTTGTACTGAGAGCTATCTCCCCTACCCCTGTATTCCCTCACTTGTACTGAGAGCTATCTCCCAAACCCTGTATTCCCTCACTTGTACTGAGAGCTATCCCCCCTACCCCTGTATTCCCTCACTTGTACTGAGAGCTATCCCCCTACCCCTGTATTCCCTCACTTGTACTGAGAGCTATCCCCCCTACCCCTGTATTCCCTCACTTGTACTGAGAGCTATCCCCCTACCCCTGTATTCCCTCACTTGTACTGAGAGCTATCCCCCCTACCCCTGTATTCCCTCACTTGTACTGAGAGCTATCCCCCTACCCCTGTATTCCCTCACTTGTACTGAGAGCTATCCCCCTACCCCTGTATTCCCTCACTTGTACTGAGAGCTATCTCCCCTACCCTGTATTCCCTCACTTGTACTGAGAGTATCTACCCCTCCCCACTGTACTCCCCTACCCCTGTATTCCCTCACTTGTACTGAGAGCTATCCCCCTAACCCTGTATTCCCTCACTTGTACTGAGAGCTATCCCCCTACCCCTGTATTCCCTCACTTGTACTGAGAGCTATCCCCCCTACCCCTGTATTCCCTCACTTGTACTGAGAGCTATCTCCCCTACCCCGTGTATTCCCTCACTTGTACTGAGAGCTATCCCCCCTACCCCTGTATTCCCTCACTTGTACTGAGAGCTATCTCCCATACCCCTGTATTCCCTCACTGTACTGAGAGCTATCCCCCCTACCCCTGTATTCCTCACTTGTACTGAGAGCTATCCCCCTACCCCTGTATTCCCTCACTTGTACTGAGAGCTATCTCCCATACCCCTGTATTCCCTCCACTTGTACTGAGAGCTATCTCCCCTACCCCTGTATTCCCTCACTTGTACTGAGAGCTATCTCCCCTACCCCTGTATTCCCTCACTTGTACTGAGAGCTATCCCCCTACCCCTGTATTCCCTCACTTGTACTGAGAGCTATCTCCCTACCCCTGTATTCCCTCACTTGTACTGAGAGCTATCTCCCCTACCTCTGTATTCCCTCACTTGTACTGAGAGCTATCTCCCCTACCCCTGTATTCCCTCACTTGTACTGAGAGCTATCTCCCCTACCCCTGTATTCCCTCACTTGTACTGAGAGCTATCTCCCCTACCCCTGTATTCCCTCACTTGTACTGAGAGCTATCTCCCATACCCCTGTATTCCCTCACTTGTACTGAGAGCTATCCCCCCCTACCCCTGTATTCCCTCACTTGTACTGAGAGCTATCTCCCCTACCCCTGTATTCCCTCACTTGTACTGAGAGCTATCCCCTACCCCTGTATTCCCTCACTTGTACTGAGAGCTATCCCCCTACCCCTGTATTCCCTCACTTGTACTGAGAGCTATCCCCCCTACCCCTGTATTCCCTCACTTGTACTGAGAGCTATCCCGCCTACCCCTGTATTCCCTCACTTGTACTGAGACTATCCCCTACCCTGTATCCTCACTGTACTGAGGCTATCCCCCTACCCTGTATTCCCTCACTTGTACTGAAGCTATCCCCCTTACCCCTGTATTCCCTCACTGTACTGAGAGCTATCCCCCCTACCCCTGTATTCCCTCACTTGTACTGAGAGCTATCTCCCCTACCCCTGTATTCCCTCACTTGTACTGAGAGCTATCTTCCCCTACCCCTGTATTCCCTCAACTTGTACTGAGAGCTATCTCCCCTACCCCTGTATTCCCTCACTTGTACTGAGAGCTATCCCCCTACCCCTGTATTCCTCACTTGTAACTGAGAGCTATCCCCCCCTTTACCCCCCTGTATTCCCTCACTTGTACTGAGAGCTATCCCCTAACCCTGTATTCCCTCACTTGTACTGAGAGCTATCTCCCCTACCCCTGTATTCCCTCACTTGTACTGAGAGCTTATCCCCCTACCCCTGTATTCCTCACTTGTACTGAGAGCTATCCCCCTACCCCTGTATTCCCTCACTTGTACTGAGAGCTATCCCCCTACCCCTGTATTCCCTCACTTGTACTGAGAGCTATCCCCCTACCCCTGTATTCCCTCACTTGTACTGAGAGCTATCTCCCCTACCCCTGTATTCCCTCACTTGTACTGAGAGCTATCTCCCCCTACCCCTGTATTCCCTCACTTGTACTGAGAGCTATCCCCCTTACCCCTGTATTCCCTCACTTGTACTGAGAGCTATCTCCCCTACCCCTGTATTCCCTCACTTGTACTGAGAGCTATCTCCCCTACCCCTGTATTCCCTCACTTGTACTGAGAGCTATCTCCCCTACCCCTGTATCCCTCACTTGTACTGAGAGCTATCTCCCCTACCCCTGTATTCCCTCACTTGTACTGAGAGCTATCCCCCTACCCCTGTATTCCCTCACTTGTACTGAAAAGCTATCCCCCTACCCCTGTATTCCCTCACCTGTACTGAGAGCTATCTCCCCTACCCCTGTATTCCCTCACTTGTACTGAGAGCTATCTCCCCTACCCCTGTATTCCCTCACTTGTACTGAGAGCTATCCCCCCTACCCCTGTATTCCCTCACTTGTACTGAGAGCTATCCCCCTACCCCTGTATTCCCTCACTTGTAATGAGAGTTATCTCCCCTACCCCTGTATCCCTCACTTGTACTGAGAGCTATCTCCCCTACCCCTTTATTCCCTCACGTGTACTGAGAGCTATCTCCCCTACCCCTGTATTCCCTCACTTGTACTGAGAGCTATCTCCCCTACCCCTGTATTCCCTCACTTGTACTGAGAGCTATCCCCCCTACCCCTGTATTCCCTCACTTGTACTGAGAGCTATCTCCCCTACCCCTGTATTCCCTCACTTGTACTGAGAGTTATCTCCCCTACCCCTGTATTCCCTCACTTGTACTGAGAGCTATCTCCCCTACCCCTGTATTCCCTCATTTGTACTGAGAGCTATCTCCCCTACCCCTGTATTCCCTCACTTGTACTGAGAGCTATCCCTCCTACCCCTGTATTCCCTCACTTGTACTGAGAGCTATCTCCCCTACCCCTGTATTCCCTCACTTGTACTGAGAGCTATCTCCCCTACCCCTGTATTCCCTCACTTGTACTGAGAACTATCTCCCATACCCCTGTATTCCCTCACTTGTACTGAGAGCTATCTCCCATAACCCTGTATTCCCTCACTTGTACTGAGAGCTATCCCCCCTACCCCTGTATTCCCTCACTTGTACTGAGAGTTATCTCCCCTACCCCTGTATTCCCTCACTTGTACTGAGAGCTATCTCCCATAACCCTGTATTCCCTCACTTGTACTGAGAGCTATCTCCCATAACCCTGTACTCCCTCACTTGTACTGAGAGCTATCTCCCATAACCCTGTATTCCCTCACTTGTACTGAGAGCTATCCCCCCTACCCCTGTATTCCCTCACTTGTACTGAGAGCTATCCCCCCTACCCCTGTATTCCCTCACTTGTACTGAGAGCTATCTCCCCTACCCCTGTATTCCCTCACTTGTACTGAGAGCTATCCCCCCTACCCCTGTATTCCCTCACTTTTACTGAGAGCTATCTCCCCTACCCCTGTATTCCCTCACTTGTACTGAGAGCTATCTCCCCTACCCCTGTATTCCCTCACTTGTACTGAGAGCTATCCCCCCTACCCCTGTATTCCCTCACTTGTACTGAGAGTTATCTCCCCTACCCCTGTATTCCCTCACTTGTACTGAGAGCTATCTCCCCTACCCCTTTATTCCCTCACGTGTACTGAGAGCTATCTCCCCTACCCCTGTATTCCCTCACTTGTACTGAGAGCTATCTCCCCTACCCCTGTATTCCCTCACTTGTACTGAGAGCTATCCCCCCTACCCCTGTATTCCCTCACTTGTACTGAGAGTTATCTCCCCTACCCCTGTATTCCCTCACTTGTACTGAGAGCTATCTCCCCTACCCCTGTATTCCCTCACTTGTACTGAGAGCTATCTCCCCTACCCCTGTATTCCCTCACTTGTACTGAGAGCTATCCCTCCTACCCCTGTATTCCCTCACTTGTACTGAGAGCTATCTCCCCTACCCCTGTATTCCCTCACTTGTACTGAGAGCTATCCCTCCTACCCCTGTATTCCCTCACTTGTACTGAGAGCTATCTCCCCTACCCCTGTATTCCCTCACTTGTACTGAGAGCTATCTCCCCTACCCCTGTATTCCCTCACTTGTACTGAGAACTATCTCCCATACCCCTGTATTCCCTCACTTGTACTGAGAGCTATCTCCCATAACCCTGTATTCCCTCACTTGTACTGAGAGCTATCCCCCCTACCCCTGTATTCCCTCACTTGTACTGAGAGTTATCTCCCCTACCCCTGTATTCCCTCACTTGTACTGAGAGCTATCTCCCATAACCCTGTATTCCCTCACTTGTACTGAGAGCTATCTCCCATAACCCTGTATTCCCTCACTTGTACTGAGAGCTATCTCCCATAACCCTGTATTCCCTCACTTGTACTGAGAGCTATCCCCCTACCCCTGTATTCCCTCACTTGTACTGAGAGCTATCCCCCCTACCCCTGTATTCCCTCACTTGTACTGAGAGCTATCCCCCCTACCCCTGTATTCCCTCACTTGTACTGAGAGCTATCCCCCCTACCCCTGTATTTCCTCACTTGCTAAATACCCACCCAGCCCCTTCTTGAAGCTATTGTAAGAAGCACTGGGAGACTAGTGCTTGTTCCTACCTCTAAGTGCGCTGGTCCCCATCTCAAGGCAGGTTTTAACATTCAAAAGTGGTGTCTGAACATGGTGAGACAAAATATAAAACCTTGCTGGCTGCATCTGTGTACTGTTTAAACAAAGTTTCTGTGTACTAACAAAGTTCTCCTTAAAAATGATAAAATAATGTATATCTACCAATAAAGGCTGTGATTGATTATTTGGTAGCCCAATGTGGACTGGCAGACTACAGGAGGCTTCTTATTTTTTTTACAGTTCACATTGTCACATGATCTCATTTAACATTTGTCTAAAGATTTTAAGAACCTTGAAATACTTATTTGCTTATTACAGAGGAATCCCTATGCTGCCATTGTTTTATGGTATCTCTCTGTACAGGCTATGAGCAAACTTAGGGGGCTGTTCCTGCTGAATTGTGCTTAGTACAGAGGAATCCCTATGCTGCCATTGTTTTATGGTATCTCTCTGTACAGGCTATGAGCAAACTTAGGGGGCTGTTCCTGCTGAATTGTGCTTAGTACAGGGGAATCCCTATGTGCCATAGTTTTATGGTATCTCTCTGTACAGGCTATGAGCAAACTTAGGGGGCTGTTCCTGCTGAATTGTGCTTAGTACAGAGGAATCCCTATGCTGCCATTGTTTTATGGTATCTCTCTGTACAGGCTATGAGCAAACTTAGGGGGCTGTTCCTGCTGAATTGTGCTTAGTACAGGGGAATCCCTATGTGCCATTGTTTTATGGTATCTCTCTGTACAGGCTATGAGCAAACTTAGGGGGCTGTTCCTGCTGAATTGTGCTTAGTACAGAGGAATCCCTATGCTGCCATTGTTTTATGGTATCTCTCTGTACAGGCTATGAGCAAACTTAGGGGGCTGTTCCTGCTGAATTGTGCTTAGTACAGAGGAATCCCTATGCTGCCATAGTTTTATGGTATCTCTCTGTACAGGCTATGGGCAAACTTAGGGGGCTGTTCCTGCTGAATTGTGCTTAGTACAGAGGAATCCCTATGTGCCATAGTTTTATGGTATCTCTCTGTACAGGCTATGGGCAAACTTAGGGGGCTGTTCCTGCTGAATTGTGCTTAGTACAGGGGAATCCCTATGCTGCCATTGTTTTATGGTATCTCTCTGTACAGGCTATGAGCAAACTTAGGGGGCTGTTCCTGCTGAATTGTGCTTAGTACAGGGGAATCCCTATGTGCCATAGTTTTATGGTATCTCTCTGTACAGGCTATGAGCACACTTAGGGGGCTGTTCCTGCTGAATTGTGCTTAGTACAGGGGAATCCCTATGTGCCATAGTTTTATGGTATCTCTCTGTACAGGCTATGGGCAAACTTAGGGGGCTGTTCCTGCTGAATTGTGCTTAGTACAGAGGAATCCCTATGTGCCATAGTTTTATGGTATCTCTCTGTACAGGCTATGAGCAAACTTAGGGGGCTGTTCCTGCTGAATTGTGCATAATACAGGGCAATACCTAAAGTGCCATAATGGTTTCTCTTTGTACAGGGTATGTAAGCAATTCTGCTATAATAATAGGCTATGAAAGGTGGTAGGGAAAGGCTAGCCAGAGAAAGAGACAATGGCAGCGTGGGCCAAAACTGCAAGATGAAACAATTAAAGCTTTGTAGAAACACCGGAGAACAAAGCAGGGCAGGAGCAATTAAACACCTTGATAAATGCATTAGCAAACTAGAAAAGAAAACGTTGAAATGTACAGTGGCCCTTTAAACTCCCATCGACTGAAATGTAATTAAATAGTTCTGGAAAACGAAATAACAATAAAAAAAAACAACTATATTCTGTCATCACAAAAGCTTAATTGTCTCAGACTCATTGAGAAATACATGCCCTTTGTATCCGTATATCCATACACGCAAATGAGTTATACGAATTGGAGAACGGCGAGTAATTCTCAGAATAGATGATTAGCCGAGGAATCATTTAGATGGAAATTCCACCTTGGGAATATATTAGCGCCATAAAGCAACGACACTGTATATTTTAATTAACCTTTAGGTAAGAATGAAATCAGTGGATGGATTTATCCTTCGTATTATTATTAGCGTCGGCCATGAATCCATGGAACCCAAGCCTGTAATTGCCTGTATATTTACTGCCATTCTTGGTGCCAAGTTTCAGACACTTGCGGGCGAAGGTATTGTATATACTCGAGTATAAGCCTAGTTTTTCAGCACCCAAAATGCCCTGAAAAAGTCACCCTCGGCTTATACTCGAGTCGGGTGTCATGGGTCCCCCCAGACTAGCAACCTCTCTCCTTTGTGTGCAAATTACGCCCCCCGCAACCAGACCCTCCAGTGCCCTGGCCTAGGCTCCCACTAGCAATACTTATTCCCCCTTACATCCCTCCGGGACTGGGTCTGCTGCCAGTTTGCCAATGTGCAATGAGCATGGGGTAGTACTCATATTGTTTTTGTTGACCCTCTTCTCCGCTTACAGAGCTATTTTACTGTTTTTCTTTGAAATAAATATTGAAAAACATATACCCCACTGATGCCTCAATTAATGTAATTTTATTGGTATTTATTTTGATTGAAACTTAGCAGTAGCGGTTGCATTTCCCACCCTAGGCTTATACTCGAGTCAATACGTTTTTCCAGTTTTCTTAGGTAAAATTAGGTACCTCGGCTTATATTCGGATCGGCTTATACTCGAGTTTTTGAGTTGCCAATTTGTGATCACAACTGGAAAATCAATAAATGTGTCCCTAGTCTAAAGGCTGCCATACACGGGCCGATTGTAGCTGCCGATATGGGTCCCTTGGACTGATTCGTGCAATGGGTGCAATGGGTACATTGCCCAGGATGGTTCTGGCACAGACCAGGATAGCAACGTTTCAGGTCTACATTGACCCTTTGCCAAGATAATTGACTTCTTACCTGTTCCTGACACTGATTTCTACCTTGCCTGTGTTTTGACCAAGATTCTACCCTTATCTGTACTGCCCTATTTGGATCTAAAGGTCCCCGATTAGCTGCCGAATCGGTCCAAGGGACCGATATCGGCAGCTACTATTGGCCCGTGTATGGGCAGAACTGAGTGGCCTGGCCGACCGATATCTGGCCTGAAATCGGCCAGGTTAGAAAATCCAGTCGGATCGGGGACAGATGCGGTCCCCAAATCGACTGCCCCATGGCCGCAAATGTAATTAGATTTTTTTACTTGCTACCCGATATCGCCCACCCGTAGGTGGGGATATCAGGTGAAGATCCGCTCGCTTGGCGACATCGCCAAGCGAGCGGATCTTTTAGTGTATGGCAGGGATCCCCAACCTTTTATACCCGTGAGCCACATTTAAATGGAAAAAGTGTTGGTGAGCAACACAAGCATGAAAAAGGTTCCTGGTGGTGCCAATAAGAGCTATAATTGGCTATTTAATAGACCCTATATGAACCGGCAGCCTACAGAAGGCTCTGTTTGGCATTATATTGGATTTTTATGCAACCAAAACTTGCCTCCAAGCCAAGAATTCAACAATGAGCACCTTCTTTGGGGCCACCGGAAGCAACATCCAAGGGGTTGGGGAGCAACATGTTGCTCACGAGCCACTGGTTGGGGACCACTAGTGTATGGGCACCTTTACTCTAATGTGTTCAGGTTCTCCCTGTCGATCTGCAGCAGAAAGTTCTGAATCCCCATAAGGTCAGAGAAGACCAGTCCCAGCAAGACTCTCCTGCTCCCCAAAAGGTGCAATCTCCTGGCAGTTCCAGGGTTCGCATCTCACAGAACATGTCGTATTTTATTACCATACTGCCAAGTAGTGATGAGTGAAACTGACCCATTTGGGTCTTTGGATGAACATAATCCTGTTAAATACCTATATAGGAACAACATCATCTTGCCATAGTTTCAGAATACAGAATATAAGGCCCTGCTCACTACTAGTAGTATTAAGGTCTACACGTGAAGATTCGCTTGCTCGGGAAGATCGCCAAGTGAGCTGATCTTCACCCGATATCCCCACCTACTGGTGGGCGATATCGGGGAACGCGTAGGCTAATTCGATCATTTGGCCCTGGGGCCAAACGATCAAATTATATTGGCGGAAAAGGGGCAGTCGGTTCGGAGACCACATCAACGAGCCGATGCGGTCCCCAATCTGACTGAATCTTTTAACCTGCCCAATCGATATCAAGGACGATTTCAGGCCAGATATCGGTCAGGCAGGCCCGTCGTTTTTGGCCCATACACGGGCCGATAAGCTGCCGAATCTGTCCAAGGGACCCATATCAGCAGCTACAATCGGCCCCGTGTATGGGGACCTTTAGTCTTACTGGTTAATGGAAAAGGAGTTCTTGCTTAAGTTATTGCCTTTATTCGCTTCCAATACAGATCAAAAGCTGCGGTTTGATTATATCAGTGACCATATGAATACTGATATCACTGATGATGTACCGAGATAGGCATAAGCACATTATTGGCCATAAATGCATAGAATATTGATCTATGAGTGTATAACCCCTTTAGATTCAGAAGGCCACAGTGCGGTTCCCCTACACGTGGGATACATACTGTATCCATCAATCTCCATAGAAAATCTGATTTTTCTTTATTTTGTTCCCCCCCATCTCTTAGTCCCCAAACCTAAATACTGTCAGTTCCTCTCCCTCTGAATTGACAACAACGGATAAATCATGGCATTAGACGTCATTTATGTCTTTGTTACGTTCTGCGGAGATTTTCCCCTAACACATTGTTTGTTTGTAGAATCAGGGTATCCGTTGCCTGGGTTGTCGAGTCTGACTATCGTGTTGCTAATCGAGTCTGACAGCCATATTGAATTCCGCAGATCTAATCCACTGTTTAATCCTAACAAATGATATCTTTCTCACCGTGGCCCCGGGAATGCTTACACGTTTCAACCACCGCGGTTTGCAGCAAGGTCCCTAAGCAAATGTACTTTTAAATTACATATACGCTCGGAATGGAAACATAGAGGGTTATTTTTTTAACAATGATGCCAACATTTCAAGTCATATTATCAACTGTTCCGTGCTATTCAGAATTCAGCATGTAGTTAATACGTGTTATTTGGTTGTAATGCCACTCCGAGCAGCAGCCCATAATGCTCCTCTCTCATATAGGGACTTAATGCATTTATTATAATCCTCCGGTGCAATCATACCTCAAAAAAGCTTAATAGCCCCGGATCAACTAATTATTTACTATCAAGCTTGGCAAAACCAATTCTTGAGGTGTGATTGCACCGGAGGATTATATTAAATGCATTAAGAACATATTAGGGTATTAGCGCTATTTAGGAAAGGTATTTTATTCAGTTAATTTCTTCTGCTTTCCACATTAAAGGGCACGTTCATCAGAACAAAATGACTGAAAACTGAGCCTATATATCAGTGTTTTTCAACCTTTTTTGGGCAAAGGCACACTTGTTTCATGAAAAAAATCACGAGGCACACCACCATTAGAAAATGTTAAAAAATTTAACTCTGTGCCCAGCAGCAGTGCCCCCCTAGTACATTGGTGCCAAGAGCAGTGCCCCCCTAGTACATTGGTGCCCAGCAGCAGTGCCCCCCTAGTACATTGGTGCCAAGAGCAGTGCCCCCCTAGTACATTGGTGCCCAGCAGCAGTGCCCCCCTAGTACATTGGTGCCAAGAGCAGTGCCCCCCTAGTACATTGGTGCCCAGCAGCAGTGCCCCCCAGTACATTGGTGCCAAGAGCAGTGCCCCCCTAGTACATTGGTGCCCAGCAGCAGTGCCCCCCAGTACATTGGTGCCAAGAGCAGTGCCCCCCTAGTACATTGGTGCCCAGCAGCAGTGCCCCCCAGTACATTGGTGCCAAGAGCCAGCCCTCCTAGTACATTGGTGCCCAGCAGCAGTGCCCCCATAAGTCAGTGTGCCCGTGGCCCCCCCTAATACATTGGTGCCCAGCAGCATTTTACTCTTTGGCGGCTTCAGCAGCATCTTCCCCTCACGCGCGCCGCCTCTGCACTTCTGCCTACACGCGACCGCACACAGGCCCTTTTATAACGTTGCGCCCCGTGCGTACTGACGTCACCCGTACACACGGGGCGCAACCAATGACAGGGCCCGGATTTTTTTTTGAAAGTAAAAATTGCGGCCCTGCCTACGGCACACCAGGCAACATCTCGCGGCACACTAGTGTGCCGCGGAACAGCGGTTGAAAAACGCTGCTATATATAAAGCTGGGATTGTGTAAATTCGAACAATGAAGAGTTCAGTCATTTGACCTGTGTTTTATTCTAACACGGTGAATGTTTCATATTATTATTAATACAATTATCAGCATTATTATTATTATTATTATTTGCTCTCTAGTTAAGGATTTCTTTCTGCCCTGTAATTTAAACTAATTCTTTATTGAAGTGGTAAAAAGCAGCGGATCTTCAATAATATTATTAATAACCATATTATTACAGGTATGGGATCCCTTATCCGGAAACCCGTTATCCAGAAAGCTCAGAATTACGGAAAGGCCGTAATAAGGGGTAATTATATCTTAGTTGGGATCAAGTACAGGTACTGTTTTATTATTACAGAGAAAAGGGAATAATTTAACCATTAAATAAACCCAATAGGGCTGTTCTGCCCCCAATAAGGGGTAATTATATCTTAGTTGGGATCAAGTACAGGTACTGTTTTATTATTACAGAGAAAAGGGAATAATTTAACCATGAAATAAACCCAATAGGGCTGTTCTGCCCCAATAAGGGGTAATTATATCTTAGTTGGGATCAAGTACAGGTACTGTTTTATTATTACAGAGAAAAGGGAATCATTTAACCATTAAATAAACCCAATAGGGCTGTTCTGCCCCCAATAAGGGGTAATTATATCTTAGTTGGGATCAAGTACAGGTACTGTTTTATTATTACAGAGAAAAGGGAATCATTTAACCATTAAATAAACCCAATAGGGCTGTTCTGCCCCAATAAGGGGTAATTATATCTTAGTTGGGATCAAGTACAGGTACTGTTTTATTATTACAGAGAAAAGGGAATCATTTAACCATTAAATAAACCCAATAGGGCTGTTCTGCCCCCAATAAGGGGTAATTATATCTTAGTTGGGATCAAGTACAGGTACTGTTTTATTATTACAGAGAAAAGGGAATCATTTAACCATTAAATAAACCCAATAGGGCTGTTCTGCCCCCAATAAGGGGTAATTATATCTTAGTTGGGATCAAGTACAGGTACTGTTTTATTATTACAGAGAAAAGGGAATCATTTAACCATGAAATAAACCCAATAGGGCTGTTCTGCCCCAATAAGGGGTAATTATATCTTAGTTGGGATCAAGTACAGGTACTGTTTTATTATTACAGAGAAAAGGGAATCATTTAACCATGAAATAAACCCAATAGGGCTGTTCTGCCCCAATAAGGGGTAATTATATCTTAGTTGGGATCAAGTACAGGTACTGTTTTATTATTACAGAGAAAAGGGAATCATTTAACCATGAAATAAACCCAATAGGGCTGTTCTGCCCCAATAAGGGGTAATTATATCTTAGTTGGGATCAAGTACAGGTACTGTTTTATTATTACAGAGAAAAGGGAATCATTTAACCATGAAATAAACCCAATAGGGCTGTTCTGCCCCCAATAAGGGGTAATTATATCTTAGTTGGGATCAAGTACAGGTACTGTTTTATTATTACAGAGAAAAGGGAATCATTTAACCATGAAATAAACCCAATAGGGCTGTTCTGCCCCCAATAAGGGGTAATTATATCTTAGTTGGGATCAAGTACAGGTACTGTTTTATTATTACAGAGAAAAGGGAATCATTTAACCATTAAATAAACCCAATAGGGCTGTTCTGCCCCCAATAAGGGGTAATTATATCTTAGTTGGGATCAAGTACAGGTACTGTTTTATTATTACAGAGAAAAGGGAATCATTTAACCATTAAATAAACCCAATAGGGCTGTTCTGCCCCAATAAGGGGTAATTATATCTTAGTTGGGATCAAGTACAGGTACTGTTTTATTATTACAGAGAAAAGGGAATCATTTAACCATTAAATAAACCCAATAGGGCTGTTCTGCCCCCAATAAGGGGTAATTATATCTTAGTTGGGATCAAGTACAGGTACTGTTTTATTATTACAGAGAAAAGGGAATCATTTAATAGTAAAGTTTATTAAACACAAAAGAATTAACGCGATGCACTATTCTGACCTCAGAGACTGCAACAGCCAAAGCCCTTTGGCATTTATATTCCTGCTTTCGGTGGAAATAGGACTTAAAACTGGAAGGATTTGTAGCTGACACTCTATAGATGCTGCTCTCAAATTTTGACAAATCCTATCTTGAGCCAAGAAGAGAAACAGATATTGATCCTAAGTGCACCTAATTCATCTCTGCTCTTGTAATCCCACAAGAAATACCTTCAATGTCCAACGAGCGTTCAATATTTTTTCCATCTTGTAAAATAAACAGCATTTTATTGTTGTTGTGTCGGCCACAACAAAGTCAACACTGCCCTGATTTTGGTCAACGTAGACTTTAATTATCAATAAATATACAAACTAAAACCTTAATAAATGACTTGGGTTCAACCGATTTACAAAAGAAATGGCAGAAAACGCAACTGTTTTTGCTTTGGTGCTAATCATTTTCTGGCTGCAGCTTCTGTTCTGAGCGGCTTTGAAAATCCATATTATCATCTGAAGCCTATATAGGCTGGATCTAAGCTTCAGCAAAGTCTCTTCATCAATAAAAAGAAGTGGAAGGATATTGGTCCCGAGAAGACTATAATATCATTATATTACTCCGGGATATTTGCTCTCCGCGTTCGATATGGTAATGAAATTCAGAAGGTCTCGGTAAATTAAACTCTTATAAGGAGATAAGATGTCCTCAAAAAATACAGGTCTATAGGTTTAAAAATAAACTAAATAAAAATGAATAACAGCAAAGCGACAGTAGACACTGACAGTTCTGTGCCTATTTTGACGTGACCGCGCCAAACTAAATTTGGCATGACTGTGACTTTTTTTGAAGCGCAACAATTTTTTCTGCGGGGGATTTTCTCTGAAGTTTTGCAAAACAATTCGCCAATGGCAAAATGCGGAAATTCGCTATCAAATCTGTGCCTGGCGAAAAAATTTGCTCATCACTACCCCTAACTCGACAATCATTGTCATAGGGCAAATACCACTGGCTAGATTGTAAAATAATACTTATAGCGTCACATGGTGTTTTGACTTTAGTCAGGATTCAATCACTGCTTGTCATGTTTTTGGCCACGTGCATTTGCCTCTTGGGAGGCATTTTGGGCTGATCCTGACTAATTCTCTTGTCTGTTTTCTGGTATTCTCTCCCTTTCCTCCGCCCACCTCATTATCTTCATGTGTTTCCCATCTTCTAATCTTGACCCTTTATAAGCCTGTCCCTGACCATTGCCCCTTGCTTGGTCATTAAGCTGTTTCCTGTGACTCTGCCGCTGTTTCCCTTGTTCCTGTGGTTATTCTCATGACCCCCTTCTGGTTCCAAGCTCCAGTTCCATGTCTTGTTCCTGCCCTTGCCCTGTTCCTGTTCTCTGGTGCCCATCCTTGTTTGGTTCTGATTCCTCGGTTCTGACCTTGGCCTGTCCTCGACCTGCCATTTCAACTATTCAGTGTGTGTATATCCATAGTGTGCACTGTTACCTACTTCACTACGTTCATTAAAGTTCCTTTCACTAATCATCATGGCCTCTGACACCAGTTCTGTGGTATATGGTTACACTCCGGGTTACCCAGTCATCAGGCTCCCAACTTCCTATTACTCCATGGCGTCTCCTCAGGGAGATTGTGACAATAAGAGACACCACATACTGTAGGTCAGTGATCCCCAACCAGTGGCTCCGGGGCAACATGTTGCGCCCCAACCCCTTGGGTGTTGCTCTCAGTGCCCCCAAACCAGGGAGTTATTTTTGAATTCCTGACTTGGGGGCAAGTTTTGGTTGAATAAAAACAAGATTTCCTACCAAATAAAGCCCCCTGTAAGCTGATAGGGTGCATAGAGGCCACTAATAGCCAATCACAGCCCTTATTTGGCTCCTCCATGAACTTTTATGGTGCTTGTGTTGCTCCCCAAGTCTTTTTACATTTGACTGTGGCTCACGAGTAAGGTTGGGGATCCCTGCTGTAGGTAGTAAGTGACCCCATATTAAACCAATCAGGATGCTCCCCTGGAAAGATGAGGATGAAATACAAATGAGAGTTCAAGGGGACCCTAAAAAATAATTCCAAATTATTTTCTATTGTTCAATATAAAAGTGTTGATGTATTGTTGAGTAAATTGGTACTTTTGATATAAATGAAGGAATTATAAAGGCTGGGGTTTGCCTTAACTGGTTTCTTCCACCATCATAAATTATTATTTTATCAATTTAAAATGTAATTAAATGTAATTTAAATTGAAAATGGAATTGTATTTATTTTGTTTAATTATTATATTAATTATTTAACTCTTGTTCTTGGCAAAAAGAAGATGTGGACAGATTCACTCATCACTAGTAGGAGGTCTACAGAGCCACACTGCACATGTGTGTACCATTAGGTACTGTATACATTACATAACTGTTTGTGTTCTTATTGCAAAAGACAAATATTTTGGACTTGTGGCCAAAATCTAAATAACCTCAACTGTCTTTGTTCACAGCAGGGTCGGACTGGGCCACCGGGAAAAAATCCGGTGGCCTCTGGCCTAGAGCCGACCCTTGCCGACTCTTCCCCAGCCAACGGTGCTCTCCCCTGACGCATTAAACTTAATCGTGATTAGGGGAGGACATTGGGCGGGGGCCCCTGTGGGGGGTGAGGGAGGCTCAGAAGGGGCCCCTAGGGGGTGCAGGGGACACAGTTGGCGGGGGCACCTGCAGGGCCCCTGGGGAGTTTGCCCAGTTGGCCCTGGACCCCCCAGTCCGACCCTGGTTCACAGTGCCAAAAGCCTCTCCACTTGCCCAAAAACTAAAACTAAAGTTCAGCCAAGGATACTTTGTACATTGCTTTCTACTGAATGTGTATATGTTTGATATTGTATTGCTTAGCGATGTGTTGATCAGTCAAGTACATATTATTCTGTATTTAATATTCACGCCGCCGATGTCCCCTTACCTCTATAACTTTGCCACTCGGCACAGGGCAAATCATGCTGGAGGCAAGTTATTAGTTGTTTTCAGCTTTAGTTTCTGGACAGATAATGCTTTTATGCACAATACAGAATTTATACAACAATTGCAGTTTCTTTCTTTTGAGGTGTCAGAGACTTCCCCGGGCTCAGTTTCAAAGGAGGCGCCTGGGGCAAACAGAACATCGTACATACAAGTTTGAAAAAGGTTTCACAGTAATGGATGAAAAGTCAATGCATTGCAAAATTTGTTTGTAGAACAATATGCTTTATTTCCTACTTGATACACTTTATATGGCTAAGTTTTAACTTCAGTAAATGGGTATTTAGTGGGGTTTGTGCTGACCACGGATACATTTTTGCTTCCCCTTGGCCAAACACATTCAAGTTCTGTTCCAGCCAAAGCCCATTTCTCAACATTCTCGTTTTTGTGGTTCTAGAAGTTTTTAAAACCGTGGTTAAACTCACTTTCTTCTTCGTCCCTTCCATGTCAGTACGCATCGGGCAGTATTGCCCCCACAGCTAGGAGGTAGGACCTATATACCAAAGCCAATCAAAATTAGCCCTTACCTATAAGACCATGTGACTTCCTCCTCACCACTGTTATTTTTTGTCCTACTGAACAGGAGGTAGGATCTCCCTCCTCACCATTTTGTGATTTCACAGTTTGATTTTGTTTTTGTCATTTTATTTATTTATTTTATTTTTTACCTCTGTGTATACATAGAGGGATGATTCCCAGGTAATGGAGAAGATTTTACCTGATGCCCCAATAAGTAAAGTAATCAAACTTTCACCTATTGGGAAGAAATGCAGGTGTGGGCATACCCATGGTCCTAGCCTTGTGCTAAAATAGCCCCCTGCTCTATTCCCATGTTTGCACAGTATGCAAACAGCTGCTTAGTGGGAAAGTATACAGGCGTGGGTATTTCCACATTCCTGCCTGTGATCAATTGAGTCTCCTTTTTCCTATGGTGTTTTGAGCCTTTGAAGACATTTCGGACTAAAGGGCCATGGGTATGGATATGGGCTAGTGATAACTTAGCCTGAATCTGGTGAGTATGAACCTTCAGTCTCCACTGTGTGTTTGAAATGCTCAGTGCACTGAGAGGCCTGCATACTAATGAGCTAATTATGTCCCTCAGCTGAAGGCTGTCTGGGTTCCTGTGGGAGTTGCCATGCTGCTGACTACTCACTGCTATCTGGTAAGGCTCCTTTAGGGCACTTTGCTATTGATATCTTTAGTGTTTTTACTGTAAGCCTGAGTCCTCTGTGCAGACACAGCAGGTATGGGTGCAGGTATGGGTGCTCGTATGTGTGCTCATTTACACCAGGTGCTTCCAAGACTGTTCTAGGAGTTGCACTGCTGTAGCAGTATGGTATCTCCTTTTCTTACGGGGAGTCTGCACCTTATAACCAGCCTTTCTCCAGGGTTCTGACTGGAGTTTGCATTTTGCCTACAAGCCAATTTTATCCTGTAAGGTGTTTGTGTGCTTCTAGGCCTCCTTGCTATTGCTGTTTCATATTGTTAGCCTTTCTTGGTGAGTCGAGTCTACCATGCAAACTCTGCAGGTATTGGGGCTCATTATTACACTGGGTACATCCAGACTGGCTGGGAGTTGCACTGCTGTAGCAGTATGGTATCTCCTTTTCTCGCAGGGAGTCTGAACCTTATAACCAGCCTTTCTCCACGGTTCTGACTGGAGTTTGCATTTTGCCTACAAGCCAATTTTATCCTGTAAGGTGTTTGTATGCTTCTAGGCCTCCTTGCTATTGCTGTTTTATATTCTTAGCTTTTCTATGTGAGTCTACCATGCTGACTCTGCAGGTATGGGAGCTCATTATTACACCAGGTGTGCCCAGACTGGCTGGGAGTTGCACTGCTGTAGCAGTATGGTATCTCCTTTTCTCACAGGGAGTCTGCACCTTTTCACCAGTCTTTCTCCAGGGTTCTGACTGGAGTTTGCCTTTACCTACAAGCCAGTGTTATCTTGTTAGGTGCTTGTATGCTTCTTGGGCTCCTTGTTATTGCTATTTCATATATGTAGAATTCCTTGTGAGTCAAATCTCCTGTGCAGACACAGCAGGTATAGCAGCTCTTATTTCATCAGGGGCTTCCTGGTTTAACTGGGGTTTCTGCTGTGGCAGTGTTGTACCTTTTCCTGCTTATTTTATTTCTGCAGGCCCTGGTTGGGTCTTTGGCTTAAAAGGCAGTTTTTTCCTACCAGGTATGAACAGAGTTGTAGTTCAACAACTCCTTTTTCTTTCTGGTGTGTTTACAGGTATATTTCTGTCTGCTAGCATGATAGGAGCCAACATTAGTAAATGTTTGATTGCTCTGTGACTGTCATTTTGCATGACTGCCGGCTTATGCTATGACCTTTGCTTACGTGCCTGTTGGTCGTTGTCCTGGTTATGGCCTTTTGTCAGTGTGACCGCTGTTCTTGGTCCCTGTTAGCCAGTTTTTTGCTATGTCTCTGGCTTGCATGACTGATGTTCCTTGTTTGGGCTTTGCCTTGTGTGCCTGTTGACCCTGGCCGTGATTATTGTTTTGGTTTGCTTGGCCGTTGGTTCTGTCTATGGCCTTTGCCTCACTTGGCTGCAGTTCCTGCTTATGGCCTCCGGCTCATCTGTCTACTGCCTCTGACCCCTGGCATCAGACTTTCTGCTATAGCCTTGACTTGCTTGGCTGCTGGTCCTTTTCATGGACTTTGCCTTGTGTGTCTGTTGGCCCTGATTATGGTCTTTGGCTTGCTTGGCTGTTGGGTCTGTTTATGGCTTTTGTTGCCCTTGGCTGTGGTTCCGGTTATGGCCTTTGGCTTGCTTTGCTACTGCCTCTCACCCCTGGCAGCAGAATTTTTGCTATAGGCTTGCCTGCTGGTCCTTGTTTTGGACTCTGGCTTGCTTGCCTGCTGGTCCTTGTTGGCTTGAGTGGCCACTGGTCCTTGGTTTGGCCGTTTTCTTTGCTTGGTTGCTGGCCCTGGTTCTGGCCTTGACTCACTTGGCTGCTTCTTCCATTCTGGCTTTTAGCTCACTTGGCCGCTGGTTCTGGTTTGCTTGGCCGTTTTTTCCCAGTTCTGTCCTTTGGCTTGCTCGGCAGTGGGATCTGATTTTGACCTTTGGCTTGCTTGCCCATTGGTTCCAGTTTTGACCTTTGGCTCGCTTGGACATTAGTTTAGTCTTTGACTTGCTTGTCCATTGGTTCAGACCTTTGGCTCTGGTTTCAGCCTTTTGGCTCTGTTTTGGGCCTTAGTTTGCTTGGCCATTGACTCTGGTTTTGGCCATTGGCTCCAGTTTTGACCTTTTGGCTCACTTACCCATTGGTTTTGGCCTTTGGTGTGACCGTTGGCCCGGTTCTGGTCTTTGGCTTGCTTGGCCATTGGCTCTGATTCTGGCTTTTGGCTTGCTTGGCTCTGGTTCTGGCCTTTGGCTTGCTTGGCCACTTGGCTCTGGTTCTGGCCTTTGGCTTGCTTGGCCGCCTGGCTCTGGCCTTTGGCTTGCTTGGCTCTGGCCTTTGGCTTGCTTGGCTCTGGCCTTTGGCTTGCTTGGCTCTGGCCTTTGGCTTGCTTGGCTCTGGCCTTTGGCTTGCTTGGCTCTGGCCTTTGGCTTGCTTGGCTCTGGCCTTTGGCTTGCTTGGCTCTGGCCTTTGGGCTCTGGTTCTGGCCCTTTGGCTCTGGTTCTGGCCTTTGGCTTGATTGGCCTTTTGGCTCTGTTTTTGGCCTTCAGCTTGCTTGGCCATTGGCTCCAGTTTTGGCTTGCTTGCCCATTGGTTTTGGCCTTTGGCTTGCTTGGATGGTGGCTCTGTTTCTGGCCTTTCGCTTGCTTGGCCGTTGGCTCTAGTTCTGGCCTTTGGCTTGCTTGGCATTTGACCAGTTTTGGCCTTTGGTCCTGGTTTGTGGCTCATTTGACCCCGGTTTTAGCCTTGGTTTGCTTGCCAACTTGCCCTGTTTTCTGTCCTTTGGCTCCCAGGGAGACTGGCCCTGGTTAGGAGCTTAGGCTCATAGGATACTGGCAATTGTTTATGAGGCTGCCAGTTTTGGTGTGCTCCTTGGTGCAGGTGGCTGCTGGCCTTGGCTTAGTCCTTGGCGTATATGGTTGCCAGTCATGCTGTGGTCCTTGGTGCAGGCATGTGGTTGGCTGCCTTTGATATGGTCTTTGGTTCATGTCATGGTGTGCCTTGGCGCTTGTGGCTGTCTACCTTAGCTGCTTTCTTGGCATGTGTGGGTGCTTGTTTTTCACCTTGTATTCCACTCCTTACTAGCAGTGGCTAGTTTAGGGAGCGGTTTCTTTGCAGTTACAGTATCTGAACAGTCCATCAGTGGTTGCAGAGTCATGTATTGCAAGCACCAGCGCTAGTTTTTGCTATTGCTTGTGTGTTAGCTGTCTTTCACTCTGGGATCTTGCATGCAGGGATGGCAGCTGGCGTGTTCTCCAGTGCTTTGCTTGACATGTCCACCACTGCTTTCTGGCAGGGTGTTGGTTTGTCCGCTGGTTGTTTAGCATGCATAGTTTATGGCGCTTCTGACTTTCATGCAGGGTGGCTAGATGGTACATTGAGTATGGGCTGGCTGTGCACCAGTCGTTCCATGCATGTTTTCCAGTTGATTCCAGTCATGTTATACTGGTTAGCTGATCTTCCATCTGCAGGTTGTGTACAGTTCCTAAACCTGGCCCTAACATTGCTGGTTAGGTAGCCTCTCAAGGTTGGTAGCTACAGTGAGTGGTAGGAAGTTGGGTTTCAGCCTGTCATGCTCTGTTACAGGCTGGAGTCCCTAGCTTGTTTGTGCCATAGGGGGCTTGATGGCTAGTGTGCCCTTTCACTGTTCCTTGCTTCAGATCTGTGCTTGGATTATCTTTGGGCTGATCTCTGGGGGGTTGTTGAGTTTGACGGCTGTCAACACCAATTTAAGCTGATACCGGTGTGCTTTGGAGCTAGATGCTTGTGTGCCACAATTATTTTTCTAGGGCCCCAGGTTAGTGCTAAGGATTGGGGGCATAGAGACAGCTCTAGTGGTTAATGCATCAGAGTTGTGGTTAACTGGTTGGTTGCTGCGGGGCTGGTAACACCAGTGAACTGCCCAGTGTCAGAGTTATGATTGTGACCATTTTCTTCTTGTTGGCAGAGGATCCTCCCAAGCCGGGCTTGGATGTTTATGGCAACCGTAGTGTGGAAATCCCTCTGGTCCCTGAGAGGATTCTTGTAATGGTCCGTTTTTTCTTGTGATGCTTGATTTGTTTTTAGCATCTGTTGATATTATTGTTCCCACCCCTTATATTTTAGGGGCATGGCTTGGTAGATCCCATGCGTACTGACATGGAAGGGACGAAGAAGAAAATGAGAATTTCACTTACCTCTTATCGTAAATTCCATTTCTTCTAGTCCCGACATGTCAGTACGGGGTTTCCCATCCCAATTATTTGCTTCTTGTATTGCTTGGCAAATGTATAACAGTGGTGAGGAGGAAGTCACATGGTCTTATAGGTAAGGGCTAATTTTGATTGGCTTTGGTATATAGGTCCTACCTCCTAGCTGTGGGGGCAATACTGCCCGATGCGTACTGACATGTCGGGACTAGAAGAAATGGAATTTACGATAAGAGGTAAGTGAAATTCTCATTTTCTCTAAAACCACAATCTAGTCTAGTCATTTATTAAAAGATCATGGACGAAAAAAAGATGTGGAAAAAACACGAAAACTACAACCTTTTCCAGTTGTCAAAAAGAACTGAAGAGCTCTAAAACCACAAAACAAAAAAATATTCTTCCACTTGTAAAAGGGACATCTGCCAATGACTTCTACATGATCTTTACAGATTTTAGATAGTGTATTTTTGCTTTTGGATTTTTCTCTTGTGATGGGTGAAAAAATTTGCCAGGCATGGATTTGTGGCGAATTTCCAAGTTTTGCCATTGGCAGATTTTTTCGTGAAACAGGCAAAAAAATTCATAGCAGAAAAATTCACTGCACATCAAAAAATTGTCTCACTCGTCAAAAGAATTGTCTCGCGCCAAAAAGAATTGTCCCTAGCATCAAAAAGAACTGTCTCTCATCAAAAGAATTGTCTCTTTCATTAAAAGAATTGTCTCTAGCGTCAAAAAGAACTGACAAAAGAATTGTCGTGAATCAAAATTTTTTTCCCCGTTCCTTGAATCCTTTGAAAGATTCGATAATTTTTCGGTGAAACGGGACAGATTCGCTCATCGCTATTTCAATGTCAAATCGTATTTTAGTGCAAAAAAATAAGAATCTGTGATGTAAAGGTCCCTTAACAACTACTGTAAATGGGTCATTTACAGTGATGAGCGAATCTGTCCCATTTTGTATTGCCAGAAAATTGGCGAAATGGCGGAAAATCGCAAATCGCTTTTGTCATCCGCATCTTTTTTGCCATGTCTATTTTGACGTGCCTACGCCCATTTCAACGCAACCACACCCAATTTGCTGTGACCACACCCAATGTGCCATTTTATGTAACTTTTTTTGATGAGTGACTAAATTTTCCACTGCAAATTTTTGCGGCAGTTTCGCGGTCACATTTGGTCATCACTACTGACTTATCCTGTGCTGGACAGGGTACAAGGTGCAAAAAAACAGCATCTCAAAGCGATAATGCATGGTGGTTGTTGCACACCAAACGCCTTAAGACTGTGTTCATGGGGAGAGGGCCGGGATAGGCATGTTGGATAGTTATGAGCTAATTTTTTGCCAGGCATGGATTCGCAGCAAAATCCCGTATTTCTGCATCTGTCTCAAAAGTTTTGCTGCGAAAAAATCTTGGTAGCTTCAAAAAAAGTTGAGGTCAAGACAAACAAAAAGTTGCGGCTTTGTCAAAAAAAGTTGCGGTCGCGTCCAAAAAGTTGTGTGCATCAAAAAAGTTGCGCTACGCAAATTTGTTGCCATTTCACAAATTTTTCCGAAGTTACGCAAATTTGACGGTGAAGCAAAATGGGGCATACTCATCACTTATGTTGGTGCCTGATGAAGTGCATGATGTTAGGTAGTGCTATTGGGCTGATGGAACCAAGGGCCCTGTCCGTACCACCTGCCCTGTGGCCAAACGACCAAACATCGGCACAACTCACAAGTCTGACCACTAGTGCTGGTTTAGTACTAGAACCACTTTCTACTCTATAGTTCAACCAATTCAGACCTACCTGGAACGTACAACTGGTTTGTGTAGACTAAATAATTATCAGTTGGTAAAGTACATTTACGTTGGATACACTTTTTGAACAATGGTACTTTTATCCATAAAAACATCTCCTGATTTATATACTTTTGCATAATATGTTAACACATCGAGCTCTCAGTAGTTTCTTTACCATGTCGGCTGCATGATACAGTAACAATGAGCTTCAGTCATAGTGTTCCTGGGAATATTCATTACTGGGATTGTTGAAACCAACGCAATATCAGCTTTGTCAGCTGGCGCTACCTTAGTGCGGTAGGAGACGTATTAACCGGCTTAGCTTGAATTTCTTCTAAATCGTATCCATCAGTCAATAACAGACATCGCATAACGCGGTGAAAGACCTGAAAATAGATAAATCCTCACAAAGGCTGCAGATTATAGATTTATAATGCAAGATACAGGAACAATTATGTGGGAGGTTTAGAAAATATCCTAGAATCTTGAACAGTATTATAGCTCAGTGTATACAAAGTTACATCAAGTTTTCACTTTTGTCTTATGTCCAGACCGGGTCGGACTGGGAACCCAGGGGCCCACCAGAAAACCTTAGACCCTAGGCCTGCTTTCCTAACTATTTTCCCTCATCCAACCTCTTTATTCTCTTAGTCTCTTTTATTTACACACTAGCATCTATTCTTCCATCTATTTCTCCTCTTTCTTACCAATCAGAAATAGGGAATGACCATGAAGCAGACCAAATGGTTTGGAGCAGGAGGGTCCACTGACACCTGGGCCCACCGGAAGTTTCCCTGGTATCCTGGTGAGCCAGTCCGACACTGTGTCCAGATACCATTTTTTGAGAGTTAAATCCTGCCTCTAAATCAGTGATCCCCAACCAGTGACTCAGGGGTAACATGTTGCTCCCCAACCCCTTGGATGTTGCTCTCAGTGCCCCCAAACCAGGGAGTTATTTTTGAATTCCTCTATGAACTTTTATGGTGCTTGAGTTGCTCCCCAAGTCTTTTTACATTTGACTGTGACTCACAAATAAGAAAGCTTGGGGACCCTTGTTCTAAGTGGTGCTAAATTGCAAAGACTTGCCAGCAAAACACAATAGAAAACTCCATAGACCAGGGATCCCCAACCAGTGGCTCAGGGGTAACATGTTGCTCCCCAACCCCTTGGATGTTGCTCTCAGTGCCCCCAAACCAGGGAGTTATTTTTGAATTCCTGACTTGGGGGCAAGTTTTGGTTGAATAAAAACAAGATTTACTCCCAAATAAAGCCCCTGTAAGCTGATAGGGTGCATAGAGGCCCCTAATAGCCAATCACAGCCCTTATTTGGCTCCTCCGTGAACTTTTATGGTGCTTGTGTTGCTCCCCAAGTCTTTTTATATTTGACTGGGGCTCACGAGTGAGAAAGGTTGGGGACCCCTGTTCTAGATGTTCTCTATTTAAGTGTTATGTATATGATTGTAATGTACCTCAGAATGGCTATGGCCAATATGAATGTTTTTTAACCAGTGTATATTTGTAACTATTTGCCAAATAAAGCCACCAATACACAGCCTCATAGGTTTCTCCATAGCAACAAACCTTGGCTATGTTATAGATTCAGATGGATAAAAATCAGCCATTAAAGAAAACTCAATTTTGTTTGTCATTAATTTTTGTCTTTGTTTAGCAGATGTTCCTTTGGTTTCCCAACGACCCGCCTTAATTTGTCTTGGTGTAAAGTGAATTGGATAATCTGATTAACAATCTGATTAGTAATTTCCTTAATTCTTTTCCCAGCAGTTTTCTTCATTAATGCCGACCATGAGGCTGTAGGAAATCGCAATGTAAGCAAACGAGGAGCGCAATGTGCGACGAGACCAGGATTGTGTGTCTGGGAAATATACAACGTTATGTACTTTCTGGCAAAATGGACATTTATAAAATGAACTTTTAGTCGTTGGCAACTCTGCGGGGAACTTGCGATTAACTGTATACATTTGTTACACATCTGCAATGCTTTGTATTGCCATCTGTCACTGGGGTATCATTGATGATACCATTGTGTCCTATAGTTAGGGGGTAATTTATGGCTATTGACATGGACATATACTATACAGCAGGGATCCCCAACCTTTTATTCCCATGAGCCAAGTGTTGGGGAGCAACACAAGTACGAAAAAGGTTCCTGGGGGTGCCAATAAGAGCTATAATTGGCTACTTAATAGCCCCTATGTTGACTGGCAGCCTACAGAAGGCTCTGTTTGGCATTATACTTGGTTTTGTACAACTAAAACTTGCCCCCAATCCAGAAATTCAAAAATGAGCACCTGGTTTAAGGCCATGGAGAGCAACATCCAAGGGGTTGGTGAGCAACATGTTGCTCACGAGCCACTGGTTAGGGACCAGGTTAGGTTAAATATGATTAAGTGCATCTGTGCACGAAACGCGTCAGGCGTGGCATGTTTTTAAAAGGATGAATAAAGATTAAGTTTTAAAAGTATATCCTGTTGTCCAGTGCGCTTGGATTCACCCTTTACAATCTTTGGATTTCTGCCTTGGCTACGGGTTCGGGACCCGAGCACCCGGACCACTTAAGGACTACGGTGAGCTCTCCTTTATTGCTTATCAGACCTTTCTGTTTCCTACTCAGCTTAATGCTGACAGGATACCCGACACCCAAAATGACCTGATATTGTTTAATAGTAAAATGTGTTTTCTATGGCTGAAATAAGTCTAAAACGTACATTTTGAAGGTGGAAAGGGTTCAAAAAGCACTTTTATAGTGTTATATATAAAGGAGAAGGAAAAGTACAATGAATGGGGGGGGGGGGGTGCCAATATACCCCGGGACTGAGAAAATTGCACCAACCTGGGGTACCCGTGAGTGAGTGATCCACTTCCTTCTACCTTCTTTGTGCCACTTGTGCCTGCAGAGTAGAATGAAAAGCTGACCTTTCACCAAAAAGCCGGCTTTTTCACTATATTTCGCTTGCGCCACTAAGAAAGAAGGAAGGAAGAGGATGGATCACTCACAGATACCCCCGGCCATGGAAGTTTTCTACTAACAGATGCAATGGTTACCAGGTTAAGGTGGCTATATACGCTAAGATCCGCTTGCTTGGCGAGGTCGCCAAGCGAGCGGATCTTCACCAGATATCCCCACCTACGGGTGGGCGATATTGGGTTAATTTGATCGTTTGGCCCTGGTGCTAAATGATCGAATTAGAATGATGGATATACGTGGTCCCCGATCCGACTCATTTATTCGCTCATCTCTAACGAGTCTAAAAGTTATTATGAGGATACTTTGCTAGGTAAGGGCAGATACATTTATACTTTTTTTAATGATAAACTTTCTTGTATCTGCGAATGTTATAAACGGCCCCGTTTCGCTTTGCCAAAAAAATTGCGAAACGACAGGAAAATTCATAAAACAGCAAAAAACATTTGTCCCGCTACTTTTTTGTCATTCGCGTTTCACAGCATCTATTTTGTCGCGTGTTTTTTTATGCAACTGTGCCTATTTTGACGCGACCGCCCCTATTTTGATGCAACTGCGACTTTTTTTGCCATGCAACTAATTTTTCCACTGAAAATTTTCACAGAAGTTTTGCAAAACAATTCCCCAATTGCGAAATGCAGTTTGGTGTAAATCCATGGCGGGTAAAAAAATTCGCTAAAAATCCACAAACAGGTTTGTCCCGCAACTTTTTTGTCATTCACGTTTCACAGCATCTATTTTGTTGCGTGTTTTTTTATGCAACTGTGCCTATTTTGACGCAACCACCCCCATTTTGATGCAACTGCGACTTTTTTTGCCACGCAAAAAAGTTATGCACTTTGGTAGGAATAATATAAACGCAAACTATCTACTGAATGGGAGTGTGTTGGGGGCATCCTTAATGGAGAAGGATCTGGGGGTTTTTGTAGATAACAAGTTGTCTAATTCCAGGCAGTGTCATTCTGTGGCTACTAAAGCAAATAAAGTGCTGTCTTGTATAAACAGGGCATTGACTCAAGGGATGAGAACATATTTTTGCCGCTTTATAGGTCCCTGGTAAGGCCTCACCTTGAGTATGCAGTGCAGTTTTGGGCTCCAGTCCTTAAGAAGGATATTAATGAGCTGGAGAGAGTGCAGAGACTGCAACTAAACTGGTAAAGGGGATGGAAGGGTTAAACTATGAGGTTAGACTGTCGAGGTTGGGGTTGTTCTCTCTGGAAAAGAGGCGCTTGCGAGGGGACATGATTACTCTGTACAAGTACATTAGAGGGGATTATAGGCAGATGGGGGGGTTCTTTTTTCCCATAAAAACAATCAGCGCACCAGAGGTCACCCCTTTAGATTAGAGGAAAGGAGCTTCCATTTGAAGCAGCGTCGGGGGGTTTTCACGGGGAGGGCAGTGAGGGGGTTGGGGAATGCCCTGCCGGGGGATGTTGGGTAGGGGGTTCCTCACGGTGAGGGCAGTGAGGTTGGGGAATGCCCTGCCGGGGGATGTTGGGTAGGGGGTTCCTCACGGTGAGGGCAGTGAGGGGGTTGGGGAATGCCCTGCCGGGGGATGTTGGGTAGGGGGTTCCTCACGGTGAGGGCAGTGAGGGGGTTGGGGAATGCCCTGCCGGGGGATGTTGGGTAGGGGGTTCCTCACGGTGAGGGCAGTGAGGGGGTTGGGGAATGCCCTGCCGGGGGATGTTGGGTAGGGGGTTCCTCACGGTGAGGGCAGTGAGGGGGTTGGGGAATGCCCTGCCGGGGGATGTTGGGTAGGGGGTTCCTCACGGTGAGGGCAGTGAGGGGGTTGGGGAATGCCCTGCCGGGGGATGTTGGGTAGGGGGTTCCTCACGGTGAGGGCAGTGAGGGGGTTGGGGAATGCCCTGCCGGGGGATGTTGGGTAGGGGGTTCCTCACGGTGAGGGCAGTGAGGTTGGGGAATGCCCTTCCTAGTGATGGGGTAATGGCAGACTCTGTTAATGCCTTTAAGAGGGGCCTGGATGAGTTTTTGAACAAGCAGAATACCCAAGGCTATTGTGATACTAATATCTACAGTTAGTATTACTGGTTGTATATATATAGTTTATGTATGTGAGTGTATAGATTGGTTAGTATAGGTTGTGTGCTGGGTTTACTCGGATGGGTTGAACTTGATGGACAATGGTCTTTTTTCAACCCTATGTAACTATGTAACTATGTAACTAAGTTTTCCACTGAAAATTTTCACGGAAGTTTTGCAAAACAATTCGCCAATTGCGAAAAGCAGGAATTTGGTGCGAATCCATGGTGGGTAAAAAAAATTTGCAAATCGGCTCTGTTTTGCTTCACAAAAAAATTGCGAAATGACAGGAAAATTCATGAAACAATGAAAAATCCATGAAACGCGTTTCTTGACATTCACGTTTCACTGCATCTATTTTTCCGCAAGTTTCTTTTTTTTTTACGTGATCACGACTATTTTGACGCGACCGCCCCCATTTTGATGCAACTACGACTTTTTTTCCATGCAACTTATTTTTCCACTGAAAATTTTCCCGGAAGTTTCGTGAAACAATTCCCCAATTGCGAAATGCGGAAATTCGCTGCGAATCCATGCCTGGCGAAAAATTTGCTCATCACTAATGGCGGGCAATCCATATAATTTTAAAACTTGCCGAATTGTTTTGCTCGTTCCTGCCGTCGCCAGAATCCTGAGCAATACACACAGTTAGTGGGGGGGGGGGGTTCCATTTCAAACATTAATTTCGTTGAGTTGTTTTTGCATTAGCAAACACAATCTCCCAGTGTTCCTTGGGTAGAACTCTTTAGAACACAGCTCCGAGCGAATGTTTACAATAAAAGCATTCTGTGCAATTTTAAGAACTATTACCATGTACATAATCATATTTCATCCTCTCTTCCCATCGTTCGGAGCTGATCTACTGTATTTGGAATGGAAGCAGGAAGGCTTTTTTGGCAAACAACAGATGTTCTAAGACAAATTAGCTGGTGGTTTAATCTATATTTATTTCAACGGTAGCATGGTTATCAATTCTTAAATATCTTTGAAAATACCAAAGGAAAATAAAAAAGAAAAGAAATTATAAGGGCATTGCTTAAATCAAAATAGCATTTATCCATGTTGCGCAGTGGTTATATACATGTAGGGATCCCAAAGAATTGGGCCCCTTAGGTTGGGTTCCCCTTTAGACAGGCACCAGAGGGTGGCCTTATGGGTTATGGACACCTAAAGGTGGTCCTAGCTGTTTGTGTGTGAAAACGGAGTTTCCATGTTATTCAGCAGCAACCACTAGGTGGCAGTGTGCAAAGTGGCATCCATTTTATGCAAGGTCTTTTGTCCTGGGACCCAACCTCTTCATGAGGTTAGCTACAGGCTCCAGTTATAGTGTTCAGATAGATCTGTTATAGTCACTCTAGGAGTGAAAGGATAGACAGTAGAGTATAGAAAGGGCAGTCTGAAGCCCCACCAGGAGTTAAATGAGGTTAAGACCTCCTGGCATTACTGGCCGGAGTTCAGGTACACTAAGTGGCCAGCTCAGGTGGTAGCTGGGGACCACAAGAGAAAGGAGATTGCCTAAGCAAAGGGTATTCTTGGCATGAGTACCGGGGAGAGTCCGAAAGGAGTACCAGGGAATAAGCCTGAGTGAGAGGGTCTCCTAAGGGAAGTAAAGAGAAGGTACCTGAACCTGCATGATATACTACTGGATACTCTGTGTGAATACAATAAGCAAGTTCATCTGGTTAATAAGCACTTCCAGTGTCTTGGTTAATTCCTCAAGGATTGGATCCCCAACTGCCTGGTAAGCACCCACCCCAAGGGGGGCAAGGTCCTGGGGGAATGCCCTGCCGGGGGATGTTGGGTAGGGGGTTCCTCACGGTGAGGGCAGTGAGGGGGTTGGGGAATGCCCTGCCGGGGGATGTTGGGTAGGGGGTTCCTCACGGTGAGGGCAGTGAGGGGGTTGGGGAATGCCCTGCCAGGGGGTGTTGGGTAGGGGGTTCCTCACGGTGAGGGCAGTGAGGGGGTTGGGGAATGCCCTGCCGGGGGATGTTGGGTAGGGGGTTCCTCACGGTGAGGGCAGTGAGGGGGTTGGGGAATGCCCTGCCAGGGGGTGTTGGGTAGGGGGTTCCTCACGGTGAGGGCAGTGAGGGGGTTGGGGAATGCCCTGCCGGGGATGTTGGGTAGGGGTTCCTCACGGTGAGGGCAGTGAGGTTGGGGAATGCCCTGCCGGGGGATTTTGGGTAGGGGGTTCCTCACGGTGAGGGCAGTGAGGGGGTTAGGGAATGCCCTGCCGGGGGATGTTGGGTAGGGGGTTCCTCACGGTGAGGGCAGTGGGGTTGGGGAATGCCCTGCCGGGGGATGTTGGGTAGGGGGTTCCTCACGGTTAGGGCAGTGAGGGGGTTGGGGAATGCCCTGCCGGGGGATGTTGGGTAGGGGGTTCCTCACGGTGAGGGCAGTGAGGTTGGGGAATGCCCTGCCGGGGGATGTTGGGTAGGGGGTTCCTCACGGTGAGGGCAGTGAGGTTGGGGAATGCCCTGCCGGGGGATTTTGGGTAGGGGGTTCCTCACGGTGAGGGCAGTGAGGGGGTTGGGGAATGCCCTGCCGGGGGATGTTGGGTAGGGGGTTCCTCACGGTGAGGGCAGTGAGGGGGTTGGGGAATGCCCTGCCGGGGGATGTTGGGTAGGGGGTTCCTCACGGTGAGGGCAGTGAGGGGGTTGGGGAATGCCCTGCCGGGGATGTTGGGTAGGGGTTCCTCACGGTGAGGGCAGTGAGGTTGGGGAATGCCCTGCCGGGGGATTTTGGGTAGGGGGTTCCTCACGGTGAGGGCAGTGAGGGGGTTAGGGAATGCCCTGCCGGGGGATGTTGGGTAGGGGGTTCCTCACGGTGAGGGCAGTGAGGAGGTTGGGGAATGCCCTGCCAGGGGATGTTGGGTAAGGGGTTCCTCACGGTGAGGGCAGTGAGGTTGGGGAATGCCCTGCCGGGGGATGTTGGGTAGGGGGTTCCTCACGGTGAGGGCAGTGAGGGGGTTGGGGAATGCCCTGCCGGGGGATGTTGGGTAGGGGGTTCCTCACGGTGAGGGCAGTGAGGTTGGGGGATGCCCTGCTGGGGGATGTTGGGGAGGGCAGATTGGATGAGTCTATACACAAGGAGGACTGTACAGAGTTTCCCAGGGAGGGGTGTTACAGTTCAACCTGTCCCTACCCTCGGTGGAGGCACGACAGTTTAACAGTGTACCTGCTCCCCCATAGTAAGCGGGGGCACAGGGCAGTAATTGCGTGGTAGAAGTAGGACCTAAGTCAAAATAGGGCTACATACATATAATTCTAATCATTGCTACCCTCACTAAGGGGACCCTGAGCAGTGGGTGGGGGTAGGGGGGCATCTTGTTAGGACTTAAATACTCTCCTAAGCCCTTCATAAAGAGATGTTGAGTGTACTCCAGATATTAGTGTGAGCCTATAGTTGAATGGAGTTGCTTTGTGATCCAAAAACCCCATACTAATCAATAAATAGGCAACTCTTGATCTTTGGGATTGGGTATTAGTGGAGGAAGGATTTACAAAACTATCCTTACATTATCTTCACCTACTGGGGCTACCTAAACCCAGGCCCTAACCTGCACCCACTGTCTAGAAGAGTGGAATCTAAAGAAAGAGGCAGGACACATTAATGGCGGAACTATAGAGGAAGCAGACCCTGTGGTTGCAGGGGGTGGGGCACGGGGCGGGAGGGGGGTTTTCTTCCTCTATAGCTGCTCTTCTTGTCACCCACTGCTTCAGGCCCATTGTGCACCCACTGCTTAATATTTGTAGAGCACAGAAGAGTGAGGGGGCGGTGGCTAAGTACTTGTGCACAATGGGCCTTTTAAAAGAATTTCTTGCAGGGGGGCCCAGTAAAACACTGGAGCACATGTTGGCTTCTCCTTGTATAGAATAGAACAGTTATTGAACTGAATAACACCCACATGTCATCCCACATGTCCCAGATATGTTGAAAATGCCCTGCCCGGGAATGTTGGGTAGGGGGTTCCTCACGGTGAGGGCAGTAAGGTTGGGGGATGCCCTGCCGGGGGATGTTGGGTAGGGGGTTCCTCACGGTGAGGGCATTAAGGTTGGGGGATGCCCTGCCGGGGGATGTTGGGTAGGGGGTTCCTCAAAGTCAGGGCAGTGAGGTTGGGGAATGCCCTGCCGGGGGATTTTGGGTAGGGGGTTCCTCACGGTGAGGGCAGTGAGGGGGTTGGGGAATGCCCTGCCGGGGGATTTTGGGTAGGGGGTTCCTCACGGTGAGGGCAGTGAGGGGGTTGGGGAATGCCCTGCCGGGGGATGTTGGGTAGGGGGTTCCTCACGGTGAGGGCAGTGAGGGGGTTGGGGAATGCCCTGCCGGGGGATGTTGGGTAGGGGGTTCCTCACGGTGAGGGCAGTGAGGGGGTTGGGGAATGCCCTGCCGGGGGATGTTGGGTAGGGGGTTCCTCACGGTTAGGGCAGTGAGGGGGTTGGGAAATGCCCTGCCGGGGGATGTTGGGTAGGGGGTTCCTCACGGTGAGGGCAGTGAGGTTGGGGAATGCCCTGCCGGGGGATGTTGGGTAGGGGGTTCCTCACGGTGAGGGCAGTGAGGTTGGGGAATGCCCTGCCGGGTGATGTTGGGTTGGGGGTTCCTCACAGTGAGGGCAGTGGGGTTAGGGAATGCCCTGCTGGGGGATGTTGGGTAGGGGGTTCCTCACGGTGAGGGCAGTGAGGGGGTTGGGGAATGCCCTGCCTGGGGGTGTTGGGTAGGGGGTTCCTCATGGTGAGGGCAGTGAGGAGGTTGGGGAATGCCCTGCCAGGGGATGTTGGGTAGGGGGTTCCTCACGGTGAGGGCAGTGAGGTTGGGGATTGCCCTGCCGGGGGATGTTGGGTAGGGGGTTCCTCACGGTGAGGGCAGTGAGGGGGTTGGGGAATGCCCTGCCGGGGGATGTTGGGTAGGGGGTTCCTCACGGTGAGGGCAGTGAGGGGGTTGGGGAATGCCCTGCCGGGGGATGTTGGGTAGGGGGTTCCTCACGGTGAGGGCAGTGAGGGGGTTGGGGAATGCCCTGCCGGGGGATGTTGGGTAGGGGGTTCCTCACGGTGAGGGCAGTGAGGGGGTTGGGGGATGCCCTGCTGGGGGATGTTGGGGGCAGATTGGATGAGTTCTTGAACAAGCAGAATATCCAGGGCTATTGTGATACTAATATCTACAATCAGTGTCGCCTCAGGGGCCCTAGCTGCCTAAGGTGGCTAAGTTGATTCCAAGTTGTGCTCTCTGACTAGAAGAGACGAAATTCAGATTTAAAAAACCCAACATAACTATGTAACAACAAATACTTATATAGTAAAAAAAAAAATACTAAATAAAAAGTTAAATATAAAGGTTGAAGTTTAATAATTTACTACATACCATATAGAGTAACGGCAACTCTAATAACACAATAACTCTGCCTTCAGGTCAGTCTCGTCTCTGCCCTGCGCTATATCGAATGCTGAAAGAGTAGAATTCCACGTTTGCTGCTGTATTTCTGCTCTTTTAGTTAAAATGACTGATTTAGTTTGACATATTGTCGGGCAAACTTCAGTCCTGTTTGATTTCCTTGATATGCCTATAGGCCCGTGGCATGAAAAACTCCCGCGCATTATACATGAGCTAATGATGACACTACAAGTTCAATTGTCCCGGCGTCAATCATGATTTATTACAGAAATAGCCCGGCCCGGCATCCTCTCCACGTCCGTGTTTCACACAGCGCTCTTCGTTTTTTTTAGACAGACCCTAAATGCAAAGTATTAGAATCTATTATGCCGGGAAACCTGCCCTTGAAAGCGTCGGAGATTTACTGTTTTTTTTATGTTTTATTCAGTTCTTGAAATAATGACTCGGCAGATCCAAGGTAATTGCACTGGGAATGTATTTGTGATGCTCCCAATGACAAAAATACTAATGCAATTTGTATAAAAACAGTATCAAAATAGAAGTTAATGATGTAGTAGTACAGGTATGGGACCTGTTATCCAGAATGCTCGGGACCTGGGGTTTTCGGGATAAGGGATCTTTCCACAATTTGGATCTCCATACCTTAAGTCTACTAAAAATTTCAACATTAAATAAACCCAATAGGATGGTTTTGCCCCCAATAAGGGGTAATTATATCGTAGTTGGGATCAAGTACAGGTACTGTTTTATTATTACAGAGAAAAGGGAATCATTTAACCATTAAATAAACCCAATAGGGCTGTTCTGCCCCCAATAAGGGGTAATTATATCTTAGTTGGGATCAAGTACAGGTACTGTTTTATTATTACAGAGAAAAGGGAATCATTTAACCATGAAATAAACGCAATAGGGCTGTTCTGCCCCAATAAGGGGTAATTATATCTTAGTTGGGATCAAGTACTGGTACTGTTTTATTATTACAGAGAAAAGGGAATCATTTAACCATGAAATAAACCCAATAGGGCTGTTCTGCCCCAATAAGGGGTAATTATATCTTTTTTGGGATCAAGTACAGGTACTGTTTTATTATTACAGAGAAAAGGGAATCATTTAACCATGAAATAAACCCAATAGGGCTGTTCTGCCCCAATAAGGGGTAATTATATCTTAGTTGGGATCAAGTACAGGTACTGTTTTATTATTACAGAGAAAAGGGAATCATTTAACCATGAAATAAACCCAATAGGGCTGTTCTGCCCCCAATAAGGGGTAATTATATCTTAGTTGGGATCAAGTACAGGTACTGTTTTATTATTACAGAGAAAAGGGAATCATTTAACCATGAAATAAACCCAATAGGGCTGTTCTGCCCCAATAAGGGGTAATTATATCTTAGTTGGGATCAAGTACAGGTACTGTTTTATTATTACAGAGAAAAGGGAATCATTTAACCATTAAATAAACCCAATAGGGCTGTTCTACCCCCAATAAGGGGTAATTATATCTTATATTATATATTTTAGCATACATTCCGAAATGTTCCATAATTTAGAAAAAATACGAATTTATCTGAAAATTGTTTACTAAATGAGCCGCTAAGACTCTTTATTGAATAATGTTAACCAGGTAAATGTCCTTGCCCCGTTATAACCAAAAGTAGGATGCCAGCCACCACGGTGGGCATGAAAAGAACAACCTATTGAACATACCCTAAAGGGCAAGGACCAAATTTAAAAATACCCGCCCACAGCTGTGACTATGTACCCAAAGTACCAGTAACAGAATAATACTGTATAATAGGACAAGATTAACTTTACCATTGTGCATGAAACAATAGTCATGTACCATCCAACTAGAAACACAAAAAGAAAAAAGGGGTGGGATTATCGGTCGCCATTTTGCCAGACACGCTGCTTGGTGCCCATGATGGGGAAAGAAAGGGCAGGTAAGGCGTTCTTCTTTTAGATACCATCCTTCCCATAAACATACTACCAATCCTACACCCCCACTTAACCGCTCCCAGGGTTCTCTCTGCTCACAGCACCTCCCCACAGCCTTCGTTAACCACTTTGGTGCCCAAAACATGAACTTTAGGTGCCAAATAAAGGCTATTATTGGCTATTTTGTAGCCCCTATGTTGACCGGCAGCCTACAGGAGGCTCTGTTTGGCAGTACACCTGGTGTTTATGCAACCAGAACTTGGTTCAAGCCAGGGATTCAAAAATAAGCACCTGTTTGAGGCAACATCTAAGGCAGTGATCCCCAACCAGCGGCTCAGGGGGCAACATGTTGCTCCCCAACCCCTTGGATGTTGCTCTCAGTGCCCCCAGACCAGGGAGTTATTTTTGAATTCCTGACTTGGGGGCAAGTTTTGGTTGAATAAAAACAAGATTTCCTACCAAATAAAGCCCCTGTAAGCTGATAGGGTGCATAGAGGCCCCTAATAGCCAATCACAGTCCTTATTTGGCTCCTCCATGAACTTTTATGGTGCTTGTGTTGCTCCCCAAGTCTTTTTACATTTGCTTGTGGCTCATGAGTAAGAAAGGTTGGGGATCCCTGATCTAAGGGGTTGGTGAGCAACATATTGCCCCCGAGACACTGGTTGGGGATCACTGCTTTACCCAGTGGAACTGCTGGAACCGATTATCTACCCACGAACACTAATTACAAAAAATGCCAATGAACCTCAAGCACTGATGGTTTCTCATCAGTGGTAAGTGGTAGGTTCAATGCTGACCAATCACACTGTGCTGAAATAACCTTCTTAGTAGTTGTGTTCCAAAGTGCTCTTTGGCATTTCATTTTATATACTGTAGGATCATATTTAAAATGGACAAATTGGGGTCTCAAATGGAGCCATTGTATCAACAAAATATGATGTTTCCGTTGTTTAGCAAAGGATTTAAAATTGGCCAAAAACTAAAAAAAAAATCCATGAGCTTTTCATTGTACCTTTCAGGAAGATCGTATTTTCATCTGTCTGAGAATATCAAATCTTCCTGCGCTTACATTAAGTGCAGTCTCATTATATTGTCTATTCAGAGCTCTAAAAACTCCTATTTCTGTAAGTCGTCGCATTGTTCAGCCGCAAGTGAGTCACGCAGAACCGAGGAACTATTCTGGGAATGTTCTAGGTTGTTGAGAGATTTAAACTGGAGATCTTAAGAGAACATAACAAATTCATAATTCGGTTTTATATAATCTCAAAATGGGACCCATTATCCAGAATGCTCGGGACCAAGGGTATTCTGGATAAGGGGTCTTTCCGTAATTTGGATCTCCATACCTTAAGTCTACTAAAAAAAATTAATCAAACATGAATTAAACCCAATAGGATTGTTTTGCATCCAATAAGGGGTAATTATATCTTAGTTGGGATCAAGTACAGGTACTGTTTTATTATTACAGAGAAAAGGGAATCATTTAACCATTAAATAAACCCAATAGGGCTGTTCTGCCCCCAATAAGGGGTAATTATATCTTAGTTGGGATCAAGTACAGGTACTGTTTTATTATTACAGAGAAAAGGGAATCATTTAACCACTAAATAAACCCAATAGGGCATTCTGCCCCAATAAGGGGTAATTATATCTTAGTTGGGATCAAGTACAGGTACTGTTTTATTATTACAGAGAAAAGGGAATCATTTAACCATTAAATAAACCCAATAGGGCTGTTCTGCCCCAATAAGGGGTAATTATATCTTAGTTGGGATCAAGTACAGGTACTGTTTTATTATTACAGAGAAAAGGGAATCATTTAACCATTATGGGAGATGGGCTTTCCGTAATTCTGAGCTTTCTGGATAACGGACTTCCGGATAAGGGATCCCATGCCTTTACTGATTTAAATTCACTAATATGAAGCAAAGTTTTATGACATACATGGGCAGATTTAAGCTGGCCATTGAGTCCTTCAGACTGATTCACCAGCTTATCTGCCCGTGTATGGGCACCCCCGATGGGCATACCCAACCGAGATCTGGCCTAGAATTGGGCAGATCTTGATCTGGTAGGTTTGATTTCCCATCAGATCGGGGACGGCATTGGCTCGTTGATGCGGTCCTCGGTCCGGTGGCCCCTATGCCGGCTGGTTAATTCCAATAAGCCTGATGTTGCCAAACGAGCAGATTTTACCGTGAATGGAGATACTTGCCTCAATAGATGCTCTGGCTGCTATATTTGCACCTTACTGGTTTCATATACTCTGAAGATGAAGATGGACTGTGGGGAGGCATTCACATATGTAAAATGTTCTATACATTAGAACAGGGGTGCCCAGACTTTGTCTCCCAGCAATCTACCTTTGACTCCTCCCCCATGACGTAGCGTACGTACGCATTCCCATTAATCGTGGCGCACTTCCGCATCCCCCGGCTTAGACGCGGTCTACTAGAAATCCACACGGAATCAACTGGTGGGCCGCGATCTATGTCTTGGCCACCCCTGCATTAGAACAAAACTATGTCATATTATAAAAATGAAGTTTCATTTTTTTTTAAATGGGTTGAGGTCGGACACAGCGTTATTAACCAATGTTCAATCAGGTACAATGTCCTCGCCCCGTTACATACATAGGAGATGCCCAAATGCCAGCAACCACAACTGCGTTGGGTATGTGAAGTACAACCTATTAAACATGCCAAGAGTTCCCTGCTAATATCCTTATCATTTACAGTAGGGGGTACATTATCCCTTATAATACATGAGTGATACTCAGAGTTCCCTGTATAACTCAGCCTGCAGCCTTGTGCCTTTATATGGGGGGCACAGAACCCCTCAGTGACTGCTAATATCCTTATCATTTACAGTAGGGGGTACATTATCCCTTATAATACATGAGTGATACTCAGAGTTCCCTGTATAACTCAGCCTGCAGCCTTGTGCCTTTATATGGGCACAGAACCCCTCAGTGACTGCTAATATCCTTATCATTTACAGTAGGGGGTACAGTATCCCTTATAATACATGAGTGATACTCAGAGTTCCCTGTATAACTCAGCCTGCAGCCTTGTGCCTTTATATGGGCACAGAACCCCTCAGTGACTGCTAATATCCTTATCATTTACAGTAGGGGGTACATTATCCCTTATAATACATGAGTGATACTCAGAGTTCCCTGTATAACTCAGCCTGCAGCCTTGTGCCTTTATATGGGGGGCACAGAACCCCTCAGTGACTGCTAATATCCTTATCATTTACAATCTGGGCGCATCATTCCATTTTATTCCTTAAGCTCGTGTTATTTAATTAACAAAGATTGCCATAGCCGCAGACCCACTATGCATATCATAATATTATAATCATTAGAGAATAGAGTGTGATTATGTATATAACTTCAAATACTGAAGTTCACAGCATGATTGAAGTACCTTCTCCAATCAGCCAGGTAAACAAGTTGAGTGACTATCACAAATATCACTAATAGCCGAGGGAATACAAATAAGCCCTCAGGAACGAGGCATTTTGTGTGTTAGACATTAGAAATCAGAGACAGTAAACTCCTATCTATTGTGAGACGCTGAGGAACCTTTGCACTGAAACTGGGTAAAATAACAAAAAGGACATATTGGATAAATGAAAAACCCCTAACACTGTAGGCAGTTATGAATAATATCCGGTGCTGGTTTCCCATTGGGCTAAACATTAACCCTATCTGTAACAATGGCCCCTTTATTGGAGCTCCCTATAGATCCTCTCAGGTCCCTGTCTGGGTTTCAAATGAGGGGTGGGCGTGTCCTAACGGTCCCTGCCAGAAGCACAGTAGGAGGGGGAGAGCCAATCACAGCCCTGCACTCACACAAGCACAGACAGGCTTCAGTTCCCTATCAGGTCAGCCTAGCTGCTGATTGGTTCCTATCCTACAGTGCCGCCGGCCCCCCTGCACAGCCTGGGAAAGGAGGCAGCAGGAAGTGGAACCAATAGGTGGGGCTATTTTGGGGAAATTTTCAGTCTGAAACCATACTTTTTAAAGTACATTATTTTTATATTTAGATGAGTACAATTCATTGGCACAATATTGTTTACTATAACATGGGTGCACAGATACAATGGAACCTTGGAATTAACCCCAGAAATGATTTGCTGATAATTCCAAAATTCCCCACCTGTTTTTGAGCCTGGCAGCCGGGTTTTTGAAAGGGCTGTCTGGGTAAAAACTGCCTGACCCATTTTCCAAATGAGGAAATCCGGACAGGACTCCCCCTGATTTACGTGGCGATCGGCCAATTGCACCATCATAGTCCCGTCCCTTTGACATCATGCTTCCACCCTTGACATCACTGTTCCCACCCTGTTACATCACTATTCCCACCCTGTTACATCACTGTCCCCACCCTGTGACATCACTGTCGCGCCCTGTGACATCACTGTCCTGCCCTGTGACATCACAGTCCCCTTTCTGTGACATCACTGTCCCCACCCCTGTGACATCACTGTCCCCACCCCTGTGACATCACTATCCCCACCCCTGTGACGTCACTGTCCCCACCCCTGGGACGTCACTGGCCCCACCCCTGTGCTGTCACTGGCCCCACCCCCGTGATGTCACTGGCCCCACCCCTGTGCCGTCACTGGCCCTACCCCTGTGACGTCACTGGCCCCCACCCCGTGACATCACTGCCCCCACCCCCGTGACATCACTGCCCCCACCCCTGTGACATAACTACCACCCTCCTGCCCAGAGTGCCAGCTGCCAAAATGTATCAACCCCACTTAGTAGTTTTATCTACTAATTAAAAATTTATGAATTAGCTACTAGGTAAATAATTGACACATATCTGTACTGATATGTATATCAGTAACGAGTGAAACGTGAAATGGCAAAATGCAAAACTAATAGAAGTCTCTGAGCATTTTTGCTCATCACTAATGTAAACCAGACAGTCAGGGAAGAGTTAATGAGCTGAAATTCTCCTGGGAATCCTTTAGAATTCAGAACTTTTAGTAACTTGGCCCCTTAGTCTTTCCGTCCGTCCTATAAATTCCATTCCCAATCGCACCCGTGAATCTATCTCATTGATATGAGCCGGACTCCATTTTGTCTCCATCACGCCTGGCTTTATCTCTCTGCTCTTTGAATTCTTAATTCGCTTCTGATATTTCTCCCCGAAGGAATACAAAATAGGGTATTGATAAAAAAAAATAAAAAAATTGATATTCATGGACCTCGAATAACTTTAAAAAAAAAAAAATGCCAGACATATGTTGGTATGAGATAAAACACATGCCTCCGAGGTGCGTGAAAGCTTAACCGGAGTGTCCCGTATCTTTAAAGAGAAGAAAGTAATCGCTCTTCTGCGCACCTTAGCATTCCCTATGCCACTTGAAGAACCCACAACATGCCCACAAACTGCCAACTTGGACATTAAATCACGTTTAATCACTCACTTTCCACATATTTGACCTGTTGATTTTCTGATAAATTAGCCGGCCAATTAGAATCCAATTTGGACCCCTTTGTGTATTTTATTCCATTGTCGACAAGGAAGGAAAATGCTTTTTTAATTAAGGAAGTTTAATGATTCATTTTGTTGTTTTGCTGTATGCCATTAGTATGTGCTATATTTACTCTCGCCATTTTATTTCAATTGCAAATTTGAAATGGTTAATTTATTTGATCTATTTGAATGCACGTCCCGCTACGCGAAGGCAAATGCTTTTACCTATGGAAGGGAGTGAAGGATTAGTTCCAAGGAGCCGGAGTGCGTTTACATAATAAGTAAACTCTCTTGTGTAAGTTTTTAAAAACAAAACAAAAAAAAATATATACAGGTATGGGATCCATTATCCGGGAACACGTTATCCAGAAAGCTCTGAATTACGGAAAGCCCGTCTCCCATAGACTCCATTTTAATAAAATAATTCAGACTTTTACAAAGCATTTTCTTTTTCTCTGTAATAATAAAACAGTACCTGTACTTGATCCCAACTAAGATATAATTACCCCTTATTGGGGGCAGAACAGCCCTATTGGGTTTATTTCATGGTTAAATGATTCCCTTTTCTCTGTAATAATAAAACAGTACCTGTACTTGATCCCAACTAAGATATAATTACCCCTTATTGGGGCAGAACAGCCCTATTGGGTTTATTAAATGGTTAAATTATTCCCTTTTCTCTGTAATAATAAAACAGTACCTGTACTTGATCCCAACTAAGATATAATTACCCCTTATTGGGGCAGAACAGCCCTATTGGGTTTATTTAATGGTTAAATGATTCCCTTTTCTCTGTAATAATAAAACAGTACCTGTACTTGATCCCAACTAAGATATAATTACCCCTTATTGGGGGCAGAACAGCCCTATTGGGTTTATTTCATGGTTAAATGATTCCCTTTTCTCTGTAATAATAAAACAGTACCTGTACTTGATCCCAACTAAGATATAATTACCCCTTATTGGGGGCAGAACAGTCCTATTGGGTTTATTTCATGGTTAAATGATTCCCTTTTCTCTGTAATAATAAAACAGTACCTGTACTTGATCCCAACTAAGATATAATTACCCCTTATTGGGGGCAGAACAGCCCTATTGGGTTTATTTAATGGTTAAATGATTCCCTTTTCTCTGTAATAATAAAACATTACCTGTACTTGATCCCAACTAAGATATAATTACCCCTTATTGGGGGCAGAACAGCCCTATTGGGTTTATTTCATGGTTAAATGATTCCCTTTTCTCTGTAATAATAAAACAGTACCTGTACTTGATCCCAACTAAGATATAATTACCCCTTATTGGGGGCAGAACAGCCCTATTGGGTTTATTTAATGGTTAAATGATTCCCTTTTCTCTGTAATAATAAAACAGTACCTGTACTTGATCCCAACTAAGATATAATTACCCCTTATTGGGGGCAGAACAGCCCTATTGGGTTTATTTAATGGTTAAATGATTCCCTTTTCTCTGTAATAATAAAACATTACCTGTACTTGATCCCAACTAAGATATAATTACCCCTTATTGGGGCAGAACAGCCCTATTGGGTTTATTTCATGGTTAAATGATTCCCTTTTCTCTGTAATAATAAAACAGTACCTGTACTTGATCCCAACTAAGATATAATTACCCCTTATTGGGGGTAAAACAAGCCTATTGGGTTTATTCAATATTTAAAAGATTGTTAGCAGATTTAAGGCCCCCATACACGGGCCGATTTTTTACTGTCAAACGACTGATTCCCGAACGATCCGATACTATTGTTAAGTTATCGTATAGTTGATGGTGTGCGAACGATCGTCGGCCCACTAATCGACCCAACATTATCGTCCCCAAAATCAATCAGCCAGGTTTAAAAATTTTAGTCGCTTAACGATAAAATCGGCCAGTTGGTGTGAGTGTCAGACATTTGTCTTCGAACGATTGTTCTCTCCGCATGTCATGATTGCCAGCAGCGGAAGTCAACGAACATAAATAAATAAATACCGCTTCCGCCACGACATTGGATCGAATGTACGTAGATAATGATACGATGAAATCCTTTGCAAATTATCGTTGCCCGTGGATGGCATATCGTATGGAAACCCGATCGCCATACGATAGTTTGTTGATATAATCGTTCGTCGCACAACGAGTGAAATCGCCTCGTGTATGGGGACCCTTAGGTTATGGAAAAGATTTCTTATCTGGAAAACCCCAGGTCCCGAGCATTCTGGATAATAGGTCCCATACCTGTACTTGCTACTGGGTCATAAATATAAATGTGGCATTGTTTTACCCCTCCCCTTGCTAATTTGGAGATCTACTGTTCAACAAATCTTCCTCAAGGGGTAACTATTTGCCTTTTTAGAGTCCTAATTAAACAACCCCCAAGAAGGCAGTAGGTTGTGCTTTATCCAACAACTACAAACACCACTTTGCATTTCCTGTGCGGAGAGATTTATTTTTGTGGTATATTGAGAACCTCCTATAGTTTCCATGTGGTCAGTTTAACACTCCTATAAAACATTAATGAATCCTTTATTGATCCGGAAGGAGAGTGGGGAAGACTTGGAGAGAATATGAGCAGGAAAAGTACTTTGAAATGATTGTAATCGGTATAAGAGAAAAAAAAAAAGAAGCATTTTATGGATTTGTCGATGAAAAGTGAAGGTCAAAAATTGATCAGTAACCTTTACAGTGAGGCTAAAAATAACATGTTTCATAACACAGGTTTCCAGCCCACAGGAACAGCGGCAACACCGGCTACGAGTCAATCAGCCAAGACCAGAAGTAGAACCTTAACTTTGAGGTCAACGCTCATTGAATGACACCGGCCTTCAGGGGATTGCGATGCAGGAACATTTTAGCGAGTGTATTTTCACCAACCCTCTTTGGATTTTTCCTTCAGACGGTATCAGCATTTAAATATTGCTTTTATCTCCGGGAATCTCTGACAAACAAACACATTCACCCAGGGGTTCTTAGCACAAAGCTAAACTTCACTTCAAAATGTAGAGATATTTGTGAAAGTTAACAAGTTCTGAAAAGCATTATTTTTTCCAACGGACTAAAAGAAGCATTACGGCCGAGAGAGCAATCATTCTGCCCAATAAAAGTACTTTGAGAGCCCGGACAACTTCTTCTTTTCTTTGATTTATTGGTTGGCTGTCTTTAGACTTCTGGTCTATAATGCTTTTAAACATATTTCTGTATATTGATAGCCTATAACTAAGTGTTCCTGAAGAAGCACAAAATGTATAAAGTTTGTATGGAAGTAAAGGGCTTAGAAAAAACTTGATGGACTAAGGTGTAGCAATGCGAGACTTGGTTTATTTGCTTCCCAATACTGAAGACTTTCAGTTTGAGCACCTGAGCCCTCGGCACACTGTGGCAACTTTTTAAGTCAACCTGGTCTTTTCATGATTTATATTGGATACTGAATGGAAACTGTGATCGCCCTGCTCCACCCTGAGGTGTGTTGGTAGGTATTTGAGAGACCCTTGTCCAAGGTGTACAGGCAGGCTGGAAGGTGGAACTGGTGCCCTTACATCAGTGATCCCCAACCAGTGGCTTGGGGGCAACATGTTGCTCACCAACCCCTTTGATGTTGCTCCCCAACCCCTTTGATGTTGCTCCCCAACCCCTTTGATGTTGCTCCCCAACCCCTTTGATGTTGCTCCCCAACCCCTTTGATGTTGCTCCCCAACCCCTTTGATGTTGCTCCCCAAACCCTTTGATGTTGCTCCCCAACCCTTTGATGTTGCTCCCCAACCCCTTTGATGGTGCTCCCCAACCCCTTTGATGGTGCTCCCCAACCCCTTTGATGGTGCTCCCCAACCCCTTTGATGTTGCTCTCCAACCCCTTTGATGTTGCTCCCCAACCCCTTTGATGTTGCGCCCCAACCCCTTTGATGTTGCTCCCCAACCCCTTTGATGTTGCTCCCCAACCCCTTTGATGTTGCTCCCCAACCCCTTTGATGTTGCTCTCCAACCCCTTTGATGTTGCTCCCCAACCCCTTTGATGTTGCTCCCCAACCCCTTTGATGTTGCTCCCAATGCCCTCAAAGTAGGTGACCATTTTTATATTTTTAGCTTGGAAGCATTTTTAGAAGCAGAGAGACACAGTTTTACTCCAAGCAGATAGTGATGAGCAAATCTGTCCCATTTCACTTCACCATAAAATTCACGAAATGCCAAGAAAATTTGCGAAACGCCAAAAAATGCACAAAACACCTTTGTCCCGCATTTTTTTTTTGTCACCCGCGTCTATTTTTGTCGCCCTCGCTTTTTTGTCACGACCGCACCCAATTTGAGGCCACTACGCCCTTTTTTGACACAGCAGCGCCCAATTTGCCACGTGACAAAAAAAATTCTGCGCAACAAATTCGCTGCGAATCCATGCCTGGCGAAAAAATTTGCTCACCACTACAAGCAGAGCCTGATGCAGACTAGTAATCCACATGGGGCTACCGAATAGCCAATCACAGTCCTTATTTGGCATATTCATGCTTGTGTTGCTCACCAACACTTTTTACAGTGTGAGTGTGGCTCACAAGTCAAAAAGGTTTGGGTTTCTGCCTTACATAAACCTCCTACCCACCCCCCCCAGGACCAAATAATGAAGACTATAGAGTAGCGACTCTATGGGCAAACAATTGTGGGAATTCAAGTCATGTGAATGAACAGGAGAACACAAGCAACTATGCAATTGTTGGAATTGTTTTATTTTAACTGGATGACCTCTTTAAATACCATATACAAAGTGTTTACGCCAAAGTTATCTAGCTCCTAGTACCAACCTGGGCACAGGGGGGCACATTACTTGGGGACAGGGGCACAAGAAGACAGGCATAAGATTTAGGATTTTCTATGAAGTTTAGGGCTACAGAAATTGCATTCAACGGAGGGTCAAGTAAAAATCCCACCCCACAATTTTATATAAAAATATAAATATTCTTTACTTAATAGTGATTCAAGGACTTGTTCAGTTGGAGTGAGATAAGAATTTTTCATTCACCATGGAGGCAAATCCAAGTTAACATCCCCTATCTGTCTATAACCCCCTTTAATGTACATGTAAAGAACCATCTATGCCAGTGGTTCTCAACCTACCTAATGCCGCGACCCTCTAATATAGTTCCTCATGTTGTGGTGACCCCCAACCATAGAGGAGCGTTGTCTCGGTTCCTAAGACCATTGGGAATGTGTGTTTTCCGATGGTCTTAGGCAAACCCTGTGAAAGGCTCGTTCGACCTCCAAAGGGGTTCCGACCCACAGGTTGAGAACCACTGATCTATGTAAAGGTAATCTTTGGACCTTGGGTCCCCGCTAAAGTTGACCAAGCATGATGTCACTAGAGATGTAGCGAACTGTTCGTCGGCGAATTAATTCGCGCGAACATCGGGTGTTCGCAAGTCCGCAAATTCGCGAACTTTTGGCGATGTTCGCCATTTTGGGTTTGCCGCGTTTTTTTTGCGCCGCGTTTTTTCGCCTCGGTTTTTTACGCCATGTTTTTTCGCTTCGGTTTTTTGCCTTTGCGTATACATAGGAATAGCTTGCGGTTTTTTTTTGGCGTTATTTTTTGGCGTTTTTTTTACAAAGTATTTTTCAGATAAATTTTTGCCCTTGATCCCCCTCCTGCATGCCACTGCCCAGGTCGTGGCACCCTTTAAACAACTTTAAAATCAGTTTTCTGGCCAGAAATGGCTTTTCTAGGTTTTAAAGTTCGCCTTCCCATTGAAGTCTATGGGGTTCGCAACGTTCGTGAATATTCGCGAGTTTTGGCGAAAGTCCGCGAAAGGGTTCGCGAACATTTTTGGCGATGTTCGCTACATCCCTAGATGTCACTGAATACATAAAGGGAAACAGTGTTGCAGCTTGTGAATGATAGACTATTGTGTACCCTCACATATCCAGTCATAACTGGTTGCTTCAATGAAAGACGTGTTTCTAGCTTGAACATACAGAAAGACAAAAGGGATTGATCAATGCACATTCCCTGGTCCCCTGTTTCATAAGTAAATTGTCTATTAGTTTCATGCTAGTGCATACAGTATATTGACAAGAAACAGGGGTTTTTAGTTACAAAATTATGATCATAAGATTGGTAAGCCACCATACCACGTCAAGGTAAACCCCGTATGGTGGTCCTATCTATTTACCTCTGGTCATATTTTTCAAAGGCTGGCACTCCCGTGCACTATTGCCATTCTTGACCTGGGGGCTGGTTTGAATCAGAGGGCTTAGTCACTCCCATGCCTTTTGCTTATATAGAGAGAGATTGCCTGGTTCCCCAGACCAAATCCTCCCCCGCTTGTGGCTTGTAGAGGAGAAGACTGCCCATTAACCAACACCCATTCTTTTTAAAGGCATAAGACCACCATTAAAGGGACGGGTGTGGGGGTGCTAAACCCACATGGAAGTTTGGCCATTCTTCCTGCAGAATTAAATCTGCTAAAATACATAAATACACAAAAAGAGGTTGTGGGAGCACTCCAAGGCTAAATAAAGTATACAAATACAATGGAAGTGCAACTGATCTGGCCAAATTAACTACAAACATACAGAAAGACAAAAGGGATTGATCAATGCACATTCCCTGGTCCCCTGTTTCATAAGTAAATTGTCTATTAGTTTCATGCTAGTGCATACAGTATATTGACAAGAAAGGGGTTTTTAGTTACAAAATTATGATCATAAGATTGGTAACCCACAACCTCTTTTTGTGTTTCTAGCTTGGTCAGGACAGACAAAGGCATTGGCTTTGGTTGGGTCTCTAGGGGTTCTAGTGATGAGTTATATAAAAATTTTCATGTAGCCTCTTTGCACTATTATTGAAGAACCCCATCTTCTGGTGACTCCTTGGACAATTATATTAAAAGCTACACTAAGTACATTTACAAACATCCCTCCACCCTAGCACAATTTTTATATCTCAATTTGAAGTGCCCTTTCCCATTACACATCAAATCCTTATTTTAATATAATACTGGAAGCAATATTGTCAGAAACCGCAAGTTAAAAAGGTCAGTCCGTTAATAACCTAATTACGGGGATATAAAGCGGAAACAAATGGGATGATGCAAATGAACCAATAAAATTCAGGTCAGTAACCCTTATTTGTGGGATATAAATGTTTCAATCTTTTTTTTTGAGAAAAGACAAACTAGGCCGAAGGTTGAAGGCTAAGTAAGTACTTCCAATTACCATCTCTGATATTTTGTTGCCATTTGGATATTTCTTTATTTACCTTTTCAGAAAGCAAAACACTTCAGTATTGAGTCCACTTTAGTACTGCAATTAATAAATAGATTGTGTTCTCTATATAGTAGAATTAAGTCTAAAAAAAACTGAAGTTCTAGAGTTTAGACTCTAGAAAGTCCAGTTGTTTAGATTCTGTTGTAGTAGATCAGGGATCCCCAACCTGTGAGCCACATTCAAATGTAGAAAGAGTTGGGGAGCAAGAGAAGCATGAAAAATGTTCCTAGGGGTGCCAAATAGTGGTGTTGATCAGTGTTGGACTGGCCCACCAGGAAAACTGACCCAGGTGTCAGTGGGCCCTCCTGCTCCTGACCATTTGGCCCATTTCATGGTCATTCCCTATTTCTGAATGGGAAGAAAGAGGAGAAATAGATGGACAAATAGATGCTAGCATGTAAGTAGAAGAGACTGGGAGAATAAAGAGGTTGGGTGAGGAAAGAAGGAAAAATAGTTTGGAAAGCGGGCCTAGGGTCTATGGTTTTCTGGTTTTCTGGGTTCCCAGTCCGACACTGGCTATGATTGGTTATTTGGTAGCCCCTATGTGGACTGGCAGCCTACAGAAGCTTTTGTTTGGTGGTACACCTTTTTCTGCAGCCAAAACTTGCCTCCAAGCCACAAATTCAAAAAATAAGCTCCTTCTTTAAGACCACTAAGAGCAACATCCAAGGGGTTGGTGAGCACCGTGTTACTCAAGAGCCACTGGTTGGGGATCACTGTGCTAGATACTGTATGGCCTGGATGAATGGGAATCTTCATAGATTGTGCTCTATTTCTGCCATTGATAGACAGAAGACTTTCATTGATGGATATAAGGGGACATTTATGAAGACCCCCAACAAAAGGGTTGCTAGATCGCTTCTGCCCAGGGTCTGGTTATTATCCAGTGTATAGTGCAAATTGCAACATTGGTGGGTGCAGTCTGCCCTGTCCTTATTACTATAGTCAAGCAGTTGGTACAGGGTCCCATTGCCACCACTCCATAAATGGTGTGATGCACAATTGACGAAAATGTTAGGGGTAGGTATTGGGATCACCAACTGTCTCCCTCCCCCGGCTCCTAGTTACTGCAGAATGCAGACAGTGCTGTATTTATGGGGGTGAGTGCAGGTCTCTGTGCACCAAAAAAAACAAATAAACAAACAAAAAATTAAATAAATAGTGTTCCACATTGAAAATGACCTCTATTGGAGAAAGTGAGAGAGCAAATTAAGAACACAAGTGCAATATTTTGGGAATAATTAGAAGAACCCAATGTCTTTTAATAGAATGCGTGACTTTAAATGAGACAACTGGACACATTGGGCAAGATTCACTAAGGTACAAATCCGAATCACAAAATCCAAACATTTCTGATGATCTCAAATGTCATGAAAATTTCGTACTTACGATCTGAAATCTTCGTATCCGAACTATCGTAAATGGCGCAAAAACCTTTCTGACGTTGAACCTTCAGTGCATGATTTTGGAAGCCTCCCATAGGGCTCAATGGCACTCTGCAGCTCCAACCCGGCCCAAGGAAAGCCTCCCATAGGGCTCAATGGCACTCTGCAGCTCCAACCCGGCCCAAGGAAAGCCTCCCATAGGGCTCAATGGCACTCTGCAGCTCCAACCCGGCCCAAGGAAAGCCTCCCATAGGGCTCAATGGCACTCTGCAGCTCCAACCTGGCCCAAGGAAAGTCTCCCATAGGGTTCAATGGCACTCTGCAGCTCCAACCTGGCCCAAGGGAAGTCTTCCATAGGGCTCAATGGCACTCTGCAGCTCCAACCCGGCCAGGAAGCTCCATAGGGCCAATGGCACTCTGCAGCTCCAACCCGGCCCAAGGAAAGTCTCCCATAGGGCTCAATGGCACTCTGCAGCTCCAACCCGGCCCAAGGAAAGTCTCCCATAGGGCTCAATGGCACTCTGCAGCTCCAACCCGGCCCAAGGAAAGTCTCCCATAGGGCTCAATGGCACTCTGCAGCTCCAACCCGGCCCAAGGAAAGTCTCCCATAGGGCTCAATGGCACTCTGCAGCTCCAACCCGGCCCAAGGAAAGCCTCCCATAGGGCCTTCAAGTGGGCACTCTGCAGCTCCAACCCGGCCCAAGGAAAGCCTCCCATAGGGCTCAATGGCACTCTGCAGCTCCAACCCGGCTCAAGGAAAGCCTCCCATAGGGCTCAATGGCACTCTGCAGCTCCAACCCGGCCAAGGAAAGTCTCCCATAGGGCTCAATGGCACTCTGCAGCTCCAACCCGGCCCAAGGAAAGTCTCCCATAGGGCTCAATGCACTCTGCAGCTCCAACCTGGCCCAAGGGAAAGCCTCCCATAGGGCTCAATGGCACTCTGCAGCTCCAACCTGGCCCAAGGAAAGCTCCCATAGGGCTCAATGGCACTCTGCAGCTCCAACCCGGCCCAAGGAAAGCCTCCCATAGGGCTCAATGGCACTCTGGCAGCTCCAACCCGGCCCGAAGGAAAAGCCTCCCATAGGGCTCAATGGCACTCTGCAGCTCCAACCTGGCCCAAGAAAAGTCACCCATAGGGCTCAATGGCACTCTGCAGCTCCAACCCGGCCCAAGGAAAGCCTCCCATAGGGCTCAATGGCACTCTGCAGCTCCAACCCGGCCAAGGAAAAGTCTCCCATAGGGCTCAATGGCACTCTGCAGCTCCAACCCGGCCCAAGAAAAGTCACCCATAGGGCTCAATGGCACTCTGCAGCTCCAACCCGGCCCAAGGAAAGCCTCCCATAGGGCTCAATGGCACTCTGCAGCTCCAACCCGGCCCAAGGAAAGTCTCCCATAGGGCTCAATGGCACTCTGCAGCTCCAACCCGGCCCAAGGAAAGTCTCCCATAGGGCTCAATGGCACTCTGCAGCTCCAACCCGGCCCAAGGAAAGTCTCCCATAGGGCTCAATGGCACTCTGCAGCTCCAACCCGGCCCAAGGAAAGTCACCCATAGGTCTCAATGGCAATCTTCAGCTCCAACCTGGCCCAAGGAAAGTCACCATACTGATGCTTGAATGGATCCGAAACGTTTGTACTCATTGCGACAAAAACGATTCTGTCGCACAAATTGTCACAAAGTACAAAAAAATTGCAAAAAATATGCACAGTTCTAAAACTTAGAAAACATATAATTTATTTGGACTCAACCGTACTTTGATCAATGAGCCCCATTGTGTGGATCCCTAAGCATAATATACAGTGTAAAATAAAGAACAAACTCAATTCATAGTTACTGATCCCACATGTGAAATAATTTTGTAAATGATCATTACTATTAAGGCCATTGGGTCATGTTGTTATAGCCATGCATTAGACAGGAGTAGTTTCCCCTGAACCATGGAAGGAGGGGGTTGGTTTTGCCCATAAAACACTATAATTATGTATATATTGCTATTAAAGATAGCCTTGAGCTCTCCAGGTCCCCACACCCCCACGCATTGGCTTTCCTCCTATTTTTACATCCCCGTTAATGAATCTTTACACACGGCTGACATTTACTGGTTTACCTCATTTGCCTTATGAATTCTTAAACATTATTTATTGTGTATATTAAACTGTTTTTTTACTTAATTTCCAAGTGAATTCTCCCCGATCTCGACTCCCGTGTTTTGCACCACGTGGAAAAAAAATGGCCTTTTTACTTTACATGATTCCGACCTTTTCGATTTTGTGTTTCAATTAAACCCCTGAACACAGATACATTGTCCAAGCAACTGCTCTATATTTAAAGTAAATGTTACTCTTTGTGGCGCCGCGTCTTTGCATATTCCATCTAATCTGGGGAGGTCGTGTTTAACATTTTGTGTCGGAATAAATTGCTTTCAAAACTCACGAAAGGGAAAGATTTGATGGATCAGTAGCTGAGAACAAAAAAGGAAACCTTTTACAGGTATTTCATTTCAATTTACTCGGATGCGGATCGGGTATCGGAACACAACAGCGGCAGATTGTACAAATGTACTTTAATTTGTGTTAGTCAATCCATTTTCCAATCAGAATAAAGCTCAAGGAAACAGACACGTATACACATTGTTATTGTTTTGCAAAGAGCAATGGATGTGGGACTCCAGCCTGAATGGCAAACAGGTTAGGATTTGGGGTGAATGTTAATTTGCTATTGTGGATACTCTGGGAGCACTATACTAAGGTTGGCTAGTAGGGATGTAGCGAACCTCAAAAAAAAAGTTTGCGAACCTGTTCGCGAACTTCCGCCGAAAATTGCGAATATTCGCGAACTTTGTGAACCCCATAGACTTCAATGGGAAGGCGAACTTTAAAAAATAGAAAAGCCATTTCTGGCCAGAAAACTGATTTTAAAGTTGTTTAAAGGGTGCCACGACCTGGGCAGTGACATGCAGGAGGGGGATCAAGGGCAAAAACCTCTGAAAAATTGACACACGCCGTTTTTCGAAATGATCGGTAATTTTGCGACTTTTCCGTATTTTCCGGCGCTTTCGTAAAGTTATCGTAAGTTTTGCGACTTTTTCGGAGCTTTCGTAACGTTATCGTAAGTTTTGCGACTTTTTCGGAGCTTTCGTAACGTTATCGTAAGTTTTGCGACTTTTTCGGATCATTCGTACCGTTATCGTAAGTTTTGCGACTTTTTCGGATCATTCGTAACGTTATCGTAAGTTTTGCAACTTTTTCGGATCATTCGTACCGTTATCGTAAGTTTTGCGACTTTTTCGGATCATTCGTAACGTTATCGTAAGTTTTGCGACTTTTTCGTACCGTTATCGTAAGTTTTGCGATTTTTCCGGAGAATTCGTACCGTTATCGTAAGTTTTGCGATTTTTTCGGTGCCGGCGAACCCAAATTGCGAACATCACGAAAAGTTTGCGAATTTGCGGACTTGCGAACACCCGATGTTCGCGCGAATTAGTTCGCCGGCGAACAGTTCGCTACATCTCTATTGGCTAGAAACCAATTACCTTAAATGAAAAGGAAAGGCAATAGATTTGCCACAATAGTGCAAGAACACTATATTTATTCTGCAGAAAGCTTTACCATACCTGAGTGAACAGCCCTAGAAGCTCCCTCTGTTTGAATAAGATAGTAGCTGCCATTTTAGCTTGGTCTCAGTAGCTTTCTGCTGCAGCTCTAGCTGCTGGTAGCTCTGGTACACAGAGGTGGGAGAGGGGAGCAAATTCTGATGGGAGGGGGAGGAGGAGAAGGGAGGGGGAGAGAGGAGCAAACTGAGCAGACTCATGCCCCTGCCCTGAAGGAGCAGAAGAATATGTGTCTACAAAAGTAGACAAGAAATCTTTTGATAGAGGACTCTGCAGCATTTCTGTGAGTGCTTATGGCTTTAATTACATAAAACTTTCTTATGAAGCTTTTACCTTTCTTTCTCCTTGAAACTGTGGGTCATTGTCATTAGCACCTTATAGCTACTTGCCCAGCCTCTACAAATAAAATACAGGTATGGGATCTGTTATCCAGAATTCTCGGGACCTGGTGTCTCCCGGATAAGGGACTGTTCTGCCCCCAATAAGGGGTAATTATATCTTAGTTGGGATCAAGTACAGGTACTGTTTTATTTTTACAGAGAAAAGGGAATCATTTAACCATGAAATAAACCCAATAGGGCTGTTCTGCCCCCAATAAGGGGTAATTATATCTTAGTTGGGATCAAGTACAGGTACTGTTTTATTATTACAGAGAAAAGGGAATCATTTAACCATTAAATAAACCCAATAGGACTGTTCTGCCCCCAATAAGGGGTAATTATATCTTAGTTGGGATCAAGTACAGGTACTCTTTTATTTTTACAGAGAAAAGGGAATCATTTAACCATGAAATAAACCCAATAGGGCTGTTCTGCCCCCAATAAGGGGTAATTATATCTTAGTTGGGATCAAGTACAGGTACTCTTTTATTATTACAGAGAAAAGGGAATCATTTAACCATGAAATAAACCCAATAAGGCTGTTCTGCCCCCAATAAGGGGTAATTATATCTTAGTTGGGATCAAGTACAGGTACTGTTTTATTATTACAGAGAAAAGGGAATCATTTAACCATTAAATAAACCCAATAGGGCTGTTCTGCCCCCAATAAGGGGTAATTATATCTTAGTTGGGATCAAGTACAGGTACTGTTTTATTATTACAGAGAAAAGGGAATCATTTAACCATGAAATAAACCCAATAGGGCTGTTCTGCCCCAATAAGGGGTAATTATATCTTAGTTGGGATCAAGTACAGGTAATGTTTTTATTATTACAGAGAAAAGGGAATCATTTAACCATGAAATAAACCCAATAGGGCTGTTCTGCCCCAATAAGGGGTAATTATATCTTAGTTGGGATCAAGTACAGGTACTGTTTTATTATTACAGAGAAAAGGGAATCATTTAACCATGAAATAAACCCAATAGGGCTGTTCTGCCCCAATAAGGGGTAATTATATCTTAGTTGGGATCAAGTACAGGTAATGTTTTATTATTACAGAGAAAAGGGAATCATTTAACCATGAAATAAACCCAATAGGGCTGTTCTGCCCCAATAAGGGGTAATTATATCTTAGTTGGGATCAAGTACAGGTAATGTTTTATTATTACAGAGAAAAGGGAATCATTTAACCATTAAATAAACCCAATAGGGCTGTTCTGCCCCCAATAAGGGGTAATTATATCTTAGTTGGGATCAAGTACAGGGTTCTGTGTTAATAATACAGAGAAAAATGAAATCATTTCTAAAAATTAGAATCATTTGTTTACAATGGAGTCTACGGAAGATGGCCTTTCCGAAATTCGGAACTTTCTGGATAACGGGTTTCCAGATAACAGATCCTGTTCCTGTACTTCTTAATTAATTTACAGAAATCAATAATGTTTATGTGTTCCAACTCTTCAAATAAAATATTTCTTAGGATCTACAGCCTTGTTTTGTATAAGAAAGGTTTAACATTTGTCCTCCATTTATTGTGTGCAGTATTAATAATAAAGGCTTGTTAAAATTACATCAACTTTTTGTATTCTTTAGACCAGGAGTTCTCATTTAATTTTTATTCTTCAGCTACTATCAAATGTAAAAAGAGCTGGGGAGCAACACAAGCATGAAAAAAGTTCCCAGAGGGTCAAATAAGGGCTGTGATTAGTTATATGGTAACCCCTATATAGACTGGCAGCCTATACAAGGCTCTGTTTGGCAGTATACCTGGTTTTTATGAAACCAAAATGTGCCACCAAGCCAAGAATTCAAAAATAAGCCCCTGCTTTGAGTACAGTGGGAGCCACATCTGGGTTGCTGGGGAGCAACATGTTGCTTATGAGCCACTGGTTGGGTACCACTGCTCTAGACAATTTCACATCTCTTTCTAAAAGAATCTTTTTGAACCTTCTATTTTTCTAGTTTCAAGTAAAGTCTGTGTGCCTTCTGAAAAATATTTATTGGTGAATAAACGACTATTATTGGCGTATAACCTATTTATTTGTATTAATATATAATTATAAATAGTGATCTTATGCCCCCTCCCTCTTGCTAAGCCCATTTCCTAGTGAAACAATCCAACTTTGGCCATTGTATCTTCATAATTATGATCCTTTGGGTGCTTTATTAGCTCTTCATGTGCTCTTCTCCTCCTCCTTCTAGTGTAATCAATCCCACCTCGACCATTGAATCTTCAAAACCAAGATCCTTTATATGTTTTATTAGCTCTTCATTAGCTCTTATTTTCCTCCTTCTTGTTTATTCAATCCCACCTTGGCCAGTGAATCTTCAAAGCCAAGATCCTAAATATGCTTTGTTAGCTCTTCATTAGCTCTTAATTTGCTTTTCTTCTCCTCCTAGTGTAATTAATCCCACCTTGGCCAGTGAATCTTTAAAACCAAGATCCTTTATATGCTTTATTAGCTCTTCATTTGCTCTTCTCCTCCTCCTTCTAGTGTAATCAATCCCACCTCGAACAGTGAATCTTCAAAACCAAGATCCTTTATATGCTATATTAGCTCTTCATTAGCTCTTATTTTCCTCCTTCTAGTGTAATCAATCCCACCTTGGCCAGTGAATCTTCAAAGCCAAGATCCTTCATATGCTTTTTTAGCTCTTCATTAGCTCTTCATTAGCTCTTCTTCTCCTCCTTCTAGTATAATCAATCCCACCTCGACCAGTGAATCTTCAAAGCCAAGATCCTTTATATGCTTTATTAACTCTTCATTAGCTCTTCTTCTCCTCCCTCTAGTGTAATCAATCCCACCTTGGCCACTGAATCTTCAAAACCAAGATCCTTTATATGCTTTATTAGTTCTTTATTAGCTCTTCTCCTCCTTCTAGTGTAATCAATCCCACCTCAACCAGTGAATCTTCAAAACCAAGATCCTTTATATGCTTTATTAGCTCTTCATTAGCTCTTCTTCTCCTCCCTCTAGTGTAATCAATCCCACCTTGGCCACTGAATCTTCAAAACCAAGATCCTTTATATGCTTTATTAGCTCTTCATTAGCTCTTCTTCTGCTCTTTCTAGCGTAATCAATCCCACCTCGACCAGTGAATGTTCAAAACCAAGATCCTTTATATGCTTTATTAGCTCTTTATTAGCTCTTCATTAGCTCTTCTCCCCCTTCTAGTGTAATCAATCCCACCTTGCCCAGTAAATCTTCAAAACCAAGATCCTTTATATGCTTTATTAGCTCTTCTCTGGACTCTCTTCCTAAATCTATACACATTACACTATTTTACTGAAGGTTTTCTATAAAAAAAAAAAAGGCACCATTTATCTCCATAAGATAGTTTTTACTTATTGTTTATTTCCCCAGAGGAAAATTTCCCAATTTGGGAAGTGAGGTTATGAGAAGGAGCAAGACTAGCTAGTCTTATGGCTCTCAGTATAAGTTGGCTCCAGGACTGTGATGGTTTTGATCATGATTGTGTTATCTGCTGATGGATCTGAGACATTTGGCTCAATCAAAGTGGCTAACTCAATACATAGCATGGTTGTGCTGTTAATATGAAATTTTGCAGTTGCTAAATACCTTAAGTCTTAAGGGAGAAGAGGCCAACAAACAAAGGAGGAGACACAAACATATAATGGTTGGAATATGAGAGAATATGGAATAGAAGTAAAGCTGGAGTGACAAAAAGGGCAGATGGCAGATCAAATAAACATTCCAGAAATAGTAAATAGTAATATAGACTTCGAGAAGCCTTGAAGTACAGATGCCAGAAAGCATTAAATACAAACAATGATCATTCAGATCCCCATTTAACTGTAACTGTTTGGGAGGTCCGAAGGAATTACTTCTCCCAGATGAGGTTAAATCAGAAGATATTTTTCTTGCCTTCTGGGATATTTTGCAGATGTATTCACTGCATTATTGTAATGCAACATGGGGTAACCTAAATGCATTCAAAGAGGGAATCTAACAGCTAGCCATAAAATAGAATTGTCTCCAAGATGGGAAATACACATGGTTCATGGTTCATGGGCCCATCAATCATCTGACCTGGAATCAACCCTTTGTGTCTGACTTTGCCTATATGAGGGTAAATCTGTTTTCCATGATAAAGGAGCATAAAAACACTTTATTTCCAAAGCCAATAAGGATTATGCTCTTGCTACTTGCTGTCTTCACTGCCTCCTTGATCATAGAGAGAAAGAAATCTGCTTTCTGGTTATATATAAGCATCATATTGGCGGACAAAGTATCCTTAATAGTGTTAGATGCCAACCCATTTGTGTTGTGTGGCTGTAATACCACCAAGAATTCTATGGTTTATTATACATTTTAAACAGGGTTTTTTCCATTCTATAGCCAGGGATCATTGGCTTCTCCTGAGGCAGCTGCATTAGAACACATGATCAATTGTTTTATGTTTAAAAAAAATGTTTAAAAAAAATTCTCTCTCTTATGGTAAAGGCTTTTGGAATGGCATGGGAAAAAACTGATAAATTCCCATTCCCCATGACCCACAACAATTGAAAACGCTCACTCTTGCTTGTAGAAATGATTACAATGACATGTTGTAGGTATGTTGCAAGGCGATGTCTGGGTATTTTACACTTACAACTAACCCCGCTATTATATTGGTTCTTGTTAACCCTGAAAGAACAGGCAAAGACCCAAATAGGGGTACTGTTTTTGGAATGTAGTATTTAAATCGTTACTTGTAAAAAGTTGCTTAGTTTTGAAGAAAGACTGACCAAGTTGGGATTGGTTACACTGAAGAAGAGTGAGGGAAAACAGGGGTAGGGGAGATAGCTCTCAGTACAAGTGAGGGAAAACAGGGGTAGGGGAGATAGCTCTCAGTACAAGTGAGGGAATACAGGGGTAGGGGAGATAGCTCTCAGTACAAGTGAGGGAATACAGGGGTAGGGGAGATAGCTCTCAGTACAAGTGAGGGAATACAGGGGTATGGGGGATAGCTCTCAGTACAAGTGGAGGGAAATACAGGGGTAGGGGAGATAGCTCTCAGTACAAGTGAGGGAATCACAGGGGTAGGGGGGATAGCTCTCCAGTACAAGTGAGGGAATACAGGGGTAGGGGAGATAGCTCTCAGTACAAGTGAGGGAATACAGGGGTATGGGAGATAGCTCTCAGTAGCAGTGAGAGGAATAAGGGGTAGGGGGGAATAGCTCTCAGTACAAGTGAGGGAATACAGGGGTAGGGGATAGCTCAGTACAAGTGAGGGATCAGGGGTAGGGGAGATAGCTCTCAGTACAAGTGAGGGAATACAGGGGTATGGGGGATCTTAGTACAGGTGAGGGGATACAGGGGTAGGGGGATAGCTCTCAGTACAGTGAGGGATAGCAGGGGTAGGGGGATAGCCTCTCAGTACAAGTGAGGGATACAGGGGTAGGTGGAGTAGCTCTCAGTACACCAGTGAGGGAACAGGGTAGGGAGATAGCTCTCAGTACAGAGTGGGAATACAGGGGTAGGGGAGATAGCTCTCACGTACAGTGAGGGAATACAGGGGATGGGAGATAGCTCTCAGTACAAGTGAGGGAATACAGGGTAGGGGGGTAGCTCTCAGTACAATGAGGGAATACAGGGTTATGGGAGATAGCTCTCAGTACAAGTGAGGGAAACAGGGGTAATGGGAGATAGCTCTCAGTACAAGTTGAGGGCATACAGGGTCGGGGGGATAGCTTCTTCAGTTCAAGTGAGGCATACCGGGGTATGGGAGATGCTTTAGTACAGAGTGGGAATACAGGGGTAGGGGATAGCTCTCGTACATAGTGAGGGAATACAGGTGTAGGGGGTTGATAGCTCTGCAGAGTCAGAGTGAGGGAATACCAGGGGTATTGGGGATAGCTCTCAAGTAACAAGTGAGGATACGGGGTTATGGGGGATTAGTCTCAGTAACAAGTGAGGGATACAGGGTATGGGGGATAGCTTCAGTACAAGTGAGGGATACAGGGGTAAGTGGGAGATACGCTCCTAGTACAAGTGAGTGGAAATACAGGGGTATGGGGGATAGCTCTCTACAAGTGAGGGAATACAGGGGTAGGGGGGATAAGCTCTCACGTACAAGTGAGGGAATACAGGGGTAGGGAGATAGCTCTCCAGTACCAAGTGGAGGGAATACGAGCGGGTAGGGGGTGATAGCTCTCCAGTACAAGTGAGGGAATACAGGGTAGGGGGACATAGCTCTTCCAGTACAAGTGAGGGATACAGGGTATGGGGTAGATAGCTCTCAGTACATGAAGTGAGGGAATACAGGGTAGGGGAGATAGCTCTGAGTACAAGTGAGGGAATACAGGGGTAGGGGAGCATAGCTCTCATACAGTGAGGGAATGCAGGGGTAGGGGAGATTAGCTCTCAGTCAAGTGAGGGAATACAGGGGTAGGGGGGATAGCTCTCAGTACACGTGAGGGAATACAGGTATGGAGATAGCTCTCAGTACAAAGTGACAGAATACATAGGGGTAGGGGAGATAGCTCTCAGTACAGATGAGGGAATACAGGGCTAAATTAGGGGAGATAGCTCTAGTACAAGTGAGGGAATACAGGGGTAGGGGAGATACGGCTCTCATACATGAGGGAATACACAGGGTATGTGGGGAATAGCTCTCAGTACAAGTGAGGGAATACAGGGGTAGGCGGAAGATAGCTTCTCGTACAAGTGAGGGAATACAGGGGTATGGGGGAATAGCTCTCAGTACAAGTGAGGCGAATATCAGGGTAGGGGGGATAGCTCTTATTAAAAAGTGAGGGAATACAGGGGTAGGATATATGCTTTCAGTATCAAGTGATGGTAAAATACCAGGGTAATGGGGGATAGCTCCAGTACAAGTGAGGGAACTACAGGGGTAGGGGAAATGCTTTGCAGTACAATGTTAAGGGAATACAGGGGTAGGGGGGATAGCTCTCAGTACAGTGAGGGAATACAGGGTAGGGGGATAGCTCTCCAGTACAAGTGAAGGGAATTACGGAGGGGTTAGGGGGATAGCTCTCAGTACAGAGGTGAGGGAATCAGGGGTATGGGGATAGCTTCTCAGTTCAAGTGAGGAATAACAGGGTAGGGGATAGCTCTCAGTACAAGTGAGGTGAATACAGGGGTATGGGGGATAGCTCTCAGTACAAGTGAGGGCTACAGGGGTAAGGGGGGATAGTCTGCAGTACCAAGTGAGGAATACAGGGTATGGGGATAGCTCTCAGTTCAATGAGGGAATACAGGGTAGGGAAGAGTAGCTCTCAGTACAATGTAGGGCCATACAGGGGTAGGGGGATTAGCTCTCAGTACATAGTGAGGGAAACAGGGTAGGGGATAGCTCTCAGTCAAGTGAGGGAATATTAGGGGTAGGGGAAATATATAAAGTGAGGGAATACAGGGTATTGGGAATACTCTCAGTACAAGTGAGGGAAATACAGGGGTGATGGGAGATGCTTGCAGTACAGTGAGGGAATATCAGGGGTTGGGGATAGCTCTCAGTACAAGTGGAGGAATCACAGGGTAAGGGGGGATAGCGCTAGTAACAGTGAGGGAATACAGGGGTAGGGGCAGTAGCTCTGCATGTAACAAGGAGGTGAATACAAGGGGTAGGGGATAGGCTCTCAGTACAAGTGAGGGAAATACACGGTTAGGGGTAGATAGTCTCGAGTAAATGAGGGAAAGGGGGTAGGGGGGATAGCTCTCAGTACAAGTGAGGGAATTACCGGGTAGGGGGGATAGCTCTCAGTACAAGTGAGGGAATACAAGGGGTAAGGGAGATGCTCTTCAGTACACGTGAGGGAATAAGGGGTAGGGGGGATGCTCCTCAGCTCAAGTGAGGGAATACAGGGGTAGGGGGATACTTCTCAGTACAAGTGAGGATACAGGGTAGGGGAGATACTCTCAAGTACAAGTGAGGAATACAGGGGTAGGGGGGGATAGCTCTCAGTACAAGTGAGGGCATACAGGGGTATGGGGGAAGCTCTCAGTACAGTGAGGAATACGGGGTAGGGGAGATAGCTTCAGTAGTGGGGGAATACAAGGGTCATGGGATTAGCTCGTCAGTAATAGTGAGGGAATACCAGGGTACGGGGGATAGCTCTCAGTACCCAGTGATGGAATACGAGGGTAGGGGAGATAGCTCTCAGTACAAGTGAGGGAATATCAGGGATATGGGGATAGCTTCTCTCAATGAGGGCATACAGGGGTAAGGGGGGATAGCTTCTCAGTACAACGTGAGGAATACAGGGTAGGGGGATACTCTCAGTACAATGAGGGAAAATACAGGGTAGGGGGATAGCTCTCAGTACAAGTGAGCGGCATACAGGGGTAGGGGGATAGGCTCTCGTACAAGTGAGGGATAATACAGGGTAGGGGAGATAGCTCTGCAGTAACAAGTGAGGGAATACAGGGTAGGGGAGATAGCTCTCAGTAACAAGTGAGGGAATACAGGGGTGGGGGGGATAGCTCTCAGTACAGAGTGAGGGAAATACAGGGTAGGGGGGAATAGCTCTTAGTACAAGTGGAGGGATAACAGGGTTAAGGGAGATAGCTCTCAAGTACAAGTGAGGGATACAGGGGTAGGGGGGATAGCTCTCAGTACAAGTGAGGGAATAAAGGGAGGGGGATAGCTTCATGACAAGGAGGGAATCCAGGGTAGGGGGGGAACAGCTCTCAGTACACAGTGGGGAAACAGGGGTAGGGGGGATAGCTCTAGTACAAGGAGGGAATACAGGGTTATAGGGAGATAGCTCTCAGTACAAGTGAGGGAAATACAGGTTAGGGGGGATAGCTCTCAGTCCAAGTGGAATGACAGGGGTAGGGGGGATAGCTCTCAGTACAAGTGAGGGAATACAGGGGTACGGGATAGCTCTCAGAAACCGTGAGGGAATACAGGGGTATGGGAGAATAGCTCTCAGCTACAAGTGAAGAATACAGGGGTAGGGGGGATAGCTTCCAGTAAGATGTGAGGAATACAGGGGTAGGGGAGATAGCTCTTCGTACATAGTGAGGGAATATCAGGGGTTGGGGGATAGCTCTCAGAGCAAGTGAGGGAATACAGGGGTAAGGGGAGATAGCTTGCCAGTACAAGTGAGGGAAGTACAAGGTAAATAAAAAGGGGGAAAAATAGCTTTTTCTCAGTACAAGTGAGGGAATACAGGGTAGGGGGGGATAGCTCCAGGTACAAGTGAGGGAAATACAGGGGTAGGGGGTAGCTCTCAGTAAAGTGAGGGAATACAGAGGGTATGGGAATAGCTGCTCAGTACAAGTGAGGGATACAGGGGTAGGGGAGATAGCTCTCAGTACAGAGTGAGGGAATACAGGGGTGGGGGGATAGCTCTTCAAGTACAGAGTGAGGGAATACAGGGGTGGGGGAATAAGCTTTCAGTTGCAAGTGAGGGAATACAGGGTATGGGAGATAGCTCTCATAAAAGTGAGGAATACAGGGGTAGGGGATAGCTCCAGTACAAAGTGAGGGAATACAGGGGTAGGGGGGATAGCTCTCAGTACAAGTGATGGGAATACAGGGGTAGGGAGATAGCTTCTCAGTACAGAGGAGAATATCAGGGGTATCTGGGGATAGCCTCTCAGTAACAATGAGGGAAGTACAGGGTAGGGGAGATACGCTTGCAAGTACAAGTGAGGAATAACAGGGGATGGGGGACGCTCTCAGTAAATGAGGAATACTTAGGGTAGGGGAGATAGCTCTCAGACAAGTGAGGGAATACCAAGGGGTAGGGGATAGCTCTCAGTACAAGTGAGGAATACAGGGTTAACGGGGAGAATAGCTCTCAGTACAAAGTGAGGGAATACCAGGGTAGGGGGAATAGCTCTCAGTAGCAGTGAGGAATAACAGGGGTAGGGAGATAGCTCTCAGTAACAAGTGAGTGAATACAGGGGTAGGGGGATAGCTCTCAGTACCAAGTGAGAATACAGGGGTATGGGGAGATTAGCTCTCAAGTACAAGTGAGGGAATACCAGGGGTAGGGGAGATCGCTCTTCAGTCACAGAGTGAGGGAATAAGGGTAGGGGGGATAGCTTCTCCGTACAAGTGAGGAAACACGGTTAGGGGAGATAGCCTCAGTCACAAGTGAGGGAATACAGGGGTAGGGGATAGCTCTCCAGTACAAGTGAGGGAAATACGGGGTAGGGGAGATAGCTCTCAGTAACAAGTGAGGGATGATACAGGGTAGGGGGGACTAGCCTCATACATAGTGCGGGAATCAGGGGTTAGGGGAGATCTCTCAGTACAGAGTGAGGGAATACAGGGTGGGAGATAGCTCTCAGTACAGTGAGGGAATACAGGGTAGGGGGGATAGCCTCTCAGTCACAAGTGAGGGAATACAGGGTATGGGCGATAGCTGCTCATACAGAGTGGGAATACAGGGGTAGGGAGATAGCTCTCAGTACAGAGTGAGGGAAATACAGGGGTAGGGGGGATAGCTCTCAGTACAAGTGAGGGAAATACAGGGTTATGGGAGATAGCCTCAGTCTACAAGTAGGAATACAGGGTAGCGGGGGATAGCCAGTACAAGTGAGGAATACAGGGTATGGGGGATAGCTCTCAGTACAAGTGAGGGAATACAAGGGTAGGGGAGATAGCTTGCAGTACAAGTGAGGAAATACAGGGGTTGGGGATAGCTTCAGTACAAGAGAGAATACAAGGGGTAGGCGGGATATGCTCTCAGTACAATGTGAGGGACTACAGGGTAGGGGGGGATAGCACTCATACAAGTGAGGGAAACAGGGGTATGGGGGATAGTTCTCAGTACAAGTGAGTGGAATACAGGGGTAGGGAGATAGCTTCTCAGTACAAGTGAGGGAATACAGGGTGATGGGGTAGCTCTCAGTAAAGTGAGGGAATACAGGGTAGGAGATAGCTTGCAGTCACAAAGTGAGGACATACAGGTGGCGTCGTTTGTGGGATAGCTCTCAGTTCCAAGTGAGCGGAATAAGGGGTAGGGTGAGATAGCTGGTTCAGTACAAGTGAGGGGCATACAGGGGTAGGGGGATAGCTGCTCAGTACAGAGTGAGGGGAATAGCAGGGTTATGGGAGATAAGCTTCTGAGTACAAGTGAGGGAATACAGGGTTATGGAGATAGCGTCTCAGTACAAGTGAGGAATACAGCGGTAGGGGGGATAGCGTCTCAGTTCAAGTGAGGGATACCGGGGTATGGGAAGATAGCTCTCAAAGTACCGAGTGAGGGAATGACAGGGTACGGGGAGATAGCTCTCAAGTACAAGTGAGGGAATACAGGGTTGATGGGGAGGATAAGCTCTCAGTAACAAGTGAGGGAATACAGGGGTAGGGGAGATAGCTCTCAGTACAAGTGGAGGAGATACAGGGTTATGGAGATAGCTCTCATCAAGTGAGGAATACAGGGTAGCTCTCAGTCAAGTGAGGGAATACAGGGGTAGGGGGGATAGCTTCAGTACAAGTGAGGGATACAGGGTAGGGAGATACTCGTCAGTACAAGTGAGGGAATACAGGGTAGGGTAGGGCATAGTCTCCAGTACAAGTGAGGGAATACAGGGTTAGGGAGATAGCTCTCAGTACAAGTGAGGGTAATACAGGGGTAGGGGGGATAGCTCTCAGTACAAGGGTAGAATACAGGGGTAATGGGGGATAGCTCTCAGTACAAAGTGAGGGAATATAGGGGAGATAGCTTCAGTACAAGTGAGGAATACAGGGGTATGGGGGATAGCTCTCAGTACAGTGAGGAATACAGGGGTAGGGGGGATAGCTCTCATACAAGTGAGGGAATACAGGGGTAGGGGGGGATAGCTCTCAGTACAAGTGAGGGAATACAGGGGTAGGGGGATAGCTCTCAGTACAAGTGAGGGAATTACAGGGGTAGGGGAGATAGCTCTCAGTACAGTGAGGGAATACAGGGGTAGGGGAGTAGCTCTCAGTACAAGTAGGGAATACAGGGGTAGGGGATAGCTCTCAGTACAAGTTAGGGAATACAGGGGTAGGGGGGATAGCTCTCAGTACAGTGAGTGAGGGAATACAGGGTACAGGGTATGATAGCTCTCAGTACAAAGAGAGGGAATACAGGGGTATAGGGAGATAGCTCTCAGTACAAGTGAGGGAATACAGGGGTAGGGGGAGATAGCTCTCAGTACAAGTGAGGGAATACAGGGGTATGGGAGATAGCTCTCAGTACAAGTGAGGGATACAGGGGTAGGGGATAGCTCAGGGGTATGGAGATAGCTCTCAGTACAAGTGAGGGAATACAGGGTATGGGGGATAGCTCTCAGTACAAGTGAGGGAATACAGGGGTAGGGGATAGCTCTCAGTACAAGTGAGGGAGCAGGGGTAGGGGGGATAGCTCTCAGTACAAGTAGGAGTAGGGAATACAGGGGTAGGGGATAGCTCTCAGTACAAGTGGGAATACAGGGGTATGGGGATAGCTCTCAGTACAAGTGAGGGAATACAGGGCTATGGGGGATAGCTCTCAGTACAAGTGATGGGAATACAGGGGTATGGGAGATAGCTCTCAGTACAAGTGAGGAATATACAGGGCTATGGAGGATAGCTCTCAGTACAAGTGAGGGAATACAGGGGTAGGGGGGATAGCTTCAGTAAAAGTTAGGGAATACAGGGGTAGGGGGATAGCTCTCAGTACAGAGTGAGGGAATACAGGGGTATGGGGATAGCTCTCAGTACAAGTGAGGGAAATACAGGGGTAGGGGGGATAGCTCTCAGTACAAGTGAGGGAATACAGGGTAGGGGATAGCTCTCAGTACAAGTGAGGGAATACAGGGGTAGGGGAGATAGCTCTCAGTACAAGTGAGGAATACAGGGTATGGGAGATAGCTCTCAGTACAAGTGAGGGAATACGGGGTAGGGGAGATAGCTCTCAGTACAAGTGAGGGAATACAGGGTATGGGATAGGACAGGGTAGCTCTCAGTAACAAGTGAGGGAATACAGGGTTATGGTACTGATAGGATGGAGTAGCCTCAGTACAAGTGAGGGAATACAGGGGTAGGGGGATAGCTCTCAGTTCAAGTGAGGGAATACAGGGGTATGGGGGAGATAGCTCTCAGTACAAGTGAGGAATACAGTACAAGGAGGGAATAGGGGGGGATAGCTCTCAGTACAAGTGAGGGAATACAGGGGTATGGGGGATAGCTCTCAGTACAAGTGAGGGAATACAGGGTCTCTCAGTACAAGTGAGGGAAATACGGGGTAAGGGATAGAGTACAAGTCAGGGGATGGGGGATAGCTCTCAGTAACAAGTGAGGAATACAGGTATGGGAGATGCTCTCAGTACAAGTGAGGGAATACAGGGGTAGGGGGATAGCTCTCAGTACAAGTGAGGGAATACAGGGTAGGGGGATAGCTCTCAGTACAAGTGAGGGAATACAGGGTAGGGGAGATAGCTCTCAGTACAAGTGAGGAATAGCAGGGTAGGGGGGGGATAGCTCTCAGTACAAGTGAGGGAATACAGGGGTAGGGGGATAGCTCTCAGTAACAAGTGAGAATACAGGGGTAGGGGAGATACTCTCAGTACAAGTGAGGGAATACAGGGGTAGGGGAGATAGCTCTCAGTACAGTGAGGGAATACAGGGTCTCTCAGTACAAGTGAGGGATACAGGGGTGGGGGATAGCTCTCAGTAGTGAGGGAATGTACAAGTGAATACAGGGGTAGGGGGATAGCTCTCAGTACAAGTGAGGGAATATACAGGGGTAGGGGAGATAGCTCTCAGTACAAGTGAGGGAATACAGGTAGGTAGCTCTCAGATAGCTCTCAGTACAAGTGAGGGAAATACTGGAGATAGCTCTCAGTACAAGTACAGGGGTATAGTCAGGGAGTAGCTCTCAGATACAAGTGAGGAATACAGGGGTAGGGGGATAAGCTCTCAGTAAAGTGAGGGAATACAGGGGTAGGGGAGATAGCTCTCAGTAAAGTGAGGGAATACAGGGGTATGGGGGATAGCTCTCAGTACAAGTGAGGGAATACAGGGGTAGGGGAGATAGCTTGCAGTACAAGTTAGGGATAGCTACAGGGTAGGGGGATAGCTCTCAGTACAAAGTGAGGGAATACAGGGTAGGGGGGAATAGCTCTCAGTACAAGTGAGGGAATCACAGTACAAGTGTAAGGGGTATGGGGGATAGCTCTCATTCAAGTGAGGGAATACAGGGGTAGGGGGATAGCTCTCAGTACAAGTGAGGGAATACAGGGGTATGGGGATAGCTCTCAGTACAAGTGAGGGAATACAGGGGTAGGGATAAGCTCTCAGTACAAGTGAGGGAATACAGGGGTATGGGGATAGCTCTCAGTTAAAGTGAGGGAATACAGGGGTTGGGAGTAGCTCTCAGTACAAGTGGGGAATACAGGGGTAGGGGGGATAGCTCTCAGTACAAGTGAGGGAATACAAGGGGTAGGGGGGATAAGCTCTCAGTACAAGTGAGGAATAATAGGGGTAGGGGAAGATAGCTCTCAGTACAGTGAGGGAATACAGGGGTATGGGGGATAATCCTCAGTACAAGTGAGGGACTCAGGGTAGGGGAGATAGCTGCAGTACAAGTGAGGGAATCAGTAATGGTCTCAGGAGTGGAAATAACAGGGGATAGCGCTCAGTAAAGTGAGGGAATACAGGGGGTAGGGGGATAGCTCTCAGTACAAGTGAGGGAATACAGGGTAGGGGGGATAGCTCTCAGTACAAGTGAGGTGAATACAGGGTTGGGGAGATAGCTCTCAGTACAAGTGAGGGAATACAGGGGTAGGGGATAGCTCTCAGTACAAGTGGAGGGAATAAGGGGTAGGGGGGATAGCTCTCAGTACAAGTGAGGGAATCAGGGGTAGGGGAGATAGCTCTCAGTACAAGTGAGGGAATACAGGGTAGGAGGGATACTCTCAGTACAAGTGAGGGAATACTAGCTCTCAGTACAAGTGAAATACAGGGGTAGGGGAAGATAGCTCTCAGTACAAGTGGGGAATACAGGGGTAGGGGGGGATAGCTCTCATACAAGTGAGGGAATACAGGGGTATGGGGGATAGCTCTCAGTACAAGTGAGGGAATACAGGGGGGAGATAGCTCTCAGTACAAGTGAGGAATACAGGGGTATATAGCTCTCAGTACAAGTGAGGGAATACAGGGGTAGGGGGGATAGCTCTCAGTACAAGTGAGGGAATACAGGGGTAGGGGAGATAGCTCTCAGTAACAAGTGAGGGAATACAGGGTTGGGGGATAGCTCTCAGTACAAGTGAGGGATACAGGGGTAGGGGAGATAGCTTGCAGTACAAGTGAGGGAATACAGGGGTATGGGGGATAGCTCTCAGTTCAAGTGAGGGAATACAGGGGTATGGGAGTAGCTCTCAGTACAAGTGAGGGAATACAGGGTAGGGGGGATAGCTCTCAGTACAAGTGAGGGAATACGGGTTATGGGAGATAGCTCTCAGTACAAGTGAGGAATACAGGGTTATGGGAGATAGCTCTCATACAAGTGAGGGAATACAGCGTAGGGGGGATAGGGGGGGCTCTCAGTTCAAGTGAGGGAATACAGGGGTATGGGAGATAGCTCTCAGTACAAGTGAGGGAAATACAGGGGGTAGGGAGATAGCTCTTCAGTACAAGTGAGGGAATACAGGCGGTTAGGGGGGATAGCTCTCAGTAACAAGTGAGGGAATACAGGGGTTAGGGGGATAGCCTCTAGTACAAGTGAGGAATACAGGGAGGTTAGGGGGAGGATAGTCTCAGTACAAAGTGAGGAATAACAGGGTTAGTGGGGGGATAGCTCTCAGTATACAAGGAGGGAATACAGGGGTAGGGAGATAGCTCTCAGTACAAGTGAGGAAATACAGGGTTATGGGGGAGTAGCCTCTCCAGTACAACTGAGGAATACAGGGTTAGGGGAGATAGCCTCTCGAGGTACAAGTGAGGGAATACAGGGGTATGGGAGATAGCTCTTAGTACAAGTTGCCCCAGGGACTGGTCCAATTGCCATCTTGGAGTCAGGAAGGAATTTTTTCCCCTCTGGGGCAAATTAGAGAGGCTTCAGGTGGGGTTTTCGCCTTCCTCTCGATCAACAGGTTATATATAGGCATTATGGTTGAACGTGATGGACATGTCTTTTTTCAACCTAACTATGTTACTATGTCACTATGTATGCTTGGAGAGTAATTACTTTATTTAATTAGGGGGTGGGGGTTAAACTTTTGCAACCTGATTTGTAAAAAATATCCAGTTTATCTAAATCTCGTTTCTACCATTTTCTTTCCAATGCTTTACCATTGTGTTGTTTACTGGGGGGCGGTGAAAATACATTCCATGCAGATAATACCATTTTCTCTTTACTCCTTGAAGTGCTATAGAGAAATGAACATCCTCAGTGTTCCTTTTTACGGCTGATTACATTATATGTATAAAAAAATATAATAACAGTGCTGATTTAAGTAAAAACGACTATTTTCTCGAGACGCATTTGGTTTCTTTTCAAGAAATGTATTTACATTGCTGATTTTCTTTGTATATGGTAATTCTGTTTAAATTACCTGATGACTGTTTGATTACTGCTAACTAGTGCACATTCACTCCGCATTTCCCGCGACCTTCTCATATTGATGTTCCTTCTGTACATATTACATTGCTTTGGGAGGTGAAAGTCATCGTAGGCTTCAGTTACTGTATAATGAAGCATTACAGAACTGGCAGAGCGTTCCATCCGTCTACTTCATCTTCACTAGACTATTTCAATACATGTGTGTCTCTGATTTCCTCCTAATTAAGGAAATTTTTTACTGAGGTTTATTTTTTTTTCTTTCAAGTCATGGCTTCCTTTTTTTTTTTTCTCCAGCGAGACGTTGCCCGCTGCTCAGTAGAGGACGGTGTTTTTTTCTCAGTGTGAGCCTTTGCAGGATTGAAGGAGATAGTGGGAATACTATGATGCTACAATATCATTCTGTGTGATCTTTTCCAAACAAATATCTCTCTTGGCGATGGGAGTTCTGTCAGATACAATCTTTGGTTTGTTGAAGATGCAACTATTACGAAAGTTGCGTTAGATGGAGCTATGTAGGTACCATAGAGCTGTAGAGAATTCACCGAACTCCAATTTGAAATCAAAAGTTCAATTGAAAACAAGTCAGCCAGAGATGTATTTCGACATTCAAGCTATTTTAGTTGTTGAGTTTCTTTTTAAAAACAGTTGAATTTGTTAAAATCAATGGAAGAATGCAATTTTTTGTTGGGATAGACCTGGAGTCCCCAACCCCAAGTGTTTTTGAGCCTTTGCAGGATTGAAGGAGATAGTGGGAATAGTGTGATGCTACAATATCATTCCTTGTGATCTTTTCCAAACAAATTTCTCTCTTGGTGATGGGTCAGATACATCTTTGGTTTGTTGAAGATGCAACTATTACAAAAGTTGCGTTAGATGGAGCTATGTAGGAACCATAGAGCTGTAGAGAATTTGCCGAACTCCAATTTGGAATATAAGAAGTTCAATTGAAAACAAATCAGGCAAGCTTCTACTGTATTTAAGTCAGTGGGAGATGTATTTCAACATTCAAGCTATTTTAGTTTTTGAGTTTTTTGAAAACAGTTGAATTTGTAAAAAATAAATGGAACAATGCAATTTTTGTTGGGATAGAACAGGGGTTCTCAATCCCAAGGGTTTTTTTCTCAGTGTGATCTGCGTGATCTTTTCCATACAAATATCTCTCTTGGTCATGGGATAGATCTTTGGTTTGTTGAAGATGCAACTATTACAAAAGTTGTATTAGATGGAGCTATGTAGGTACCATAGAGCTGTAGGGAATTCACCGAACTCCAATTTGAAATATCAAAAGTTCAATTGAAAACAAATCAGGCAAGCTTCTGTTTAAGATGTATTTCGACATTCAAGCTATTTTAGTTTTTGAGTTTTTTGAAAACAGTTGAATTTGTAAACATAAATGAAACAATGCAATTTTTGGGCTCTTAAAAAAATTGATGCACGCAACAATTTTTTTTGCACGCTACATTTTCACCGTTTCGTAAATCTTTTGAAAGATTTGCAAATTTTTCAGCGAAGCAAAACGGGACAGATTGGCTCATCACTAGTGGGAATAGTGTGATCTTTTCCATACAAATATCTCTCTTGGCGATGGGAGTTCTGTCAGATACATCTATGGTTTGTTGAAGATGCAACTATTACAAAAGATGCGTTAGATGGAGCTATGTAGGTACCATAGAGCTGTAAAGAATTCACCGAGATGTATTTCGACATTCAAGCTATTTTAGTTTTTTGAAAACAGTTGAATTTGTAAACATAAATGAAACAATGCAATTTTTGGGCTCTTCAAATAATTGATGCACACAACAATTTTTTTTGCACGCTACATTTTTACCATTTCGCAAATCTTTTGAAAGATTTCCCAATTTTTCAGCGAAGCAAAACGGGACAGATTGGCTCATCACTAGTGGGAAAAGAGTGATGCTACAATATCATTTTGTGTGATCTTTCCAAACAAATATCTCTCTTGGCGATGGGAGTTCTGTCAGATACAATCTTTGGTTTGTTGAAGATGCAACTATTACGAAAGTTGCGTTAGATGGAGCTATGTAGGTACCATAGAGCTGTAGAGAATTCACCGAACTCCAATTTGAAATCAAAAGTTCAATTGAAAACAAGTCAGCCGGAGATGTATTTCGACATTCAAGCTATTTTAGTTGTTGAGTTTCTTTTTAAAAACAGTTGAATTTGTTAAAATCAATGGAAGAATGCAATTTTTTGTTGGGATAGACCTGGAGTCCCCAACCCCAAGTGTTTTTGAGCCTTTGCAGGATTGAAGGAGATAGTGGGAATAGTGTGATGCTACAATATCATTCCTTGTGATCTTTTCCAAACAAATTTCTCTCTTGGTGATGGGTCAGATACATCTTTGGTTTGTTGAAGATGCAACTATTACAAAAGTTGCGTTAGATGGAGCTATGTAGGAACCATAGAGCTGTAGAGAATTTGCCTAACTCCAATTTGGAATATAAGAAGTTCAATTGAAAACAAATCAGGCAAGCTTCTACTGTATTTAAGTCAGTGGGAGATGTATTTCAACATTCAAGCTATTTTAGTTTTTGAGTTTTTTGAAAACAGTTGAATTCGTAAAAATAAATGGAACAATGCAATTTTTGTTGGGATAGAACAGGGGTTCTCAATCCCAAGGGTTTTTTTCTCAGTGTGATCTGCGTGATCTTTTCCATACAAATATCTCTCTTGGTCATGGGATAGATCTTTGGTTTGTTGAAGATGCAACTATTACAAAAGTTGTATTAGATGGAGCTATGTAGGTACCATAGAGCTGTAGGGAATTCACCGAACTCCAATTTGAAATATCAAAAGTTCAATTGAAAACAAATCAGGCAAGCTTCTGTTTAAGATGTATTTCGACATTCAAGCTATTTTAGTTTTTGAGGTTTTTGAAAACAGTTGAATTTGTAAACATAAATGAAACAATGCAATTTTTGGGCTCTTCAAATAATTGATGCACACAACAATTTTTTTTGCACGCTACATTTTTACCATTTCGCAAATCTTTTGAAAGATTTCCCAATTTTTCAGCGAAGCAAAACGGGACAGATTGGCTCATCCCTAGTGGGAAAAGAGTGATGCTACAATATCATTTTGTGTGATCTTTTCCATACAAATATCTCTCTTGGCGATGGAAGTTCTGTCAGATACATCTATGGTCTGTTGAAGATGCAAACATTACAAAAGTTTTGTTAGAGTACAGTTGAATTTGTAAAAATCAATGGAACAATGCAATTTTTTGTTGGGATAGAACTGGAGTGTTTGGGATAGAACTGAAGTGTTTCTGAGCCTTTGCAGGATTGAAGAAGATAGTGGGAATAGTGTGATGCTACAATATCATTCTGTGTGATGTTTTCCAAACAAATTTCTCTCTTGGTGATGGGTCAGATAGATCTTTGGTTTGTTGAAGATGCAACCATTACAAATGTTGCGTTAGATGGAGCTATGTAGTTACCATAGAGCTGTAGAGAACTCACCGAACTCCAATTTGAAATATCAAAAGTTCGATTAAAAACAAATCAGGCAAGCTTCTTTTTAGGTCAGCGGGAGAATTTTTTGAAAACAGTTGAATTTGTAAAAATAAATGGAACAATGCAATTTTTGTTGCAATAGAACAGGGGTTCTCAATCTTAAGGGTTTTTTTTCTCAGTGTGATCTGTGCGATCTTTTCTATACAAATATCTTTCTTGCAACTATTAGAAAAGGTGCGTTATTTGGAGCTATGTAGGTACCATAGAGCTGTAGAGAATTCCCCGAACTCCAAAAAGTTCAATTGAAATAAAATCAGGCAAACTTCTATTTAAGTCAGTGGGAGATGTATTTCAACATTCAAGTTATTTTAGTTTTTGAGGTTTTTTTAAAAAAACAGTTGAATTTGTAAAAATCAATGGAACAATGCAATTTTTTGTTGGGATAGAACTGGAGACCCCAACCCCAAGTGTTTTTGAGCCTTTGCAGGATTGAAGGAGATAGTGGGAATAGTGTGATACTACAATATCATTCTGTGTGATCTTTTCCAAACAAATTTCTCTCTTGGTGATGGGTAGAGATGTAGCGAACTGTTCGCCGGCGAACTAATTCGCGCGAACATCGGGTGTTCGCAAGTCCGCAAATTCGCGAACTTTTCGTGATGTTCGCAATTTGGGTTCGCCGGCACCGAAAAAACCGCAAAACTTACGATAACGTTACGAATGCTCCGAAAAAGTCGCAAAACTTACGATAACGTTACGACTGCTCCGAAAAAGTCGCAAAACTTACGATAACGTTACGAATGCTCCGAAAAAGTCGCAAAACTTACGATAACGTTACGAATGCTCCGAAAAAGTCGCAAAACTTACGGTAACGTTACGAATGCTCCAAAAAAGTCGCAAAACTTACGATACCGTTACGAATGCTCCGAAAAAGTCGCAAAACTTACGATAACTTTACGAAAGCGCCGGAAATTACAAAAAGTCGCAAAATTACCGATCATTTCGAAAAACGGCGTGTGTCAATTTTTCAGAGAAGTTTTTGCCCTTGATCCCCCTCCTGCATGTCACTGTCCAGGTCGTGGCACCCTTTAAACAACTTTAAAATCAGTTTTCTGGCCAGAAATGGCTTTTCTAGGTTTTAAAGTTCGCCTTCCCATTGAAGTCTATGGGGTTCGCACAGTTCGCGAATATTCGCAATTTTCGGCGGAAGTTCGCGAACAGGTTTGCGAGCTTTTTTTTTGAGGTTCGCTACATCCCTAGTGATGGGTCAGATAGATCTTTGGTTTGTTGAAGATGCAACTGTTACAAAAGTTGCATTAGATGGAACTATGTAGTTACCATAGAGCTGTAGAGAATTCCCCGAACTCCAATTTGGAATATCAAAAGTTCAATTGAAAACAAATCAGGCAAACTTCTATTTAAGTCGGTGGGAGATGTATTTCAACATTCAAGCTATTTTAGTTTTTGAGGTTTTTTTTTTTTTAAAAAACAGTTGAATTTGTAAAAATCAATGGAACAATGCAATTTTTTGTTGGGATAGACCTGGAGTCCCCAACCCCAAGTGTTTTTGAGCCTTTGCAGGATTGAAAGAGATAGTGGGAATAGTGTCTTTTCCATACAAATATCTCTCTTGGTGATGGGTCAGATAGATCTTTGGTTTGTTGAAGATGCAACTGTTACAAAAGTTGCGTTAGATGGAGCTATGTAGGTACCATAGAGCTGTAGAGAATTTGCCGAACTCCAATTTGAAATATCAAAAGTTCAATTAAAAACAAATCAGGTGAGCTTCTATTTAAGTCAGCGGGAGATGTTTTTCGACATTCAAGCTATTTTCGTTTTTGAGTTGAATTTGTAAAAATAAATGGAACAATATAATTTTTTTGCTGGGATAGAACATGGATCCTCAACCTTTTTACCCATGAGATACATTCAAATGTAAAACAAACTGGGGAGCAATACAAGCATGAAAAAGTTAATGTAGATGCCAAATTGGCTATTTGGTAGCCTCTGTGTGGACTGACAACCTATTGGAGGTTCTGTTTGGCAGTACACCAGGTCTTTATGCCTCCAAATCTTGCCTCCAAGCCAGAAATTCAAAAATAAGCACCAGCTTTAGGGCCACTGCGAGAAACATCAAAGGGACTGGTCAGCAACATGTTGCCCCGGAGCCACTGGTTGGGGATCACTGGAACAGAGCTTTGTTTATTAAATAAATGCTATCAATTTACCAATTATTGGAACCAAACTAATATTCTTCTAAACAAACGTGCGGGATAAATTGCCCTTTGGTTCTGTTTAGCTGAGGAAACAAAAAAAAACTTTTATACAATATAAATACAGGTAGTGGACCCCTTATCCCGAAACCCGTTATCCAGAAAGCTCCGAATTACGGAAAGCCCGTCTCCCATAAACTCCATTTTAAGTAAATAATTCAGAATTTTAAAACTGATTTCCTTTTTCTATGTAAAAATAAAACAGTACCTTGTAATTGATCCCAACTAAGATATAATTACCCCTTATTGGGGCAGAACAGCCCTATTGGGTTTATTTAATGGTTAAATGATTCCCTTTTCTCTGTAATAATAAAACAGTACCTGTACTTGATCCCAACTAAGATATAATTACCCCTTATTGGGGGCAGAACAGCCCTATTGGGTTTATTTCATGGTTAAATGATTCCCTTTTCTCTGTAATAATAAAACAGTACCTGTACTTGATCCCAACTAAGATATAATTACCCCTTATTGGGGCAGAACAGCCCTATTGGGTTTATTTCATGGTTAAATGATTCCCTTTTCTCTGTAATAATAAATCAGTACCTGTACTTGATCCCAACTAAGATATAATTACCCCTTATTGGGGGCAGAACAGCCCTATTGGGTTTATTTCATGGTTAAATGATTCCCTTTTCTCTGTAATAATAAAACAGTACCTGTACTTGATCCCAACTAAGATATAATTACCCCTTATTGGGGGCAGAACAGCCCTATTGGGTTTATTTCATGGTTAAATGATTCCCTTTTCTCTGTAATAATAAAACAGTACCTTGTAATTGATCCCAACTAAGATATAATTACCCCTTATTGGGGGCAGAACAGCCCTATTGGGTTTATTTAATGGTTAAATGATTCCCTTTTCTCTGTAATAATAAAACAGTACCTGTACTTGATCCCAACTAAGATATAATTACCCCTTATTGGGGGCAGAACAGCCCTATTGGGTTTATTTAATGGTTAAATGATTCCCTTTTCTCTGTAATAATAAAACAGTACCTGTACTTGATCCCAACTAAGATATAATTACCCCTTATTGGGGCAGAACAGCCCTATTGGGTTTATTTCATGGTTAAATGATTCCCTTTTCTCTGTAATAATAAAACAGTACCTTGTAATTGATCCCAACTAAGATATAAGTAATCCTTATTGGATGCAAAAAAATCCTATTGGGTTTAATGAATGTTTTATTAATTTTGTAGTAGACTTAAGGTATTGAGATGCAAATTATGGAAAGACCCCTTATCCGGAATACCCTTGATCCCGAGCATTCTGGATAATGGATCCTATACCTGTATATGAAACACTTTATTTAATGTAAGGGTTGTTATGCTATGGCAGTATTACTTACTAAACGGTTTGCACCGGTGAGAGTCCCATGAAGACAGAGCCCAGGCCTACCTGTTGTCCTTTGTAAGAGATAAGTCATCAATCCATGTTCATTGGTGTCGGGGGGGTGTTAAAGTTAATAGGAAAGGTTGGATAATCTTAATAATTGATGTGCCTGTATTTCTAACCGGTAACAGACGTAAAAGCATAAAGTCAGTAGAAGAGAGATCCCGGGTGATAAAAAGATTCATAATTCATAGCCCTGGAAATTTGGATAGCCCATTAGTATTAAGGTTTCCAATGTCACAGGCACAAACAGAGCAAACATCAATCACATTTAGCTTTTCCTTGTTATGTTTTAGAATCCAATCTCCTTGTTCAATGAGAAACCTTTGTTTCTGGGCATAGACTGACCCAACGCTCAGTGACAATTGGCTCACCGCCCCCGGCTCTCACCTTCCGAGCTGGGATTTTATGTAACTAGTGTCAGACTGTCGGCAACGGCACATTTGTATAATAATAATGGGACTAAGATTGCCTTCACTTTGTATCTTTATTAACTGTGTCAGGTCTGTTTGTGTTTTACGTGTGAATATGTGTATTTTTACAACAAGGACCTGTAACCCCTAATTTTTTAGCCATGACGAACTCCCACTCAACTGGAATAAACCTTCAGTTACGTTAGACCCTCAGTCTCAGCTGGGCCCACACAATACAGCGTGGAGGAAGGGACAGGTGTTGCAGAACTATATATCTCATAGTAACATAGTAAGTTGGGTTGAAAAAAGACACACGTCCATCACGTTCAACCATAATGCTTATCTATAACCTGCTAGTTGATCGAGAGGAAGGCAAAAACCCCATCTGAAGCCTCTCTAATTTGCCCCAGAGGGGAAACAATTCCTTCCTGACTCCAAGATGGCAATCGGACCAGTCCCTGTGGCAACTTGTACTAAGAGCTATCTCCCATAATCCTGTATTCCCTCACTTGCTAAATACCCACCCAGCCCCTTCTTGTACCTATCTAATGAATCTGCCAGTACAACTGATTGGGGGAGGGAATCCCACAACCTCACAGCTCTCACTGTAACAAACCCTTTCCCAATATTTAGACGGAACCTCCCTTCTTCTAAATGGAGTGGGTGCCCTCGTGTCCGTTGGAAGGACCTACTGGTAAATAAAGCATTAGAGAGGTTATTATATGATCCCCTTATATATTTATATATAGTTATCATGTCCCCCCCTTAAGCCTCTCTTCTCCAGTGTAAACAGACCCAACTTGGTCAGCTGATCAAAACATAATTTCTGGACACCAGGAGTTCATAACCATAATAACAATTTATTAACTGGCACAAAAATACTCCCAGTACAGGCCTCTCTGAGGTAACGTGGTCAAGGCACATTCGGTTACACAACGTTTTACACATTGGCACTACTTTGGGGTAGACGTGTAAGGAATTCCTCTGTGACACCTTTCAGTGGACCTGAATCACCTTCAGCAGAACCTCCAAGGAAATCCTCTTACCTGATTCCCTATCCACTATGATCCCTACACTAACCGGCAGTAGCCCCTGGAGAAATACCTCCAATCTATCCTCCTACGTTGGAGCTCAAAACTGCTTTTTCTAACGTAACAGGTTTGTGGACATGGAGTTACCTAAGATCACTATTACCCCTGCTGGTATACCTTACACTCCTATCTGAAGGATAAGAGGAAAAGTATTACTATATTAAACTGTTACAGGAAGAGTTTAAGCCTTTTATTTGCACTATGCAGACTATGTGGGGCATTATAAATGAGCCCTGGTATTATATATATTACCACTTTGATTCAAGAGAGCAAAAAGTTGAATGGATCTCCTTATAGCAGTGGGTCACTTTAGCATGTTATAGATTGGACAATTCTAAGCGATTTTTAGATTGATGTTCATTATCTGTTTTTTTTATGGTTTTTAAATTATTTGCTTTCTTCTTCTAAGTCTTTGCTTAACGGGGGTCACTGACCCCGACAGCCAAAACCTATTGCTCTTTAGGGCTACAATTCTATTGTTATTTTTACTTTTTATTACTTGTTTTACTATCCAGGTCTAGTGATGAGCGAATCTGTTCCATTTCGCCATAAAATTCGCGAAATGGCAAGAAAATTTGCGAAACAGTGAAAAATTCAAGAATCGCATTTTGATTTTTTTTTGTCATCCGCTGCTATTTTTTGTTGCCTGCGCTTGTTTTGACGCCATTGCGCTCAATTTTGCTGTGACGGCGCCCATTTTTTACGTGATCGCGCCCATTTTTGACGTCACAGTGCCGAATTTGCCACGACAATTGATGTGCGACAATTTGATGTGCAACAAACAAATTTTGCGCAACAAATTTTTCCACAGAGAATTTTCACGGAAGTTTCGCGAAACAATTCGCCAATGGCAAAATGCAGAAATCCATGCCTGCCAAAAAAATTTGCTCATCACTATTCAGGTTCTCTCCTATTCATATATGAGTCTATTATTCAAACTGCTCCCTGGTTGCTATGGTATGTTACATCCTAGCAACCAGATAACTGCTGAAACTCCAAACTGAAAAATGTTTTTTGAATGATTTGCCTTCTTCTTAGTCTTTGCAACTTTCAAATGGGGGGTCACTGACCCCGGCAGCCAAAAAAACTATTGCTCTGTGAGGCTCCAGTTCTATTGTTATTGTTACTTTTTATTACTTATTTTACCTATCCTATTCATATATCAGTCTCTCATTCAAACAGCTCCCTGGTTGCTACGGTAAGTTACACCCTAGCAACCAGATAACTGCTGAAACTCCAAACTGGAAAATGTCTTTTGAATGATTTGCTTTCTTCTTAGTCTTTGCAACTTTCAAATGGGGGGTCACTGACCCCGGCAGCCAAAAAACTATTGATTTTTGAGGCTACAGTTCTATTGTTATTGTTACTTCTTATTACTTATTTTTAGTGATGAGCGAATCTGTTCCGTTCGCGAAACGGCGAAAATGTTGTGCGACAAAAAAAATTGTCGCCCACGGCTATTATTTTGTCGCGTGGCTATTGTTTCGTCGCCCGCGGCTATTATTTTGTTGCGCGGCTATTGTTTGTCGCCCGCGGCTATTATTTTGTCGCACGGCTATTGTTTCGTCGCCCGCGGCTATTATTTTGTCGCGCGGCTATTGTTCCGTCGCCTGCGGCTATTGTTTTGTCGCGCGGCTATTGTTCCGTCGCCTGCGGCTATTGTTTTGTCGCGCGGCTATTATTTCGTCGACTATTCTTTTTTTACGCCGGCGACAATTTTTGCACGTGCGGCGAATTTTTGCCTCAGAGAAATTTTGTATCCGTTTCGCGAAACAATCCGCCAATGGCGAAATGCGGAAATTCGCCGTGAATCCATGCCTGGCAAAACTTTTCGCCCATCACTACTTATATTACCTATCCTATTCATATATCAGTCTCTCATTCAAACAGCTCACAAACTATAACTCCGACTCCATTTTCCCAACTACCAATGTACATTTCCAACGGTAGCGTTTGCTAAGCAAGAGAAGGAATCCGAGTCTCTTTGGGGGTGGAAGCTAATTCTTCGAAGTTGCAAATCTTAATCGCCGTTAGGCATCTGCATAGGAATTCAAAGTGCTCCACAGTAATTATAAAACAGCTGTAATAGCAAATTGGCAGCCAGGCCTATTCCCCACCATACAGAACTCGGAATTGGCTCTATTATGCTCCTAATTCTCATTAAGGTAATTTGCATATGAAACAATGAATGCGTAATGAGCTACAAAGGGAGAGAGACATACAGCCGTATTGGGGTCAAGCCCCTTTGTGAATGGCGGCCTGGTCACTGCCCTTATTAACCCAGCGACCTATGTATCCAACGTGGCCTTAAATCCTCTATTTCATTCATTTAATCAAGCACTCAGAGAGGATTAGGCCAATTACAAAACAATAACATGTATTTACATTATCCAATACAGCTACGTATAAAATACATCAACGTTACGCCAGGAGCAAAAAAAAAAAACAGTTTAATCAATATTTTACTAATTTCTTCTCATGAGTTCATTATTAGGGGTTAGGGCTGATACATACAACCCACAGGACCTGCTGGCTGTTGGCTGTTCGCCGTAACCATTGAGCCAGGAGAGCAGCCGGCAAGAGGTGACTGCTTGGTGTTTCCATTCACCTGTATCCTGGGATTTGTCACATCACCCCAGCAGCCTTATTGGTTAGCTGGGGTCAGCCAATCAAGGCTGACTCTGCCCTATTTAAGCCCAGCCCTCCCCACACATGTTGCCTGAACATTGGTTAACATTAAGAACTGTGGCCTGTCCCTAGATTGTGTTGCCTGTTCTGGCTCGTCTTGCTCCTGTTCTCACTCCTGATCTTTGCCTTTGCTCCTCGCTTATCCTGTCCTGTCCAGTCTACACCCGCTCTGTCCTGTCCTGTCCAGTCTACGCCCCCTCCATCCCGTCCTGTCCAGTCTACACCCGCTCCATCCCATCCTGTCTAGTCTACACCTCCTCCATCCCGTCCTGTCTAGTCTATGCCCGCTCCATCCCGTCCTGTCTAGTCTATGCCCGCTCCATCCCGTCCTGTCTAGTCTATGCCCGCTCCATCCCGTCCTGTCTAGTCTATGCCCGCTCCATCCCGTCCTGTCTAGTCTATGCCCGCTCCATCCCGTCCTGTCTAGTCTATGCCCGCTCTGTTCTGTCCTGTCTAGTCTACACCCCCTCCATCCTGTCCTGTCTAGTCTACGCCCCCTCCATCCCATCCTGTCTAGTCTACGCCCCCTCTGTCCTGTCCAGTCTAGTCTAGTCTACGCCTCCTCCGTCCCATCCTGTCTAGTCTACGCCCTCTCCGTCCTATCCTGTCTAGTCTACGCCCCCTCTGTCCCATCCTGTCTAGTCTACTCCCCCTCCATCCCATCCTGTCTAGTCTACGCCCCCTCCGTCCCATCCTGTCTAGTCTACTCCCCCTCCATCCCATCCTGTCTAGTCTACTCCCCCTCCCTCCCATCCTGTCTAGTCTACGCCCCCTCCTTCCCATCCTGTCTAGTCTACTCCCCCTACATCCCATCCTGTCTAGTCTATGCCCACTTCATCCCATCCTGTCTAGTCTACTCCCCCTCCATCCCATCCTGTCTAGTCTACGCCCCCTCCGTCCCATCCTGTCTAGTCTACTCCCCCTCCGTCCCATCCTGTCTAGTCTACGCCCCCTCCGTCCCATCCTGTCTAGTCTACGCCCCCTCCGTCCCATCCTGTCTAGTCTACGCCCCCTCTGTCCCATCCTGTCTAGTCTATGCCCACTCCGTCGTGTCTACACCAGCTCCATCCTGTAGCAGCCCCTGCCTCAAGGACTCACCTTCCCATCTCCCACATGTAACAGTGATATTCCCTTTCTACTTTTTTGGCTAAAGAATCCAGATGAGTTTGTGGCCAAAGCTACTGATGGTGGGATGGTAAAATGACTCCAATAGGGTTGAAGGATAATAAGCGGAAAGCTTGCTGATGGTGTCCCACTAGGAAAAATGGTCAGGTTAATTCGTCTACAAATATATATTTTTATATGTTGCAAAGTTTAATTTCTTCCCACCTTCCTGTAGGAAGAAGAAGACTTTTTGCCATCTCTCTTCCTTGAGTGCAACAGAATGTTGTCTAAATAAAAGTCACTTTCTGGTTTGGCAACAGTGAAGGGCAACAATACATGCAAAGGCAAGGACTGGAATTAACATGTTAAGGAGAATTATTTCAGCTCTTTAATATCTAATAGGTGGCACGGAATCCTTAGTTCATGTGCCTAAAGGTGGCCATACACGGACTGATTCTAGCTGACGATATAGGTCCCTTGGATTGGCCCGTGTAGGGGCAACAATGACTGGCCTGCCCGACCGATATCTGGCCTGAAATAGGGACCCCTGGCGTGGCGTTCACACCACCCACCAGGCCTCGGACGCCCACCCAGCCCCCTCCCCTGAGCCTACATACTTAGGCGCTTTGGGAGAGGGGAACCTGTGGGCCCCAGAGCACCCATCAGGGATTGGTTCTGGGCTGGCAGGGTCCACCAGGTTTTTTTCCTGGTGTACCGCCGGCCAAGTCCAACCTTGGTATTGCGGGTCACAGGGTGAAAAGGTATGTTAACCCACTGTGGGTAGGTTAGGGTTGCAGGTCTGGAAAGGGAGAATAGCAGGGTGGTGGGTGCAGGTCAGGTACAGGTCTACCCAACTAGACCCATACAGGTCTTTAACTCAGGGTTGCAGAGCAGCCTAAAGCTCCAAGAGGAGGTTAGTGGGTTAGTAAGTAGACATCTGACATCCTAGCTTAGAAATTAAGGGGTGGGGGTTCAAGAGAGAGTGAGAGAAAGCCCCCAATAAGGGGTAATTATATCTTAGTTGGGATCAAGTACAGGTACTGTTTTATTATTACAGAGAAAAGGGAATCATTTAACCATTAAATAAACCCAATAGGGCTGTTCTGCCCCCAATAAGGGGTAATTATATCTTAGTTGGGATCAAGCACAGGTACTGTTTTATTATTACAGAGAAAAGGGAATCATTTAACCATTAAATAAACCCAATAGGGCTGTTCTGCCCCCAATAAGGGGTAATTATATCTTAGTTGGGATCAAGTACAGGTACTGTTTTATTATTACAGAGAAAAGGGAATCATTTAACCATTAAATAAACCCAATAGGGCTGTTCTGCCCCAATAAGGGGTAATTATATCTTAGTTGGGATCAAGTACAGGTACAGTTTTATTATTACAGAGAAAAGGGAATCATTTAACCATTAAATAAACCCAATAGGGCTGTTCTGCCCCCAATAAGGGGTAATTATATCTTAGTTGGGATCAAGTACAGATGCTGTTTTATTATTACAGAGAAAAAGGAAATCATATTGAAAAATTAGGATTATTTGATTATAATGGAGTCTATGGGAGATGGCCTTTCTGTAATTCAGAACCCGGATGGGTTTCCACCTAAGGGGTCCAATACCTGTATTGATTTGCTTGAAAAATAGTTCTTTGTGCCTTGACTCTGCCCAAGTTCCGCACTATTTTTCCCCCTTTATTTTAGCTTCAGGGATCTGTGAATAACATTCTCATTCAAATCTCAGAAACATCTAATATTCAGGATTACAAGGGTTTAAATTTGGTTTCGTTTCAGAGCGGCGACTAATAAATTGATTTTTTTTTTCTGTAAGGTGTTTATTTAACAGCAGCTATTTATCTCAATTGAATGAACCTTCATTTTCCTCCAGATTGAATTGAAGACTGAGTTAACTTTGTCCCAGGCTGAAGCAGAAAAGAAATCACCGTTGGGTTTTTTTTGTTATAAAGTCACGTGACGTTTTACAATTCGAGTAACATTCGCTCAATACAATGTATTTACATTTTTTATGTGTCCGTCCACCAAATTGGTATTCCAAATTGTAACAGAGGGGGGAAAAACATTATACTGCAGAGTAACGTTGAGCCTGAAATCGATGGCGGAACATGAATTTTGAATTGAAAAAAAAAGAATCTGTAAACAAAAAAGAGTGAATAGGTTTGTTCTGTATTGACAGAAAGAAATGCAAAAATTCTGTTCCTCGGGAAACAAAATAATAACAATATAATAGCACAAAGCCATTCACTTTCCTTGCTAAAAATGTGATTGTATTACGTCAAATGGCTTTTGGGGTGACTGTTACCCCAATGTTTCTATATATCTGTAACCTTGTTATGGGCTAAGGGGGCCCAGCCTGAAGGCCAGTTAGGGGGGGATTTGGGGTGAGTGCTTATTTGTGCCCTGGGTACCCCTGGAACTATAGCGGGGTGACTGTTACCCCAATGTTTCTATATATCTGTAACCTTGTTATGGGCTAAGGGGCCCAACCTGAAGGCCAGTTAGGGGGGGATTTGGGGTGAGTGCTTATTTGTGCCCTGGGTACCCCTGGAACTATAGCAGGGTGACTGTTACCCCAATGTTTCTATATATCTGTAACCTTGTTATGGGCTAAGGGGGCCCAGCCTGAAGGCCAGTTAGGGGGGGATTTGGGGTGAGTGCTTATTTGTGCCCTGGGTACCCCTGGAACTATAGCAGGGTGACTGTTACCCCAATGTTTCTATATATCTGTAACCTTGTTATGGGCTAAGGGGGCCCAGCCTGAAGGCCAGTTAGGGGGGGATTTGGGGTGAGTGCTTATTTGTGCCCTGGGTACCCCTGGAACTATAGCAGGGTGACTGTTACCCCAATGTTTCTATATATCTGTAACCTTGTTATGGGCTAAGGGGGCCCAGCCTGAAGGCCAGTTAGGGGAGGATTTGGGGTGAGTGCTTATTTGTGCCCTGGGTACCCCTGGAACTATAGCGGGGTGACTGTTACCCCAATGTTTCTATATATCTGTAACCTTGTTATGGGTTAAGGGGGCCCAGCCTGAAGGCCTATGACTGATATGACTGATATCTATGTTAAGGAGCATATAATACACTATTGCAAGTTTCTGTTTGTTTCAAGTAACAAAATAAATAAAAAAGACAAAAGTATGGCTCTATGGAGACAGAATGACACCTCCCACCTTCATGGATGGTGCAAGTTGCACAGCAGATGGTGTTGGTGCAGAGTAACAATGAAGTACACTGAATAATGAAATAAATATTTCTTGACACCTACTGAATACACGGCAGAGACATCTGTTTTGCTTTGTCAACAATGTGACCAGTGAGTTTTCATTATTTAAAAAAAAATACCTGTTTGTGTAATAGGCTTTAGTCCTTATAAGAATAATCTCAATTAAAAGTAGCGATAACTTCCAGTGTAATGAGATCTGAGTGAAAACAGGGGAACTACTCCCAAGGCAACTACTCCGAAGGCAACTACTCTAAAGGCAACTACTCTAAAGGCAACTACTCCCAAGGCAACTACTCTAAAGGCAACTACTCTAAAGGCAACTACTCTAAAGGCAACTACTCCAAAGGCAACTACTCCAAAAGCAACTACTCCCAAGGCAACTACTCTAAAGGCAACTACTCCCAAGGCAACTACTCTAAAGGCAACTACTCCAAAGGCAACAACTCCAAAGGCAACAACTCTAAAGGCAACTACTCTAAAGGCAACTACTCTAAAGGCAACAACTCCCAAGGCAACTACTCTAAAGGCAACTACTCCCAAGGCAACTACTCCCAAGGCAACTACTCCCAAGGCAACTACTCCCAAGGCAACTACTCTAAAGGCAACTACTCCCAACTACTCTAAAGGCAACTACTCCCAAGGCAACTACTCCCAAGGCAACTACTCCCAACTACTCTAAAGGCAACTACTCTAAAGGCAACTACTCCCAAGGCAACTACTCCCAAGGCAACTACTCCAAAGGCAACTACTCTAAAGGCAACTACTCCCAACTACTCTAAAGGCAACTACTCCCAAGGCAACTACTCCCAAGGCAACTACTCCCAACTACTCTAAAGGCAACTACTCTAAAGGCAACTACTCCCAAGGCAACTACTCTAAAGGCAACTACTCCCAAGGCAACTACTCCCAAGGCAACTACTCCCAAGGCAACTACTCCCAAGGCAACTACTCCCAAGGCAACTACTCCCAAGGCAACTACTCCCAAGGCAACTACTCCCAAGGCAACTACTCCAAAGGCAACTACTCCCAAGGCAACTACTCTAAAGGCAACTACTCCAAAGGCAACTACTCTAAAGGCAACTACTCTAAAGGCAACTACTCCCAAGGCAACTACTCCCAAGGCAACTACTCCCAAGGCAACTACTCCGAAGGCAACTACTCTAAAGGCAACTACTCCCAAGGCAACTACTCTAAAGGCAACTGCTCCAAAGGCAACAACTCCAAAGGCAACTACTCCCAAGGCAACTACTCCAAAAGCAACTACTCCCAAGGCAACTACTCTAAAGGCAACTACTCCGAAGGCAACTACTCTAAAGGCAACTACTCCCAAGGCAACTACTCTAAAGGCAACTACTCTAAAGGCAACTACTCTAAAGGCAACTACTCTAAAGGCAACTACTCCAAAGGCAACTACTCCAAAAGCAACTACTCCCAAGGCAACTACTCTAAAGGCAACTACTCCCAAGGCAACTACTCTAAAGGCAACTACTCCAAAGGCAACAACTCCAAAGGCAACTACTCTAAAGGCAACTACTCCAAAGGCAACTACTCCAAAGGCAACTACTCCCAAGGCAACTACTCTAAAGGCAACTACTCCCAAGGCAACTACTCTAAAGGCAACTACTCCAAAGGCAACAACTCCAAAGGCAACTACTCTAAAGGCAACTACTCTAAAGGCAACTACTCTAAAGGCAACAACTCCCAAGGCAACTACTCTAAAGGCAACTACTCCCAAGGCAACTACTCCCAAGGCAACTACTCCCAAGGCAACTACTCCCAAGGCAACTACTCCCAAGGCAACTACTCTAAAGGCAACTACTCCCAAGGCAACTACTCCGAAGGCAACTACTCCCAAGGCAACTACTCCCAAGGCAACTACTCCCAAGGCAACTACTCTAAAGGCAACTACTCCGAAGGCAACTACTCTAAAGGCAACTACTCTAAAGGCAACTACTCCAAAGGCAACTACTCCAAAGGCAACTACTCCAAAGGCAACAACTCCAAAGGCAACTACTCTAAAGGCAACTACTCCCAAGGCAACTACTCTAAAGGCAACTACTCCCAAGGCAACTATTTCCAAGGCAACTACTCCCAAGGCAACTACTCCCAAGGCAACTACTCTAAAGGCAACTACTCCGAAGGCAACTACTCTAAAGGCAACTACTCTAAAGGCAACTACTCCAAAGGCAACTACTCCAAAGGCAACTACTCCAAAGGCAACAACTCCAAAGGCAACTACTCTAAAGGCAACTACTCCCAAGGCAACTACTCTAAAGGCAACTACTCCCAAGGCAACTATTTCCAAGGCAACTACTCCCAAGGCAACTACTCCCAAGGCAACTACTCCCAAGGCAACTACTCCCAACTACTCTAAAGGCAACTACTCCCAAGGCAACTACTCCCAAGGCAACTACTCCCAAGGCAACTACTCCCAAGGCAACTACTCTAAAGGCAACTACTCTAAAGGCAACTACTCCAAAGGAAGGCCCCTATAAATATAAAATGTACAGTGATCTAGTTGTCAGGTTGCCCCTGGAAAAGATCTGTGGAGGGAAATAATCATTAGGAGGCAGGATCTCTGTTGGATACCAATTTGGAAGTATCCTTCTATTGGTTTATCCCAACTTGTAACTGTTTGCCCTGGAAAAAGACACATAAGGGAGGGGTAGTGATAGCTACAGTATGTATAAATAGGTATCATGGTATTATTATAGAAGAAAAACATTGTTTTCAAGCTTTATCCACTGACAGATCTGGTACAATGCCTCTAGGGCACCCCAAAATATACTCCCATTTTTGACACAAGCTCAACCAGTTGGAATTATCTACAAAAGGTGCAGACACATATCTGATTCACGGATTGAAAGGATCCATTGCAAAAATTATTCCCCAACCAGTCTTAGGCTCACAGTGTCATAGAGCCCCTCCCTCACCTTGTTTCATTGTGAAGTGATGTATTATGGGATCAAAAATCCCTTTCCAAAGAATCTGTGCACCACAAAACATGGAAAAGGGGTTGCATTACACTGTGCATTACACTCCAAGAGGGCTTGGGAAATGGTTTGTCCCAGTATTGTGGTTTCAATAATGGGAACAATGGGAAGGGAGCAAGATAGCAGCTCCCAGTAGGTATCAGAATAGCACTCAATAGTAAGAAATCCAAGTCCGGCTTGGGACTCCTCCAGTTACATGGGAGTAGGAGAAACAATAGGTTAGCTGAAAGCAGTTCTAATGTGTAGCGCTGGCTGAAAGCTCAGACTCAGGCACACTTTACTGCTGCGCTGCAAGTTGGAGTGATATCCCCCCCTCACCCCCAGCAGCCGATCCGCAGAACAATGGGAAGGGAGCAAGATAGCAGCTCCCAGTAGGTATCAGAATAGCACTCAATAGTAAGAAATCCAAGTCCGGCTTGGGACTCCTCCAGTTACATGGGAGTAGGAGAAACAATAGGTTAGCTGAAAGCAGTTCTAATGTGTAGCACTGGCTGAAAGCTCAGACTCAGGCACACTTTACTGCTGCGCTGCAAGTTGGAGTGATATTCCCCCCTCCCCCCCAGCAGCCGATCAGCAGAACAATGGGAAGGGAGCAAGATAGCAGCTCCCAGTAGGTATCAGAATAGCACTCAATAGTAAGAAATCCAAGTCCGGCTTGGGACTCCTCCAGTTACATGGGAGTAGGAGAAACAATAGGTTAGCTGAAAGCAGTATATTTAGTGACCTTACCCAGTTCAGTTGTACCCTTTTTCCACTTCAGTAACTGCAACATGGTTTGTGGTATAAGTTTTAAAAGCTAATTTGGGCTTGGATGTGAACTCAGTAGTTTGATATGGTTAATTAGTTTGCTACAATAATTAAGCTACATGAGCAGATTGAAATATATTAAAATATTCGGGTTGATTTTATACAGTAAATGTTCTTCCTTCCATTTCTTCAGATATTTATAAACAGGTCAAGAAGAACTTAACATGTGATGGGTTTTTTTTTTAACATTTGCATCGCAATCATTTGATAAATCCTTAATGCTTTGCAACTGTTATTCCGTGGGAAAAGCAGATGGCTGTGTGTGTGATGGTACCGAGTTGTGCAAACTGGTCCTAAGTTGATCTGTCAAAACTGTCATTTCCGTGGCTCAGAGAAATGTATGGATTGAAATGTTTTCTGTTTGCGGCTTGATGATCTCATAATTAAAATAAGAACCCGGCAGGATAAAGGGAAAGTACATTAAATGGAGAGAATAGAAGTCAGATGCTGTATTGGGATAGTGTTTATACCTACCTGGTATCTGGTTCTTGGATGAAGAACTGAATTGGTTGGACAATTCAATCAACTTCATTCAGCTGAATCAGTTTTATCAGATGGATAAGAAATTCCAACAGATCTCATACAGTACCAAGGATCTTGTCTGTTCATAGCCAGGGTCGGAACTAGGGGTAGGTAGAACAGCCCTATTGGGTTTATTTCATGGTTAAATGATTCCCTTTTCTCTGTAATAATAAAACAGTACCTGTACTTGATCCCAACTAAGATATAATTACCCCTTATTGGGGGCAGAACAGCCCTATTGGGTTTATTTCATGGTTAAATGATTCCCTTTTCTCTGTAATAATAAAACAGTACCTGTACTTGATCCCAACTAAGATATAATTACCCCTTATTGGGGGCAGAACAGCCCTATTGGGTTTATTTCATGGTTAAATGATTCCCTTTTCTCTGTAATAATAAAACAGTACCTGTACTTGATCCCAACTAAGATATAATTACCCCTTATTGGGGCAGAACAGCCCTATTGGGTTTATTTCATGGTTAAATGATTCCCTTTTCTCTGTAATAATAAAACAGTACCTGTACTTGATCCCAACTAAGATATAATTACCCCTTATTGGGGGCAGAACAGCCCTATTGGGTTTATTTCATGGTTAAATGATTCCCTTTTCTCTGTAATAATAAAACAGTACCTGTACTTGATCCCAACTAAGAAATAATTACCCCTTATTGGGGGCAGAACAGCCCTATTGGGTTTATTTCATGGTTAAATGATTCCCTTTTCTCTGTAATAATAAAACAGTACCTGTACTTGATCCCAACTAAGATATAATTACCCCTTATTGGGGGCAGAACAGCCCTATTGGGTTTATTTCATGGTTAAATGATTCCCTTTTCTCTGTAATAATAAAACAGTACCTGTACTTGATCCCAACTAAGATATAATTACCCCTTATTGGGGCAGAACAGCCCTATTGGGTTTATTTCATGGTTAAATGATTCCCTTTTCTCTGTAATAATAAAACAGTACCTGTACTTGATCCCAACTAAGATATAATTATCCCTTATTGGGGGCAGAACAATCCTATTGGGTTTATTTCATGTTTAAATGATTATTAGCAGACTTAGGTTATGGAGACCCAAATTATAAAAAGATCCCTTATCCGGAAAACTCCAGGTCCCGAACATTCTGGATAATAGATCCCATACTAGTATAGAGAGTTACAGTTGCAGCCTGAAGAATATGGATAAATCCCTTTATCAATCAATCATGAAAACTCAACAATAAACCAATAGGATGGTTCCAAGGATATGGGGCTTCCCAGCTCATCTGGTGCAATCTCTTTGTCCTTCATCTGATTTTTAGTTTTAATAGTTTTGCTAAATTTTAAACATTACCTTTTCCTCCCCAGACAGCAGTGGAACCTGCTCATATCTGTAGGCCCCAGCTTCATATGGCATGTAACACCTAGGGAAGTCTTTATTGAACCAACAGCAGGTCAAATTATAATGAGCAAAAATTACTGTTAGCAATTACTTAGCAGGAATATGTCAAAGGCTCAATGTAAACACCGGCAAATATTTGCCGCCTCTATTAATATCTGCTGAAAATTCAGATAATGGGCCATATTTACAAAAGTGATCATTTTCTCTTTGTCTACTGCCAAGTTAATTTGTCAGGCAAAATTTCGAAGCAACATTGAATATTTACATCATATTGCAAGCATATTTTCCCTGTATAATTTATATGGGCAAATATATACCATAAATCCATGACATGTGGCATTGAGGATAAAATGTAGATAATAAAATGATATTATATATATATATATACAAGTATAAGATTCTTATCCAGGAACCAGTTATCCAGAAATCTCCGAATTACAGGCATGCCATCCACCATAAAGACCATTTTAACCAAATAATTATTTTTAAAAATTATTTCCTTGTTCTCAGAAATAATAAAACAGTACTTTGTACTTGATCCCAACTAAGATATAATTACCCCTTATTGGGGGCAGAACAGCCCTATTGGGTTTATTTAATGGTTAAATGATTCCCTTTTCTCTGTAATAATAAAACAGTACCTGTACTTGATCCCAACTAAGATATAATTACCCCTTATTGGGGGCAGAACAGCCCTATTGGGTTTATTTAATGGTTAAATGATTCCCTTTTCTCTGTAATAATAAAACAGTACCTGTACTTGATCCCAACTAAGATATAATTACCCCTTATTGGGGGCAGAACAGCCCTATTGGGTTTATTTAATGGTTAAATGATTCCCTTTTCTCTGTAATAATAAAACAGTACCTGTACTTGATCCCAACTAAGATATAATTACCCCTTATTGGGGCAGAACAGCCCTATTGGGTTTATTTCATGGTTAAATGATTCCCTTTTCTCTGTAATAATAAAACAGTACCTGTACTTGATCCCAACTAAGATATAATTACCCCTTATTGGGGGCAGAACAGCCCTATTGGGTTTATTTCATGGTTAAATGATCCCCTTTTCTCTGTAATAATAAAACAGTACCTGTACTTGATCCCAACTAAGATATAATTACCCCTTATTGGGGGCAGAACAGCCCTATTGGGTTTATTTCATGGTTAAATGATTCCCTTTTCTCTGTAATAATAAAACAGTACCTGTACTTGATCCCAACTAAGATATAATTACCCCTTATTGGGGCAGAACAGCCCTATTGGGTTTATTTCATGGTTAAATGATTCCCTTTTCTCTGTAATAATAAAACAGTACCTGTACTTGATCCCAACTAAGATATAATTACCCCTTATTGGGGGCAGAACAGCCCTATTGGGTTTATTTAATGGTTAAATGATTCCCTTTTCTCTGTAATAATAAAACAGTACCTGTACTTGATCCCAACTAAGATATAATTACCCCTTATTGGGGGCAGAACAGCCCTATTGGGTTTATTAGTAGACAATGGTGATCCCAATCCCCTTATCTGGACATCCCAAGCATTCTGGATAGCATGTCCCATATCTGTATTTTGGAAGTTTCATAATGCCCGGTGAAAGAATGTGAATGTTTACCAGTACTGAGTTAATGAACCAAAGCCAGCCATACTTGCGTTTTAGTAGATTTTTGACCATTGAACTGAAGCTCAAACCCTTGAATCAGCCACATGTAGCCCATTAAATGTTGTTAGGTCAACCAAAGATCCTCTGACAACCTGGCCTCACCTATTATGTGTATTGCCCACATGGAATTTTAGCTCCATGTTCTGTATATTGAAAGAAATAGTTGATAGTCTGCTTGTATTACTAGTATGAAGGATAAGCCTTTGCAACCACAGGATCCCAACCAGAAGAAAGAAGACTTTAGCTGGTACTAACAAAGCCTCCTGTTTGGCTCAGGAATCCCTACTGAGAAAGCTGATGTGTTTGAGCTGCTTGTCTTCTTCTCCCAGAATGTGGAGACCTTTCTGGAACCCCAAATACCCCCCAAGCTGAGATGATAAAGTTCCACTCGGAGACAAAGATCTCAATGTACAACAATTAGGGTTCGTGGTCGCTTCCCTCCTACATTTAATCTCCAGGAACCAAAGCACAAACATTTTTCCTTTAATCTATTATTTATTTTGGGCTTCGAAAGTCACATCTTAAGTTTCCCAATCACTTTGCTTTGTTTATAATTTTTACTTTCTGCCTTTTTTTTTTTTTTTTTGCCTCCTCTGCACAATCAGTTTTCCAACTTGATGGAAACAAATAAACAAAGAGAAGGATCTGAACTTTCCACGAAGTGTTTCCCTTTGAAGAAAGCTCCCTCGGGTTATTCTTCTCTTTCCTTAGAATAAGAGTTGTTTTTCTTTTTTTTTTTATCTTTGATCTTTCTATGGGGATTTTTTTTTTTATTGTTTTAGATATTTTTGGATGGATAAACACCAAAGAATCTTAGATGTTAGAATTTGCATTGAGGCTAGAAAATGAAGAATAGATATGAAAGGAAAATAACATTAAAAATGAATGTTGTGTTTCGCGCCAGTTTAACCCGATGAACTTCATCCTCGTGAAGTCTGTGACACATGAACAAATAGGTGTAGGCAAGGGGACAGATGGAGGTGTAATTGAAAACACAAATCTGTTATAGGAAATTTGTAAAATATTATGTGATCTTGGACTTCTGCTCGGGAAGAATATTAATTGGCCGTTATATGTATTTTGAGCTGCTTTTTAGCTGTGAATTTTGTCCAATGAGCAGCACGTGGGCGTCCCATTGGAGCATCCCTTGGATTGTGTGGGCTTTTAACTTGAACCTTGAAGAAATATAGTCAATTATTTTGCAATTTGAAGTGAAAACTATGAAATGTAGATTCTATATAATCTACATAAAAAGATCTTTGCATGGGTGCCATAGATGTTAGACCTTAATTTCCAAGTGCTGAAGCCGTAAGGGGTACCAAACTGCACCAATTATGGCCCATCCACAAAGCACTGGCTCCCAAGGAATCAAGAGCAATAATGAGTGAATTTTTTCGCCAGGCATGGATTTGCAGCGAATTTCCGCATTTCGCCGTTGGCGAATTGTTTTGCAAAACTTCTGTGAAAATTCGGCACGGAAAAATTTGTATCACAGAATTTGTTTTAGTCACGCGTCAAAAAAAGGCACAGGAGTGTAAAAATTGGGTGCGGTTGCGTCAAAAAAGCTCAGGCAACAAAAAAATAGACACGGGCAACAAAAAAAGACGCAGGTGAAAAAAAAATCACGCAACAAATGCGTTTTGCGAATTAGATTGTAAGCTTCACTGCTACAGGGACTGATGGGAATGTGATAGGGGCCTTAGATTGCAAGCTCCACTGGGGCAGGGACTGATGGGAATGGGATAGGGACCTTAGATTGTAAGCTCACTGGGCAGGGACTGATGAGAATGTGATAGGGGCCTTAGATTGTAAGCTCCACTGGGGCAGGGACTGATGGGAATGTTATAGGGACCTTAGATTGTAAGATCACTGGGGCAGGGACTGATGGGAATGTGATAGGGACCTTAGATTGTAAGCTCACTGGGCAGGGACTGATGAGAATGTGATAGGGACCTTAGATTGTAAGCTCCACTGGGGCAGGGACTGATGGGAATGTGATAGGGACCTTAGATTGTAAGCTCACTGGGCAGGGACTGATGAGAATGTGATAGGGACCTTAGATTGTAAGCTCACTGGGGCAGGGACTGATGGGAATGGGATAGGGACCTTAGATTGTAAGCTCCTCTGGGGCAGGGACTGATGGGAATGTGATAGGGACCTTAGATTGTAAGCTCACTGGGGCAGGGACTGATGGGAATGTGATAGGGACCTTAAATTGTAAGCTCATTGGAGCAGGGACTGATGGGAATGTGATAGGGACCTTAGATTGTAAGCTCACTGGGGAAGGGACTGATGGGAATGGGATAGGGACCTTAGATTGTAAGCTCACTGGGGAAGGGGCTGATGGGAATGTGATAGGGACCTTAGATTGTAAGCCCACTGGGGCAGGGACTGATGGGAATGTGATAGGGACCTTAGATTGTAAGCTCACTGGGGCAGGGACTGATGGGAATGTGATAGGGACCTTAGATTGTAAGCTCACTGGGGCAGGGACTGATGGGAATGTGATAGGGACCTTAGATTGTAAGCTCACTGGGGAAGGGACTGATGGGAATGTGATAGGGGCCTTAGATTGTAAGCTCACTGGGGCAGGGACTGATGGGAATGTGATAGGGACCTTAGATTGTAAGCTCACTGGGGCAGGGACTGATGGGAATGTGATAGGGACCTTAGATTGTAAGCTCACTGGGGCAGGGGCTGATGGGAATGTGATAGGGACCTTAGATTGTAAGCTCACTGGGGCAGGGGCTGATGGGAATGTGATAGGGACCTTAGATTGTAAGCTCACTGGTACAGGGACTGATGTGATTGATGAACAATCTTTGCCAAGCACTGTATGAATGCAAAAAAACAGCCAAACATTTTTTTCTTTTTGCTCTAAAGAACAACGCGCACTCATTCCTTCCAGAAGCAGCGGAGAGCTATTTCTACATTTCAGAGAAGTGGAGGCGTCGGATCATGAAGATGGGTTTATTCTGGGAATTATAAGCTTACGCTTGTCATTCTGAGGGTGACATTCTTTCGCTCGGCGTGGCCGCCCTGCCGCACTAAGCGTATGCAAGATCACAACTATCTTTAGCAAAGGAGATGACCTTATTGTCTCTATATCATTCCTCTTGGATCAGAAGCAAGACTGCGCATGCATCGCCCGAAATGGAAATAGATTGTTTGGGAAAGATTAATTGTGACAAATGTGGAAGGTCACGTATAATGGCAGCTGTGCATATGTGTGGCGTATGCCATTGGCAACATGTTAAAGGCACATCCTTGAGCTTCCTATTTACATTTGTAGCTCTTGTTGGCCCAACTACATGTGTTATTCTGCTGCAGAACAGATGGGTGAGCATTTATGCTAAAGTATATCTTTATTTTAGACAATTTGGTGCTCAAGTAAATCTAGAAACATTGAACTTTTTGAATTCTAACCCCAAAAGCCCCTGTTTTATTTTTACTTGGTTTGTGCCTATAATCTCATTTGCCATTTCTTGTTCTTCAAAACTTGACTTTGCTAAGGCCGTTCATGTACTCTCTGATGCATGTTCTGCCAACCACGTTGTGCTGGTTATTACCTGGGATCCGGGGTTTCCACCAAACCACAAGGGCACATTTGTGGTCCTTTCCTCACAGTGGAGGCAAACATATTGCTTCTGTAAGATAATAGGTAACTTGGAAGTATTGTTATTCCAGGAACCATCATCTTAACCAATAAACATGCATGCAAGTCTTACTCTTAGGAGTGAGCCCCCTGCATAATGCTGGAGAAGGGTTTTTAAGAAAACCAACATTCTCAGACTGAAATCAAGAAATGGGCACCAGTGGTTCTTATAAATAATAATAACTTCTTTATTGCAGAAATGTTACATCAACCTCTTGGAGAATATGCACAGATGATATAGTAAGTGACTAGTCCATAGATAGTCAACGTTCAAATGTTCTACCCCAAGCTTCAGCCCCCCTAAGTGGAATTTAGGCAGGAACACATCTAAGTCCCTATTCTCAGGGTAGTAAACCCAGGACTCTCATCCTCCTACTTTTCTTGTAGGAGCATTAGGCTGCTCACTAAATGCCCTGAACCTAGCTCTCACTTCAAGAGGGAGCAATACAAAAGAATATCCTTGCAATTAACTTCCTACCTCTGACCAGGCTACAATGTTCTTCCACCTTGCCCAGCTGGAATCCAAAATGAAAGCTAGCCCTATAAGCTTCTGTCTTGTATACCATAACCATGGCCCCTTCCTGGTCAGTTATGGAAATGTAGGGGCATACACTTAAACAGGGCCAGGAAACAGTTTCCCCCTTCTAACTGTGTTTAGCAGCCATCAGGGTACAAGCCCAGAGTAATCAAGTTATCTCACCTTCCCTATATGCTATAAAGAAATCTATATTATAGACAAGTGTGGTTACAGAGCTGTATTACCAAACCCCCCACATGATCCCAGGTTTCCCCTTCTTTTCAGTGCTGGGGTTGAACATGTACATGTACATTGCTCTTTTGCAGTGGGGGAAATTAAAGATGGCAGCAAACTATGAGAATACAATCTAATTTCCAGAAGTGAGATCAATGCAATAAATGTGCATTGGTAAAAAAAAATAAAAAAATGGAAATGCATTTCAGGAGAGAAGTTTAATACCAATGATTAAGCAGTAAGTTGTTAGTTCTACTAGCCCAGTTAGCAAACTGTGAGATAGTAGTCAAAGTTTGGGCCAATTTCCAGCGTTTTCTTCTTCTCTGTAGAAGCAGAAGTGCAATATAACTTGAATATGGCTTCCTAGGGGCAGGATCTAGTTCAGTGCCCCCAAACCAGGTAGTTATTTTTGAATTCCTGACTTGGGGGCAAGTTTTGGTTGAATAAAAACAAGATTTAGTACCAAATAAAGCCCCTGTAAGCTGATAGGGTGCATAGAGGCCCCTAATAGCCAATCACAGCCCTTATTTGGCTCCTCCATGAACTTTTATGATGCTTGTGTTGCTCCCCAAGTCTTTTTACATTTGGCTGTGGCCCATGAGTAAGAAAGGTTGGGGACTACTGGTCTAAGGGATTGGGGAGCCCTGGTCTAGAGAGTAAAAATACAGAGGCACCAGATAGGTTTGTGTGAAGAGGGTTAAAAGGAGACAAAAATCCCTACCCCTAGGCTTGAATGCAGTAAAAGTCTTCTTATAACTAAAGGTGTTCACATGCCCCATATGATTCGCAAAACCGTAACAAAAGACTTTTTGTCATAAAGGAAAACTACACCCCCAGAATGAATACGTAACCAACCGTTTATATTATGTAAAGAGACCTATTAAAGAATCTCCCCAAACTGGAATATATATATCAGTAAATATTGCCCTTTTACATCCTTTCCCTTGAGCCGCCATTTAGTGATGGGCTGTGTGCTCCCTCAGAGATCAGCTGACAGGAAGTGATGCAGCTCTAACTGTAACAGGAAGTAGTGTGGGGGCAAAAGGCATAACTCTGCCCATTCATTGGCTGATGGGGCCTAGCATGTACAGTATGTGTGCCTTGCCTTGTTTGTGTGACTCCTATGATCCCAGGGGGCAGCCCTTAGTACTTAAAATGGCAGTTTCCTATTTAGGATTACCCAATGGCACATACTGCTAAAAAAGTATATTTATATGAAAATGGTTTATTTAGATGAAGCAGGGTTTTAACAGATTACAGGAAGTGCATAGACAGTTGGGGTTGCTTTGGGCCTTCAAAAATCTGTTGAGCTGGCAACCTGCCACAAACTGTGTTAATTTCTCAGAAACCACCAAAAATGGAACATTTATGTCAATTGCAAAAGTGTTTAGAGATTTGAGTAAGTTTACACCAGTTATTGTTTTAGGGTTAAGATTCACTTTTAATTCTAATAATGCTAAAATTCATGCAATACTTTATTTCGTGGACGCAGTTTTTCCATTATGGGATACCTATTTTAGATGATACTGAGCATTTTTCTAATTCCACCCCCCCCCAACATTGCAAGAATGACCGTAGATGCAGCGAGTGAGCGAGAATTCCGATCATCAATTTCCTCTCTCCAACCGTAAACGAATATCGTCTCGAGGTGGCAGCTTTCAATTTACTGTCACCGTATGTGATATTCTTTTGCCTTCGGAGGAACGGTCTCCTATTTCTCTTGCCGGCGCCGTTCCCGTATACGTCCCAAGATTGATGGGAAGAGTCTAGTTTGTTCATAAGGCTGTTATGATAATAATTTCACCCTATAGAATAGTTTCATTTTTCCTCTTAAAAGTATTCCCGTGATCATAGCGAGATGGGGAAAAAAAGGCGTTGAGATGACATTATTTCCCTCGGCCGATCTGAGGCAGTGAATAAAAAGAAAATGGCTGTTATCAATAAAATATGACCTAATTTCATGCTACTGTTTAATTTTATTTATTGCAATGCTGCCGCTGTGTTTTTTTATTCTTCTGAGAAACACATTTACACTTCAAACCTACTATTGATTAACTCGCAGGGACCGGTAAAAATAGAAGCAAAAAAAAAAAAAAAATCATTTCATAATTAAAATTCAAACTGTTCGGAATTTATCATGCTTAGCTGTTTTCTGCCCCCTTTCTTAGAAGGTGTTAATGGAAGGCGCGGCGGTTTTCTCATCCAATCTATACGATTTGACAATGCAAAGGTCAACAACAATGGCATTTTTATGAGCGAAAAGGAAATTACAAGAGTGTGCCATTGTTTGATTTGAATTTAAATGTGGCTAAAAAAAAAAATCAATAATACATTTGTAAATTGATATTGATCAAGGCATGTGAAAAATATATGATTTTATTTTCGTTCTGTCAGGACCAATGAAATCCCAGCAAAATTATGAAAAATAGCGTTCTTCTCCAAGCACTTTATGGAGACAAAATATTGATGCTTGAGTCTAATGTAATTCCGCTGTGTTTTACTCATGTGGAATATTGTGTAATTATATTTCCAAGTTTGGTGTCTGGGTGTTTATTTTGAGAATTCAGTTTTATTAGATTCAGAATGTTTGTAGTGAACATTGGTAAGCAAATGGTTGCCAGGCAAATGCTCAGTGTTAAACAAAGACCTGAATGTGATTTGGTAAATTGAATGTGGTTGGACGTTGAACCTCATTATGGACCAGATTCGATTCATTGAGAAAAAAGTTTATCATGTGAAAACTCATGGACAAACTGAAATTGAATTAGGATAACGCAACTGAAGAAGCCACTAGGATGAGTGGTGATACATTTTCAAAAAAAATCCAGTTGTTTTAGACTTCATTTTACTAGATTCTGCTTACCATTTGTCCCCGTCCCACGGGGACAGGCCCTGTTTTAGGATGTCAGGCCCCGTGCAGAATTGCCTCACGAATCGTACCTGTCTTCCGAAAATTCCTTTGGCCCGTTTAGAAATATGAGACATTGGCATGCACTGATTTTTTTTACAGCCAGGGGGTGCAGAAGAGCAAGCAGGAGACTCCATTCAGCAGAAGAACAGCGAGGGAAGCAGGGAACAGAAGAACTGGAAGGGAAAAAGGAAACAGAAGAACTGCAAGGGAAGTAGGAAATAGAAGAACTGGAAGGGAAGCAGGAAACAGAAGAACTGGAAGGGAAGCAGGAAGCAGAAGAACTGGAAGGGAAGCAGGAAACAGAAGAACTGGAAGGGAAGCAGGAAACAGAAGAACTGCAAGGGAAGTAGGAAATAGAAGAACTGGAAGGGAAGCAGGAAACAGAAGAACTGGAAGGGAAGCAGGAAGCAGAAGAACTGGAAGGGAAGCAGGAAGCAGAAGAACTGGAAGGGAAATAGGAAACAGAAGAACTGGAAGGGAAGCAGGAAGCAGAAGAACTGGAAGGGAAGCAGAAAGCAGAAGAACTGGAAGGGAAACAGGAAGCAGAAGAACTGGAAGGGAAGCAGGAAGCAGAAGAACTGGAAGGGAAGCAGGAAGCAGAACTGCAGCAGAAGGACAGATTGTGCTTGTGGGAGAATGTCTTTAATTTCCTGTCCCCATACATACTCCTTTTGGTGAGTGGAGGGAAAGAACTCTGCTGCTCACTAAGAGAGAGAGCTTCATCCCTCTGATGTCCTCCCCTGACACGTTTCACATACACACATTCAGGGGAGGACGACGGACAGGGGCCCCTGAGGGGGACGCAAATGGAGGAAGCCCTTTGGGGTGTGCGGGGCCCCAGTCCAACCCTGCACAACAGTGTAGCTTGGAGTAGAAATAAATGAGAATGCTAATTAGTGATGAGTAAATCTGTCCCGTTTTGCTTCGCCATAAAATTCGCAAAACAACAAGAAAATTTGTTGGCCAACTTTTTTGTCACCCGTGTCTTTTTTTTTTGTTGCCGGCATCTTTTTTTTTTGCTGCGACCACACTTATTTTTTGTGACTCCGCCCAACTTCAATAGAGTTTTCACCCTAAGCAAATAAATTATTATTAATAATTATTATTATGTGATTTAAAAGAAGTTACCAAAGTAAATATACAATATAGATGCTGATTAAATGGACCTAGCTTCTATACTAGCCAAAACAGAACCTAATGTGTCGGAGAAGGAATAAATAAGTGGTAAATGAAGAATTTTATTCTTATGTCCTCTTGTTGTGGTCTTTTTACTTGTAGTTTCCTCGAGCACCAGAATTATAAATTGTACTTGGTAGGGTCTAATTTTTTCTTTGATAATTCTGGGAAACATCCTATGGAAAAAATGAGAAGTGCTATGTGAGATTAAAATAATAAATCAATAATAGCAGCCACGTCCTGTGGAGCTTGTGTGACATCAGTCATCCTCAGGGTTGTATGAATTCCGTGTATTCCGTGATTACTGCATCCCACGGTGCATTGCAACATAAGGATTCATTACAAGAATGGGCGCTATGGTTGGGAAGGGTCCAGATCAAGGTAAACTTATTTAAAAAGCAATATGGCAGTAGATCCTTTATTTTGAATTGGCAGTTATGATTGATATGATTTATAGTGTACTTTTTCTTTGTTCCAGGAATGATTAGATTTGTACCGTAGGTACTTCCCCCTATAATAAGGAATTACCCAAAATGTTCTAATGCTTACAGAAATTGTACAAATAGAATTAAGGGCGTTCTCTTGTCTTGTCTTCTACAGTCATTGATTTCTTATTCACATTAATGGAGCTATCAAAGAGAATATGCACAAGGGAGTGCAACCAAGTGTGTAGGTTAAAGCCATTTTAACCTCCAAAATGTCCTTTCCTTAACTCTGCCAACCACGGGGGAATACGCACCATGGCACCAGTTCATCCTAATGAATGGTGATGGGTCTCTCTCTCTATCTAACAAATCTCAACAAATATTGAATAGTCACAAGTCATTCTACGTTACTTGGTACAAAAAAGTCATAATACTTTAGTTTTGCCACCAAAACTGTTACCCTAATTAGCCAACAGACTGAGATTCTAGTGGAGCCTTTACTTATTTTCCCCGAATCTTACCCTAACTGACCTGTAGACTCTTTTGTGCCAACCATTGACATTCCAGTCTATGAACTTCTCTGATATAGAAGCAGGGTCTTCTACCCTTTGCACCATTTTTGTATTGACTTCCTATATAGGGGATCATATAATAACCTCTCTAATGCTTTATTTAACAATAGGTCCTTCCAACGGACATGAGGGCACCCACTCCATGGAAGGTTCCGTTTAAATATTCGGAAAGGATTTTTTACTGTGAGAGCTGTGAAGTTGTGGGATTCCCTCCCCGAATCGTGCTGGCTGATACATTATATAGCTTTAAGAAGGGGCTGGATGGATTCTTAGCAAGTGAGGGAATACAGGGTTATGGGAGATAGCAGTACCAGTTGCCCCAGGGACTGGTCCGATTGCCATCTTGGAGTCAGGAAGGAATTTTTTTCCCCTTTGCGGTAAATTAGAGAGGCTTCAGATGGGGTTTTTGCCTTCCACTGGATCATCTAGCAGTTAGGCAGGTTATATATAGGCATTATGGTTGAACTTGATGGACGTATGTCTTTTCAACCGAACTTACTATGTTACTATTTTTCCTTCCACTACAGATGTTCAATTTTGCTCTAAAATCCCACACTCAAGGCTTTTCGATCTTCCATGTCTTAGTTTTTCAAAAACACAACACATAAAATATATTGGGTTGTACACATACAGTATATACACGGGTTGACTTTGATGTAATGAATGATTATATTTAAGCCGCATTAGCATTTTTAAACACTGTCTGAGATGTTCGAATGTTTATAAATGACAGTAACGACGGCAAATAAAACCCGGCACGTCCAGTAAGCCGCAGATTTATTTATTTCCCCGTTCGCCTCCCGTATTGTCGTGCTTACTTGTGGGATACTCAAAGCCTCCTAATGAGTTTTTAAAGACTTCTGTGAGGTCCATAACTAAACAACATATCTCAGCATTTCAAGATAAAGAGGAAAGTGATGACACATTAAGAAGCCTCTGGGATGTGCAGCCCGCTCAAGTGTCCCCGTAGAGTTGTCTGGCTTCTCTTAGAAAACATCCATCAGCACTAAGAGGGCTTATCCCCAAAGAGAAGAGAAACAAGTTCACGGTTTTGTGCAGTCAGGGAAAGACATAAATGAGAATAGGATATTACAGTTATTTCTGGTAGATTAGGGATGAGGTGGCTCTTTGTTTTGAGAAGCCTAAATCCCTTTTAGATGTAAGGAAGCTAATGCATTTGGATAATGAATACTAATCAGGACCTTATTAAGCAGTAAGAAATGAAACCACTGCATATAGTTACTTTAGAATTCTCTTGATTTTTTATTTCCCCTGTGGATAATAGTATATATTCGCTCGGAGGTTGCTATGAACTTAGCCTTCTCCTTATTTTTGTGGTTGTTCCACCTCTTGGAACTGTATAGAACCGATTTATGACCAATAAAGGAGATCCAGTGTTCACAATTCTAGATTTACTCTCAGTCAATCACAGCAACTGGATTCAAAACATGCGATAGGAACAACAACATAAGTGTGAAATGCGTGAGTCTATGTGAAAATACATCGCTCGTTGTACTTACAACTCAATGGACAGCATTTCCTGATGTTTGAGGTTACAGTTTAGCAACAACGATAATGTGTATCTATTACAGTACTCACTCACTATACTGCCTGCTTGGTCACATGACAAAATGATAAAAACATATAATACATGGAACAGTCACCCTTCAACATACAGTATGCTCCTCATCAACAACTCCAACTCATCAAGAACTGAAGGCTAACTCAAGCATTGCTCATCCCTGGCTATTGGCTTAGACATTTTTCAAACTGCAGTTACATCTCATAGTAAATGTAAACAGTATTGAGTTAGAGAGGGTCCAGAGAAGGGCAACTAAGCTGGTAAAGGGTACAGAAAGTCTCAGTTATGGGGAAAGGCTGGCCCAGTTGGGTCTGTTTACACTGGGGAAGGGGCGCTTAAGGGGTGACATGATAACTATGTATAAATATATAAGGGGATCATATAATAACCTTTCTAATGTTTTATTTACCGGTAGGTTCTTCCAACGGACACAAGGGCAACCACTCTGTTTAGAAGAAGGGAGGTTCCGTCTAAATATCCAGAAAGGTTTTTTCACAGTGAGAGCTGTAATTCCCTCCCTAATCAGTCATGCTGGCTGATACATTATATAGCTTCAAGAAGGGGGTTGGGTGGGTATTTAGCTAGTGAGGGAATACAGGGTTATTATGGGAGATAGCTGTTAGTACGAGTTGTCCCAGGGACTGGTCCGATTGCCATCTTGGAGTCAGGAAGGAATTTTTTCCCCTTTGATGCAAATTAGAGAGGCTTCAGTTGGGGTTTTTTGCCTTCCTCTGGATCAACTAGCAGTTAGGCAGGTTATATATAGGCATTATGGTTGAAATTGATGGACGTATGTCTTTTTTAAACCCAACTTACTGTGTTACTATGTTACATTACTCACCATACACCATGTCTGGCCCCAGTGAATATGCTACCAAATCATAGCTTTAGGAGAAAGAAGACTTCAACTTCAACACTGGGCACACACTATGAAGACAGAAGAAGTCTTGTTTTATAGATACTTAATAATGGTGTAAATGTATCTACTCCGTGGTAATGAGCCTTGAATGCCATCCAAGCTGAACTGGAATTTTAATTTCCATTTTCCTAGATCCCAAATAGTTGAAGCCACATTATCTGCAAACGTCCTGTTCAGGGTGCTCATCATTTCCCAGAGTTGGCATAGACCTTACATCATCAGCCTTCGATGTGGGATTTCATGCTAGAGACCCTGGTTCAATTCCTTGTGGCAACTCATTGTGACTAGTGATGAGCGAATCTGTCCCGTTTCGCTTTGCCATAAAATTCTCGAAATGGCGAAAAACTCATTTGTCATAGGTTTTTTTCTTGTCACCGTGTCTTTTTTGTCACCTGTATCGATTTTCGTCTCCTGTGTCTATTTTCTGTCGCTCGTGTCTATTTTTTTTGTCGCCCGCGTTTATTTTTTTTTGTCACCCGCATCTATTTTTTTTGTCGCCCGCACTTTTTATGACGCAACCGCGCCCAATTTTGACACGGTCGCGCCTTTTTCTGACGCGCACATGCCCTTTTTTGACGTGACCGCGCCCAATTTGATGCACAACAACAAAAAAATTTGCGTAACAAATTTTTCCATGGCAAATTTTAATAGAAGTTTCGCGAAACAATATGCCAATGGCGAAATGCGGAAATTCGCTGCGAATCCATGACCCTGGACAAGTCACTTAATCTCATGGTGTCCCAGCATACTTACTGTGCCTAGAACAGCTGCCTTGCCTGCTGTAAAGTTCCATGGGAGAAAAACACTTTATAAATAATTCCCTTTATCTCATTGTTATCTCATGTCTTATAGGCTGCAATTTTATTGTACTGGAAACACAACACAAGAACCCAAACAGAAGAAGAGCAGAAAGACTCAGCTCAGGGACCACAATAGACAAGAATAGGACCCACTAACTAAAGTAGACCACAAATATGAAAGGTTAAGTTCTATCCAGTGCCCAATGACTGAACGTTTGGATGAAGACATCAACGTGTAGACCCATACAGTCACATGATGGTGTTAATTCAAGAGCATTGATCAACCCTGTTTTCCTCTTTGGCCAAGCAAGTGTTTCTAGATTGAACCACAGTTTAATTGATCAAAGGTGTATGTGGAGGGTGAAGTTCTGCAGTAGATCAGTCATCATAAATCTTAGGGGGAGAAACTGACAGACTTCCATCTTCTGAATTCAGGGAATATCCCAGCCTTAAGGGAAAGGAACTGTCTGTGTGAAACAGTACAGAGCGCATCTCTTAACGATATTAAAAACAATGTACAAATGTGATAAGAGACACTATGGGGGCCATTTACTAACCACCAGAATTTTTTTTTTCCAATACATATTTTTAGGGCTAAAAGTTGTGGGGGAAAAAAGTGGCACATTTTTCGTAGATTTACTATGCAACGAAACAACTAAAAATTAGATTCGCAGCGAATTTCTGCATTTCACCATTGGCAAACTTCCGAGAAAATTTGCTGCCAAAAAATTTGTCAAGCGTCAAAAAAAGTCGCGGTCGCATCAAAAAGGGCAAGGTTGCGTCAAAATGGTTACAGGCGACAAAAAAAGACACGGGCGACAAAAAAATCATGCAACAAACCTGTTTCGTGAATTTTTCGCCGTTTTGCGAATTTTGCTGTTTCGCGAATTTTTCGGCGAAACGGGACAGATTCTCTCATCACTACTAAAAATCTGAATCCGACAGTTCACCAGCTAAAGGTTGTCGATATCATGTAGAAGTCAATGGCAAATGTTCCATCCCTCTCCTTGAAAAATCCTCCTTTTGCCCAGGAACTTTATAAATTTAGTTTTTTTTTGAGGCTGGTTTTTGTGCAACAATTCGAAAAATTCGAGTTTTAGGGATGCAATTCTAAAAAATGGCAGTTTCTGTGACTTTTTCCCACGTGGACTTTGTCAGTTCCGATTTTTGTAAATGTCAGACGTTCATGGAAGTGAGTTTAGTCAATTTTTTAAAAATAAAAAAATTTGAAATATTAGAATTTTCAATAAATGTGCCTAGGTGGAGTAACCCTTGGCAGTCAATGAGTAGGTCATATTTCCATCTTATTGATTGTGCAACTGGGCAAACTTGGGGGTATGTTTACTAAGAATGGAGATAAATATAGGTCTTTGCTTTGATTTCTAACTTGTAGGTGACTGTTCAAATCTTATTGCTGATTAGTTGCTATGGGCAACATCACCGGTGATATTTATCTCCAATCTTAGTAAACACGCCCCTTATTGTCTTTTATTACATAATAGGGGCTAGGGACTAACTGTAGGTGTTTTTTTGACACGGCCGCAACTTTTTCCTCATTCTACGAATTTTTGTTGCGCAAATTCTTTCAGCAATTATAGAATTCCATTCCTGGCGAAAAAAAGTCGCTCATTACTATATGCAACATATTGCAGAAGAACGCCCTTCACCACAGTGAACTATACTGAGCCGAATGTATTACGAATAGTGATGAGCGAATCTGTCCCGCTTCGTTTCGCCATAAAATTTGCGAAACAGCTAAAAATAAGCGAAACGCATTTGTCGTGCAATTTTTTTTGTCGTCTGTGTCTTTTTTGTCACCCACGTCTATTTTTTGTCGACCGCGTCTATTTTTTGTCGCCCACATATAATTTTTTTGTCGCGGTTGTGCCCAATTTCTTACGTAACTGCGCCATTTTTTGACATGACTGCACCCTTTGACACGAAGGGCACGGTCGCATAAAAAAAAGGGCACAGTCGTGTCAAACGACTGTGCCCTTTTTTTGACGCGACCGTGCCCTTTTTTGACGCGACCGTACCTTTTTTTACGTGACTGCGCCCTTTTTTGACGCGACTGCGCCCTTTTTTGACGCGACCGTGCCCTTTTTTGACGCGACTGTACCTTTTTTACGTGACTGCGCCCTTTTCTGACGCGACCGTGCCATTTTTTGACGCGACCATGCCCTTTTTTGACGCGACCGTGCCTTTTTTGACTCAACCACACCCAATTTGATGGGCGACAAAACAAATTTCCGTGCGAATTTTTCCATGGCAAATTTTCACGGCAGTTTCGCAAAATGATTCGCGAAATGTTGAAATTCGCTGCGTATGCAAGCCTGGCGAAAAAATTCGCTCATCACTAGTTACGAATTCTCCTGCATCTCTGGCTAATTTGGGGTTAAGAAAGTCTCTTAATTAAAGTCAAGTCAAATGTTTTATTTGCTGGGATTTTGCGACGTTTCCGCGAGTAGCAATTTGAAAGCATTACACATGTTCCAAGCAAAGGTTAGGATTCATATATCCAGCTGAGATCACAAACATTTATTCTTCCTCGGAATACGAGCAGCTTCTTTTATCAGCCCCTTCCAGAAACTCTTATTATTAAGAATATCTGTTGAGCTAAATCGCCTACAGCACCTTGGCCTCAACCTGCGCGCAACGGAAAAAGCGAGACAGACTTGTGGATCACATTGCAGGACTTAGCGGAATAAAATGCCCAGATTGAAGGAGCAATCGGCTTGTTTAAAAGGAAGAACGTGCTCGGAGCCAATGGCTGATCTGCTCCAACTCAAAGCTTTTAAGCTGTCAACGAGGTGAATATCTTCTACTGACATCCAAACAAGCGCAACCGGGCAATCTTCCTATTGCCGCTAATGGTGTTTAGTCAAGGGAAAAAATATATGCTGTGAATAAATGTAAAGGTATAAAACTGCAATAAAAATTAGCAGTTAAGAGGAGATTTTACCTAACCTGCCATCTTATAGCAAGAAGTAAACCAAGGGCCTCACCTCCATATGTATAAACAAACAAAATAGGCGCCATGTTTTTTCTATCTTGAATAGAAATCTCTTTTCTTGTTCATAATCTTATTTGTTTATTGCTTATTGTACCTGTATCCATCTACCTGTCAACTCCTTGGCCAATTCCAAAAGAAATAGTATTTCAGAAGGTGGAATTATGGGTAGATTTGGGTGCGCTCTTAAAAAAAAAACAATTGTAAGCACTGGTATTAGTAAAGAGCGAATTAGTCCCGTATTGCTTCCCTTTAAAATTCGCGAAACGGCAAAAAATTCGCGAAAACACATTTGTCGAGCGATTTTTTTGTGTCGTTTGCGTCTATTTTTGTCACCCGCGGCTATTTTCTTGTTGCCGGTGTTTTTTTTTACGTGACCGTGCCCAATTTGACACAAAACGGCAAGAAAATTCGCAAAAAATTCTCAAAACGCATTTGTCGGGTGTTTTTTTTGTCGTCCTTGTCTATTTTGTCAGCCGCAGCTATTTTTGTTGCCCGTGCCTTTTTTTACGTGACCGCTCCCAATTTTGACGCAATCTCATCCTTTTTTGATGCGACTGTGCCAAATTTGACGCGAAACGGCAAGAAAATTAGTGAATCTGCAAAAAATTTTCGGAAAGCATTTGCCGCACATTTTTTTTTTTTTACGCCCGTGTCTTTTTTTGTCTCCCACAGCTGGGCGATGAAAGAATAGCTGCGGGATGAAAGAATAGCCGCGCGACAAAAAAATAGCCGCGGGCGACAATTTTTTTGACGCACACCATTTTCGCCGTTTCGCAAATTTTCCGTCGTTTCGCGAATCTTTTGAAAGATTTGTGAATTTTTCGGCGAAGCGAAATGGGACTAATTTGCTCATTACTACATCTGAGGGCTCAAGCCCCAGATTTTTAGTAAGGGGAGAAAAAAAGCACTTTTCTGGATGAGTCAGCACTCTATACAAGAAATCCCCAATCTTTTTTACTTATGAGCCTCAATTAGAAGTAGAAAGTGTTGGTGAGCCACACAAGCATGAAAAAAGTCCTTTGGTGATGCCAAATAAGGACTGCGATTGGCTATTTGGTAGCCCCATGTGGACCGCTAGCTTGCAAGAGTCTCTGCTTGGAGTTGAACTGTGTCTCTGGGCTTCAAGATAGAAATTTCAAAATGGGCACCTACTTTGAGGTCAACATCAAACATCCAAGGGGTTGGTGAGCAAGATGTTGCCCTGAAGCCACTGGTTGGGGATCACTGGCTGCTCTATAAAAAGCCTTACACATTTTGTGCCTATGATTAAGTGCATCAAGCACAGAATGCGTAGGGTTGTGTGTAGGACACTTTTATCTGATTGCCTGAGTGGATTCAGTGAGTGCCAACCCATCTATGACGAGCTCAGTCAAGGGCATGGCCAATTATTTCTATATTTTTCTATATAAGTGTGAGGATAGGTACAGGTATGGGACCTGTTATCCAGAATGCTCGGGACCTGGGGTTTTCCGGATAAAGGATCTTTCCGTAATTTAGATCTCCATAACTTAAGTCTGCTAAAAATTGTTTAAATATTAAATAAACCCAATAGGGCTGTTCTGCCCCCAATAAGGGGTAATTATATCTTAGTTGGGATCAAGTACAGGTACTGTTTTATTATTACAGAGAAAAGGGAATCATTTAACCATGAAATAAACCCAATAGGGCTGTTCTGCCCCAATAAGGGGTAATTATATCTTAGTTGGGATCAAGTACAGGTACTGTTTTATTATTACAGAGAAAAGGGAATCATTTAACCATTAAATAAACCCAATAGGGCTGTTCTGCCCCCAATAAGGGGTAATTATATCTTAGTTGGGATCAAGTACAGGTACTGTTTTATTATTACAGAGAAAAGGGAATCATTTAACCATGAAATAAAATTATTTAGCAATTTTAAAAATCTGAATTATTTGATAAAAATGGAGTCTATGGGAGACAGTGTTTTCGTAATTCGGAGCTTTCTGAATAATGGTTTTCTGGATAACGGAACCCATACCTGTTTATGTGCTGCTGATATTGCCTAAACACTTATGGACATGGATAAAAGAAACCCATTTTCCATGCAGAATTTGGGTAATATCTGTATACGCTCCATACCCGTCGCCTTGTCATCTCCTATTTCTGTATTTTGTGCAACTTTCCAATCCTTTCCGAAGTCACACATTAAAGACCAATGGAAAGTGCAAAGTGAAAATGGCATTTAGAGACATTGATAAATTGCACCCTTTGTTTCCTAATTGCAGCAATATTGTTATTCAATTTAGCCGATATTGCCATTCATTTTCCGTGTCATTTTTTATGGGACTAATGAGTTGATCATCGCACATAAACTCCCCTCACATTCCATCTCCCGCCTGCCGATTTTCTATTCAATTATTTTCCTTCTATCTCTTCCGTCTGCCTGGTGATACTGAGCAATGTTTATGCTCTGAATGTGCAATATTTTAGGGAATGACAGCCATGTAATCCCGGCAATAACGCAACAAAAAAGTTTCAGACTTGGTATTCTGTATACTTTGTATTTAATGGATGTAACCGATTCCATTTACTTTGTTTAGAAAGTAAAAAAAATAATTCAAATGTCATCCTTTATTTACTTAACCGATTTTTTTTCCCCCAGTCCTGGCTAGAAAAAATACAAAGTCCCCTTCATCTGTTTTCCAGTTTGTGATTTTTAAAAAGCGATTGAGAAAATAAAAAATTGACAACATTTATGTGACTTTTTCCCCCCATGTTTCCCACATTAGTGCCATCTAGAACCCTATATTTATTCTGCAGAGACCATTACCATACCTGAGTAAAGAGCTTTAGAAGCTTTCTCTGTTTGCTTAAGATAGCAGCTGCCATTTTAAGTAGCTTCCTGCTGCAGCTCTAGCCGTTATAGCTCAGATCACATATTCCTAAGGGAGGGGGAGGAAGTTCTTAGCATTCTGGTGGGAGGGGGAGCAGGAGAAGGGAGGGGGTGAGAACTGGGCAGACTCTGGCCACAGGAATTAAGGATGTTTCTGAGAGAGGAAGTTAGACACTGGGACATCATGTTTACAAGAAATCCTGTTTCTTTTGACAGAGGACTCAGTTCAGCATTACTGTAAGTAGTGATGAGCGAATCTGTCCCGTGTCACTTCGCTATAAAATTCGCAGAACAGCAAGAACATTTGTGAAATGGAGAAAAACGCATTTGACGCCCGCGTCTATTTTTTTGTCGCTCGCATCTATTTTCTTGTCGTTCACCCTTTTTTGATGTGTCCGCGTCCTTTTTTTACATGACCTCACTTTTTGATGCGACTGCCCCCCAATTTGATGCGCAACCAAAAAATGACGATGTGACGAATTTTGACGAATGATGTCTGTATTTACATTGTATTGACCTTTCTGATAAAGCTTATTTAGTTTTTACCTTTCCTTCACAAGAAAAAAGTCACCCTGAAAAAAGTCGTAAAACTCAACTTTTTCAAATTGTCGCTGAGACAATTATAAAAAAAAAGCTGTGATTTTTTTTGGACAAAACCCAGCAAAATCTCTAAAGTTTTGAGAAAAATGAAAGAACTTCAAGGAAAGGAAATTTTGCCATTGACCAGTGATGGCGTTAACCGAATTTCTTCACCAGGATTCAAAGTGAATTTCCGCATTTCGCCATTGGTGAATTGGTTTTGCAAAATGTCAGTGAAAATTCACTATGGAATAATTTGTTGCGCGTCAAGAAAATTTGTCGTCCATTAAAATGGGCGCTGGCGCGGCAAAAATAGGTGCGCTCGCGTCAAAAAAGGCGTGGTTGCTTAATAAAAAACAGCGGGTGACAAAAAAAAACCACAGGTGACTAAAAAAGAGGCAGGCAGCAAAAAAATTGCACTACAAATGCATTTTGCGATTTTTTTGCCATTTTGCGAATTTTTTTGCCGTATCACAAATTTTATGTCGAAGTGAAACGGGGTAGATTCGCTCATCACTAGTGATGGGTGAAATAAATCGTCAGACATGGTTTTGCTGTGAATTTCCACATTTTACCATTGGCAATTTTTTTTTGCAAAACGGGCGTCAAAATGCACCGCTAGAAAATTTTCCACGTGACAAATAATTGATGTCCAAAAATTGTTGCCTGCCTCAAAAAAAAAAAAAAAGACTTGCGTCGAGTTTCAAATAAAAAAAAAATCAATGGTTAGTAAATGAGTCCATCTTGAACTAAAGTTCCATTGTTTTCATTCAATTCAATGAAATTTTAAATGATTTAAAAAAACTTCCTCAGATACTTGAGATACACCCCACCTATATGACTTCTATAGAGGCCGAGGCCTTGGGTGGCAATGTTTTTCATTAGAATTCTTACAATTGTGTTTGGCCTAAACCCATTCCTATGACACTACCAGCCAATCAGGTTGAACTTCTCCAAGGAAGGAGACGGGTTTGAATAACAGGAAAAAATGATGTAGAGGCTAGTGATGAGCGAATCTGTCCCGTTTCGCTTCGCCGAAAAATTTGCGGATCTTTCAAAAGATTTGCGAAACAGCGAAAAATTTGTGAAATGGCGAAAATGTCGCGCGTCAAAAAAAATTGTTGCCCGCGGCTATTGTTTCGTCGCATGGCTATTGTTTTGTCGCACGGCTATTGTTTCGTCGCACGGCTATTATTTTGTCGCCCCCCGGCTATTATTTCGTCGCACGGCTATTATTTCGTCGCCCGCGGCTATTATTTCGTCACCCGCGGCTATTGTTTCCTCGCGTGACATTTGGCGTGCTGGTTATTGAATAATATTTCAAGTGTACGGCTGCCATACTGATTAGATTTCCCCGCGCACGTGGCTACGGACTGCAGGAGATTTGCTGTATTTAGTGTCGTTATCATTAGTGATGAGCGAATCTGTCCCGTTTTGTTTTGCCGAAAAATTTGCGAATCTTTCAAAAGATTCACGAAATGGCGGAAATGTCACGCATCAAAAAAAATTGTCGCTCGAGGCTATTCTTTTGTCGTCCGTGGATATTATTTTGTCGCGCAGCTATTATTTTGTGGCCCGCGACAATTTTTGGACGCACAGCAAATTTTTCCACGGCAAATGTTTTCATCCGTTTCGCGAAACAATCCGCCAATGGCAAAACACGTATATTCGCCGCAAATCCATGTCTGGCGAAACATTTCGCCCATCACTAGTAGAGGCCCAAGCAGCATTAAGTCACATTTATTAAAATTCACTATAGCTGTTTTGCTGTGATTTCAGAAAATTGCAGCAAAAAAATGATTGTAAATTTGAGTTTCTCAAATTACATTTTTCAAGATTTATCAAGTAAACCGTTTTGAAAATTGAAATTAAAATAATAAGGCCAATAAAACCTGTTAAATTATCATGGAAGTCATTGGGAAGCGTATTTTCTTCATTTCAATATTTAAGAATTTTAAAAACAGACTTAACAGACTCAACAATTCAGTTTTTGTTTGCAATCACATCTTTTTTAAACTTGATGCTGATTTAAGTCTTTTCCACGGCTGCTTACAGTATGTACAGCGCTGGGTACATAAGTAGCACTTTATAAATAAAGATATACATACAGACATTTTCTAGTAGGGATGTAGCGAACATCGCAAAAAATGTTCGCGAACCCGTTCGCGGACTTTCGCCAAAACTCGCGAATATTCGCGAACTTTGCGAACCCCATAGACTTCAACGGGAAGGCGAACTTTAAAACCTAGAAAAGCCATTTCTGGCCAGAAAACTGATTTTAAAGTTGTTTAAAGGGTGCCACGACCTGGACAGTGACATGCAGGAGGGGGATCAAGGGCAAAAATTTCTCTGAAAATACTTTGTAAAAAAAACGCCAAAAAAAAAACGCAAAAAAAAAACCGCCAAAAAATAACGCCAAAAAAAAAAACCGCAAGCTATTCCTATGTATACGCAAAGGCGAAAAAACACGGCGGAAAAAAACGAGGCGAAAAACGCGGCGCAAAAAAAACCCGCGGCGAACCCAAAATGGCGAACATCGCCAAAAAATTGCGAATTTGCGGACTTGCGAACACCCAATGTTCGCGCAAATTAGTTCGCCGGCGAACAGTTCGCTACATCTCTATTTTCTAGCGATCAAGAAAAAAAACACATTTCAAAAAACACAAATGTGAAAATGGATAAATTTGCCTCCCCATTTGCTAAGGGCCAGTCTATTCAATTTCAAGCTTAAAAATAAATGAAACTAAAAACCAGGCATGGATTTGCAGCGAATTTCCCCATTTCGCCATTGGTGAATTGTTTTGCGAAACTTCATTGAAAATTTGCATGAAAAACTTTGTTGTGGCTCAAAAAAAGTTGCAGCAAAATAGACACAGTCAAGTAAAAAAAGGCAACACGTGACAAAATGGTTTTGTGACACCCACATTTCCTGACTAGAGATGCAGCGAACAAATTCGCGCGAACATCGGGTGTTCGCGAACGCGTATGTTCGCGAACTTTCAGCGTATGTTCGCAGTTTTTCTCGTCGCAAAAGTATTGTACAATACGCCGCACAAGTCACACATGGCTTTTTCCCGCAAATCCCGTTTTCATGGTGTTTAGCACGACATAGCAAAAAAGCCGCGTATTTTCGCTAGAATAACTTGCATTTTTTGCGCAACGCTGTGCCAACAAAGTATTTTTCAGAGAAGTTTTTGCCCTTGATCCCCCTCCTGCATGTCACTGTCCAGCTCGTGGCACCCTTTAAACAACTTTAAAATCAGTTTTCTGGCCAGAAATGGCTTTTCTAGGTTTTAAAGTTGAAGTCTATGGGGTTTCGCAAAGTTCACGAATATTCGCGGGTTTTGGCGTAAGTTCGCGAACATGTTCGCAAACTTTTTTTTTGAGGTTCGCTACATCCCTATTCCTGACTTTTTTCGACATTCTGCAAATTGTCCGGTGGTTTAGCGAATTTCTCGCCGAACCGAAATGGAACAGATTCGCTCATCACTACTGTCATCCAAACAAATGGATATAGGGTTTGTTTGGACGTAAAATTGTTTGGATGTAAAATTGTTTTGGACGTAAAAATTCTCTCGTGTTTGGGAGCTGATTTATTAAAGTCTCATAAATGTTCTCACTAGTGATGGGCGAAAAGTTTCGCCAGGCATGGATTCGTGGAAAAATTCGCCGCACGTCCAAAAATTGTCGCCGGCGTCAAAAAACAATAGTCGCGGGCGACAAAATAATAGCCGCAGGCAACGAAACAAGAGCCGCGCGACGAAACAAGAGCCGCGCGCCGAAACAATAGCCGCGCGTGACGAAACAATAGCCGTGCGACAAAATAATAGCTGCGAGCGACGAAATAATAGCCGCGCGACAAAACAATAGCCTCGGGCGACGAAACAAGAGCCGCGCGATGAAACAAGAGCCGCGGGCGACGAAACAAGAGCCGAGGGCGACGAAACAAGAGCCGCGCGACAAAACAATAGCCGCGGGAGACGAAACAATAGCCGTGCGACAAAATAATAGCCGCGGGCGACAATTTTTTTTGTCGCACGACATTTTCGCCATTTCGCGAATTTTTCGCCGTTTCGCGGATCTTTTCAAAGATTCGCAAATTTTTCGGCGAAGCGAAACGGAACAGATTTGCTCATCACTAGTTCTCACTATGATTTTCTCATGCATAAGATATGCCAAGAAAAACATGGAATTTTTTAAATAAATCTGGAAAGGTTTCCCGGTCAGGGTACAATTTACTTGCTATCAGTGTAACTGTGATATTTTCAGCAAGTTTCACACAGGGCTTGAATTGGAGCGATAAAAGTGGAGGGAGGATATGTGTGCCGCTCGTAGAATAGTGTGCCCAACAAGCACCACCCACAGTTATAAGCCACACCTACTGTTATAATCAGGGATGCACCGAACCCATTAAAACATAGAAGGGTTACTAAACCTGGCTCCGTTTCTGCACTGTCCTGCAAATCTTCTCCGGGTTCTGCAGAAATCAGCTGTGCTCTGATTGGATCTTTCTTCTTGTGGATTCTCCAATCAGAGCACAGCTTTCTTGACAGGCAGTAAAATTGACCAATCAAGGCGCAGATGCAGACAGGGATCGGGAGATTTTGCAAACTGGAGGCAGTGCAGAATTGAAGACTAAAAAAAGAAGAATCTGCAGGCTGTAAACTTTACCCAAGAAACAACTTTGAACTTTTGTTGCAGTTTTCATCCCACAGGCTTATACACAGGTACTATACACAGGTACTATACACAGGTACTATACACAGGTACTATACCCAGGTACTATACACAGGTACTATACACAGGTACTATACACAGGTACTATACCCAGGTACTATACCCAGGTACTATACCCAGGCACTATACCCAGGTACTATACACAGGTACTATACCCAGGTACTATACACAGGTACTATACCCAGGTACTATACACAGTCACTATACACAGGTACTATACCCAGGTACTATACACAGGTACTATACACAGGTACTATACACAGGTACTATACACAGGTACTATACACAGGTACTATACCCAGGTACTATACACAGGTACTATACCCAGGTACTATACACAGTCACTATACACAGGTACTATACCCAGGTACTATACACAGGTACTATACACAGGCACTATACACAGGTACTATACACAGGTACTATACCCAGGTACTATACACAGGTACTATACACAGGTACTATACACAGGTACTATACACAGGTACTATACACAGGCACTATACCCAGGTACTATACACAGGTACTATACCCAGGTACTATACACAGTCACTATACACAGGTACTATACCCAGGTACTATACACAGGTACTATACACAGGCACTATACACAGGTACTATACACAGGTACTATACACAGGTACTATACCCAGGTACTATACACAGGTACTATACACAGGTACTATACACAGGTACTATACACAGGTACTATACACAGGTACTATACACAGGCACTATACCCAGGTACTATACACAGGTACTATACCCAGGTACTATACACAGTCACTATACACAGGTACTATACCCAGGTACTATACACAGGTACTATACACAGGCACTATACACAGGTACTATACACAGGTACTATACACAGGTACTATACACAGGTACTATACACAGGTACTATACCCAGGCACTATACCCAGGCACTATACCCAGGTACTATACACAGGCACTATACACAGGTACTATACCCAGGCACTATACCCAGGCACTATACCCAGGTACTATACACAGGCACTATACACAGGTACTATACACAGGTACTATACACAGGTACTATACACAGGTACTATACACAGGTACTATACTGTATATGTTCTAAAGACTGACCCACTAGCTGAAATTAAATTGTTTTTTGTCACCTGACATCTATAATATCCCTATCCCCTACCCTAACAGATGGAGGGTAAGTTACCTTTTCCCCCTGACAAAGCTCATTGTGCTTTTATATATTTGTTATGGTTTTTTGCACTTTCTATTTTTCTTTTACTTTTGTCATTGTTTTTTTCATTCCTAGTTAGTTACAGTGGAGCCAATGCTGTGTATCCGCGCCAGTGTTATAGTGCCAGGGCCTGAATATCTGCCCTCAGTACCCACTGCTTCTCATGGCATATAATGTGCTGGTTTTGTATATAAAGACTGCGTCTCACTGTATATAATGTGCCTGGGATGTCAGTACCCACTGCCTCTCTCTCTATAAAGCTAACTTAAACACATCTAAAGGGGAGGTTCACTTTTATGTTAACTTGTAGTATGTTATAGAATGGCCTATTCCTAGCAACTTTGCAATTGGTCTTCCTAGTTAATTTTTTATAGTTTTTTAATAATTTGCCTTTCACTTTTGCCTCTTTCCAGCTTTCAAATGAGGGTCACTGACCAAAAAGTGTTGCTCTGTGAGGCTACAGTTTTATTTTTCCATGCAGGCCCCTTAACTATTCATATTCCCATCTCTTGTTTAAACCACTACCTGGTAAATAAGACCTTAGCAACCAGATAGCTGCTGAAATACCAAATGGAGAGCTGCTGAACAATAAGCTAAATAACCGAAAAACCATTAAAAATAAAAGAGGACCAATTGCAAATTGTCTCAGAATATCAATGTCTACAGCATATTAAAAGTTAATTTAAAGGTGAACTACCCCTTGAAGCTAACTGAGCACAAATGGATGGAGAACCCCTAACAGAAGTGCACGTATGAATGCTTTTACATCCTAAGCATTTTAGGGTTAAAAAAAGCACCCCCACCCGCACTTTTGCACAGTATCCCTGGGAGTCAGTGGGAACGGCAAGAGGTAGTTGGGAGGTTAATTTTTTACACCAGCAGCGAATCTACTAAGGGGCACATTTACTATCCCACGAACGGGCCAAATGCGTCCGATTGCGTTTTTTTTTCGTAATGATCGGTATTTTGCGACTTTTTCGTATTTTTTGCGATTTTTTCGGCGTCTTTACGACTTTTTCGTTACCGATACGATTTGTGCGAAAAAACGCGAGTTTTTCGTAGCCATTCCGAAAGTTGCGCAAAATCTGGCGATTTTTCGTAGCGTTAAAACTTGTGCAAAAAGTTGCGCTTTTTTCGTAGCGTTAAAACTTGCGCGAAACGTCGCACCTTTTAAGTTTTAACGCTACGAAAAAGGCGCAACTTTTTGCACAAGTTTTAACGCTACGAAAAAATCGGCAGATTTTGCGCAACTTTCGGAATGGCTACAGAAAACTCTCGTTTTTTCACACAAATCGTATTGGTAACGAAAAAGTCGTAAAGACGCCGAAAAAATCGCAAAAAATACGAAAAAGTCGCAAAATGTTCGTTTTCAAATCGGAATTTTTCCAATTCGGTTCAGATTCGTGTCTTAGTAAATGTGCCCCTTTGTGTCACATTAGCTGTAGGTCAGTCTGTGTACGGCCCATATTTAGCCCCCCAAACAAAAAAGTCACCATCCGACTATGTTCATGGGGTTCGGATTCGGTTTGGCCAGGACCATAGATTTTGATCTTCAGATGTTACCTGAAAAAGAATGACAGATGATAGGTTGACAGACATACGGGATAGATAGATAGATAGATAGATAGACAGACAGACAGACAGACAGACAGGTAGATAGATAGGTAGATGGATAGATGGATAGATGGATAGATAGATAGATAGATAGATAGATAGACAGACAGACAGACAGACAGACAGACAGACGGATAGACGGATAGATGGATAGATGGATAGATGGATAGATGGATAGATGGATAGATGGATAAATAGATAGATAGATGGATAGATGGATAGATGGATAGATGATAGATGGATAAATAGATAGATAGATGGATAGATGGATAGATGGATAGATGATTGATAGATAGATGGATGGACAGATATATAGATAGATAGATGGATGGAAAGATATATAGACAGATGATAGATAGATGGATGGATGGAAAGATATATAGACAGATGATAGATAGATAGATAGATAGATGGATGGACAGATATATAGACAGATGATAGATAGATGGATGGATGGAAAGATATATAGACAGATGATAGATAGATGGATGGATGGAAAGATATATAGACAGATGATAGATAGATGGATGGATGGATGGATAGATATATAGACAGATGATAGATAGATGGATGGATGGAAAGATATATAGACAGATGATAGATAGATGGATGGATGGAAAGATATATAGACAGATGATAGATAGATGGATGGATGGAAAGATATATAGACAGATGATAGATAGATAGATGGATGGATGGACAGATATATAGACAGATGATAGATAGATGGATGGATGGACAGATATATAGACAGATGATAGATAGATGGATGGATGGAAAGATATATAGACAGATGATAGATAGATGGATGGATGGATGGATAGATATATAGACAGATGATAGATAGATGGATGGATGGACAGATATATAGACAGATGATAGATAGATGGATGGATGGATGGACAGATATATAGACAGATGATAGATAGATGGATGGATGGACAGATATATAGACAGATGATAGATAGATGGATGGATGGACAGATATATAGACAGATGATAGATAGATGGATGGATGGACAGATATATAGACAGATGATAGATAGATGGATAGATGGACAGATATATAGACAGATGATAGATAGATGGATGGATGGACAGATATATAGACAGATGATAGATAGATGGATGGATGGATGGATAGATATATAGACAGATGATAGATAGATGGATGGATGGACAGATATATAGACAGATGATAGATAGATGGATGGATGGACAGATATATAGACAGATGATAGATAGATGGATGGATGGAAAGATATATAGACAGATGATAGATAGATGGATGGATGGAAAGATATATAGACAGATGATAGATAGATGGATGGATGGAAAGATATATAGACAGATGATAGATAGATGGATGGATGGAAAGATATATAGACAGATGATAGATAGATGGATGGATGGAAAGATATATAGACAGATGATAGATAGATGGATGGATGGATGGATAGATTACCTGGTAGTTTACTTTTCACTCAGAAACAGCAAGAAATTTCCATTAGTGACGAACAAATCTGTCCCATTTTGCTTCAACAAAAAATGATTGAAACCACAAGAAAGTTTGTGAAACAGTCCAAAATCCACAAAACACATTTGTCGCCTACATCTTTTTTTTCATGGAAGTTTTCGTGGAAGTTTTGCAAAACAATTGGCCAATGGCAAAATGCAGAAATTCGCTGTGAATCCATGCCTGACGAAAAAATTTGCTCATCGCTAAAATAAAAGTTTCAACCAATGACGTGAGTCCTGAGCCCTGGGTTCCTTTCGTTCTATGAGTTTGTACCTCGTGGGTGGCTCTTATTATGATAACTAGTGATGGGCGAAATGTTTCGCCAGGCATGGATTCGCGGCGAATTTCCGTGTTTCGCCATTGGTGGATTGTTTCGCGAAACGGATGAAAAAATTTGCCGCAGAAAAATTCGCCGTGCATCCAAAAATTGTCGCGGGCGACAAAATAATAGCCGCGCAACAAAATAATATCCACAGGCGACAAAAGAATAGCCGCATGACAAAAGAATAGCCTCGGGCGACAATTTTTTTTGACGCGTGACATTTCCGCCATTTCGCGAATCTTTTGAAAGATTCGCAAATTTTTCGGCGAAACAAAACGGGACAGATTCGCTCATCACTAATGATAACGACACTAAATACAGCAAATCTCCTGCAGTCCGTAGCCACGTGCGCGGGGAAATCTAATCAGTATGGCAGCCGTACACTTGAAATATTATTCAATAACCAGCACGCCAAATGTCAGCTCCGTGAAATTCATGAAATTACACGTATTTGTCTTGATGTTTATTGGAGAACATTGCATTTATTTATTTTTTTGCATTTTTGGCAAAGCCGCCGGCCGTTCCTTTAATATTCAATGACATAACTTCATTGGGAATTTGACAAGAGGCGCCGCCGCCGGAGGAGTTGTCCTTATCACTGAGAATTAAAGTCCCATAAAGCGTTGAGGACGCCAGAATCTCATATGCTGGCAGACACCTGAAGCAATTGCTATTCTAGTTTGTTTAGTGCTTATTCTGTTTGTTATAATGTCACTTCCATTTAGCGCCTGTTGAAAGTCAATGTAATTCAATGCGGTATTAGAGCGAGCGGTATTAGAGCGAGCGGCGGAGAGAGCTCGCTTACTAACGCTCTATTGATGGGTCTTTTCTCTTTGTACGGGGAAGACTTCTGCAACATTGAAAACTAATGAGTGAAATTGTTTGCCAGGCATGGATCTGCTGCAAAATTTCAAATTTTTTCCACGCAATTGGCCGCAAAAAATTGCTGCGGGAAAAACGAAACTGGACAGATTCATCACTAAAAACTATGCTCTGCTGAAATTCCCTTATTCTAATGGGGCTCAGACTTGAGAAAAGAGAAAAAGAAAGAGCTTTGACTGTGTGAGAGAGGGTAGGCAATAGTGATGAGCGAATTTTTTCAGCAGGCATGGATTTGCAGCCAAATTCCGCATTTCGTCATTGGCAAATTGTTTTTCTAAAAAAAATAGTCGAAAAACAATTACATTCACGTCAAATAAGTCACGGTCACGTCAACAAAAGTTGCATGAGTCACAAAAGTCGCACAATAGCCACATTTCACGAATTTTGTGCCGTTTTATGAATTTTTTCACAGTTTCACAAATTTCTCGTTGCGGCATGGGACAGATTAGCTACTTATAGTTTTGCAACAAAAAATGGTTCTTTTCTCTTTGTACAAGGAAGACTTCTGAAACATTGAATTCTAATAGTGATAAGTGAAATTTTTTACCAGGCATGGATCTGCGGCAAAATTTCGCATATTTTCAAGCAAATGGCCACAAAAATTCGCTGCGAAAAAAATTCACTGAGTGAGGAAAAAGTTGCAATTTTTTTTTCACAGTTTTGCAAATTTTTCAGCGAAGTGAAATGGGACAGATTCGCTCATCGAAAACTAATAATGCTTCTGCTGAAATTCCCTTATTGTTATGGGGCTCAGACTTACTAAAATGGAAGGGCCTTGACTGTGAGAGAGGGTAGGCAATAGTTTCACAACAAAAAATCGAGAGTGACGAAAAAGTCGTCTTTCAATCAAAAGACGTGGTTGCAAGGAAAAAGTTGCAATTTTTTTTCAAGCTTTTGCAATTTTTCATGAAGTCAAATGGGACAGATTCGCTCATCACTGAAAACTAACAATAAACAAACTGATATTCCCTTATTGTAATGGGGCTCAGACTTACTAAAAAGGAAGGGCCTGACTGTGTGAGAGAGAGAAGGCAATAGCGATTAGAGATGTAGCGAACTGTTCGCCGGCGAACTAATTCGCGCAAACATCGGGTGTTCGCGAACTTTCCGCGTATGTTCGCAATTTGGGTTCGACGCATTTTTTCTCTGCGTTTTTTCTCAGCCTAAAAAACGCCGCACAACCTCACATGGCGTTTTTCAGCCTAGTACTGGTGTAAGCAAATCCCGTTTCCATGGTGCCAATAGCGCGAAATAGCAAAAAACTATGTGTATTTCCGCTAGGTCAGCCCGTTTTTACGCAACGCTTTTTCAAGTATTTTTCAGAGAAATTTTTGCCCTTGATCCCCCTCCTGCATGCCACTGTCCAGGTCGTGGCACCCTTTAAACAACTTTAAAATCAGTTTTCTGGCCAGAAATGGCTTTTCTAGGTTTTAAAGTTCGCCTTCCCATTGAAGTCTATGGGGTTCGCAAAGTTCGCGAATATTCGCGCTTTTTGGCGTAAGTTCGCGACCGCGTTTGCAAACTTTTTTTTTTAGGTTCGCTACATCCCTAATAGCGATGAGCGAATTTTTTCAGCAGACATGGATTTGCAGCCAAATTCCGCATTTCGTCATTGGCAAATTGTTTTTCTAAAAAAAAATCGTAGAAAAAGTTACATTCACGTCAAATAAGTCACGGTCACGTCAACAAAAGTCTCACTGTGTGAGATAGGAAAGGCAATAGGGATGAGCGGATTTTTTTCGCTGGGCATGAAGTTGCCGCAAAATTCAGCATTTCGTCATTGGCAAATAGTTTCACGACAAAAAATTGCAGAGTGAGGAAAAAGTTGTCTTCCATTCAAAAAAGATGCGCTTGTGCCAAAAAAGTTGCAGTCATGGTCATGTAAAACAAAAAAATTGTGGTCACGTCAAAAAAAGTTGCATGCATCACAAAAGTGGCATGATAGCCACAATTTATGAATTTTTTCACCATTTCCTGAATTTTTTCAGTTTCATGAATTTTTTAGAAAAGAAAAACACAACAGATTCGCTCATCACTAAAAACCAACAATGCTCGCGATTCAGCTAAAATTCCCTTATTCTAAAATTTTGCTACAGAAAATTTGCGGTCGCATCAAAAAAGTCAAGCAGTCACATAAAGAAAAGTTGCATGTGTCCCCGTTTTTAACAAATTTTTCGCGGTTTGCAAATTTTTCCACAGTTTTTCAAATTTTTCGCCGAAGCAAAACGGGAAGGAAAGTGTGGGAGACGGGGGCACCAAAGGGTTAACAGCGGGAATAGGAAGTGAGGAATCAGGGGGAGGGGACAATGAGGAATAGGGAGTGCAGGAGAGGAAGTAGCTACCTTTTCCGGTGGAGCAGAAGAAAAGTAACATCCGACCTACCTGCCCTTGTTTGGAGGGGGTCAGTTACGGGGAGCGGGCGATGGAGCTCGGCATGGGTACAGCATTTGTCACAGCTGAGGAAGGAATGCTTGCAAACCTGTGGAAACATTTGTGAAACAGCAAAAAATTCACAAAATTCAGGTACCTGATGCCTGTGACATTTTTTAGGTGACCGCGGCTTTTTCTATGCACCCGCACCTTTTTTGTTGCGGCAACATTTTTCTCCAGTTTCACAAAAAAAATGTGCACTTTCACCGTGAATCCATGCCTGCCAAAAAAAAAAGAGCAAATTTTTTCACCACGCAAGGATTTGCAGCGAATTTCTGAATTTTCCATCGGCGAATTGTTTCGCCAAACTTCTGTGAAAATTCGCAGCAGAAAAATGTGCAAATTGGGCACGGCACATCAAAAAGGGCACGGATGCGTCAAAATTGGGCACGCTCACATAAGAAAACCACGGGCGACAAAAAAACCGGTGGGAAAAAAAAAAATAACGCGGCAGATGCATTTTGCAAATTTTTCGGCGTTTCGTGAATCTTCTTGCCGTTTCGATAATTTTATGGCGAAGCGAAATGGGACAGATTCGCTCATCACTACGCATCACTAAAAGCGCTTTGTACAATAGCGGTGCTATTTAAATACATACATACATATGGAAGCAAATCCCAATTATTATTATTAACATTTATTTATAAAGCACCAACATATTCCACAGCGCTGTACAATAAGTGGGTTTCATACATTGGGCATACAGAGTAACATATAAAGCAATCAGTAACCGATACAGGAGGGGAAGGGAGCCCTGCCCAAAAGAGCTTACACTCTACAAGGAGTAACATATAAAGCAATCAATAACCGATACAGGAGGGTAAGGGAGCCCTGCCCAAAAGAGCTTACACTCTACAAGGAGTAACATATAAAGCAACCAATAACCGATACAGGAGGGGAAGGGAGCCCTGCCCAAAAGAGCTTACACTCTACAAGGAGTAACATATAAAGCAATCAATAACCGATACAGGAGGGTAAGGGAGCCCTGCCCAAAAGAGCTTACACTCTACAAGGAGTAACATATAAAGCAACCAATAACCGATACAGGAGGGTAAGGGAGCCCTGCCCAAAAGAGCTTACACTCTACAAGGAGTAACATATAAAGCAACCAATAACCGATACAGGAGGGGAAGAGAGCCCTGCCCAAAAGAGCTTACACTCTACAAGGAGTAACATATAAAGCAATCAGTAACCGATACAGGAGGGGAAGAGAGCCCTGCCCAAAAGAGCTTACACTCTACAAGGAGTAACATATAAAGCAATCAGTAACTGATACAAGAGGGGAAGGGAGCCCTGCCCAAAAGAGCTTACACTCTACAAGGAGTACCATATAAAGCAATCAGTAACCGATACAAGAGGTGAAGGGAGCCCTGCCCAAAAGAGCTTACAATCTACAAGGAGTAACATATAAAGCAATCAGTAACCGATACAAGAGGTGAAGGGAGCCCTGCCCAAAAGAGCTTACAATCTACAAGGAGTAACATATAAAGCAATCAATAACCGATACAAGAGGGGAAGAGAGCCCTGCCCAAAAGAGCTTACACTCTACAAGGAGTAACATATAAAGCAATCAATAACCGATACAAGAGGGGAAGAGAGCCCTGCCCAAAAGAGCTTACAATCTACAAGGATTTCAATCCACAATATTTCAATATATAGTGGAAAACGGAAAGCCTTTCTAGAAGAGATGGTAATTTTAGAAGGTGATGTCGGCCAATCAAGTGTCCCCGTACTAAATACATGCGTCTGTTTGATGTTCTATAATTTACTGCAGAGATCTATTTCCGTATCCATTATATCCGCCCATGCATGAAACAGAATATTTTATGAAATAATCATTCCAGAAAAAAAGATAAAAACCAAGAAAGAGTAAGAGATTGAAGCTAAAATATAAGACTTTTCTTCATTTTCTTTCCCCGACTGCAGGGAAAAAACAAACTGGCGACTCTCTCGCCTGATTAGCTGCTCCCATAGTTCAATGAGAAATGGTATTTTTTGCTTTAATAAATATGGTGCAATTATATGTCCATTTTCCTCTGGCTTTGCAGCCGTGAGATAGTCGAACATCATCGCTTATTCCCGAAATGGAAGGTTACTATGTAAATGAATGCGCTTTTATTTGGTCTGCGCAGAATAAACGACGGCGTCTGATGAAGCGCTGGCAATTCTCGCCCCGGCGCTTACAGTAATCGGAATGAGCTGTTTGTTTAAGAATACTTCATTCTTCGCCGTTATTTCAGAAGTTCAAAAGTTTATTCTATATTATTAGGAATTTATTGGAATCCTTTGGCAATAACGCGCAGCTCAGCCAATAGGGATACGGCCATTTTCTGGGCAATTTGAATAATAAATGAATAGAAGAAGGTTACTTTTCCAATTGCGGAATAATAGAACAGCTTTTACTGAAAAGTCGTTTTATGGATTGGGCAAACCTACCCCCCCACACACAAATCTAAATCCCCACCCTCCTTTATAGTTAAAATCCTTTTCAGTTATGAAATGTGCCCCCTGATAGGCTGTATGTATTCCCTTCCCATAGCTCTCTGCTCTCTATTTATGCCAGGTTATGCCTTTCTAGCCTCCAGAGCCTTCTTATGTATACAAGGTTGGACTGGGGGGTACAGAGCAATTCAGACTGGGGGGTACAGAGCAATTCAGACTGGGGGGTACAGAGCAATTCAGACTGGGGGGTACAGAGCAATTCGGACTGGGGGTTACAGAGCAATTCGGACTGGGGGTTACAGAGCAATTCGGACTGGGGGTTGCAGAGCAATTTGGACTGGGGGGTACAGAGCAATTCGGACTGGGGGGTACAGGGCAATTCGGACTGGGGGGTAAAGAGCAATTCGGACTGGGGGGTACAGAGCAATTTGGACTGGGGGGGTACAGAGCAATTTGGACTGGGGGGTAAAGAGCAATTCGGACTGGGGGGTAAAGAGCAATTCGGACTGGGGGTAAAGAGCAATTCAGACTAAAGGGTACAGGGCAATTCGGACTGGGGGGTAAAGAGCAATTCGGACTGGGGGGTACAGAGCAATTCGGACTAAAGGGTACAGGGCAATTCGGACTGGGGGCTAAAGAGCAATTCGGACTGGGGGGTACAGAGCAATTCGGACTGGGGGGTACAGGGCAATTTGGACTGGGGGGTACAGAGCAATTCGGACTGGGGGGTACAGAGCAATTCGGACTAAAGGGTACAGGGCAATTCGGACTGGGGGCTAAAGAGCAATTCGGACTGGGGGGTACAGAGCAATTCGGACTAAAGGGTACAGGGCAATTCGGACTGGGGGCTAAAGAGCAATTCGGACTGGGGGGTACAGAGCAATTCGGACTGGGGGGTGCAGGGCAATTCGGACTAAAGGGTACAGGGCAATTCGGACTGGGGGCTAAAGAGCAATTCGGACTGGGGGGTAAAGAGCAATTCGGACTGGGGGGTACAGGGCAATTCGGACTGGGGGGTACAGGGCAATTCGGACTGGGGGTAAAGAGCAATTCGGACTAAAGGGTACAGCGCAATTCGGACTGGGGGTAAAGAGCAATTCGGACTAAAGGGTACAGGGCAATTCGGACTGGGGGGTACAGAGCAATTCGGACTGGGGGTAAAGAGCAATTCGGACTAAAGGGTACAGGGCAATTCGGACTGGGGGGTACAGAGCAATTCGGACTGGGGGTGCAGGGCAATTCGGACTAAAGGGTACAGGGCAATTCGGACTGGGGGTAAAGAGCAATTCGGACTAAAGGGTACAGGGCAATTCGGACTGGGGGGTACAGAGCAATTCGGACTGTGGGGTGCAGGGCAATTCAGACTGGGGGGTGCAGGGCAATTCGGACTGGGGGGTGCAGGGTAATTCAGACTGGGTGCTGGGTGATTCAGACTTGGAAGTGCATGGCGGAACTGGCGCAAACATTTGCCAAGTGAGGGAAAAGGAATGGTTGTGTCAGATAAGTCGCGGCAGCTTTGAAAATATTGTGGTCTTGTCAAATAAGATGCGGTTGCATTATCTTGTTAATTATGACCAATTCACTAGGGATGTACCGAATCCAGGATTTGGTTCGAGATTTTGCCTTTTACGGCAGGAATCCACGCTCCTGGCCGAACCAAATCCGAATCCTAAAATTCACGTGACTTTTTGTCAAGTAAACACAGAAGTTGAAAATTTTCCGCCGCTAATTAGGATTCAGATTCAGTTCTGTATTCGGCCGAATCCTTTACGAAGGAATCGGGGTTTGGCCGAATCAGAAAAAAGTGGATTTGGTGCATCTCTACTTATCACTATAGATATATATGTGTATATTATATATTATACTATTTTATCTGGGGGTGTCGGACTAGGGGGTGCAGGGCCCACCAGAGCTGCCACCCTAGGAGCCCCACTGTGTGAAATGACTATGTATGTTTCCGTAAAGTTTGAAAAAAAAAAAAAAAAAGTGGGAAGGGTATAAATAGCCAGGGGGGATTGATGGTGGGCTCATTTGCTCCTGAGGAAGTGTGCCGTGAGCACGCGAAACGCGTTGGGCTTATTGTTGTGTCTGATATACTGCTTCACACTGATGCACTGCAATCAATAGCCGAATTGACTTCTCTACATGCTCTTATTTTAATTAAATCTGGTGAGCATTTACTTTGGACACATCGTGTGGGTGTGATACACTGCATTGGGCTGATATATAAGCACTTTTGATTGTTCGATTCACTTAATATATTTGCACATTTTGCACCAAATTAGAACGCTCAACATCTTTTAGCGTTTGAGTCACAAAGAAAGTTTTGTACGTATTGCACTAGTTTTGCTTTTGTTTTTCTTGTAGTTCATAACTGTGTTTTGAATGAAATAGTTCATCAAAATGTTGTTCTCCTTGCAATAAACTTGTACATTAATTTTAATGGTCATGGCAGTAAGAAGTTTAGATGGCCCTAGTAGCTATAAAACAACTATCAGGGCAAAGGAACACATGCAAAAGTAGAAGCTCATCATAAAGGGGCCCAAGGTGCACCAGAGTCTCCAATGCCAAGGTGCACCAGTCCCAGACCATCCAATGCCAAGGCGCACCAGCCCCAGACCCTCCAATTCCAAGGTGCACCAGCCCCAGACCCTCCAATGCCAAGGCGCACCAGCCCCAGACCCTCCAATTCCAAGGTGCACCAGTCCCAGACCATCCAATGCCAAGGCGCACCAGCCCCAGACCCTCCAATTCCAAGGTGCACCAGCCCCAGACCCTCCAATGCCAAGGCGCACCAGCCCCAGACCCTCCAATTCCAAGGTGCACCAGTCCCAGACCATCCAATGCTAAGGCGCACCAGCCCCAGACCCTCCAATTCCAAGGTGCACCAGCCCCAGACCCTCCAATGCCAAGGTGTACTATCCCCAGACCCTCCAATGCCAAGGTGTACCAGACCCTCCAATGCCAAGGTGCACCAGTCCCAGACCCACCAATGCCAAGGTGCACCAGCCCCAGACCCTCCAATGCCAAGGTGCACCAGCCTCAGACCCTCCAATGCCAAGGTGCACCAGCCCCAGACCCTCCAATGCCAAGGTGCACCAGTCCCAGACCATCCAATGCCAAGGTGCACCAGTCCCAGACCATCCAATGCCAAGGTGCACCAGTCCCAGACCATCCAATGCCAAGGCGCACCAGTCCCAGACCCTCCAATGCCAAGGTGCACCAGTCCCAGACCCTCCAATGCCAAGGTGCACCAGTCCCAGACCATCCAATGCCAAGGTGCACCAGTCCCAGACCCTTCAATGCCAAGGCGAACCTGCCCCAGACCCTCCAATGCCAAGGTGCACCAAACCCTCCGGTGCACCAGTCCCAGACCCTTTAGCCAGGAAAGAGGTAATCCATATAGAAACGGCATGTGATGGATACTTATAGAATCCACAAGGGCTATTTAAATATATTAAAAAAGAAAACCCATCTCTGGAAGCCTCATGTGCTTCATTCTCCAGAGGCCCTAAATCATTGACTATTATAAGCACAACACTACTCAGCCTAGATCATGCCCTCTTTATCACGTGTTTCGGAATGCTAGTAGTATTATGGGAAATCCATCTCTGAAGCCTCATGTGTTTCATGCTCCCGAGACACTAAATCATTGACTATTGTAAGCATGGATATCTAAACAAAACTGCTCAGCCTAGATCATGCCCTATTTATCATGTGTTTCTGAATGCTAGTAGCATGATGGGAAACCCTCAGTGACCCTACATTGTAGGCACTGGGCTAATATAATGAGCAAATCTCAATGTTTATGCTTCATTACCTTTCAAAATGAGAAAAAGTCTATAAAATGTTCTAATGAAGATATTAAAGCATAAGGATTTCAATCCAGATATATATCTTCTCTCAGGCACTGATTGTATAAATTAACTTTACAAGAGGAAGGCACAAAATACATTGGCTTTGATGTCTTGTGTAACACTAGAAAAATTATTTGTTAAATGAAAACGTGTCAAAGTAGAAACTCATCATAAAAGTGCACCAGCCCCAGAGTCTCCAATGTCAAGGTGCACAAGCCCCAGAGTCTCCAATGTCAAGATGCACAAGCCCCAGAGTCTCCAATGTCAAGGTGCACAAGCCCCAGAGTCTCCAATGTCAAGGTACACAAGCCCCAGAGTCTCCAATGTCAAGGGATACAAGCCCCAGAGTCTCCAATGCCAAGGTGCACAAGCCCCAGAGTCTCCAATGTCAAGGTGCACAAGCCCCAGAGTCTCCAATGTCAAGGTACACAAGCCCTAGAGTCTCCAATGTCAAGGGATACAAGCCCTGGAGTCTCCAATGCCAAGGTGCACAAGCCCCAGAGTCTCCAATGCCAAGGTGCACAAGCCCCAGAGTCTCCAATGCCAAGGTGCACAAGCCCCAGAGTCTCCAATGCCAAAGTGCACAAGCCCCAGAGTCTCCAATGTCAAGGTACACAAGCCCCAGAGTCTCCAATCCCAAGGTGCACAAGCCCCAGAGTCTCAATCCAGATATATATCTTCTTTCAGGCACTGATTGTATAATCTAATGTAACAAGAGGAAGGCACAAAATACATTGGCTTTGATGTCTTGTGTCAAACAAGAAAAATTATTTGTTAAATGAAAACGTGTCAAAGTAGAAACTCATCATAGAGGTGCACCAGGCCAAAACCCTCTAAGGGCCAAGGTGCACCAGCCCCAGAGTCTCTAATGTCAAGGTGCACAAGCCCCAGACCCATCAATGCCAAGGTGAATCAGCCCCAGAGTCTCCAATGTCAAGGTGCATCAAACCATCCAATACCAATGTGCACCAGCCCCAGAGTCTCCAATGTCAAGGTGCACCAGCCCTAGAGTCTCCAATGTCAAGGTGCACCAAACCATCCAATTTCAAGGTGCCCCAGCCCCAGAGTCTCCAATGTCAAGGTGCACCAAACCATCCAATGCCAAGGTGCACCAGACCCTCCAATGCCAAGGTGCCCCAGCCCCAGATTCTCCAATGTCAAGGTGCACCAAACCATCCAATGCCAAGGTGCACCAGACCCTCCAATGCCAAGGTGCACCAGTCCCAGATTCTCCAATGTCAAGGTGCACCAAACCATCCAATGCCAAGGTGTTCCAGACCATCCAATGCCAAGGTGTACCAGTTCCAAGCCCTTTAGCCAAGGAAGAGGTAATCCAGAAAGAAACAACAATGTCATGGGCACTTATAGAATCCACAAGGGCCATCTAAATATATTAAAAAAGAAAACCCATCTCTGGAAGCCTCATGTGCTTCATTCTCCAGAGGCCCTAAATCATTGACTATTATAAGCACAACACTACTCAGCCTAGATCATGCCCTCTTGATCACGTGTTTCTGAATGCTAGTAGCATGATGGGAAACCCTCAGTGACCCTAACTTGTAGGCACTGGGCTAATATAATGAGCAAATCTCAATGTTTATGCTTCATTACCTTTCAAAATGAGAAAAAGTCTATAAAATGTTCTAATGAAGATATTAAAGCATAAGGATTTCAATCCAGACATATATATTCTTTCAGGCACTGATTGTATAAATTAACGTAACAAGAGGAAGGCACAAAATACATTGGCTTTGATGTCTTGTGCAACAGGAGAAAAAAATTCTTTTTTAAAGATAAAGTAATTATTAAGTGATATAAAATAAACACTTTCTAGGAAGGTTCAATATGCACAGTAAGAAGCTTCATTTGTAAGAGATTCCTTTACAAGCTCCACATCTAAACAAGCTCCACATCCACAAAAGGCATTGATCTTCTTGTAATCAGGAACCCAATTAACCTCCGTGGAGCTCATTTAACAAATGTGATGAATCTGTGAGTTATGACCTATAATTTATGTTGTAAAAAATGATCAACATTTTCTAATAAATCACATGTCAGGGATTCAATCCCACAAATGAATGAACCACTGGAGAGATAGATTAGATGCTTGTGAAATTTCAGAATGTGCAATCGTTGGATGCTCTTATTACTGATCTACGTCAATTAAAACCCATTTTAGCTCAAATGCAGCCACAAAAGACTTTAGGTCTCTCTTATATCTCTCAGCCACATCACCAGTGCCTTCATTATTTTTGTATCTACTCTACTGTAAACGGATCACAGAATCAAGGGCCAATGTAGTATCCACTTTTGGTTGAATAATGAACCTTTCTCCTGTATTTTTTCTAGCGTTTGGTGTTATTAGAAAAGGTACAACGTGACTAGTGATGAGCAAATTTTTTGCGCCAGGCATGGATTAGCAGTGAATTTCCCCATTGGCAAATTTTCTGTGAAAACTTGCCACGGAAAAGTTTGTTGTGCGTAATTTTTTTTTGTTGCATGTCAAATTGGGCACGGGCGCATCAAAAAAGGGACGGGAGACAAAAAAAACGCAGGCGACAAAAAAAAAAAAAAACGCGGGTGACAAAAAATACGCGGACGACAAAAAAAACCCACCGGCGACAAAAAAAAAACACGGGTGACAAAAAAAAACGCAGGGGCTACCAAAAAAGATACGGGCGACAAGAAAAAAAAAGACACGGGCGACAAAAAAAAAAAAAAGAAGACGCAGGCGACAAAAAAAAAAACACGCGGGGGACAAAAAAAGATGCGTGGGACAAAAAAAATCTTGCGACAAATGTGTTTCACGAATTTTTCGCAGGTTTGTGAATTTTCTTGACGTTCTGCGAATTTTATGGCGAAACGAAATGGGGCAGATTCGCTCATCACTAAACGTGACAAGCAGCAAGTATTAATATACTGTATGTCAGCTCACTTTTATTATATTTTATCATCGGGGGTAGATAATTGTGTTTCTACTACTATAATATAAGCCACCACACTCACAAAACCCCCCTTTTTTTGGAGGGTACTGGGGCTTCTTTTCTCTTTATGTTCCACTTGAGTCCCTGCACTTGGTGAGTATAAGTTGAGAAACTACCCCCACTTGATCCTCTTGTTGGAGCACAAAGCTGTTTTTTCTAGCTGCCCTGTATATGTAATACTCCAAGGGGCTTAATTTATCAGTTTTTGAATGTATTAATTAGATTTTGTTTTTTAAAATCAGTTAAACTCACATATTGAATGTTCACTTTTTTTGTCAAATTTTTGAGTTTGAAACTCGAATTGAAAATATGGTTTTTTGATGGTGAATTTTTTACATTAAAATTTTTTGCACTTAATTAATACCAGACATTCGAATTTTTGAACCATAACTCAAATTAGAGTTTTATTAAGTCTTAACACTAAAAAACAAGAACCGTGGAAAAAGAAAATTGAACATTAGTAATTGATACCCTTAGGGGTACATTTACTAAAATTTATAATTTTCTGGCCTTGAAAGTTGTTTAAACTCAACATGGTATAAATTAGAGTTTGCATTTGAATATCCCGAATTTTTGAAGTTTGTTTCCATGAATCCTCTTTATTTTTTCCAAATGGGAATTTCTCCAGCCGCCATTTTAGGAGCATTGGCGCTCATTCTTGGAAAACAATAATGTATTTTAGTTTCACTTGAAACTGGGTGAAACTGAAAACAATGATGGGATTGACTTCTCACTGAAAGTTCAAGGACAGGCTGTCACTGACTATTCTATTCCTCTACTATTCGAAGCCTCCATAGGACTATGGTACTTAACAGATCAAACCTGCCGAATTTTTTTTGACAAAAAAGTGAACAAAACATTAATAAATCACAAATTATTTTTGAAAAACTTGAATTTTACGGGGTACAATAAAAAATCCATTTCTGGTGAAAACCCATTCATATATCTCGAAATAATCTAGAAGTAAGAAATAATCTGCCTTTATCTCAAAATTGCTTAGTAATTGACCCCCTTGGTGATAGTTAGAAAGGGGATCACAGATATACTATAGTGTCATAGGAAATAAACTAAAAAAACTTCATATATTCTATTTTCTTCTATGTCAGTTGACAGGTGTTTGTAATGGGAAAACATGACATGCTTCCATCAAATGTGCTAAAATGATTTTCCAGCTGCATCCTTCTATAAATGTAGCATTACCATAATAAAAAATACATATTAATTAGTCTTAAGTTAGCCTTAATTAACCCATGGAAACATATACACAGATACCATGTAATAAAACAATTCTAGCACTGGCCTTCACCTTAATTTTGCATTCGTAATAGAAAAATACATGTAATAGATATTTATTATTCACCTAATAAAGTCAGTGGACAACTAATGAGTTCTTGTTGGCTTTTGTCCAGTTACTGTAGATTGTTCCCAAACACTTATGCCTTAAATGTGTCTCTAAAACCCAATGGGTTAGCAGCACTGTTTCCATTTAAAATTTAAAAAAAAAAAAAAAAAAGCTGAACATGGCTTACTAACAGGCTGGTGGCTGGTTGAATCAACTTGCTTTCATTTCAACTAAAAAGGGATAAGTATTCTTTACTAACTTTATCAAAACCATTGTGTTTTTTTACTGTTGGGTTTTATTTATTTTTTTCATAAGTAATTGTTGTTTTTGGAGCTAATTTACAAAGTTTGTGGGATCCATAGGCTTACAGCAGGTTACATTCCCTTGTAATTACCCTCAGCTTGAGGAGGGTGGGGTTTGATTAGTTCTCCTTTACATACTGCATAAATAGAACCACAGGCACTCCAGTGGAGCTTGTTCTGGTGGTAGGTGCTCTGTAAGTGATTGCTCTTTAAGTGGGGACTCTGTAAGTGGAGTTATAAACTCAGGGAGTTAGTGGGGGCTCTGTAAGTGGAGTTATAAACTCAGGGAGTTAGTGGGGGCTCTGTAAGTGGAGTTATAAACTCAGGGAGTTAGTGGGGGCTCTGTCAGTGGAGTTATAAACTCAGGGAGTTAAACACTAAGGGAGTTAAAAACAAGGTAAAACAAGGTATTTACTACAAGTCCTTACACCTACTTTTGTTTAACTGTTCTTGTAACTGGGAGTATGAGTTGTAGCAACATTGAAGGTCTGACACAGTGCACAGCCTGCCGCATGTATGCAGTTGTGGAACAACAGTTCCAAAGTGCATACCTCTGTTGTGGATGTGAGCGAATTGCCACTTTAGAGGCTCGCGTTAGAGTCCTAGAGGAACACGTTGCAACACTGCGTTCAATCAACAATCTTGAGAGGGGTCTCTTGTTAACTGAACAAGAACTAGTGGGGTCAGATAGTAGGGGGGGAGGGGAGCAGCAAAAGGATGATAGGGCAGTAAGCTGGGTGACAGTTAGAAAATCTAGTGTGGGGAAAAGGAAAAGGGAGGCTGCTCCAGGGTTTGCGCATCCCAACAGATTTGCCAGATTGTGTGAAGAAGATGGGAGTGTGAACTCTGGATTGGCGGTTCTAGGTGAGGCTGATCTCTCTAACAGCCGGGAGACCAGTTTCACTAGTAGTGGTGGGGAGGAGAGCAGAGCTAGGCCTAAACAGATGGTGGTTATAGGGGATTCGATCATTAGGAAAGTGGATAGGGTAATCTGTCAAGCGGATCGCTTCAACCGGACAGTTTGCTGTCTTCCTGGTGCCAGGGTTCGGCATGTGGTTGATCGGGTTGACACATTATTGGGAGGGGCTGGGCATGACCCGGCTGTCTTGGTACATATCGGTACTAACGACAAAATGAACGGTAGGTGGGGGACTTTAAAGAGTGAGTTTAGGGATCTAGGCTCTAAGATTAGGCAAAGGTCCTCCAATGTCATTTTTTCGGAAATTTTGCCGGTGCCACGTGCAAGTTTAGGGAGACAGCGGGAGCTTAGGGAGCTAAATGCGTGGCTAAAGTCTTGGTGTAGGAAGGAAGGGTTTGGGTTCCTAGAGCACTGGGCTGACTTTTCCTTGGGGTACAATCTATACAGCCCTGACGGATTGCACCTCAATGGAAGGGGGTCTGCTGTGCTAGGGGAGAGAATGGTTAAGAGGTTGGAGGAGTGTTTAAACTAGACAAGGGGGGGGGTGGGTGAGCTAGAATTCCATGGGAAAATTAGTGTAGACGGGGTAGGGGGACTAGCAAAGGGTTGTGGGGGAGGAGTGAGGGGGGCATATAGTTTATCAGATAAGGAGCTTCCATTGTTACAAGGAAAGCAGTCTCATAATTGCCTTAGCTCTAATTCTCCCTTAGCTAATGTAACATCAGAGGGAGAAGTAAGAATCTCCGCTGCATGCTGGCTAATGCGCGTAGCTTGTCGGGTAAATTAGGGGAGCTGCAAGCTATTGCATGTATTGAAAATTATGATTTAATAGGTATCACTGAGACCTGGTGGGATGATAAATGCGACTGGGCTGTGAATTTAAATGGGTATACGCTTTTTAGGAGGGACAGAGAGATTAAAAAGGGTGGAGGGGTTTGTCTTTACGTAAAGTCAGACTTAAAGCCATGTAATAAAGACATTACCAATGAAAACGTCGAATCTCTTTGGGTAGAAATTTCAGTAGGGCTGAAGGTCACAAAGAAAATGATCATTGGTGTATGTTATAAACCACCCCGTATAGATGAGGGGGATGAGGCCCAGCTATTGTTGCAAATGGAGGAGGCTTCAATATTGGGTCAAGTTGTTATTATGGGGGACTTTAATTATCCGGACATTGACTGGAGTAATGGGGGGGCTAAGTCAGAAAGAGCTAGTAGGTTTGTAAATATGCTAAATGACAACTTTTTATTTCAGGCGGTTCAAGAACCCACTAGGAATGACTCTATTTTGGACCTGGTGATTTCTAATAATAATGAACTCATCTCTAACATTTGTGTGGGGGGGGGGCATTTGGGGAACAGTGATCACAACATGGTCTCCTTTGAGATAATGCTGCAGAGACAGCGCTATAAGGGAGTAACTAAAACACTCAATTTTAGACGTGCAGACTTTGCCAGTATAAGGGCATCTCTGCAATGTGTCAACTGGGAAAGGCTTTTCATGGGGTTAGACACAGAAGGAAAATGGAACATCTTTAAAACATTGCTTTGTAGGTATACACAGCAGTATATTCCCCTTGTAAGCAAGGAGAGGCATCGCAAAGCAAAACCTTTATGGCTGAATAAAAGTGTTATTGTCGAGGTTGGTAAGAAAAAATTCAAGTTAGCTGGGACAGCGGAAACTTTCATCAGGTACAAGGAAGCAAATAAAGCAGCAAAAAAGCTATCAGGCAGCTAAAATAGAGATGGAAAGGGATATTGCAGCTAGGAGTAAAAAGAATCCAAAATTATTTTTTAATTATGTGAATAGTAAAAAAATGAAGCAAGAAGGGGTGGGAACTTTATTATCACGGGGGGGTACTTTGGTTGATGAAAACGGGGAAAAAGCTGAAATTTTGAACTCTTATTTTTCATCTGTCTATACATCTGAGGAGCCAGATAATGAAGGCTTCCCTTGTAATATGCCCAGTGCTAGTAATTTAGCTACTGGCGCATGGGTCACTCGGGAGGAAATTCAAAAGAGACTTGAACATGTAAAGGTAAACAAAGGTCCAGGGCCGGATGGGATTCATCCCAGGGTATTAAATGAGCTGAGCGCTGTGATTGCCAAACCTCTTCACTTAATTTTTCAGGATTCATTGAGGTCTGGCATGGTGCCGAGAGACTGGCGGATTGCTAATCTGGTGCCGTTATTTAAAAAAGGGATCCCGTTCTCAGCCTGAAAACTATAGGCCTGTTAGTCTGACATCAGTAGTAGGAAAACTTTTGGAAGGGGTAATAAGGGATAGGGTACTTGCATACATTGCAGTTGACAATACTATTAGTTTGTGCCAGCATGGTTTTATGCGTAACAGATATTGCCAGACTAATTTAGTCGCCTTTTATGAGGAGGTGAGCAGGAACCTTGATGCTGGAATGGCAGTTGATGTCATCTACTTGGACTTTGCTAAAGCGTTTGATACAGTACCTCACAGAAGGTTAATGATCAAATTAAGGAATATTGGCCTAGAACATAATATTTGTAATTGGATAGAGAACTGGCTGAAGGATAGAGTACAAAGAGTGGTTGTAAATGGAACATTTTCTAATTGGGCCAGTGTGGTTAGTGGGTACCGCAGGGGTCAGTCCTTGGGCCTTTGCTGTTTAACTTGTTTATTAATGACCTGGAGGTGGGCATAGACAGTACTGTGTCTATTTTTGCTGATGACACTAAATTGTGCAAAACTATAAGTTCCATGCAGGATGTGCCGCTTTGCAGAGCGATTTGACAAAATTAGATAACTGGGCAGCAAACTGGAAAATGAGGTTCAATGTTGATAAGTGCAAAGTTATGCACTTTGGTAGAAATAATATAAACGCAAACTATCTACTGAATGGGAGTGTGTTGGGGGGATCCTTAATGGAGAAGGATCTGGGGGTTTTTGTAGATCACAAGTTGTCTAATTCCAGGCAGTGTCATTCTGTGGCTACTAAAGCAAATAAAGTGCTGTCTTGTATAAAAAAGGGCATTGACTCAGGGGATGAGAACATAATTTTGCCCCTTTATAGGTCCCTGGTAAGGCCTCACCTTGAGTATGGGGGGCAGTTTTGGGCTCCAGTCCTTAAGAAGGATATTAATGAGCTGGAGAAAGTGCAGAGACTGCAACTAAACTGGTTAAGGGGATGGAAGATTTAAACTATGAGGTGAGACTATCAGGGTTGGGGTTGTTCTCTCTGGAAAAGAGGCGCTTGCGAGGGGACATGATTACTCTGTACAAGTACATTAGAGGGGATTATAGGCAGTTGGGGGATGTTCTTTTTTCCCATAAAAACAATCAGCGCACCAGAGGCCCCCCCTTTAGATTAGAGGAACGGAGCTTCCATTTGAAGCAGCGTAGGTGGTTTTTCACGGTGAGGGCAGTGAGGTTATGGAATGCCCTTCCTAGTGATGTGGTAATGGCAGATTCTGTTAATGCCTTTAAGAGGGGCCTGGATGAGTTCTTGATCAATCAGAATATCAAAGGCTATTGTGATACTAATACCTACAGTTAGTACTAGTGGTTGTATATATAGTGTATGTATGTGAGTGTATAGATTGGTAGGTGTGGGTTAGGTGTGCTGGGTTTACTTGGATGGGTTGAACTTGATGGACACTGGTCTTTTTTCAACCCTATGTAACTATGTAACTATGTAACTATGTAACTATGACTGATGATCAAGTCCGGCTTGAGACTCCTCCAGTTACATGGGAGTAGGAGAAACAATGGGTTAGCTGAAAGCAGTTCTAATGTGTAGCGCTGGCTCCTTCTGAAAGCTCAGACTCAGCTGCAAGTTGGAGTGATATCCCCCCCCCCTCACCCCCAGCAGCCGATCAGCAGAACAATGGGAAGGGAGCAAGATAGCAGCTCCCAGTAGGTATCAGAATAGCACTCAATAGTAAGAAATCCAAGTCCGGCTTGGGACTCCTCCAGTTACATGGGAGTAGGAGAAACAATAGGTTAGCTGAAAGCAGTTCTAATGTGTAGCGCTGGCTGAAAGCTCAGACTCAGGCACACTTTACTGCTGCGCTGCAAGTTGGAGTGATATTCGCCCCCCCCCCCCGCAGCCGATCAGCAGAACAATGGGAAGGGAGCAAGATAGCAGCTCCCAGTAGGTATCAGAATAGCACTCAATAGTAAGAAATCCAAGTCCGGCTTGGGACTCCTCCAGTTACATGGGAGTAGGAGAAACAATAGGTTAGCTGAAAGCAGTTCTAATGTGTAGCGCTGGCTGAAAGCTCAGACTCAGGCACAAGGCACTGAGATGGCGCCTACACACCAATATTACAGCTACAAATACATTTGTTGGTTGAAGAATAAAAGGTTAAATGGCAGAGGGAATTATTTGCTGTGTAACAGTGTCATTTAGAGATAAAAAGTGCCCCATAAATATCATGTCAGAATCCCTTTAAACCTTCAATAGAATTAATAAGAGAAGTATTTTAAACACTTTATTAAACATTTTATTTTTGGAGTCTAATTTTAATATCGAATGGAACAATGAGCTTTTTATTGCCATTGAGCTTAATGACAAAATTACTTGTGTCAAATTGCGAGCCTTCTAGAAAGTCGTCGTTCTGGGGCTTAGTTACAAATAATGTTCTGCCAACAAGTTTCCAGTTGGCAATGGAAACTGAATGTAATGAACTTCAGGAATTGTTTGTTTTTGTGAATGGCATCTCAAAAAAATAAAAAAAATAAAAACAATTTTGATAAGAAATATCAAACCTGAATATGATTCAGGTTCTTAACTTTATGGGACCTGTGTTTTTTGGCCAGACTTCAAAAACAACAACAAAAAGAACAAACCGTATTGTACAACAAAAAGCAAACTGGTTGAAAATAATTTTGGACCTTCATCTATTGTAAAATAATTTATAATTATACTTCAAGCCCTGGGCTCTCAGGCCTCAAAGCAGACAGGCGAGGTGGTAGGGAAGGATTAGTACAGTGGTCCTTACTGGGTTACTTGTTGGAATCTGGTCGGATCTTGTTGGTAAGGTTGGGTCTCTATTTTCAGTTGGAATCTGGTCGGATCTTGTTGGTAAGGTTGGGTCTCTATTTTCAGTTGGAATCTGGTCAGATCTTGTTGGTAAGGTTGGGTCTCTATTTTCAGTTGGAATCTGGTCGGATCTTGTTGGTAAGGTTGGGTCTCTGTTTTCAGTTGGAATCTGGTCAGATCTTGTTGGTAAGGTCGGGTCTCTATTTTCAGTTGGAATCTGGTCGGATCTTGTTGGTAAGGTTGGGTCTCTATTTTCAGTTGGAATCTGGTCGGATCTTGTTGGTAAGGTCAGGTCTCTATTTTCAGTTGGAATCTGGTCGGATCTTGTTGGTAAGGTCGGGTCTCTATTTTCAGTTGGAATCTGGCCGGATCTTGTTGGTAAGGTCGGGTCTCTATTTTCAGTTGGAATCTGGTCGGATCTTGTTGGTAAGGTCGGGTCTCTATTTTCAGTTGGAAACTGGTCGGATCTTGTTGGTAAGGTCGGGTCTCTATTTTCAGTTGGAATCTGGTCGGATCGTGTTGGTAAGGTCGGGTCTCTATTTTCAGTTGGAATCTGGTCGGATCTTGTTGGTAAGGTTGGGTCTCTATTTTCAGTTGGAATCTGGTCGGATCTTGTTGGTAAGGTTGGGTCTCTATTTTCAGTTGGAATCTGGTCGGATCTTGTTGGTAAGGTCGGGTCTCTATTTTCAGTTGGAATCTGGTCGGATCTTGTTGGTAAGGTCGGGTCTCTATTTTCAGTTGGAATCTGGTCGGATCTTGTTGGTAAGGTCGGGTCTCTATTTTCAGTTGGAATCTGGTCGGATCTTGTTGGTAAGGTCGGGTCTCTATTTTCAGTTGGAATCTGGTCGGATCTTGTTGGTAAGGTCGGGTCTCTATTTTCAGTTGGAATCTGGTCGGATCTTGTTGGTAAGGTTGGGTCTCTATTTTCAGTTGGAATCTGGTCGGATCTTGTTGGTAAGGTCGGGTCTCTATTTTCAGTTGGAATCTGGCCGGATCTTGTTGGTAAGGTCGGGTCTCTATTTTCAGTTGGAATCTGGTCAGATCTTGTTGGTAAGGTCGGGTCTCTATTTTCAGTTGGAATCTGGTCGGATCTTGTTGGTAAGGTCGGGTCTCTATTTTCAGTTGGAATCTGGTCGGATCTTGTTGGTAAGGTCGGGTCTTTATTTTCAGTTGGAATCTGGTCAGATCTTGTTGGTAAGGTTGGGTCTCTATTTTCAGTTGGAATCTGGTCGGATCTTGTTGGTAAGGTTGGGTCTCTATTTTCAGTTGGAATCTGGTCCAATCTTGTTGGTAAGGTTGGGTCTCTATTTTCAGTTGGAATCTGGTCGGATCTTGTTGGTAAGGTTGGGTCTCTATTTTCAGTTGGAATCTGGTCGGATCTTGTTGGTAAGGTCGGGTCTCTATTTTCAGTTGGAATCTGGCCGGATCTTGTTGGTAAGGTCGGGTCTTTATTTTCAGTTGGAATCTGGTCAGATCTTGTTGGTAAGGTTGGGTCTCTATTTTCAGTTGGAATCTGGTCGGATCTTGTTGGTAAGGTTGGGTCTCTATTTTCAGTTGGAATCTGGTCCAATCTTGTTGGTAAGGTCTGGTCTCTATTTTAAGAAGCTCAAAGTTCACAGACTAAGTCGACATGCTTTAGAGACTTCATGTTACCTGCAAACTAGGTAAGTCTTGATACAAACAAGTTTCCCAGCAGGCAGTTTTGTCCAGGCACACCTAGACTTTTTAAGGTAACCCTTTACTCACCAGAATAGTGAGCTTGTTACATGCTAAGCTTCTATTATGAAAGGGAGCTGTATACAATAGGTGACATTAGTCAGTAGGATGAATGACTAGTGATGAGCGAGTCTGCCCAGTTTCGCTTCACTGAAAAATTTGCGAATCTTTTAAAAGATTCACGAAACAGCGAACATGTCGCACGCCAAAAAAAATTGCCGCCTGCCACTATTCTTTTGACGTGCAACTATTCTTTTTACTTCCGTGACTTTCCTTTGATGTGGGTGACTATTCTTTTGACGCCCACGACTATTCTTTTGACGCCCGCGACTATTCTTTTGACGCCCGCGACTATTCTTTTGACGCCCCCGACTATTCTTTTGACGCCCGCGACTATTCTTTTGACGCCCCCGACTATTCTTTTGACGCCCGCGACTATTCTTTTGACGCCCCCGACTATTCTTTTGACGCCCCCGACTATTCTTTTGACGCCCCCGACTATTCTTTTGACGCCCCCGACTATTCTTTTGACGCCCGCGACTATTCTTTTGACGCCCGCGACTATTCTTTTGACGCCCGCGACTATTCTTTTGACGCCCGCGACTATTCCTTTGACGCCCCCGACTATTCTTTTGACGCCCCCGACTATTCTTTTGACGCCCCCGACTATTCTTTTGACGCCCGCGACTATTCTTTTGACGCCCGCGACTATTCTTTTGACGCCCGCGACTATTCTTTTGACGCCCGCGACTATTCTTTTGACGCCCGCGACTATTCTTTTGACGCCCGCGACTATTCTTTTGACGCCCGCAACTATTCTTTTGATGCCCGCGACTATTCTTTTGATGCCTGCGACTATTCTTTTGATGCCTGCAACAATTTTTTGGACGCACAGCCAATTTTTCCACTGCAAATTTTTTTTATGTGTTTTGTGAAACAATCCGCCAGTGGATGCAAATGACAGAGAGTGACCAACACTAGCAATACTTGTGTTGACTTTTTGCATTTTCTTGAATAGCGGTTGATTGAGCAGATCACATATAATGTAGACATTCGTACAGTTGTGCATTCATCATTTGTCCTTGGACAACTGGCTGGCTGACCAAGCAGCCAGACAAGGCATAGGGCAGATATTTTCGCCATATACTTGAATAGAATACGCTCGGGTGCAGACACATGTAGGAGGTGAAGGGCGGTATTTTCATCGAACGCTTTTCCGATTGCGAAAAATGTCCGCCCCATGCCTCGTCTGGCATTAGCCTGAGAGGTCAACTCTGATGCAATAATATTAGAATGTAATCGATCAAATCAACACGGGGGTGATCCTTATCATGAAATCATTTGCCTACAAATATAATGGGAAGAATTGAATGAAATGGTTAGTAAAGGTGCACTTGGATGTACATGTTCCATTCTACATATTAATCAGGGACATTTCACCCACTTCCATGCACCCGAACAGTCTTATCTTTTATTATTTAAAATAAACAAAGGGCCTTTGGGTGTTTATAATATACCAGTGGTAGAAAGAAAAACCATTGCAATGGTAGTCAAGTCACTAATTAAGCATTGGCTTCTGTTACCTGTTATACTGGTGGAACAGCGGGGTACATTGTAAGTAACCATCAGGGAAGCACGGTAACGCGGATACTGCTGAGAAAAGCTGGTATAATGCCACTTAATTGGAAAGGAACATGTAATAACTGATACCGGAGGGAACAAGTTACTGGGTCCCAGACAATGTCAATAATAATGATGACCAGGCTAAAGAACCCTAATCCGAAATCCATGTTGATTGGCAAAAATAATGCTTGTTTTGTTGATTGACAGATCTAATCGTCTTTCCTCAAGGGCCCATCGCTCTGGACAGAAATAAGTTCAACACGGGGAGAGGTAGAAAGTCTGGTTAACTCGATAAATTGGAGTTGGGAGAAAGTTCTGAAGTGCAGTTGTGTTGGAGTGTCAGAAGCCAACTAGTACAATGCAACTGTATGTAATAACACAGCTTCTATCTAATTCTACCTTATGTTTGCTGTTAGGGCGCATAGATTTCCTGAACGCTTTTACGGTTTGATCTTTGACCTACGTCTAAGCTGTCAGCTGTTACTTTGTACATGTTTAGTTTTATGAAATGTATTTACTGGTGCATAAATATTTCCCTAAAGTGCCTCTCAATTAGCAAATTATAAGGGAATATTTTTTTGCAAATTCTCCGGTGATGTAAGTGCCATAAAGACAGGGATTTGTCGTGAGGATTCGCAAAATGGGACGCAAGGTTGGCACAATGAATGGGGGGATAATAGGAAAGAGCATTGTGCATTGTTGATGGTTGTATAATGCTGTCTGCCCCCTCTTATTTATAAAGATACAATGGCGTTTGGACAAAGTTACATAGGGTTGAAAAATCAAGTTCAACCCATCCAAGTAAACCCAGCACCCACAAACCTATACTGACCCATCTATACACTCACATACATAAACTATATATACAAACATAAATACTAACTGTAGATATTAGTATCACAATAGCCTTGGATACTCTGCTTCTTCAATAACTCATCCAGGCCCCTCTTACAAGGCATTCCCCAACCTCCTCACTGCCCTCACCGTGAGGAACCCCCTACCCAACATCCCCCCGGCAGGGCATTCCCCAACCTCCTCACTGCCCTCACCGTGAGGAACCCCCTACCCAACATCCCCCGGCAGGGCATTCCCCAACCCCCTCACTGCCCTCACCGTGAGGAACCCCCTACCCAACATCCCCTGGCAGGGCATTCCCCAACCCCCTCACTGCCCTCACCGTGAGGAACCCCCTACCCAACATCCCCCGGCAGGGCATTCCCCAACCCCCTCACTGCCCTCACCGTGAGGAACCCCCTACCCAACATCCCCCGGCAAGGCATTCCCCAACCCCCTCACTGCCCTCACCGTGAGGAACCCCCTACCCAACATCCCCCGGCAGTGCATTCCCCAACCTCACTGCCCTCACCGTGAGGAACCCCCTACCCAACATCCCCCGGCAGGGCATTCCCCAACCCCCTCACTGCCCTCACCGTGAGGAACCCCCTACCCAACATCCCCCGGCAGGGCATTCCCCAACCCCCTCACTGCCCTCACCGTGAGGAACCCCCTACCCAACATCCCCCGGCAGGGCATTCCCCAACCCCCTCACTGCCCTCACCGTGAGGAACCCCCTACCCAACATCCCCCGGCAAGGCATTCCCCAACCCCCTCACTGCCCTCACCGTGAGGAACCCCCTACCCAACATCCCCCGGCAGGGCATTCCCCAACCCCCTCACTGCCCTCACCGTGAGGAACCCCCTACCCAACATCCCCCCGCAGGGCATTCCCCAACCTCACTGCCCTCACCGTGAGGAACCCCCTACCCAACATCCCCCGGCAGGGCATTCCCCAACCTCACTGCCCTCACCGTGAGGAACCCCCTACCCAACATCCCCCGGCAGGGCATTCCCCAACCTCACTGCCCTCACCGTGAGGAACCCCCTACCCAACATCCCCCGGCAGGGCATTCCCCAACCCCCTCACTGCCCTCACCGTGAGGAACCCCCTACCCAACATCCCCTGGCAGGGCATTCCCCAACCCCCTCACTGCCCTCACTGTGAGGAACCCCCTACCCAACATCCCCCGACAGGGCATTCCCCAACCTCACTGCCCTCACTGTGAGGAATCCCCTACCCAACATTCCCCGGCAGAGCATTCCCCAACCTCACTGCCCTCACTGTGAGGAACCCCCTACCCAACACCCAACATGCAGATCCTGTTAATGCCTATAAGAGGGCCTTGGATGATTTCTTGAATAAGCCGAATATCCAAGGCTACAAACAGCTACAATAAGTATAGATATTGGCATTTATAGTTTATTTATATGAGTGTAAATATAGGTCAGTATAAGTCTATATATGGGGGTTCGTTTGGAACTTGATGGACTTTGGCCTTTTTTTATCCCAACTTAACTATGCAACCCTGAAGAGCATCTTCCCATGGGTATATCTTGGCACAGTAAGTGGCTGGTTATTCATGATACATTATTAAGCAGTGTAATGTTGGTATAATTATTGGGCTGAATCCCCATCTTAATCTCTCTTTCCCTCTTTCCCTTATATAGAAAAAAAATTTGGACAGTAGAAAATCAATAAGAATAGAAATAAAGAACACGACTGCCTTCTCCTTGGTACGAGGAATTGCTGAACCTCCTCCCCAGTCCTTGCATTATCGCAACTTGATTTTTTCTCGCCGTCGAACTGTTCCAAATGACACTTCCATTTACGCTTTAATTGATCTCCATAACGGATGCTTATCAATCTAACGCGGCAGCGGCATCGGAGCTTCTTAATTATTCACATATGTTCCAAAAACAAGAGAGAGAGATTGTTTGGAAAAACAAAGAAACCTTATGAGGAGGCGCACCTGCTTTATCTCTCGGTACTGAAGACAAATATGTACTTCCGAGTGGTATTGACGGAGAGAGAATGAAGAAATGAAAATACCAAGTCTTGTTAGAAATGAGGCATGTTCCTCAGCGAGGAGCTACACGCTTCCCAGCAAGCAAATCATTTTACCTGATAGACTATGGGCACAGTCAATATTTTCTTTTTACTTATTAAGTTTTCATTTGAATTTAATTTATATCTAAATTAAAAAGGGAAAGATAAGTGTAAATACATGAAAACATTAATATGCTTTTATGTATTTGTCATCCTACGGAACTACAGCATTACAGTAATGCAGAGATACAGTAGCACAGGTACAATAGTTTGCTCTGTATAATGACTTACCTCTATATGGGACCCTTCCTCTCCATGGATAGTAGCCCATTGTCCCATTCTTTGTTTTGCCTCCACTGTCCAATGGAGCCATGGGTATGTCCCTACTATCATTACCAACTATTATTTTTCTTCTCCATCTTCAGTGGAAAAACATCTAAAGTTGGTGATACATGGGCACATTTAAGCTGCGATTCAGGTCCTTCAGACCAATTTGTTAGCTTATCTGGCTGTGTATGAGGCCCTTTCAGGGCGGGCCTCCCCAACCATCATCTGGCCAAATGTTGATTGATTTTCCCATCAAATCGAGGACAACCATCACTCCAACAGCTCCTATCCCCTTCATTGAATGCAATTGGATTAGGACCATATTGTCCACCTTCGTTGGGAAAATCAGGAGAAATATCTGCTCATTTGGCAACAATTGGCTTCATTTGGGAAGCAGGGCATGACTGTGTTAGGAACCCCCCATGTTTTGCAATGAAAAGGGCTAGCTGGGGGCTGATTGGCCAGTGGTGCATTAGGTGGGCCTGGAAACCTATTCACCACTTTCTTTAGGAGCAGGACACAGCAGTGTCCCTCCCACCCACCTTGTTGGATGCAAAGGTTCCTAAGTTGCAGTGGTGGGGTGGCTCCATTCTGAGCCACAGGGGTAATTAATATGGGTAGTTCGTAAGGTGACGGGGTAAATGGGTAGGCCTGGAGTCCTGGTGGGAGATTGGACAGTAGGTTGGACAGACTCCAGGCCTGGGCTCAGGATTGGTTATATACACGGATCGGTGGAGTTGGTTACTGCTGTTTAATGTTTGTAATACAAATGGATGTTACAATGAGTTATGATGTTATATACACACGTGTTATATGTTTATATATGTTAAAATGTATATTAATAAGCACTGCAGCCTTTTTTCCCATCCTATTGTCCGATAGTGTGTGTATAAGGGGTGGGGTTGGATGAAGGGATGGGTTCTTCAAGCTTGATGCTACAATCATTAAGGTGACCCCATCCCCTGATGTCACAGCCCCCCCATGATGTCACCGACCCGCCCATCCCCACCCCCTGTGACATCACTGCCCGCCCCCTGCCCGGAGAAAGAAGACGACAAAGGTGGCAACACTATTAATAATCAAGTTAAAAAGCAACGGAATCTTCCGGTACCCCACTAACAACACTGGCCCAATTAGAAAATCTTCCATTCTTTGTCATCTAATAATATACATGATATGAAGATATTTCCAGAATTTCTGTGAGGGGGCTGACGCTCGGTGCCGGCACGAACTGGAATAACCCGGCGGCTGATCAATAAAAGATGGAGTTGCAAATGCTCTCAGAAATAATTAAACAATCTGCTGGAGTTACATAACGAGCGGCGCTCCCGGGGGAATTCCCTTTAATATTAAAAGGCAGTTCAGGAGGGGATTTTGCGCTGTAGCTACGACGCGGCTGTACATTACGGGCGACTTTTACCCTCCGCAGTCACGGTGATATAAAAATGTTTATTAGGTGATGTTATCTGCCATGTATTGTGCGTATAGAACATTCCTTCCCTGTATTTATGCATATGGGTGGGGGTTGCCATATTCCTTCCCATATAAGCACAATTCAAGGGTAAATAACTTGCTGAGCACACAGAATATGGGTAGGAGCTGCCAAACTGTTTGATAGTACAGCATAAGGATATATCTGCATATTTCTATATATATATATATATATATATAGAGGGAACTGCTGCATTGTTTTCTTGAGACATAGTATTTAGGCAGAAGACAGGTATCTGATAGGCTATTTTGGCTGAGGCAGTCTCCAAACATATTAACAGAACAGCACCATTTATTTTTTTATGGCCACTAGAGGTCACTGCTCAGATAGACTCTATGAAGATATGCCTCGGCCGAATGAAACAGCAGTACAGGTATGGGATCCCTTATCCAGAAACCCGTTATCCAGAAAGTTCCAAATTACGGAAAGGCCATCTCCCATAGACTACATTATAAGCAAATATTTCAAATTTTTACAAATGATTCCTTTTTCTCTGTAATAATAAAACAGTACCTGTACTTGATCCCAACTAAGATATAATTACCCCTTATTGGGGCAGAACAGCCCTATTGGGTTTATTTCATGGTTAAATGATTCCCTTTTCTCTGTAATAATAAAACAGTACCTGTACTTGATCCCAACTAAGATATAATTACCCCTTATTGGGGCAGAACAGCCCTATTGGGTTTATTTAATGGTTAAATGATTCCCTTTTCTCTGTAATAATAAAACAGTACCTGTACTTGATCCCAACTAAGATATAATTACCCCTTATTGGGGGCAGAACAGGCCTATTGGGTTTATTTAATGGTTAAATGATCCCCTTTTCTCTGTAATAATAAAACAGTACCTGTACTTGATCCCAACTAAGATATAATTACCCCTTATTGGGGGCAGAACAGCCCTATTGGGTTTATTTAATGGTTAAATGATTCCCTTTTCTCTGTAATAATAAAACAGTACCTGTACTTGATCCCAACTAAGATATAATTACCCCTTATTGGGGGCAGAACAGCCCTATTGGGTTTATTTAATGGTTAAATGATTCCCTTTTCTCTGTAATAATAAAACAGTACCTGTACTTGATCCCAACTAAGATATAATTACCCCTTATTGGGGCAGAACAGTCCTATTGGGTTTATTTAATGGTTAAATGATTCCCTTTTCTCTGTAATAATAAAACAGTACCTGTACTTGATCCCAACTAAGATATAATTACCCCTTATTGGGGCAGAACAGCCCTATTGGGTTTATTTCATGGTTAAATGATTCCCTTTTCTCTGTAATAATAAAACAGTACCTGTACTTGATCCCAACTAAGATATAATTACCCCTTATTGGGGGTAGAACAGCCCTATTGGGTTGATTTAATGATTAAATGATTCCCTTTTCCCCAAATTTGAATTATATCATTATAGAGTGTATGGGAGATCCCGTACCTATATTACTAGTATTATTATCATTATTGTTTAACATTATTATTATTATTATTACTGTTAGCTCACATATTTATGGATCACTCTGTTCCCCATGATTAAAGTTTCTACCTGTATTATCCCTTAATGTACAGAAATGAATTGAACATATTTAGTAGAAATGCAGGGCTGGGGATAAGGCAAGTTAAACAGAACCTTTACTAATAATAGGAATAGTCACGGCACCGGCGCTTGTTTTCCCTATTGTTTATTTTGCCTTTTTGCTCTACTTCCCGGCGTAGATCGGAGAGCGGCTATTAAATTGGGGCTTGGATACTGTAGGCCAAAAGCCGTCACCTCGAGCTCCCGGTCATGTAGGTGATCATCAGGGACTGCGGCTAATGAATTCACCTTAGTAGGGCCCATTAGGGGATTAACCTTGTAAAGGCCCCACATTGGTTTTCAGTATATAACATCAGCATAATTACGCCATTCGCCTTCCTTGTTCTCCTGGGAAGAGTGGGCACTTTCACCTTCTCTTTAACCTTTAAATGCATTTCATTCAACACCCTCTCTGCAAAGTGTCGGCTGCCTGAGGAGCTTGGAGACAGAGGCTGCTTTGGGCCAGAACCTGCACACTCAGGATGGACTATAATAAAGGCAAAGCAAAGTAAATGATTATCAATATTATGGGCCATAGTTATCCTTCAGCAGCCGATCAGCAGAACAATGGGAAGGGAGCAAGATAGCAGCTCCCAGTAGGTATCAGAATAGCACTCAATAGTAAGAAATCCAAGTCCGGCTTGGGACTCCTCCAGTTACATGGGAGTAGGAGAAACAATAGGTTAGCTGAAAGCAGTTCTAATGTGTAGTGCCGGCTGAAAGCTCAGACTCAGTCGCACTTTACTGCTGCGCTGCAAGTTGGAGTGATATCCCACCCCCTCACCCCCAGCAGCCAATCAGCAGAACAATGGGAAGGGAGCAAGATAGCAGCTCCCAGTAGGTATCAGAATAGCACTCAATAGTAAGAAATCCAAGTCCGGCTTGGGACTCCTCCAGTTACATGGGAGTAGGAGAAACAATAGGTTAGCTGAAAGCAGTTCTAATGTGTAGCGCTGGCTGAAAGCTCAGACTCAGGCACAAGGCACTGAGATGGCGCCTACACACCAATATTACAGCTACAAATACATTTGTTGGTACAAGAATAAAAGGTTAAATGGCAGAGGGAATTATTTGCAGTGTAACAGTGTCATTTAGAAATAAATAGTACCCCAAAAACATCATGATATTACCCCTTTTATTTTATTTTAAGTGCATTAAAAGGTGTAAAATATTTTTTTCCCCTTGCCTGATAGAGAGAGCAGATTTAGGCACAGAAGGTCTGGAACTTTATGGCCGACCTGATTACAAAGGCAGAATGGAAATTCACTCCTAGGAAGCCCAGTTCAGCTCTCTCAGTAATTAGTACATACAAAGTAATGATATATAACAGCCCGGCATTTCCTGTATATGGTGCAGTTGTGCAGGGGTAGCCCCTTATACAAAATTCCCCCAAAAGGGTAAAATGGTCTTTTAAAAATAGCATCTGTGGCAACCCTCCAAATGGCATGTCCATATGTTAAAGGGGACATATTGCGTAAAAAACAAGAATGTGCCAGTGCGTTATACTCCTCTAAATAAAGAAGGGATGTGCTGGGAAAAATAATGTCTAATCCCCCCTATTTCCACTTCCTGCTGCCTCCTTTCCCAGGTTGTGAAGCCTTCAGCACTGTAGGATAGGAACCAATCAGGAGCTAGGCTGACCTGATAGGAAACTGAAGCCTGTCTGTGCTTGTGTGACTGCAGGGCTGTGATTGGCTCTCCCCCTCCTACTGTGCTTCTGGCAGGGACCGTTAGGACACGCCCACCCCTCATTTGAAACACAGACAGGGACCTGAGAGGATCTATAGGGAGCTCCAATAAAGGGGCCATTGTTACAGATAGAAATAATGTTTAGCCCAAAGTGAAACCAGCACTGTATATTATTAATTATTGCCCAAAGTCGGACTAGGGGATCGGCCACGAACCCCGCACCCCCTAACCCCCCCCACAGGGCATTCCTTAACATCCCCAGTAGAGCCTCCCTAACCCCCACTTCACAGTCTGGGCCACCAGGGCCCGATTGGGACATCCCCCCCCCCCCCCCGTTATTGCCTACAATTAGAGGTTTCTTGTTTATCCTATAGGTCTTCTTTAAAGAGCTGCCATATGCACTTAAAGGCACTTGGCTGTTTTTTATCAGTTGTCTGTGGTTGCCTTCCATTTCTGCTCCCTTCTACTGACCCTAGTAAAATGGCAGGCTCCCCATTGGCCCTTCTTCTTTAGTGGGTAAAGGGAAATGGGAAGAATATTACTAGGAAATATTGTGGAGATAAGGTTCCAAGATGGCAGCCTGCAAGGTGGCATCTAAGGACATGATACTGCAGTTGTTTGTTTCAGACCAGTGATTCTATGGCCGAGACAAATGGAGTGGTTGGGAAGGGGCCCCAATGGCCAACACAATACTGGTAGAACATAAAACTCCAATCTCCTTGAACATGTGATTGTGGAATAAACACTCGCACTGTAATGGCTGCAGCTGGCGCGTGTAGCTAAAAGCCCAACGTTCCATTAGGGGGCCCTTCGGGGGCCGCTGAGTGCGCTAAGCAAAAACAGTTTTTCCCATGAATTCAGGTTAATTGCCCATCCAATAAACTCTACCACCTGGGACCAAATATTATTTTTCCCGCCACAGACGATCCTAGGATTAGACCTCGTGCGTGATTTCATTTTGAGGGATTTATGTATATGAAATGCATAATTAGTACATTTTTGCATCATGACTGTACATGGCCTGGGTAATTAAGTATAACACAATCTATGACTTGATTACAAATTAAAATGTGAAACAGAAATGGATTTGAAATGGCAAAACGTGGGTAATTTCTTACCTCTGTACGACATAGGAAAGCTCTGCTCATGTGACTCTTCTATCTGGACCGATACTGTACATCTTTGTTTAAGATGGAATGGGACTAAATATTTAGGGATATTGCCCTTCTCTGTAGGGATATTGCCCTTCTCTGTAGGGATATTGCCCTTCTCTGTAGGGATATTGCCCTTCTCTGTAGGGATATTGCCCTTCTCTGTAGGGATATTGCCCTTCTCTGTAGGGATATTGCCCTTCTCTGTAGGGATATTGCCCTTCTCTGTAGGGATATTGCCCCTCTCTGCATCACAAAGAGTAGGAGAACTCAGTCTCAGTGGCTTTATAAGATGTAATGTATCATGATCCAGGACACACAAGATTGTGCATGATTGCAGGCTGAGGCTTCAGAACTAGTGATGGGCGAAATGTTTGGATTCACAGCAAATTTCCGCGTTTCGCCTTTGGCGAATTGTTTCTTGAAACGGATGAAAAAAATCCAAAAATTATCAAAAGAATAGTTGAGCATCAAAATAAATAGTCCCAGGCATCAAAAGAATAGTGGTGCGCCAAAATAAATAGTTGCGGGTGTCAAAATAAATAGTTGCGGGTGTCAAAAGAATAGTCGCGGGTGTCAAAAGAATAGTCGCGTGCCATAATAAATAGTCACGGGTGTCAAAAGAATAATCGCGCATCAAAATGAATAGTCGCGGGTGTCAAAATGAATAGTCCCGGGCGTCAAAAGAATAGTCGCGGGTGTCAAAATAAATAGTCGCGGGTGTCAAAAGAAAAGTCGCGCGTCAAAATGAATAGTCGCGGGTGTCAAAATGAATAGTCGCGGGCGTCAAAAGAATAGTCGCGCGTCAAAATGGATAGTCGTGAGTGTCAAAATGAATAGTCCCGGGCGTCAAAAGAATAGTCGCGGGTGTCTGGGGGCAGAACAGTCCTATTGGGTTTATTTAATGGTTAAATGATTCCCTTTTCTCTGTAATAATAAAACAGTACCTGTACTTGATCCCAACTAAGATATAATTACCCCTTATTGGGGGCAGAACAGTCCTATTGGGTTTATTTAATGGTTAAATGATTCCCTTTTCTCTGTAATAATAAAACAGTACCTGTACTTGATCCCAACTAAGATATAATTACCACTTATTGGGGGCAGAACAAGCCTATTTGGTTAATTCAATACTTAAATGATATTTAGCAGACTTAAGTTATGGAGATCCAAATTACGGAAAGATCCCTGACGAAGGTTCCAGTAGGGAACCGAAACGTAGGATTCAATAAACCTCACCGCTTGCATCAATTTATGAGTATTTCCTTCAATACGATCGTGAAATCCTTTGAGTGCCGACACTATTTCATTCTATTTGATAACCCCGCTCTGGCACCAAGGTATCGTTAAGAACTGTTCTGGTGTGCTCCCCATTTTGTTCTTTATATATATATTTATGTACAAATAAAAAGTGTCGGCACTCACAGGATTCTCACGATAGTATTCATGGATGAAAAGTTGTAGTTAGATGCAATAAGGTGAGGTTTTATTGGTCCGAAAAGGTTGGACCAATAAAACCTCACCTTATTGCATCTAACTACGACTTTTCGTCCATGAATACTATCGTGAGAATCCTGTGAGTGCCGACACTTTTTATTTGTACAGGTATAGGACCCATTATCCAGAATGCTCGGGACCAAGGGTATTCCGCATAAGGGGTCTTTTCGTAATTTGGATCTCAATACCTTAAGTCTACTAAAAAATCAATAAAACATTAGTTAAACCCAATAGGAACCTTTTGCATCCAATAAGGATTATTTCTATCTTAGTTGGGATCAAGTACAGGTACTGTTTTATTATTACAGAGAAAAGGGAATCATTTAACCATGAAATAAACCCAATAGGGCTGTTCTGCCCCAATAAGGGGTAATTATATCTTAGTTGGGATCAAGTACAGGTACTGTTTTATTATTACAGAGAAAAGGGAATCATTTAACCATTAAATAAACCCAATAGGGCTGTTCTGCCCCAATAAGGGGTAATTATATCTTAGTTGGGATCAAGTACAGGTACTGTTTTATTATTACAGAGAAAAGGGAATCATTTAACCATGAAATAAACCCAATAGGGCTGTTCTGCCCCCAATAAGGGGTAATTATATCTTAGTTGGGATCAAGTACAGGTACTGTTTTATTATTACAGAGAAAAGGGAATCATTTAACCATTAAATAAACCCAATAGGGCTGTTCTGCCCCAATAAGGGGTAATTATATCTTAGTTGGGATCAAGTACAGGTACTGTTTTATTATTACAGAGAAAAGGGAATCATTTAACCATTAAATAAACCCAATAGGGCTGTTCTGCCCCCAATAAGGGGTAATTATATCTTAGTTGGGATCAAGTACAGGTACTGTTTTATTATTACAGAGAAAAGGGAATCAATTTTAAAATTCTGAATTATTTGATTAAAATGGAGTCTATGGGAGACAGGCATTCCGTAATTCGGAGCTTTCTGGATAACGGGCTTCCGGATAAGGGGTCCGATACCTGTATTTCAATTTTGCTGCTCGGGCACCCAGGTATCGCAATTCATTTTCGGTGTGCTCTTCACTCTGTATTTTGTATATATATATGTATACGTTTTATAATTATACATTCTATTAAGCCCCTCCCCAATTCATATTCTATTCATTCATATTCTATTCTGTCATTCACACCACTGCCTGGTTGCTAGGGTAATATGGAGCTAACAACCAAGAGAACAGGTCACACTAAAGACCTGCATTCATGAACAAAAAATAAATCAATAAAAAACTATTTCAATTACAATATAATTGTTGACTGTACCTTTAAGAAAAGCCTTTATTTTACAGATTTATGGCTAGCCATACAGAATGACTGATTGTAATAGGTCGATTGTGCCTTTGGCAAAACGGTATAAGGTTTGTTTTGTCTGTGCTGTTGTGCCCAAACGCTACCGGAGCTGTATTTATCATAAAGGTATTATACTAATTATCATAATTACAATACTCAGTAAGAATCATAATAAGTTTGCTTTATATTCTGAACTGGAACAGAAACCGAAGGACAAAAGACTCGCTCTCATTAATTTTTCATAAAGCTCGGATTTCACACTCCAAGGTATAAAGTGAAGACCTTAAACTAAACTGCAATGGTGTATACATCCGTCTTGCACAAAGAACTCGCATTTCCAGACACGAATTATCTTTAAACTCTATGGGAAATACACACCGAAAAAAAAAATAATAAAAAAAGTTTGAAATATAAGAAAAGCACCCGGCGCTTAATTCTTTCCTTTCTTTTTCAATCTAATTACTGTCAGTTTCACGGAGGTTTTGGTGCTTAACTCTGTAATGAGGTTTCCTGCTGGATAACATTGTAATTGGAAGCGCAGATTCCTAATGGGTTGGTATCATCATGTGATGAGGTCGGCGCTGGGGGCTCCCGGGTTTATCAGCGAGATGGAAAGAAAGAGAAGACAGAAAAAAACGAGAAAAACGGCAATTTTATTCAAATGTAGCCCCAAAAAATTCCAAGCGGAAACCAAGGAAGATAATAGGCTGAGAGAGAAATGTACTGTACTAATATGAAAGGAAGGAGCACATTTAGGGGCTGATTTATCAAAATGTGAATTTAGGGGGCACATTTACTAATCAACGAACCTCTGAAAAGCATCCAAATGTGTTTTTTTCGTAATGATCGGTATTTTGCGATTTTTTCGTGAATTGTCGCAACTTTTTCGTAGCCTTCGCGCCGAATACGAAAGTTTCGGATTCATTCAAGCTTTCAGTATCGTGACTTTCCTTGGGCCGGGTTGGAGCTGCAGAGTCTCCCATAGGGCTCAATGGCACTCTGCAGCTCCAACCCGGCCCAAGGAAAGTCTCCCATAGGGCTCAATGGCACTCTGCAGCTCCAACCCGGCCCAAGGAAAGTCTCCCATAGGGCTCAATGGCACTCTGCAGCTCCAACCCGGCCCAAGGAAAGTCCCCCATAGGGCTCAATGGCACTCTGCAGCTCCAACCCGGCCCAAGGAAAGTCTCCCATAGGGCTCAATGGCACTCTGCAGCTCCAACCCGGCCCAAGGAAAGTCTCCCATAGGGCTCAATGGCACTCTGCAGCTCCAACCCGGCCCAAGGAAAGTCTCCATAGGGCTCAATGGCACTCTGCAGCTCCAGCCCGGCCCAAGGAAAGTCTCCCATAGGGCTCAATGGCACTCTGCAGCTCCAACCCGGCCCAAGGAAAGTCTCCCATAGGGCTCAATGGCACTCTGCAGCTCCAACCCGGCCCAAGGAAAGCCTCCCATAGGGCTCAATGGGACTCTGCAGCTCCAAGGAAAGTCTCCCATAGGGCTCAATGGCACTCTGCAGCTCCAACCCGGCCCAAGAAAAATCACCATACTGAAGCTTGAATGAATCCGAAACTTTCGTACTCGGCTCGAAAGCTGCGAAAAAGTTGCGACAATTCACGCAAATCGTAACGCTACGAAAAAGTTGCAACATTTTGTGAAACATTCGGAATGGCTACGAAAAAGTCGCGAAAATTTAGCGAAAAATCGCAAAATATCGATCATTACGAAAAAACACATTCGTACGCCGTCGGAACGTTCGTGGGTAAGTAAATGTGCCCCTTAGAATAGTCAGTGACAGCCTGGCCTTGACACACTTTCAAGGAGAAGATAATCATTTCATTGGCTTTTGTTTCACCCAGCTTCAAGGAGAAGTTAATCCCCTATTTGTTTCTGTTTCACCCAGTTTCAAGGGGAAGCTAACCCTTCATTGTTTTCAGTTTCACACATTTTCAAGAGGAAGTTAATCCCTGCAATTTTATTCAAATGTATTTCAAGTCAAATTTTGTTTGAACAACTCCCCTAATTTGTGATTTATTAAAGTTTAGTTAACTTTTTTGTAAAAAAAAGTAGCAGGTTTGATCTGTCGAGTGCCATGGAGTCCTATGGAGCCTTAGAATAGTAGAGGAATAGAATAGTCAGTGACAGCCTGGCCTTGACACACTTTCAAGGAGAAGTTAATCCCCTCATTGTTTTCTGTTTCACTCAGTTTCAAGGGGAAGTTAACCACCTCATTGTTTTCTGTTTGACACATTTTCAAGGGGAAGTTAATTCCCCCATGGTATTCTATCTGCCCCAACGAAATTCAGATTTACCAACCACACAAACTTACAGTATAAAAATGAAATTGAAAATGTTTGACTTGCATATGACATTAAGGTGTTCTTATAAAAAACTTTGAAACATATTTGGACCAAAATAAAACAATGCAAAATTGTTTGCTAGGTTAAAGTGGGAAAATTGTTATTCTTTCCTATCAGAAGATAAAGAAATTATTTTGGGCAAAATATGAGAGTAATTAATTAATATTTTACTCTTCACTCAAATTTTTGTATGAATGTTAAAATTCTGTTGAAATTTTAGTAAAATTTTCTATTTGATTAAGAGCTTTATTAATAAAATGGCAAACTAGCAAAATGTAATTCAAATCTTATAATTGCCCATTGATAATAAGTGATATTTTTTTCAGTCTGCAAATTAATTTCAAAATCAAATTGGTCTACTTGATGAAATTTCTTAATAGATAGGGTCAGTTGAAAAAACAAAATGGCTGGAGTAAAAAAATGCAATATTTCTGGTTTTATACAGAAATAACTCTGGAAATCACAATAATAATATGATTCACCCGTATGGTGTCTGTGAAACAACCGAACATTTATAAGACTAGAAATCAGAGACTTACCCAAGTGGGTGGAGTTAAAATTATATTAATTACAACCATAATAAATTATCAAATAGAAATCGTTTCTATAATAAGCCACACCCTAAAAAAAAAAAAACCCTAACCCATGACGAAAAACATGACATGGGGGCTGATTTACTAACCCACGAATTCGAATCCGAATTGGAAAAATTCCGATTGGAAAACGAACATTTCGCGACTTTTTCGTATTTTTTTCGATTTTTTCGGCGCCTTTACGACTTTTCGGAAATGATCGCGACTTTTTCGTTACCAATACGATTTGCGCGAAAAAACGCGAGTTTTTCATAGCCATTCCGAAAGTTGCGATTTTTTCGTAGCGGTAAAACTTGCGCGAAAAGTTGCGCTTTTTTCGTAGCGTTAAAACTTAAAAGGCGCGACGTTTTGCGCAAGTTTTTAACACTACGAAAAAATCACAACTTTCGGAATGGCTACGAAAAACTCGCGTTTTTCCGCAAAAATCGTATTGGTAACGAAAAAGTCGCGATAATTTTCCGAAAAAATCGCAAAATACCGATCATTACGAAAAAAACGCAATCGGACGCATTCGGCCCGTTCGTGAGTAAGTAAATGGGCCCCATGGAGTTAGGAAGGGCCCTCCTAGGACATTGCATGGAGACACACAGAGGGTCCCCTCTTACCTCTCCTGGGTTAGGGTCTTTTTATGAAGAGTGAATACTAATAAAAACCATTTCTATGTTATAATATATTATTTCTGTAATTAATGTTGTTTGTACTCCACAGAGATTCTGGTTGCTAAGGGGTATATTTATCATGATATATAAAAAGTGGAGTAAAACATTAGTGCTCATAGCAGCCAATCAGATGCTTTGCTTTGGTTTTCTAACTGTTAAAATCTAATTGCTGACTGGTTGCCCTGGGCAACATCACTGATAATGCTTCACTCCACTTTTTACACAGCATGATAAATATACCCATAGGAAGAAATCTACAAACGTCATTGCGTTGGTCTTTTGAAGATAAGGCCCTATGGTTGTGTCATTCCTCCAGCTTAGAAGGCAACTTTTTTCTAAAGCTTTGTAGTCAAATCAAATCCTGCTGTAAATCCACAGATGGCTTTCAAGATGGTGCTACTTTGATCCTTTGGAATTAGGGCCCTAATTATCAAGGATAGGTTTTAGTAAACTGGCAGCCCAGGCATCTGTAAGTGATCAGTAAGGCAGAAAGGAGCAAGAGTTGGTCAAGAGTTGGTCTATGAGTATTGCTGAATCAAGAGAGTGGCTCCTTTCATGTGGAGGGGCTGCAATTCAACCAGGTGTCTACCAGGAGAAGCTGAAGCAGAGGAATAATGAATAAATTACTGCACAAGCAGGTTCAGCATCTCTTAACAGTAATGATCACCATCTTGGATTTGGATAGAGTGTCAGTGGCACTGCACATGCTCTGTGGGCTCTGGGGTGCTCATCATCATTTATTGAGATTTATTGCTGGGGAGAAGTTAAGCTTAGGGGGTTGTGGGAAATCGTGAAGCAGAAAATGAGGTTTATAGTCACAGAAGCTGATGCTACAGGACTGATTGTTGATTCCCGATGCAACAGCTACTTTCTATGGAATGTAAATTGGAATTAATTATTAATTAACCTTGTATTGTGACTGTTAAATTGTATAAATACTGTATATTGTGAGTATTTTAGTGTATATATACTGTATATTGTGGGTATTATAGTGTATATATACTGTATATTGTAAGTATTATAGTGTATATATACTGTATATTGTGAGTATTATAGAGTATATATACTGTATATTGTGAGGGTTATAGTGTATATATACAGTATATAGTGAGTATTATAGTATATATATACTGTATATAGTGAGGGTTATAGTGTATATATACTGTATATAGTGAGTATTGTATATATATACTGTATAGTGTGTGGGTTATAGTGTATATATACAGTATATAGTGAGGGTTATAGTGTATATATACTGTATATTGTGAGGGTTATAGTGTATATATACAGTATATAGTGAGGGTTATAGTGTATATATACTGTATATAGTGAGGGTTATAGTGTATATATACAGTATATAGTGAAGGTTATAGTGTATATATACAGTATATTGTGAGGGTTATAGTGTATATATACTGTATATTGTGAGGGTTATAGTGTATATATACTGTATATAGTGAGGGTTATAGTGTATATATACAGTATATAGTGAGGGTTATAGTGTATATATACTGTATATTGTGAGGGTTATAGTGTATATATACTGTATATAGTGAGGGTTATAGTGTATATATACTGTATATAGTGAGGGTTATAGTGTATATATACTGTATATAGTGAGGGTTATAGTGTATATATACTGTATATTGTGAGGGTTATAGTGTATATATACAGTATATAGTGAGGGTTATAGTGTATATATACTGCATATAGTGAGGGTTATAGTGTATATATACAGTATATAGTGAGGGTTATAGTGTATATATACTGTATATAGTGAGGGTTATAGTGTATATATACTGTATATAGTGAGGGTTATAGTGTATATATACTGTATATAGTGAGTATTATAGTGTATATATACACTGTATATTGTGAGGGTTATAGTGTATATATACTGTATATAGTGAGGGTTATAGTGTGTATATATACTGTATATAGTGAGGGTTATAGTATATATATACTGTATATTGTGAGGGTTATAGTGTATATATACAGTATATAGTGAGGGTTATAGTGTATATATACAGTATATAGTGAGGGTTATAGTGTATATATACAGTATATAGTGAGGGTTATAGTGTATATATACTGTATATTGTGAGGGTTATAGTGTATATATACTGTATATAGTGAGGGTTATAGTGTATATATACAGTATATAGTGAGGGTTATAGTGTATATATACTGTATATTGTGAGGGTTATAGTGTATATATACAGTATATAGTGAGGGTTATAGTGTATATATACTGTATATAGTGAGGGTTATAGTGTATATATACAGTATATAGTGAGGGTTATAGTGTATATATACTGTATATAGTGAGGGTTATAGTGTATATATACTGTATATAGTGAGTATTATAGTGTATATATACTGTATATTGTGAGGGTTATAGTGTATATATACTGTATATAGTGAGGGTTATAGTGTATATATACTGTATATAGTGAGTATTATAGTGTATATATACACTGTATATTGTGAGGGTTATAGTGTATATATACTGTATATAGTGAGGGTTATAGTGTATATATACTGTATATAGTGAGGGTTATAGTGTATATATACTGTATATTGTGAGGGTTATAGTGTATATATACAGTATATAGTGAGGGTTATAGTGTATATATACTGTATATAGTGAGGGTTATAGTGTATATATACAGTATATAGTGAGGGTTATAGTGTATATATACTGTATATTGTGAGGGTTATAGTGTATATATACTGTATATAGTGAGGGTTATAGTGTATATATACTGTATATAGTGAGGGTTATAGTGTATATATACTGTATATAGTGAGGGTTATAGTGTATATATACTGTATAGTGAGTGTTTATAGTGTATATATACACTGTATATTGTGAGGGTTATAGTGTATATATACTGTATATAGTGAGGGTTATAGTGTATATATACTGTATATAGTGAGGGTTATAGTGTATATATACTGTATATAGGTTATAGTGGGTGTTATAGTGTATATATACTGTATATAGTGAGGGTTATAGTGTATATATACTGTATATAGTGAGGGTTAGTGTATATATACTGTATTAGTGGTTTAGTGTATATACACTGTATATTGTGAGGGTTATAGTGTATATATACTGTATATAGTGAGGGTTATAGTGTATATATACAGTATATAGTGAGGGTTATAGTGTATATATACTGTATATTGTGAGGGTTATAGTGTATATATACTGTATATAGTGAGGGTTATAGTGTATATATACTGTATATAGTGAGGGTTATAGTGTATATATACTGTATATAGTGAGGGTTATAGTGTATATATACTGTATATTGTGAGGGTTATAGTGTATATATACTGTATATAGTGAGGGTTATAGTGTATATATACTGTATATAGTGAGGGTTATAGTGTATATATACTGTATATAGTGAGGGTTATAGTGTATATATACTGTATATAGTGAGGGTTATAGTGTATATATACTGTATATAGTGAGGGTTATAGTGTATATATACTGTATATAGTGAGGGTTATAGTGTATATATACTGTATATTGTGAGGGTTATAGTGTATATATACTGTATATAGTGAGTATTATAGTGTATATATACACTGTATATTGTGAGGGTTATAGTGTATATATACAGTATATAGTGAGGGTTATAGTGTATATATACTGTATATTGTGAGGGTTATAGTGTATATATACTGTATATAGTGAGGGTTATAGTGTATATATACTGTATATAGTGAGGGTTATAGTGTATATATACTGTATATAGTGAGTATTATAGTGTATATATACACTGTATATTGTGAGGGTTATAGTGTATATATACAGTATATAGTGAGTATTATAGTGTATATATACTGTATATTGTGAGGGTTATAGTGTATATATACTGTATATAGTGAGGGTTATAGTGTATATATACTGTATATAGTGAGTATTATAGTGTATATATACACTGTATATTGTGAGGGTTATAGTGTATATATACTGTATATAGTGAGGGTTATAGTGTGTATATATACTGTATATAGTGAGGGTTATAGTATGTATATACTGTATATTGTGAGGGTTATAGTGTATATATACAGTATATAGTGAGGGTTATAGTGTATATATACAGTATATAGTTAGGGTTATAGTGTATATATACAGTATATAGTGAGGGTTATAGTGTATATATACTGTATATTGTGAGGGTTATAGTGTATATATACTGTATATAGTGAGGGTTATAGTGTATATATACAGTATATAGTGAGGGTTATAGTGTATATATACTGTATATTGTGAGGGTTATAGTGTATATATACTGTATATAGTGAGGGTTATAGTGTATATATACAGTATATAGTGAGGGTTATAGTGTATATATACTGTATATAGTGAGGGTTATAGTGTATATATACTGTATATAGTGAGTATTATAGTGTATATATACTGTATATTGTGAGGGTTATAGTGTATATATACTGTATATAGTGAGGGTTATAGTGTATATATACTGTATATAGTGAGTATTATAGTGTATATATACACTGTATATTGTGAGGGTTATAGTGTGTATATATACTGTATATAGTGAGGGTTATAGTATATATATACTGTATATTGTGAGGGTTATAGTGTATATATACTGTATATAGTGAGGGTTATAGTGTGTATATATACTGTATATAGTGAGGGTTATAGTATATATATACTGTATATTGTGAGGGTTATAGTGTATATATACAGTATATAGTGAGGGTTATAGTGTATATATACAGTATATAGTGAGGGTTATAGTGTTATATACTGTATATTGTGAGGGTTATAGTGTATATATACTGTATTATAGTGAGGGTTATAGGTATATATACAGTATATAGTGAGGGTTATAGTGTATATATACTGTATATTGTGAGGGTTATAGTGTATATATACTGTATATAGTGAGGGTTATAGTGTATATATACAGTATATAGTGAGGTTATAGTGTATATATACTGTATATTGTGAGGTTATAGTGTATATATACTGTATATAGTGGAGGGTTATAGTGTAATATTACTGTATATAGTGAGGGTTATAGTGTATATATACTGTATATAGTGAGGGTTATAGTGTATATATACTGTATATTGTGAGGGTTATAGTGTATATATACAGTATATAGTGAGGGTTATAGTGTATATATACTGTATATAGTGAGGGTTATAGTGTATATATACAGTATATAGTGAGGGTTATAGTGTATATATACTGTATATAGTGAGGGTTATAGTGTATATATACTGTATATAGTGAGTATTATAGTGTATATATACTGTATATTGTGAGGGTTATAGTGTATATATACTGTATATAGTGAGGGTTATAGTGTATATATACTGTATATAGTGAGTATTATAGTGTATATATACACTGTATATTGTGAGGGTTATAGTGTATATATACTGTATATAGTGAGGGTTATAGTGTGTATATATACTGTATATAGTGAGGGTTATAGTATATATATACTGTATATAGTGAGTATTATAGTGTATATATACTGTATATAGTGAGGGTTATAGTGTATATATACTATATATAGTGAGTATTATAGTGTATATATACTGTATATTGTGAGGGTTATAGTGTATATATACTGTATATAGTGAGGGTTATAGTGTATATATACTGTATATAGTGAGTATTATAGTGTATATATACTGTATATTGTGAGGGTTATAGTGTATATATACTGTATATAGTGAGGGTTATAGTGTATATATACTGTATATTGTGAGGGTTATAGTGTATATATACTGTATATAGTGAGGGTTATAGTGTATATATACTGTATATAGTGAGGGTTATAGTGTATATATACTGTATATAGTGAGGGTTATAGTGTATATATACTGTATATAGTGAGGGTTATAGTGTGTATATATACTGTATATAGTGAGGGTTATAGTATATATATACTGTATATAGTGAGGGTTATAGTGTATATATACTGTATATAGTGAGTGTTATAGTGTATATATACTGTATATAGTGAGTGTTATAGTGTATATATACTGTATATAGTGAGGGTTATAGTGTATATATACTGTATATAGTGAGTGGGTCCCTAAGCTCAGGGAAGTGCCAGCAGCCCAGACTGGGAATCAGCAGAAAAGAAGATGGGGGGCTACTGGGCATCTTTAGGGGCACAGATCTTCCCTGCTAAAGGCCTGCGGTTGCCTTGGGCTGGTACGGAACCCCAAAGCCCAATGTGCAGCATTTCTAGCCTTCTTATTTGTCAAATGTGAGTTTTTCTTCAAAAGAGACATATTGTGCAGCTGTGCGACCGGCGCTCGGGCTTATTTGCCTCCCCTCGGAGAAACAAAGAGGCTCTTGGAACTCTGCTTCCGGCTGATTTACTCTGTTCCAGTGGAATCTGTGCCCCGCTCAGTGCTAACGACTGCGGCTAATAGGGCTAGCGCCTTCATAGAGTATTCATTCTAACGTTATATTCCAAGGAACAGGCTGAAAATGTAACTCAGTCAAGCCAATAATGAGCTGCTCTTTCCCGAGACAGAATTCTCTTCTACCCTAATGTATTGCAGTTTGTCTGTCTCTGAGAGGGGTATGTCTCCTAATCTAGAATCATTTCCCATTGATAAAACACTATGGCACCTCCTACCCATATGTATAAATACAAATATACAGAGAAGGAATGTTCTGGGCACACAATAAGCTGTACCCCCATACTGTACTGTCTAAGGGAAACACTATGGCACCCCCTACCCATATGTATAAATACAAATATACAGAGAAGGAATGTTCTGGGCACACAATAAGCTGTACCCCCATACTGTACTGTCTAAGGGAAACACTATGGCACCTCCTACCCATATGTATAAATACAAATATACAGAGAAGGAATGTTCTGGGCACAGTAATCTACATTCCCATTTCATATACTGCAGGGATAAATAAATAACACACCATTTGACATAAGATTAAGCCATGCTCTGTTGTTCCTTCCAATTTGAATGTATCAAGGCAAGAAAAGATGTCACTGTCATTGCAAATTCTCTTCTTACCCATCACACCGCCTACTTACCCCAAAGCCACTTCATCTGTGCAGCGATGGGTTAAATAACTAAATGTATGTAATGATATTCAGCTCAGCAGCTTTATGACATTTCCAACTGTGTATGAGACGATTCAGCGCCGGTGCAACTTACAGCAGCGTTTGTACCTACCCGCATTACTCCTAATATACTAATATGTGCAACGCTGAGCAAGAACCGATGTGATCGGGAACATGAATATATATGAATTAAGCAGATTTATTCACTAACAATTGGGAGTGCTGGTCCTTTCCTCGATAACAGATAATGTACCTCTGTCAAACGCTATAAATACAATATTTAATGGCACAGGCATTACCATGAATGCATTTAGGAAATGTGTTGTGTTTAATCATTGTCATTTAGAAACAAACACTCCGCGTTTGGCCCATTTCGAGCGCAGATTTATGGACTCCATCTGGTGGGGGAAGCAGGTAATTGCACGTCGGTGTTGGGAATCGTCCCACGGTTCAGCCGGGATCATGGAATTTGGATGAAATATTTGTCCGTAGCAACAACATAACTGGTCTCAATCTCTTACATTATTTTATCTTTATAGAGAAGACTTCTCTTCCCAAGTAAATTCTACTTAATTGTAGATGCAGGGAAACAAATAAATCTCCAGTTTGCCACAGAAGAGAAATAAAATGGTGATCTAATCAGCCAACCATATCTTGAAGCTATCTAATGTAGGGATGCACCCAATCCCGGATTCGGTTCAGGATTTGGGACGAATCCAGGCTTTTTTTGATGGATTCGGCCAAATCCACGGTCCCGGCCAAACCGAATCAGAATTCTAATTAGCACATGCTAATTAGCATTCGGAAAGGTAGGAGCCTATGCTAATTAGCATTCAGAACGGGTTAAATGGTAGGAGCATATGCTAATTAACATTCAGAAAGGGTTAAATGGTAGGAGCATTTGCTGATTAAGATTCAGAAAGGGTTAAATGGTAGGAGCATATGCTGATTAAGATTCAGAAAGGGTTAAATGGTAGGAGCATATGCTAATTAACATTCAGAAAGGGTTAAATGGTAGGAGCCTATGCTGATTAAGATTCAGAAAGGGTTAAATGGTAGGAGCCTATGCTGATTAAGATTCAGAAAGGGTTAAATGGTAGGAGCATATGCTGATTAACATTCAGAAAGGGTTAAATGGTAGGAGGTTAAATGGTAGGAGCATATGCTAATTAACATTCAGAAAGGGTTAAATGGTAGGAGCATATGCTAATTAAGATTCAGAAAGGGTTAAATGGTAGGAGCATATGCTGATTAACATTCAGAAAGGGTTAAATGGTAGGAGCATATGCTAATTAACATTCAGAAAGGGTTAAATGGTAGGAGGTTAAATGGTAGGAGCATATGCTAATTAACATTCAGAAAGGGTTAAATGGTAGGAGCATATGCTAATTAACATTCAGAAAGGGTTAAATGGTAGGAGCCTATGCTGATTAAGATTCAGAAAGGGTTAAATGGTAGGAGCATATGCTAATTAACATTCAGAAAGGGTTAAATGGTAGGAGCATATGCTAATTAACATTCAGAAAGGGTTAAATGGTAGGAGCATATGCTAATTAACATTCAGAAAGGGTTAAATGGTAGGAGCATTTGCTGATTAAGATTCAGAAAGGGTTAAATGGTAGGAGCATATGCTGATTAAGATTCAGAAAGGGTTAAATGGTAGGAGCCTATGCTGATTAAGATTCAGAAAGGGTTAAATGGTAGGAGCATATGCTAATTAACATTCAGAAAGGGTTAAATGGTAGGAGCATTTGCTGATTAAGATTCAGAAAGGGTTAAATGGTAGGAGCCTATGCTGATTAAGATTCAGAAAGGGTTAAATGGTAGGAGCATATGCTAATTAACATTCAGAAAGGGTTAAATGGTAGGAGCATATGCTGATTAAGATTCAGAAATGGTTAAATGGTAGGAGCCTATGCTGATTAAGATTCAGAAAGGGTTAAATGGTAGGAGCCTATGCTGATTAAGATTCAGAAAGGGTTAAATGGTAGGAGCCTATGCTGATTAAGATTCGGAAAGGGTTAAATGGTAGGAGCCTATGCTAACTAGGATTCAGATTTGGTTCAGCATTCGGCAGAATCCGTCAGGGGGGTTCGGGGGTTCGGTGCCTCCCTAATCTAATGTATCCACCAGTACAGAACTGCTTCCGGGAGAGATTCCCGTATATTCCCAGCACTTACGGTAACAAGCCTTTCCCCATCGTAGGGTGGGACCTGGAAGGATCTACTAATGAATAAGGCACGTTGGGGCCATTCAGAATGGTAGTAGGGCTAGCCTGGCGCTGGAGAACATGCCAGTAACACGAAATGCAAGGGGTTAATCCAACTCATAGACGAAGATAGGCCTGGAATTGTGGGAAAATTGCAAATGCTTGGGCCTAGGGCAACGGGATTCTGGGTGCCAAGGCTGAATGTGCGATTGGGATTGGGCAGCAGATTCCAATAACTGTCAAAATCTCCTGTCTGTCAAGGCTCGGGGCACATCCAGGCTCTTTAATATCCTTTTATTTTTTAAATAAATTACTGCCCCTATATATTATATACAACACTCATACCCCCCCCCCCCCCATAACTGCCCCTTCCCCAGTGTAACCAATCCCAACTGGGCCAGCCTTTCCCCATAACTGAGCCCATTCCCTTTATCAGCTTAGTCGCTCTTCCCTGTACTTTCTCTATTTCATTACTGCCCCCCCTTATATATTTATATATAGTGACCCCCCCCCCTTAACTGCCCCTTCCCCAGTGTAACCAATCCCAACTGGGCCAGCCTTTCCCCATAACTGAGCCCATTCCCTTTATCAGCTTAGTCGCTCTTCTCTGTACTTTCTCTATTTCATTACTGCCCCCCCTTATATATTTATATATAGTGATCCCCCCCTTAACTGCCCCTTCCCCAGTGTAACCAATCCCAACTGGGCCAGCCTTTCCCCATAACTGAGCCCATTCCCTTTATCAGCTTAGTCGCTCTTCCCTGTACTTTCTCTATTTCATTACTGCCCCCCCTTATATATTTATATATAGTTACCCCCCCTTAACTGCCCCTTCCCCAGTGTAACCAATCCCAACTGGGCCAGCCTTTCCCCATAACTGAGCCCATTCCCTTTATCAGCTTAGTCGCTCTTCCCTGTACTTTCTCTATTTCATTACTGCCCCCCTTATATATTTATATATAGTGACCCCCCCTTAACTGCCCCTTCCCCAGTGTAACCAATCCCAACTGGGCCAGCCTTTCCCCATAACTGAGCCCATTCCCTTTACCAGCTTAGTTGCTCTTCCCTGTACTTTCTCTATTTCATTACTGCCCCCCCTTATATATTTATATATAGTGACCCCCCCCCTTAACTGCCCCTTCCCCAGTGTAACCAATCCCAACTGGGCCAGCCTTTCCCCATAACTGAGCCCATTCCCTTTATCAGCTTAGTTGCTCTTCCCTGTACTTTCTCTTTCTCAATTGATTATTTATACGTTTGTCGGTACTTTAGGAGCTTGTTAGGGCGGAAGGCTGGACCTATCTGCCTGTCTCAGGGCTGACAGTTGCGGGAGGGATATGAGATACAGAGAAGTCACAAACACAAATTGCTGTTTGGGATTTTTTGACCTTGGCAGGGAAGCCCCTAATGTGCTGAACAGAGATTCCTGGAAGGTCTTTCACATTTCGTGTTATTATATAAAGTGGCAGCATATTTTTCAGGATGAAACATGGGCTTTTAGCAAAATAAACAAAGCAGCTGAGATGAAAAGATTGACGGCGTTACGCAAGAGAAGACTTGGCTTCTAATTCCCCTTTGTGGTTCGGCCGGGGCCTCGTCCAAGCTCCAATCAAATCTAGAGAGATATGAAAATATGATCATATCAGTCACCATTGTTGGGACATTAATAACGTCAAAGACAGCAGAAATGCCTTCCCAGCCAAATGTTACCCATGTTTCCCTTCAGGCTTTGTTCCTCTGAGGGGTCTAAGGGGCTATTTCGGAAGAACTGCCCTCAGGTTTCGGGTTATGAGTTGAAACAAACTCCCTGAGTGTTTTGGTATCAGTTATGGGTTCTGAAAGTAGAAAAGCCCACAACACACAATAACATGTTCACTTTTCCATGTGCTGTGTAGGGGGATAACACCTGAGTAGGTCTCAAGCCCCACATTACATAGTAACTTAGGGTTGAAAAAAGTCCATCAAGTTCAACCCTTCCAAGTAATCCCAGCACTCACAGCCTATACTTACCAATCTATACACTCACATACATAAACTATAAATATACAACCACTAATACTAACTGTAGATATTAGTATCACAATAGCCTTGGATATTCTGCTTGTTCAAGAACTCATCCAGGCCCCTCTTATAGGCATTAACAGAATCTGCCATTACCCCATCACTAGGAAGGGCATTCCCCAACTTACTGCCCTCACCGTGAGGAACCCCCTACCCAACATCCCCCGGGAGGGCATTCCCCAACCTCACTGCCCTCACCGTGAGGAACCCCCTACCCAACATCCCCCGGCAGGGCATTCCCCAACCCCCTCACTGCCCTCACCGTGAGGAACCCCCTACCCAACATCCCCCGGCAGGGCATTCCCCAACCCCCTCACTGCCCTCACTGTGAGGAACCCCCTACCCAACATCCCCCGGCAGGGCATTCCCCAACCCCCTCACTGCCCTCACTGTGAGGAACCCCCTACCCAACATCCCCCAGCAGGGCATTCCCCAACCCCCTCACTGCCCTCACTGTGAGGAACCCCCTACCCAACATCCCCCGGCAGGGCATTCCCCAACCCTCTCACTGCCCTCACCATGAGGAACCCCCTACCCAACATCCCCCGGCAGGGCATTCCCCAACCCTCTCACTGCCCTCACCATGAGGAACCCCCTACCCAACATCCCCCGGCAGGGCATTCCCCAACCCTCTCACTGCCCTCACCATGAGGAACCCCCTACCCAACATCCCCCGGCAGGGCATTCCCCAACCCTCTCACTGCCCTCACCATGAGGAACCCCCTACCCAACATCCCCCGGCAGGGCATTCCCCAACCCTCTCACTGCCCTCACCATGAGGAACCCCCTACCCAACATCCCCCGGCAGGGCATTCCCCAACCCTCTCACTGCCCTCACCATGAGGAACCCCCTACCCAACATCCCCCGGCAGGGCATTCCCCAACCCTCTCACTGCCCTCACCATGAGGAACCCCCTACCCAACATCCCCCGGCAGGGCATTCCCCAACCCCCTCACTGCCCTCACCATGAGGAACCCCCTACCCAACATCCCCCGGCAGGGCATTCCCCAACCCTCTCACTGCCCTCACCATAAGGAACCCCCTACCCAACATCCTCCGGCAGGGTATTCCCCAATCTCACTGCCCTCACTGTGAAAACCCCCTACGCTGCTTCATATGGAAGCTCCGTTCCTCTAATCTAAAGAGGGGGGCCTCTGGTGCGTTGATCATTTTTATGGGAAAAAAGAACCCCCCCATCTGTCTATAATCCCCTCTAATGTACTTGTACAGAGTAATCATGTCCCCTCGCAAGCGCCTCTGTTCCAGAGAAAACAACCCCAACCCTGACAGTCTAACCTCATAGCTTAACCCTTCCATCCCCTTTACCAGTTTAGTTGCAGTCTCTCCAGCTCATTAATATCCTTCTTAAGGACTGGAGCCCAAAACTGCCCCCATACTCAAGGTAAGGCCTTACCAGGGACCTATAAAGAGGTAAAATTATGTTCTCATCCCTTGAGTCAATGCCCTTTTTATACAAGACAGCACTTTATTTGCTTTAGTAGCCACAGAATGACACTGCCTGGAATTAGACAACTTGTTATCTACAAAAACCCCTAGATCCTTCTCCATTAAGGATCCCCCCAACACACTACCATTCAGTAGATAGTTTGCATTTATATTATTTCTACCAAAATGCATAACTTTGCACTTGTCCACACTTGACCTGAACTTTCCAGGGAGAGCACTGGGCAAGGCTGGAACACTGCTGTGCCTCTTTTGTCAAAAAATAGGACTTTAGGACTGAGAAGATTAATAAAATGGCCTAGTTACTGCTTTTAGATATTATCCTGAATATCTTAACAATCGAGGTTACATGAAAAGCCATGAATATGTAACAAGTGGCCAAGGGAAAAACAGAAAGGAGAAAATAAGATCCACAGAACAGAGAAATGCTAGAAGTAAGAAAAACAGAAAGAACAACAGGAATGTCAAAAGAACAGACAACAATAATGTCATGGAAGCCTCAACAATGATGAGAAGCAGAAGATTATTAAAGAGGAGTGGGAGGAAGCAGTTCATCGGTCAACGATTGAAGGTCTGTTTCTGGGAAGTTAATGGAATCCTAATTCCTGGAAGGATGTAGTTAGAAAGGTCTGAAGTTTGAAAGAGACAGAAATAGAAGTGGACACCTGTTACTGGAATATTCACACAGTGAGAGAACTAAATGAAGGACCCATGTTGGAAGAACAGAGAACATTTACAGCCTCCTTGGTGATCATTAATGGAGTCAGATAGTCTTGTAGGGATGAAAACAAGTCCATGGTGTTTTACCCTTTACGGTGCCACTTGGTATGTAAAGATATGTAATTAAACAAAAAGATAGGTTAGTGCTGTAACTCCTTCTTGACTGTACCAAGCCAACAACACAGCTCAATCCTTCAGGATGGGCCTCGCTATGTGGAAGGGACCAAATGGAGCTACGGTGTAGTGCAACTCCAACCTGTGTAGCTGTGTGCAGTGCAGAATGACAAATGGGCGCTAGAAGGTTCTTGCAGTTAAACAATAGAATTGTTTTATTGTCAGAAACAAAACAATGTGCAGGGTTATTGCAATATACTCACATACAACAGTTCAGAATAGCAATACTTTGAGGACAGCACAGAGAAGGTGCACACCCGTTCCTCCCAACTCCTCTTGAGCCTGGGCAGGGTCAGTGCCACCTGGTCAGTTGTCCACCCTTTGGAACAGTCAGATTGGATACCACACTCCTCAGGTTGAACACCTCTAGCCCTCAGGGTCCCACAGCATCTCTGGATCAGGGTTCAGATACTGCCTGCCTCCCATGTCTAAACCGTGGCCCTAAGTTAAGTGCCTGTATGGAAGGTACTTCCAACTACTTTCCTTGGTGGAGCCAAAGATGCTCTTGCTTCCTTCCCTCTCTATCTCACTTTCCTAGAAACTGCTTGACACAACTTACTATCTAACTATCATGGGGTCCCTGTCCCCGACTTCTCTAGAGTAGATAAAGACTCTAGGGTGAAAGGCTTTACTGGGGCCCTGTGGATCCCAGGCTCAGGGTCAGCAGATGCAGCCAAAGAGGAAGACCCACCCCTTTGCCAAACACTATATCGGAGTGCAAAGGGTGGAGTCAACCTATAAACCAATAAGGTATCTCTGAACTGATACATGGGTCTTTGCCCAGTAACAGCAAAACTCAGGAAGCTGTAGGATTTAAAGCCATAGGGGCAAGTTAACCCTATGGATCCCTACAGTGGCTTTGAGGTTGATGCAAAAAATACATTTGTTTACTAACTTTGCCTTTGAACTGTTTGACAATATTTGAAGAGAAAGGAGGGGGCAAGAGAAATTGAGGTACAGAGCAAAAACGTGTTTATAAAATGTAACTATAGATGCCAACCTAAGAGGCCCAGACCTTTTCATCTGAAAGTACAAACTCCTATCAGATGTACAAGGAGAAAGCTGGGAATGTCGATTAGGCAGGAGGTTTCAGTTGTCTGGGAGTCTGCTCAGGGAGATATGGGATGTAATTAATGCACTCGGCTTCCATTTCCCTGAATAGCAAATAACCGCGGAAAGTTCCAGAGACATGGTGAGCAGTATATTCCCTTTCCTTGATTCAGCCTCCTCTTTAATGTTTGTATTAGTTTCATTTTTTTGCAAGTTTTTATTCCCTAAAGGCAATTTGTTTTATAAGCCTCGTTAGGTTACTCATTGTGGCAACTAGTTGTGGCCTAGATGTTACCAGATATGTAGTGAACAGCACCAAAGTTATTTTTTACTATTTAAAAAGCCTTTATTCCACCATGGCCACGTCCTGGATCATACAAGCAATGTTTGAAAAAAGTTGTGTGCTGTTGCGTTTTTTTCAAGTGTGGCCTGATGTTGCCTTCAGCTGGTCATTGTGATGCAACAAAATGGAGATCAACAATAATTAAGGATACTAAGTACTGGACACTACCTGTAAGGTCCCGGGTAACCTGCGGCGTGGTCGTCCGCCCGGTTCCAAGGTAGGCGCGCGTCCTGACGCTGGCGCGTACACATTGCGCTCAAAAGGACGCGACAGGCCCAGAATCACTGCGAAGTGATCGTTTCCATGTGAAAGATGCCAAGCATTATTTTCTTCTGGATAATTCATTCTTCTGACCCGGCCTGACCCTCGACTTCGAACCTTGCTGCCTGTACCGACCTCCCGCCTGTCCGACCATCCTATTACCTCTCGATTTTGCTTTGACACTCCTGCCACTACTCCACTTGGTTACAGTCCTGTTCCATCACCAGTGGCTTTGTTCCTTAGTAGGAGGTGTAGGAGAGGTCCTTCCTCCATGTATTCTTTCCAGTGATGCTTCCCTCAGGATCCTGATATTACTGTTTTCTGGTGCAGACTTTAAGAGTCTGTAATGCGTTTTACCACTTACAGCCAGCAGAGAAGTATGTGATAATGCTGAAATAAATCACCATGGATGTCATTGTTGAGGTGCCAATGTCAGCCTTTGGGTAGATCATACCTATTTGGTGACACAGCATGGTCTTTATTACCAAGGCTACTGTACTTAGGGTCATTTATTAACCTTACTATATTAACAGTCACATCATAGCTATTAGGATACATAATAAGTTAGGATGAAAATAGACGCACATCAATCAAGTTCAACCTTTTATGTTGATATATATAGTGACCTGCCTAACTGCCAGTTGATCCAGAGGAAGGCGAAAACCCCATCTGAAGCCTCTCTAATTTGCCGCAGAGGGAAAAAAAATCCTTCCTGACTCCAAGATGGCAATCAGACCAGTCCTTGGATCAAGAGCTGTTTTCAATAACCCTGTATTTCCTCATTTGCCAGAAAGAAAGCCATCCAACTTCTTATTGAAGCTATTGAATGTATCTGCCAGCATGGCTAATTCAATGAGGGAATTCCACAACTTCACAGATCAGCCCCAACTTGGCCAGTCTTTCTTCATAAGTGAGACTTTCCATGCCCTTTACCAGCTTAGTTGCCATTCTTTGGACCCTCTTTAATTCAGTAATATCCTATTTGAGCACTCTGTAAAGTGGATGCCCCTCCTCTTCCCACAAATCTATGCCAATACAACTCAATACCTTGTTTCCCCTTGCAGCTGCTGCCTGGCATTGCTTGCTACAGCCAAGTTGGACTCCAACGTCCTTCTCCATTATGGATTTGCCTAGTGCAGTCCCATTAAGGGTATTTTTTACATCCCAGGTACATGCCCTAACATTTATCCACATCAAATATCATTTGGCACTTAGCTGCCCAGGTTACCAGTTTGTCGAGACACCACATCTTGGATGGAATTAATTGGGCGGAATAGTTTTGTGCCATCTGCAAAAACTGATACATAACAATCCCCTCCCCTAAAAAAGATCAGTATCACAAATGCCACCGTCTGTGAGGGTTAATTCATCAACTACACAGTTTCTCGCTAACTCATGCAATCAAACCCCAAACAGCCCCAACCCACCTAAACTTAATAACTGCCACCACCGCATTTAAAAGGCCGCAAGCACCCAATTCTAGATGTTCTATTGCACACTGAGGCAAATCACCCTAGACTTTCTAAATGGACTTTCTATGGACTTTTCTGGACCTTACTGGTCCAGCCTGACAATCAGCTTAGGTCAATTTATGTTATGTTATATCAAAACATTGCCACTGGTTCAGGGCAGTCCCTACACCTACTAAAATGAGTGAAAAATACAACGTGCACTGTGAGCTTTGAACCTCTTTATATTTGATTGTGCCATAGAGCAACACAGAGAATCCCTATTGTAGGACCAAGGCCTCAACATCCAGGTCAAGAGTTCCCCTTGTTGAGTTTTATTTAAAGTGATTGGGAATCAATCCCTTACATAAGTGAATTGCCCAGGGTTTGTTTACATCCAGGCTAACTGTCAAATATGGTCAGTGCTGAAAGGGGTTGAGCTTTGTGCCAATAATATTGTTGCATTTAGGGACTATTGTTCTATTTACAGACAGTGACTTTACTCCAGCCTACTTGCTGCCCCAGTATTGGTCACTACCAGCTCTAGTCTCCTTCGGACCAGGCCTGTTTTATGGCCAATCTTTCTGATTGCAGAAGACAACTTCTCCCATATCTTAGAGATCACTCCCAAGGAATCATTACGTTGACTCTCAACACAAGTGCTGGAGCGCTTAGGGCTGGAACTAGGGGTAGGCAGCTGTGGGAGGGAAGGACACAGTTGGTGGGAAAAAAAAAATCTTTCTAGTCTTTCCACTCCTGCCCACCTATCCTGGTTTGCTTTAAGTTCATACAAGAGCAAGCAGGAGCGATCCACAGCAGGGGGCAGGTGTAAGGAGTGAACCATTCAATGCATAGGGGGGTGTTCATGCAATTGGGCCAAGAGGGACTTGCTTTGGGTGCAAGTACCTCTTGGCCCGGAACTGCTTACTGCCATACTTCATAACTTGCTTGCATGTTGATCTTGGAGAAGATGCCTATGTGTCTTCACCTTCCAACCCCTCATGAAAAGAGCAGTGGTGAACATAAGCATTGCATTATGGGCATTGCTGTATTCATGGGGGGAATCCATTCCATTCCAGGGCACCTTTGGATAGAGGTGCTGATGGTTGGGTTCCTGTCCCACAGTTACATTATTAGTAACATCCATATTACAAAGAGATGGGCATCCTTGTGTGTTACCAAATGTGTTACCAAAGTAGAAAGAGCCTTTATTGGTTCAAGAAATGTGTTGCTGTCCGTAGGAAGTAAAAATACATCATTTACATTACATATTATAGGGCTCATAACTTACAGTAGGTAAAAGCACTCGATGCACTGCTGGGCACAAATACTGCATTGATGAGGTAGCTCTAGCAATTACTCAGGAATAATAATAGGAAAATAAACAAAGAGGAATAAAACTAGTGATTGGCTGTGCTGTCAGTAGGTCTTTTCTTTTGAAACATCAATTCTTTCTCAGCAGTACAGATCAGACATTGGCGTTGCTCTGTTACAACAATAAATGACCATTGCAAAAACCTCGTGGAAAGCACAAATGCAACCAATTATCTACAACATAACCATCTAGCGGAAAAATTAGAGGTGTATGAAAGTGTCCAGTACACAATGATATAATCACTGCTAAACACTAAATCTGTCCATTCTGTACGGCGCTCTGATGAAATCTCTGGCCACCAACGTTTGCCAGTCATTGGCCCTCAGTAGGCAGCAAAGTACAAACCCAACACTCTTGCTGACTGTTCTCCTTTCTTTCTCTCTTTATTTAATTCTCTTTTACGCTAGTTGCATGTACTGTATATACAGATACAAGTTCTTTGACCATTTTGGCACGTTATGTCTCTTCCAGTTAACACAGGGAAGAAAATCAAATAACCACCATTAGGTCGCACATGGTCTATGGCGTTTTGTATTGTGTTTTGCTGGCAAGTCTTTGCACTCTAGCACCATCTAGAGGTTGGATTTAACAAACAAATGGTGTCTGGACATGGTGAGACATAATGTGAAAACTTGCTAACTGCATCTGTACAAACTATCATTAGCCCTGTAAGTTTTTCCTGTCTAAGAAGTCATCTATATTCTTCTTGAAGGCAATGAATCTCTATATGTCATTCTCTCTTACTCTAGTTTCATGTACTGTATGAGCAGATACAGCCAAGTACCCTGTTATCGCATTATGTCTATTTCAATTAACACAGGAAAGGGGGAAAAAAATTACCATTAGGTGGTACATGGTCTATGGCATTTTTATTGTGTTTTGATGGCAAGTCTTTGCACTCTAGCACCATATAGAGGCTGGATTTAACACACAAATGGTGTCTGGACATAGTGAGACATAATGTGACATAATGGCTGCATCTGTACAAACTATCATTAGCCCTGAATGTTTTTCCTGTCTAAGAAGTCATCTATAGTCATCTTGAAGGCAATGAATCTCTATATGTCATTCTCTTACTCACAGTTGCATGTACTGTATGTGCAGATACAGCCAAGTACCCTGTTATCGCATTATGTCTATTTCAATTAACACAGGAAAGGGGGAAAAAAAATCACCATTAGGTGGCACATGGTTTATGGCATTTTACCCTGTTATCGCATTATGTCTATTTCAATTAACACAGGAAAGGGGGAAAAAATCACTATTAGGTGGTACATGGTCTATGGCATTTTTATTGTCTTTTGATGGCAAGTCTTTGCACTCTAGCACCGTCTAGAGGCAGGATTTAACACAAAAATAGTGTCTGGACATGATGAGACAAAATATGAAAACTTGCTGGCTGCATCTGTACAAACTATCATTAGCCCTGAATGTTTTTCCTGTCTAAGAAGTCATCTATAGTCATCTTGAAGGCAATGAATCTCTATATGTCATTCTCTCTTACTCTAGTTGCATGATACAGCCAGGTTCCTTTGCCATGTTATCGCATTATGTCTATTTCAGGTAACACGGGAAAGGGAAAATTAAATCACTGTTAGGTGGCACATGGTCTATGGCATTTTCTATTGTGTATTGCTGGCAAGTCTTTGCACTCTGGCACCATCTAGAGGCAGGATTTAACACTCAAAAAATGGTGTCTGGACATGGTAAGACAAAATGTGAAAACTTGCTGGCTGCATCTATAAAATGATCTTTAGCCCTGAATGTATCTCCTTTTCAAGAAGTCATCTGTACTCTTCTTAAAGAACCTCCTGTAGCCTGCCAGTGTATAGAAGGGCTACCAAACAGAATTATTTATTAATCAAGTGGGATAGACTTCAAACAGGGGTCTAACCATGCAAAATATTGTGTTTGAGAAGGTTATAAAGAAAGAACTCAAGGAACATTATCCCTATTGGAGCACAGACGTGGATATCTGTATACACAATAAGAAAAATAAAATTTGGTTTAGAGCTCAGACATCTGCTGCAGAATTTATCAATGCATTAGAAGAATTGAGTTATAATTATTCTCCTGATGAATTGGGTTTGTTTATACTATAAAACAGGAGTCTTTCGGGGTGGGGAGATTAATCTATAAGATGCAGTCAAGGTCAATGTTGGAATTAGTCAAGGGAATTTTCATTGCTCAGAACATACAGGAAACACAAGGTCATCCCTTTGGGAACGGAGAAAATGAGTTTTAATCATCAACTAAGGACGGAACTCGCTGGGAAAAAAAAAGTAAAAGTAAAATTATTGTATTCTTAGAGTAAAAAGGGTAGAACATGATCAAATAAGCTGTATTCTGCTTCATTATAGTTATTTATAAAATAAATATCAAGTAAAATAAATTGGCACTTGAATAGCCTATTTCTGTAGTCTGTTTAGTAAAGTGGAACATTGTGATGCAACCTGGGTCAAAGCAGACACTGAGTATAAAGTGGCTTAAGGTTTTTTGTATGCTGGGGGTTTTACCTGAATAGTTTAATGGCCCCAGGTTGACAAATGGTAAAGACTGGGATTTTTAAATAGGTCATATCATTTCAAGTACACAGAGACCCAAACAGCCCCCAATGAGCTTAATAAATAGTAACTGTCTATGGCAACAACAATCCACAAATTGCCAGTCTGGGCCTGGTTGACACTGATGCGTGTCCCTTCCCAGAGGCTATTATCCCTCCACAGCTACTATAGGCACCATCTCTCCCTACTATACCTGCTATCCCACAGCCCCAGTCCCTTCCCAGAGGCTATTATCCCCCCACTGCTACTATAGGCACCATCTCTCCCTACTATACCTGCTATCCCACAGCCCCAGTCCCTTCCCAGAGGCTATTATCCCCCCACTGCTACTATAGGCACCATCTCTCCCTACTATACCTGCTATCCCACAGCCCCAGTCACTTCCCAGAGGCTATTATCCCTCCACAGCTACTATAGGCACCATCTCTCCCTACTATACCTGCTATCCCACAGCCCCAGTCCCTTCCCAGAGGCTATTATCCCCCCACTGCTACTAGAGGCACCATCTCTCCCTACTATACCTGCTATCCCACAGCCCCAGTCCCTTCCCAGAGGCTATTATCCCACTGCTACTATAGGCACCATCTCTCCCTACTATACCTGCTATCCCACAGCCCCAGTCCCTTCCCAGAGGCTATTATCCCCCCACTGCTACTATAGGCACCATCTCTCCCTACTATACCTGCTATCCCACAGCCCCAGTCCCTTCCCAGAGGCTATTATCCCCCCCACTGCTACTATAGGCACCATCTCTCCCTACTATACCTGCTATCCCACAGCCCCAGTCCCTTCCCAGAGGCTATTATCCCCCCACTGCTACTATAGGCACCATCTCTCCCTACTGTACCTGCTATCCCACAGCCCCAGTCCCTTCCCAGAGGCTATTATCCCCCCACTGCTACTATAGGCACCATCTCTCCCTACTATACCTGCTATCCCACAGCCCCAGTCCCTTCCCAGAGGCTATTATCCCCCCACTGCTACTATAGGCACCATCTCTCCCTACTATACCTGCTATCCCACAGCCCCAGTCCCTTCCCAGAGGCTATTATCCCCCCCACTGCTACTATAGGCACCATCTCTCCCTACTATACCTGCTATCCCACAGCCCCAGTCCCTTCCCAGAGGCTATTATCCCCTCACTGCTACTATAGGCACCATCTCTCCCTACTATACCTGCTATCCCACAGCCCCAGTCCCTTCCCAGAGGCTATTATCTCCCCACTGCTACTATAGGCACCATCTCTCCCTACTGTACCTGCTATCCCACAGCCCCAGTCCCTTCCCAGAGGCTATTATCCCCCCACTGCTACTATAGGCACCATCTCTCCCTACTATACCTGCTATCCCACAGCCCCAGTCCCTTCCCAGAGGCTATTATCCCCCCACTGCTACTATAGGCACCATCTCTCCCTACTATACCTGCTATCCCACAGCCCCAGTCCCTTCCCAGAGGCTATTATCCCCCCCACTGCTACTATAGGCACCATCTCTCCCTACTATACCTGCTATCCCACAGCCCCAGTCCCTTCCCAGAGGCTATTATCCCCCCCACTGTTACTATAGGCACCATCTCTCCCTACTATACCTGCTATCCCACAGCCCCAGTCCCTTCCCAGAGGCTATTATCCCACTGCTACTATAGGCACCATCTCTCCCTACTATACCTGCTATCCCACAGCCCCAGTCCCTTCCCAGAGGCTATTATCCCCCCACTGCTACTATAGGCACCATCTCTCCCTACTGTACCTGCTATCCCACAGCCCCAGTCCCTTCCCAGAGGCTATTATCCCCCCACTGCTACTATAGGCACCATCTCTCCCTACTATACCTGCTATCCCACAGCCCCAGTCCCTTCCCAGAGGCTATTATCCCCCCACTGCTACTATAGGCACCATCTCTCCCTACTATACCTGCTATCCCACAGCCCCAGTCCCTTCCCAGAGGCTATTATCCCCCCACTGCTACTATAGGCACCATCTCTCCCTACTATACCTGCTATCCCACAGCCCCAGTCCCTTCCCAGAGGCTATTATCCCCTCACTGCTACTATAGGCACCATCTCTCCCTACTATACCTGCTATCCCACAGCCCCAGTCCCTTCCCAGAGGCTATTATCTCCCCACTGCTACTATAGGCACCATCTCTCCCTACTGTACCTGCTATCCCACAGCCCCAGTCCCTTCCCAGAGGCTATTATCCCCCCACTGCTACTATAGGCACCATCTCTCCCTACTATACCTGCTATCCCACAGCCCCAGTCCCTTCCCAGAGGCTATTATCCCCCCACTGCTACTATAGGCACCATCTCTCCCTACTATACCTGCTATCCCACAGCCCCAGTCCCTTCCCAGAGGCTATTATCCCCCCACTGCTACTATAGGCACCATCTCTCCCTACTATACCTGCTATCCCACAGCCCCAGTCCCTTCCCAGAGGCTATTATCCCCCCACTGCTACTATAGGCACCATCTCTCCCTACTATACCTGCTATCCCACAGCCCCAGTCCCTTCCCAGAGGCTATTATCCCCCCCACTGCTACTATAGGCACCATCTCTCCCTACTATACCTGCTATCCCACAGCCCCAGTCCCTTCCCAGAGGCTATTATCCCCCCCACTGTTACTATAGGCACCATCTCTCCCTACTATACCTGCTATCCCACAGTTTGGCTAGTAGGGAAAGATGGTGCAGTGGGGATACATGCTTGAGTTGGTGTTGAGTTGACACATTTACTTTTTTTAATTCAGTAAAAATAACCCTTGTCCTTTGGCTAGGTGTCTAGATATCCCCCTATTATAACATTTCTATTATAAAGGGAAGTTTTACAGTAGAAGGATACATGCCCAAAATCATAGTTCAGCACTGAGCAGATCCCTCTTCTACAAGGCTGAACCCACAGATACCCAATGTCTCAGTAATAGTTGTAGATTATAAATAATATACTGGGGCCAGACAGGCTTTGGAACATACTGTGTAGACTTTGCACTGAGACTTTTCATAGAAATCACAGTAAAATACACATTAAAAAAAAACATTTTGCTCTTTTTGTTGCTGGAAATCTAACTGTGATTCATTGGCCTCCTATGATATTCGACTGAGTAGAATTAGTAATGAGTAAAAGTGACTGACAAGAGACGCTGATGGGGAGAGACGTCCCCATAACTGGGGAGCCATCATTATAACAGGACCAGTAGTAGCTGGGGGATTTGATTAGGCCTCTCACAATGTGCTCTCGAGTTGATTAGGTAACTTTATGCCAAACCTTCACTGAAACATGCGTTTGGCCTTCTGCGTGGCACTAAAATAAAATTTCCACAGCTGAAAACCTGGGAAGTGATTGATGCTTGTTGTATTAAGATCATATTCGACTCGAGTCTAAGGAGGGTTACCGGTAAAATGTAACTGTCACAAATTAATCCCGAAGGTAGAACATTTCAAATTAATTTAAAGATCTAAAGCGTGCCAAGCTGCTGTTGACTTTGTCTTCTCAGATCATCTATTTTTGTTCTCTGTACCAATCCACCTCGGGGGTATCCCTTGCAAGAGACTGTATTAGAGTTATAAGCTCTGCACTGTATATAGAGAGATAGAGAGAGGGGGAGAGACAGAGAGAGACAGAGAGAGAGAGGGAGGGAGAGAGAAAGAGAGGGAGGGAGACAGAGAGAGAGAGAGAGAGAGAGAGAGAAGTCTCTCTCTAAGTCACACTGACAGGTATACTTACCTTGGCCTAGAAATTAACCAATCAGGAAGCTTTAAACCAGCAGTAGCTGGTACTGTTTTATTATCACAGAGAAAAGGGAATCATTTAACCATGATATAAACCCAATAGGGCTGTTCTGCCCCCAATAAGGGGTAATTATATCTTAGTTGGGATCAAGTACAGGTACTGTTTTATTATTACAGAGAAAAGGGAATTATTTAACCATTAAATAAACCCAATAGGGCTGTTCTGCCCCCAATAAGGGGTAATTATATCTTAGTTGGGATCAAGTACAGGTACTGTTTTATTATTACAGAGAAAAGGGAATCATTTAACCATTAAATAAACCCAATAGGGCTGTTCTGCCCCAATAAGGGGTAATTATATCTTAGTTGGGATCAAGTACAGGTACTGTTTTATTATTACAGAGAAAAGGGAATCATTTAACCATGAAATAAACCCAATAGGGCTGTTCTGCCCCCAATAAGGGGTAATTATATCTTAGTTGGGATCAAGTACAGGTACTGTTTTATTATTACAGAGAAAAGGGATCATTTAACCATTAAATAAACCCAATAGGGCTGTTCTGCCCCCAATAAGGGGTAATTATATCTTAGTTGGGATCAAGTACAGGTACTGTTTTATTATTACAGAGAAAAGGGAATCATTTAACCATTAAATAAACCCAATAGGGCTGTTCTGCCCCCAATAAGGGGTAATTATATCTTAGTTGGGATCAAGTACAGGTACTGTTTTATTATTACAGAGAAAAGGGAACCATTTAAAAAAAAAACCAAAAAAAAAAACAAAAACCTGAATTATTTGATTAAAATGGAGTTTATGAGAGAACCTTTGGAACTTCCAGATAATGGATCCCATACATGTACTTATGGATATAAATACTTCTAACTGACTGATGCTAAAGTGAATGTCCATGTCACTTTTTATGCTTGAACTGTGAAGTCCCAACAGGAAGATGACCTTCAGCATTCTCTAAGTTTTGACATCTCACGTCAATTTTTTAAAAATATATATATTTTTTATTATTTTTTGAGTTTTCCTCGTAACCTTCTACTATGGAGAAAATGAAAAATGTTAGCAAATAATTTCTGGCTGGCAGGGCTGTCCTTTCGATATGATTGTGAATCTGCCCACATACGTTCCGTAGACATTATACCGTAAGTTGCATAAAAGAAAAATCTGGCTCTAAAGGCCACAACTAAATAACGGCGTACTTAGAAAAAGATGTGCTCTTTCCACTGACAGTTTGCATTCCCCCTGATGAGCAAGGTTGACAGTCATCTCCAAATGAACAGAGAATGCGACTTGATAATTTTCTGCGGAGCCGACCGTGTCATATCACGTTAGCAACTTTCCGTCACATCTTTCCAGGAACAGAATCAGGTAAAGGAAAGTCACACTTGCAATTTAACAAGTGTAAAATAAATCAGCTGGGAAGGCTCCGATGAGAGAGAAAAGGAAGCCGGCCCATCTGTTCCTGTTAGCTTCATCCTGGCATTTAAATCTGACCTTAGGAAACCCAAAGGAAACATTTTGCTTTGAGTGAAGAACTTCCTTTGGAATAAGTAGCGTAATCAGGAGAAACAACTTCAGCGTCTATTTTTAGAGAAAAGTGGGAAGGGTTACGACGGCGGGGGCATCTTCATTCATCACGGAATCACACTTGCAATTTAGAGCTTTCGGCATTTACAGGAGCCCCAAGTGTTGATCTTGACTTGCAAAATGTTTCTGAATCCTCGTACATGACCGAGCTGGTAACACCCTTTAATAGACTTGGAGAGAGTGGGAATTCTTTTTCTCGATAAACAAAGCGAAGTCCGTTTTTTCGAAAAGGTCCCCAGGTCCTACACGTGTGTCCATCTAGAGGCACTAAAAGCATTTGCTTTCCGCTTGTTAAGCAAGTTTGCCACCAAGTAATAAAGTGATGTATTCATCCAATTCACAAGGGTTGGGGAGAAGCAACGGGTTGGTAATTATCTGTCAGTTGTACATAAACAGTACCATGGGCGAGAAGATCAGGCCTGGGGGGGTCATGGTCTAAACTAGCCTGATATATGTGGGCTGAACTTTATTAAACCTTACACATATTCAAATATTTATCAAGATAAGGAAAGGAAACCAAGGATGAGAAATTTGGTTTGGGAAAGAGTTGTTAGGGAATATGTGATGTTGAAATCATTATATGGATATGAGAACACCTTGGGCTAGAACAGTGGTTCTCAACCTTCCTAATGCCGCGACCCTTTGATACAGTTCCTCATGTTGTGGTGACCCCCAACCATAAAATAATTCCTAGGACCATCGGAAATATGTGTTTTCCGATGGTCTTAGGCGACCCCTGTGAATGGGTCATTCGACCCCCAAAGGGGTCCCGACCCACAGGTTGAGAACTGCTGGGCTAGAAGATCAGGCCTGGGGGGTCATGGTCTAAACTAGCATGATAGATATGGGCTAAACTTCATTAAACCTCAAGCATATTCAAATATTTATCAAGATAAGGAAAGGAAACCAAGGATGATTGAGAAATTTGGTTTGGGAAAGAGTTGTTAGGAAAAACGTGATGTTGAAATCATTATATGGATATGAGAACACCTTGGGCTAGAAGATAAGGCCTGGGAGGGGGTCATGGTCTAAACTAGCCTGATATATGTGGGCTGGACTTCATTCAACCTCAAGCATATTCAAATATTTATCAAGATAAGGAAAGGAAACCAAGGGTGATTGAGAAATTTGGTTTGGGAAAGAGTTGTTAGGGAGTACACCCCTATGAGATAAAATGGGGGTTATTGACCCCGGCACCTAAAAAACGAACAAATTGTAAATTATATCCTAATAAATGGTACTTAGTGATGTCATCAGTTATAACCGGAGCTTAGTGATGTAATTTCTGTCACGTAACTCCCTAAAACTTGTACTAAAGTATCCCCTGTTGTACAATTTGAGGCTATTAGAAGTCACCTTGGAGTTCCATGATATGTATGATGGTCATGGAACTCCTTGGTGACTTATAATATCCCTATATGTTACAATAGGGGGTACTTTATTTACTATATATTATAAGGAACTCCTCGGGGGATTATAATATCCCTATATGTTACAATAGGGGGCACTTTATTCACTATATATTATAAGGAACTCCTCGGGGGCTTATAATATCCCTATATGTTACAATAGGGGGTACTTTATTCACTATATATTATAAGGAACTCTTCGGGGGCTTATAATATTCCTATATGTTACAATAGGGGGCACTTTATTCACTATATATTATAAGGAACTCCTCGGGGGCTTATAATATCCCTATATGTTACAATAGGGGGCACTTTATTCACTATATATTATAAGGAACTCCTCGGGGACTTATAATATCCCTATATGTTACAATAGGGGGTAATTTATTCACTATATATTATAAGGAACTCCTTGTAACTTATAATATCCCTATATGTTACAATAGGGGGTACTTTATTCACTATATATTATAAGGAACTCCTCGGGGACTTATAATATCCCTATATGTTACAATAGGGGGCACTTTATTCACTATATATTATAAGGAACTCCTCGGGGACTTATAATATCCCTATATGTTACAATAGGGGGTAATTTATTCACTATATATTATAAGGAACTCCTTGTAACTTATAATATCCCTATATGTTACAATAGGGGGTACTTTATTCACTATATATTATAAGGAACCCCTCGGGGGCTTATAATATCCCTATATGTTACAATAGGGGGCACTTTATTCACTATATATAATAAGGAACTCCTCGGGGGCTTATAATATCCCTATATGTTACAATAGGGGGCACTTTATTCACTATATATTATAAGGAACTCCTCGGGGGCTTATAATATCCCTATATGTTACAATAGGGGGCACTTTACTCACTATATATTATAAGGAACTCCTCGGGGGCTTATAATATCCCTATATGTTACAATAGGGGGTACTTTATTCACTATATATAATAAGGAACTCCTCGGGGGCTTATAATATCCCTATATGTTACAATAGGGGGCACTTTATTCACTATATATTATAAGGAACACCTCGGGGACTTATAATATCCCTATATGTTACAATAGGGGGCACTTTATTCACTATATATTATAAGGAACTCCTCGGGGGCTTATAATATCCCTATATGTTACAATAGAGGGCACTTTATTCACTATATATTATAAGGAACCCCTCGGGGGCTTATAATATCCCTATATGTTACAATAGGGGGTACTTTATTCACTATATATTATAAGGAACCCCTCGGGGGCTTATAATATCCCTATATGTTACAATAGGGGGTACTTCATCAACTATATATAATTATTATTATTACTTTTTATTTCTTATCTTTCTATTCAGGCCCCCACCTATTTATATGCCAGTCTCTCATTCAAACCACTGCCTGGTTGCTAAGGTAAACAAGACCCCAGCAACCAGATAGTTGCTAAAATTTCAAACTGGAGAGCTGCGGTGCAAAAAGTTAAATAAATGAAAACAACAAATAATAAAACAATGAAAACCAATTGCAAATTGTCTGTCATTCTGAAAGTTAATTTAAGGGTGAACAACTCTTTTAGATCTGAAAATGTTAATAACAACTGGGGTATTTCAAGCGCAATCCATATATTCCAGTAGTAAACGTAATAAATCAACAAAAGCTTACTATAATAACAATGGGCAAATAAAGACAAAACCTGCTTTGTTATTTTTCAATATTAAGAATTAAAAAATATTCATAGAAAGGGAAGACTCCAATTTTTATGCTTCTTCTCGTTAGCGGATTTGGTCAGAAGTAGTGATGAGCGAATCTGTTCCGTTTCGCTTCGCCGAAAAATTTGGGAATCTTTCAAAAGATCCGCGAAATGGCGAAAAAATCGCAAAACTGCGTAAATGACGCGCGACAAAAAAAATTGTTGCGCACGGCTATTGTTTCGTCGCCCGGCTATTGTTTCGTCGCACGCGGCTATTATTTTGTCGCGCGGCTATTGTTTCGGCGCCCGCGGCTATTGTTTTGTCGCACGGCTATTGTTTCGTCGCACGCGGCTATTGTTTTGTCGCACGGCTATTGTTTCGTCGCACGCGGCTATTATTTTGTGGCGCGGCTATTGTTTCGGCGCCCGGCTATTGTTTCGTTGCGGCTATTATTTTGTCGCGCGGCTATTGCTTCGTCGCCCGCGACTATTGTTTTGTCGCATGGCTATTGTTTCGTCGCACGCGGCTATTATTTCGTCGCACGCGGCTATTATTTCGTCGCCCGCGGCTATTATTTTGTCGCGCGGCTATTATTTTGTCGCGCGGCTATTATTTTGTCGCCCGCGACTATTCTTTTTTGACGCCGGTGACAATTTTTGGACGTGCGGCGAATTTTTCTGCGGCAAAATTTTTCATCTGTTTCGCGAAACAATCCACCAATGGCGAAACGCGGAAATTCGCCGCGAATCCATGCCTGCAGAAACTTTTCGCCCATCACTAGTCAGAAGCAAAAATACTAAGAGAGCAATATATCTATATCATGCTGACTGAACACAGTTCCCAGAAATAAGGAAAGGGGTTGAAATAAATTAATTTTCATTTAATTTCTTTTTTTTTTTTTTCTGACAGACAAATTCTAATAATGTCTTCAGGCTTTCGCACTAACAGCCCTCTACGGAGAATTCCCAATGGGAATTGATCTGCATGAGTTATTTCAGCTCATATTTCCAGTACTGGGACTTTTGGTTTTACAGTTATTGATATACAGCAATAGGGAAAAAGGGTGGGTCTGGACATCCTAGATGCCCAATGGCCAAGTGAATGTGTGTATGAATATGAGTGGCCAGTCGTGAATCTGGAATGTGTGTCTTCTCTAATAAAGGACAATTTGGGAATCAACCAACCTTGTTTTCATGAGTTGGGGAAAACCATTTCCTCACCTGGCTACCTCTAGACTAAATACATGGAATATTCATGAAGAAAGGTCTCAAGAGCTTTTTGTTTCTCCTCTAGGAGAACCCTAGGGGCAAAAAGTCACCTGCTCCCCCCAACTGCATGAAACTCGAAGAGTTAAGCTTCATTGCCTCTTTGCTTTTGCTGCAACCCCTGTTTTCTGTTCCTCTTGAAGGAATGTCTCCAAAATGAACTACAGTAGATGAGAACTTGGAGCCTTCATGATGGAGCAGATAGCTTCAGAAGTTCATGTTATCCCTGCAGCTGCAATATTAATATGCTATGAAACTGGTGTACACATCCTTGCATGGTGTTACTCTATATTGAACTTAGGCAGGGTCCAGTACAGGTATGGGATCCCTTATCCGGAAACCCATTATCCAGAAAGCTCTGAATAATGGAAAGCCCGTCTCCCATGGACTCCATTTTAATCAAATAATACAGAATTATAAAACTGATTTCCTTTTTCTCTGTAATAATAAAAATAATAATAAACAATAAGATATAAATAAGCCTCATTGGATGCAAAACAATCCTATTGAGTTTAATTAATGTTTTATTGATTTTTAGTAGACTTAAGGTATGGAGATCCAAATTACAGAAAGACCCCTTATCCGGAATACCCTTGGTCCCGAGCATTCTGGATAATGGGTTCTATACCAGCTCCGATTCTGGGAAACAAGAGTCATTTTGTTGACACCTAATCAATGAAGTTATGGATCTTTGCATTAAACATGCCCCAAGTGCAACTATAGGGGAGTATATTGGGCAAAATATCTTTAATAAAAGTGGTTTTAGGTGCAACTTACTGTGGGGAAAAGTGTAAGCTTTAACAACAGTAACTTATACTGGTTGAAAGTTCCAAATCATGGAAAGGCCGTCTCCCATAGACTCAATTTAAATCAAATAATTCACATTTTTAAAAAAGTATTCCCTTTTCTCTGTAATAATAACAGAACCTGTACTTGATCCCAACTAAGATATAATTACCCCTTATTGGGGGCAGAACAGCCCTATTGGGTTTATTTAATGGTTAAATGATTCCCTTTTCTCTGTAATAATAAAACAGTACCTGTACTTGATCCCAACTAAGATATAATTACCCCTTATTGGGGCAGAACAGCCCTATTGGGTTTAATTAATGGTTAAATGATTCCCTTTTCTCTGTAATAATAAAACAGTACCTGTACTTGATCCCAACTAAGATATAATTACCCCTTATTGGGGGCAGAACAGCCCTATTGGGTTTATTTCATGGTTAAATGATTCCCTTTTCTCTGTAATAATAAAACAGTACCTGTACTTGATCCCAACTAAGATATAATTACCCCTTATTGGGGGCAGAACAGCCCTATTGGGTTTATTTAATGGTTAAATGATTCCCTTTTCTCTGTAATAATAAAACAGTACCTGTACTTGATCCCAACTAAGATATAATTACCCCTTATTGGGGGCAGAACAGCCCTATTGGGTTTATTTAATGGTTAAATGATTCCCTTTTCTCTGTAATAATAAAACAGTACCTGTACTTGATCCCAACTAAGATATAATTACACCTTATTGGGGGCAGAACAGCCCTATTGGGTTTATTTCATGGTTAAATGATTCCCTTTTCTCTGTAATAATAAAACAGTACCTGTACTTGATCCCAACTAAGATATAATTACCCCTTATTGGGGGCAGAACAGCCCTATTGGGTTTATTTCATGGTTAAATGATTCCCTTTTCTCTGTAATAATAAAACAGTACCTGTACTTGATCCCAACTAAGATATAATCACCCCTTATTGGGGGCAGAACAGTCCTATTGGGTTTAATTACTGTTGAAATTATTTTTCAGTAGTCTTAAGGTATGGAGATGGAAATTTTATCCCTTCTCCCACAGATTACCAGTCTGGGCCTGCATCTCATCTGCATCGAAACCTTTCTCCTCCTGGCTCCCAGTCAAGTGGAGTGGATATTTTTTATCTTCATCCTGTCTTGCATTCCTTTGCTCTTCTCTATATATCCACCCATCTCCCCATACTCTCTCTCTAGGTCCATATTCTCAGCCAGGGACAATCTGTTGTTCATACAGTTCAGCACAAGAGCTCCCTGATATCCCCACTCCTCTATCATCTTGCATCAGACTAAGGTCTACTCTAAGTCCATTCTCAACCTCCTTAATAATCATGTCATTGAGCAGGGATCCCAAAACTTTTTCACTTTTGAGCCAGACGCAGATGTAAAAATTGTTGGTAAGCAACACAAGAATGGGGATGACAAATAAGGGATGTCATTGGCTATTTGGTAACTCCATGTGAACTACTGGCCTGCAGGAGGCTCTGCTTGGAGTAAAACTGTGTGTTTATGCTTCCAAAACTTGTCTCCAAGGGCACCTACTTTGAGGCCACTGGGAGCAACATCAAAAGGGGTTTGGGAGCAACATGTTGCTCGTGGGTCAATGGTTGGGGATCACTGATCTAGACCTATTATGAGGTGGCAGAAATTCTTGACTATAATTACAGCATAGCACAGTGTTTTCTTGCATTTCTGCCCCAAGACCTCCCCTCTGGTCCTTAGAGATCTCTAAACTCCTGGCACTGGGGATATAACAAGACACAGAAAGGGTTAGATTGGCTACTCTTTGCTCCAGTGACTTCATTGCACAACACCAGTACTTTTGTACTATACATCATTCTCTAACTGTCAAATAGCTTTAGTAAATATAGCACAGATGTCCAACTCAAGGGAGTCATGCATTGGCTACATAACTACAGCTCCCAATACTCTCTGGTTCTCTGACTCTTGAATGCATATACATATATATTTTTTTTTTTCTTTTTTTCTCTTTTAAGCCTATTTCAGTCCCAGCTTCTCATTATCCTGCTGCAAATAGCTTTTCCACATTGGCAATGGACAAATTACTCATACACCTTTTGATGATGAAAAGGCCAAAAGAGCCATTCATCAGCACGCTGTCAGGTGAGCAGCTGAGCTATTATAAAGGCAACATATACACCGGTGAAGGCCATGGCTCCCTTTTTTCCGCACACTAGAAAAGGGGGATTGACGTTGAAGAAGAGAACTAATAATGTGTAGCTTTCTAAAAATAAGCCGTATTGGTATTGAGAGTCTAGGTTTTTTTCCTATGTAATTTCATTTTGCTTCTGCTCAGATTGTGTGCAACTGTCCACGAGATGGATAATTTCTAAAACACAGGACTTCTTGATTTCATTAGTCGGCTTCATTATGGAACAATATAGATCTTTCTCGTATGTGTTGTTTTTAAGGCTAATGCGCCAAGTCCAATGTGACTTCACAGCACCCGCTGGTTGTGCTAAGGAACAGCTGTGTTCTGGGAAAGCATGAATTTAAGTGCTTGAGAAGTGGTCAAGTGGTAGCTGTGGTGGAATATCATATGGACAGGTCACTGCTATTGGCTGGGTCTCAGAGGCAACACAAATATATATTGCTAGGGTGGTGTTCTTAATGTTCTTTAGGTTAAATTTCACTCTCAGAAGCCACTCTTAGTATGATCAATTAAAGCATTTAGACTTCACACTAGCTAGTCCTACAGGTTTTCTCTTCTTGCTGAGGCCTTCTGACTTAAGTACTCCTACACCATCCAATCTGCTCTAGATAGTGGCTCAAAGAGGTTATTTAGACCTCACACTAGCTCGTCCAACAGAGGAGATTTTCTCCTCTCGCTGAGGCCTTCTGAATCCATCCATCCAATCTGCTCTAGATAGTGGTTCAAAGAGGTCATTTAGAGCTCACACTAGCTAGTCCTACAGATTTTCTCCTCTTTCTGAGGCCTTCTGACTCAGGTACTCCTACACCATCCAATCTGCTCTAGATAGTGGCTCAAAGAGGTCATTTAGACCTCACACTAGCTAGTCCTACAGGTTTTCTCCTTCCTACTGAGGCCTTCTGACTCAGGTATGCCTACACTATCCAATCTCCTCTAGATAGTGGCTCAAAAAGGTCATTTAGACCTCACACTAGCTAGTCCAACAGGTTTTCTCCTCTTGCTGATTCCTTCTGACTCAGGTACTCCTACACCATCCAATCTGCTCTAGATAGTGGTTCAAAGAGTTGATTTAGACCTCACACTAGCTAGTCCTACAGGTTTTTTCCTTCCTACTGAGGCCTTCTGACTCAGGTACGCCTACACTATCCAATCTCCTCTAGATAGTGGCTCAAAGAAGTCAGACCCTGGATTTCCCCATTTTACAGAATTGAAACCTAGCCTCCTCACCCTACTGCATGTCTCTTGGACATTTACCCACAGAAGCCAGACAGTCACTCCTGTGTTAGGATCTAGGCTTTGCACTAGATAGTACTACATGAAGGTCTTCCTCCTTCCTACTGATGCCTTCTGATTAAGATTCTCCTCCACCGTCCACTTTCTTCCAGCAAGTCAGTGCAAAGACGTCAAAGCCTAGGTTCCCCCATTTTATAGAACTGAATGCTAGCTGAGATACCAATGAGGAGCTCCTTCCTCACCCAGAGCTTTACTTTAGATGGATGAACCTTCTCACCTTCAAACTTCCTACTGCTTGTGTTTGACATTATTTGTAACTGGGAATTTTCCTAGTAGAGCAAGGAGTAAATCCCCACTCCCCTACATGTATGTCCCAAACGTTCTGTCACACTATATCCCCACACAGCTGATATCTAAATGAACTTGCCCTTCAGATTGTGCCCATATGTTGTTTGCAGTCACATCTGCCCCTCGAATGGTTACATAAGCTATTGTTTATAATATAAAGAAGCCTTTTTTTGCCGTCCCAGTTTGTTAGACTTTTCATGTGTATTTTTTTTCTTTCAACCGCTATTTGCGAAACCATTATGGCACAGACTTTATTCCCACACAGCTCCGGCTTTGTACACGCTCAGTTGACACCTTTTAACAATTCCCAAAGCCATAGAAAGAATAGGCAAGCTGCTCGTCAGTAGTGTGTTTTACCCACTGCTAAATTGCCACTCCCATTGATTTTCTCGATTGATAACGAGTCCCACTTAGAGTGTCATTCAGGGTTTCAAACAGCGAGGAGCCATTGTAAGCACGATCAAAAACGCGCGGCTTTTCCCTGTTATACGGAAAGAAACCTCAGAACTACAGTAGATGTGACACTCTGACTGGTTAACAAATTAATTACTTGGCAGAGAGGTCACAAACATGTTAATTAAAGAAACAAGTTAGCTAAAGCCCTCACATACCTACAGAAAAACACAGCATTACCTATGCTAATATATGCGCATATTTAATATTATACTTCTATCAATTTAATTACCATCTAACGGTCTATGTCTGTCTATTATTTATTACTTATTATTTTTTATTACTTATTACCACATCTATCTATCATCTATCAATAGTGATGAGCGAATCTGTTCCATTTAGCTTCGCCGAAAAATTTGCGAATCATTCAAAAAATCCGTGAAACGGCAAAAAATTTGCGAAACGGAGAAAATGTTGTGCGCCAAAAACAATTGTCGTCCGCGGCTATTATTTTGTCGCACGGCTATTATTTTGTCGCCCGCGGCTATTATTTTGTCGCCCGTGGCTATTATTTTGTCACCCGCAGCTATTATTTTGTCACCCGCAGCTATTATTTTGTCGCACAGCTATTCTTTTGTGGCCTGCGGCTATTCTTTTGTTGCCTGCGGCTATTCTTTTGTCGCGCGGCTATTCTTTTGACACGCGGCTATTCTTTTGACGCCCACGACTATTCTTTTTTGACGCAGGTGACAATTTTTGGACGTGCGGCAAATTTTTCCATGGTGAATTTTTTCATCCATTTGTGAAACAATCCGCCAATGGCGAAACCCGGAAATTCACCGCAAATCCATGCCTGGCGAAACATTTCGTCCATCACTATCTATCAATCATCTCTTTATTGGGTGGTATAATGTGAACCTCTCCTCCTCTCTAGTGATGAGCGAATCTGTCACATTTCGCTTCGCCATAAAATTTGCGAAACGGCAAGAAAATTTGCGAAAGGCAAAAAATTCACAAAACACATTTGTCACACTCATTTTTTTGTCGCCTGTGTCTTTTTTGTCGCCCGCATTTATTTTTTGTCATTGCGGCTAATTTTTTGTCGCCCGTGTGTTTTTTGCCATGACCACACCCATTTGGATGTTATTTTTACACGTCTGCGCCTTTATTGCCACGCAACCACACCCATTTTGATGTACAATGAATTTGTACGGAAGTTTCGCGAAACAATTCGCCAATGGTGAAATACGGAAATTCGCTGCAAACCCATGCCTGGCGAAAAAATTCGCTCATCACTACTCCTCTCCAGTGTTCTCCTCTAATTTGGTGCTTTCTGGAGACCCCAACTCTACCCAGTAGTCCCCCCCATATGTCTGTCAACCTCGCATCTGTCATTCTTTTTCAGATAGTAACCGCAAAGAAAAAGCAGGTATTTCGTAGTTGTGGTTACCATAACCTAGGGCCATATCTATATATAGGTACCCGAGGGCCTGTGCCTTTGGGGGGCTACCCTTTGGTACCTATATTATTGATATTTTTTTTTAAATAAAAACCATCCCAAGCTGCCACCAGATGTTCCCTGGACAAATCCTTTGGCGAGACAGGGAAAGTCAGGTGAGGGTTGCCATGGCAATTGTGTCCTTCTGGCCAAAGTGCTACTTCTGCAACCTAGGGGCGTAGTTAGGTTTGGTGTCTAGGGTGGCACTGGACCTCAATACTGTCCTGCCATCACCATGCTACTGTTCCAGAAGTACCTCCTCCTACTTCCTGATGATGTCTCTTCTGGATATCACTTCTGGTCAGGCACATTTACCGTTCCGGTGACAATCATATGGTGGAGTGGGAAATTAAAGTGAGTGATTGAGTGATGGGTGATCTCAATTATTTTTAAAAGAGCATATATGTTGAAAACGTAAAAATGGCCAGATATGCAGCAGCTCCCTATCTTAGGTCTTGTTAGACCATCTTGTGTTTCACTGCACATGCTCAGTGTGTTCTGGGCTGCTGGTGAGAAGCAAAGATTCTGGATTAATTACTTATTAGTCTTCTATTCTGACTTATATATCACACACATGTACTGTAGATTGTGAGTGGGTCACTAAACTCAGGTATGTGACAGCAGCCCAGAGCAGCAGAAAAAGAAGATGGGGGCTACTGGGAACATCTTTGGAGGCACAGATCTTCCTTGATTAAGGGCTGTGAGGGCCTTGGGTTGGAAGATAACATTTCATACATCTGTTTAAATCTCCCTCCGTCCTGTCTCCAGAACACCCAATCGCTAAGGGGGTGTGATGAGTGCTGGGATGGGGGGGTGCAAGCACCTAGAGGGGAATGGGGAGTGAGCGCACGGGCAGAGGGGGCAAGGGGCCTAGGGGCACACATATTTAAAATCGGCCCTGGACCTGAATCTTTCAGAGCTTCCCAGTGATCCAATATGGATGATTGCAGATCATCCAATCAGATGCTCACTTTTATTATTAGGTCATTTCTGTTGCTATGACACACTGATTAGTTTCTTGCCTTACAAAACCCAGTATTTTTGTGTCAATAAAAGTTCCCCATTCCTTTATTTGTGTCTAGTGATGAGAGAATCTGTTCTGTTGGTGAATTGGTGAATTCACAAAACTGCTGAAAAATTTGTGAAGCAACGTGACCTTTTTGATGCAACCCCAACTTTTTTGACATAACTGCAACTTTTTTGATGCAACCACGACTTTTTCCTTACACTAGTGATGAGCGAATCTGTTCCATTTTGGTGAATTCGCGAACCTGCTGAAAAATTCGGGAAGCAACGTGACTTTTTTGATGTGAACCCAACTTTTTTGATGTGAACCCAACTTTTTTGATGCAACCACGACTTTTTCCTCACTCTAGTGATGAGCGAATCTGTTCCATTTTAGTGAATTCGCGAACCTGCTGAAACATTTGAGAAGCAACGTGACTTTTTTGATGTGAACCCAACTTTTTTGATGTGAACCCAAATTTTTTGATGCAACCACACTTTTCCCTCACTCTAGTGATGAGCGAATCTGTTCCATTTTAGTGAATTCGCGAACCTGCTGAAAAATTCTAGAAGCAACGTAACTTTTTTGATGTGAACCCAACTTTTTTGATGTGAACCCAACTTTTTTGATGCAACCACACTTTTTCCTCACTCTAGTGATGAGCGAATCTGTTCCATTTTGGTGAATTCGCGAACCTGCTGAAACATTTGAGAAGCAACGTGACTTTTTTGATGTGAACCCAACTTTTTTGATGTGAACCCAACTTTTTTGATGCAACCACACTTTTTCCTCACTCTAGTGATGAGGGAATCTGTTCCATTTTGGTGAATTCGCGAACCTGCTGAAAAATTCGAGAAGCAACGTAACTTTTTTGATGTGAACCCAACTTTTTTGATGTGAACCCAACTTTTTTGATGCAACCACACTTTTTCCTCACTCTAGTGATGAGCGAATCTGTTCCATTTTGGTGAATTCGCGAACCTGCTGAAATTTGAGAAGCAACATGACTTTTTTGATGTGAACCCAACTTTTTTGATGTGAACCCAACTTTTTTGATGCAACCACACTTTTTCCTCACTCTAGTGATGAGGGAATCTGTTCCATTTTGGTGAATTCGCGAACCTGCTGAAAAATTCGAGAAGCAACGTAACTTTTTTGATGTGAACCCAACTTTTTTGATGTGAACCCAACTTTTTTGATGCAACCACACTTTTTCCTCACTCTAGTGATGAGCGAATCTGTTCCATTTTGGTGAATTCGCGAACCTGCTGAAATTTGAGAAGCAACATGACTTTTTTGATGTGAACCCAACTTTTTTGATGTGAACCCAACTTTTTTGATGTGAACCCAACTTTTTTGATGCAACCACACTTTTTCCTCACTCTAGTGATGAGCGAATCTGTTCCATTTTAGTGAATTCGCGAACCTGCTGAAAAATTCGAGAAGCAACGTAACTTTTTTGATGTGAACCCAACTTTTTTGATGTGAACCCAACTTTTTTGATGCAACCACACTTTTTCCTCACTCTAGTGATGAGCGAATCTGTTCCATTTTGGTGAATTCGCGAACCTGCTGAAAAATTCGAGAAGCAACTTGACCCCCAACTTTTTGACGTAACTGCAACTTTTTTGATGCGACCACAACTTTTTCCTAACTCTAGTGATGAGCGAATCTGTTCCGTGCTGGCAAATTCGCAAAACTGCTGAAAAATTTGCGAAGCAACGTGACTTTTTTGGTGTGACCCCAACTTTTTTGACACAACTACAACTTTTTTTATGTGACCACGACTTTTTCTTCACTCTGCAAATATTCTTCACTGCAAATTTTTGAGCCTGTTTCACACAAAAAAATCGCCAATGAAGAAATGTGGAATTTCACAGCAAATCCATGCCAATCAAAAGTATTTGTGTCCCATTTTAATTAGGGATGCACCAAACCCACTTTTTTGGGTTTGGCTGAGCCCCCGAACCCACCCCAAAGGATTCTGCCGAATTCCGAACCCTAATTTTAATCTCAGTTGAATATATTCATGGAAAGCTGCGCTGTAAAGGCCTCTCCGCTCAGATCATTCGCCTCTGTACTTTCTTCTGATTAGTGAGTTTTTTTCCAGAATGCGTCTCCGGTCTTGTATATCATTGCAAATCTATCAGAACTTTTTTTTATGCATACAATATACGACTCCCTTTACAAGGGAAGATAATTAAGATGTCAATTTAGTTTCAATTAACTGTAGTGAAACACGCAACCTATTTAATAGTACTGTAGCAATGAATCACTCCCACTTACCTCTTAATGATATATGAATTTTTTATGCATTTAAGTAATTTATACAGTTCACCTACTCGGGAAACCTACTTTACTTTGCAATGTACTGTGCTGTGTTTAAAGAAAAAAATAAAACCTGCATTTCCCATGATACATCTGGAGTATTGCCACTTGGCACTTATCGATGCACTTGGGGCATATACATAGGGGTACCTAGTGATAAACGAATCTGTCCCGTTTCACTTTGCCAAATAATTCACGAAAATGCTGAAAAATTCACAAAATGCGGCTACTGCACAACACTTTTGTCACGTGTGACTTTTTTGACACAACTGCAACTTATTTGACATGATCACAAATTTTTTTACACAACCGAAATAAAATGGACGGACAGACAGACCATTAAAAGTATCTTTTGGGTTACGACTAGTGATTTGTGAATCTGTCCCATTTTGCTATGCCAAAAAATTCACAAAACTGTTGAACAATTCACGAAATGGTGAAAAATTAGTGAAATACAGCTACTGCACAACTGGTTTGATCCAACCACAATATTTTTGACACAACTGCAAGTTATCTGCCACTATCTCATTTTGGTGCGACTGCAACTTATTTGCCGCAACTTTTCTGATGCAACCGTGACTTTTTTACGCAACTGCAATTTTTTTTTTACATGACCAAGACTTTTTCCTCACTTGCGAATTTTTGTGGCAGTTTTGTGAAAAGCTGCATTTTGCAGCAAATTTATGCCTTGCGAAAAAAATGCATTCATTTATACCCATACCCACACCAATGTCACAGCATAGTATGGTGTAGTTAAATATTTATGGGGCATTTAACTAATGTTTTTTTCATGTTTCTTTCCTTTGGACAAAAATATGATTTTGTTGCAGAAAGATATGTTATTTTTATGCCATTTATTATGCAACAAAACTTACAAATCTGAAAGAAAAATACACCATCTAAAAGCTTTCAAGATCATGTAGAAGTCAAATTTTTTCGTCAGGCATGAGTTCACCCCGAAATTCCACATTTTACCTTTACATAGTTACAAAGGGTTGAAAAAAGACCCATCAAGAGTCCATCAAGTTCAACCCTTCCAAGTAAACCCAGCACACACTCACACACCTATACTGCATACCTCCCAACATTAAAAAATGCAAAGAGGGACAAAAAGAAATGGCGCAATTTTTTTTGACCATGTCCATTTTTGCAACCACACCCCCTAAATACCACTCCCATTGGTGAATTTGCCAAGTCAGGAAAAAGCCTTAAAGTCACAGTCACGTCAAGCTGTGGTTGCATCAAATAAGTCATGGTGATGCAAAAAAAAAAAATCATGGTCGCTAAAAAAATGTTGCAGTTGCTTCAAAAAAGTCTCATTAAAAAAAAAAGTTGTGGTTGCACCAAATATGTCATGGTTAGTGAAAACAATAATTTGCCAGGGATGGATTTGCTGCGAATTGGGTGGATTATTTCATGAAATGGGCAACAAAATTCACTGCGTAAAAATTTGCTATGTGTCAAAAAATTGTTGCCCGTGTCAAAAAAAAATTGTTGCAAATGTAAAAAAATGACATGCACCTCAAAAATCTTTTGCGTATCAATTTTGCGGCAAAGCAAAGCGGAACAAACTTGCTCATCACAAGTTCTTGTTGTGCCAAAAAAATCAAGTTTTGGGGATTTTTTTTGCCGGTTCGCGAATTTTCTGTGAAATGGGACAGATTCCCTCATCTCTAGTTTTTTGATGAGCGGCATTTTCGCTGTTTCGTTAATCTTTTGCATAGAAATTTTGCGGCAAAGCAAAACGGGACAAATTTGCTCATCACTAGTTCTTGTCGTGTCAAAAAAATCAAGGGCATCAAAAAAGTTTTTGTAATTTTTTTGCCGGTTCGCGAATTTTCTGTGAAACGGGACAGATTCGCTCATCTCTAGTCTCCATCTATTGTATATATCCATCCTACCTATACTGTACATTGTTTATGACTTTTCAGTAGTGATGGGTGAAATGTTTCGCCAGGCATGGATTTGCTTCCGCGTTTCACCATTGGCGGATTGTTTCGTGAAACCAGGGCCGGAACTAGGGGTAGGCAGAAGAGGCAGGTGCCTAGGGCGCAATGATTGAGGGGCGCCAGGCAGGAGCCTCTCCTGCCTACCCCTAGTGCTACTTTGTCACTGCCTCTGCCGCTTGTCATTTGCGGAGGCAATGACCAATCTAATGGCACCACCCCGCCTGCACTTCCTCCTGTGCTTTGGCGTTCGAGGAGGTGGGCAGAGTTGGCCGACCGGGTAGCCTAGGGCGCCCGGTCGGCTTGGCCTGCCCCTGCGCAAAACGGATGAAAAAATTCCCGCGCATCCTGAAATTGATGCAAGAATAGTCGCTCATCAAAAGAATAGTCACACGTCCAATAATTGTCACAAGAATAGTCACACGTCCAATAATTGTCACAAGAATAGTCGCGCGTCCAATAATTGTCACAAGAATAGTCATGCGTCCAATAATTGTCACAAGAATAGTCGCGCGTCCAATAATTGTCACAAGAATAGTCGCGCGTCCAATAATTGTCACAAGAATAGTCACGCGTCCAATAATTGTCACAAGAATAGTCACGCGTCCAATAATTGTCACAAGAATAGTCACGCGTCCAATAATTGTCGCAAGAATAGTCACGCGTCCAATAATTGTCACAAGAATAGTCACGCGTCCAATAATTGTTGCAAGAATAGTCACGCGTCCAATAATTGTCACAAGAATAGTCACGCGTCCAATAATTGTCGCAAGAATAGTCATATGTCCAATAATTGTCGCAAGAATAGTCGCGCGTCCAATAATTGTCACAAGAATAGTCACGCGTCCAATAATTGTCACAAGAATAGTCACGCGTCCAATAATTGTCGCAAGAATAGTCACGCGTCCAATAATTGTCACAAGAATAGTCACGCGTCCAATAATTGTCACAAGAATAGTCATGCGTCCAATAATTCTCACAAGAATAGTCACGCGTCCAATAATTGTCACAAGAATAGTCACGAGTCCAATAATTGTTGCAAGAATAGTCACGCGTCCAATAATTGTCGCAAGAATAGTCACGCGGCCAATAATTCTCACAAGAATAGTCACGCGTCCAATAATTGTTGCAAGAATAGTCACGCGTCCAATAATTGTCGCAAGAATAGTCACGCCTCCAATAATTGTCACAAGAATAGTCACGCATCCAATAATTGTCGCAAGAATAGTCACGCGTCCAATAATTCTCGCAAGAATAGTCACGCGTCCAAAAATTCTCGCAAGAATAGTCGCGGGCGTCAAATTTTTTTTTTGCTGCGTGACATTTACGCCGTTTTGCAAATTTTCCACCATTTCGCAAATCTTTTGAAAGATTCACAAATTTTTTGGCAAAGCAATATGGTAAAGATTCGCTCATCACTACTTTTCAGGTTTCTTCACCGAGACAGAGATAGAATTTCACCAAATCTTCATGCAGTTTCATGTTTTTTGTTCTATTTACAACTTTTTTTTTGTTGAACCTCCCACAGATGAACTCCTATACGTTCGAGTTTCTTTTTTAACCTAAGGCATGAGTTATGCCGCACATTACATTTCAATTTTATTATTTTACAATGTATTGTTATTTTTTTTAATCTATTGCTAAATCACAAACACTTTGCCCGAATGAAGCCCGTCTGTCAAAGGCACAGCGGAGATATCATTATGTAAATGTCGCTCCGTGCTCATTTCAGAGGGAAATGTAATATATCGTCCTAATAATCCAACTTGAGAAAAAATATTTATGAAAAGCCATTCTTTTTCGAGGGAATTTAAAAGTTGGAGGAAATCGAAGACTTCAAACACATCATTTTCCCCCGTTAAAAAATAATATTCCGACTTAATGGCAAATATTTTACTCTGAGTCGAAATTAGAAATTTCATTTCGCAACCGCACTAGACTTTCATATCAACATCTGTGGAATATATTATCTACCTGCTTTTTTTTTTTTTTATATTACAACAATATTTCAATAACAAACAATTTTTCAATTGCTCGAGTTCACTAAACAGGTGCCATCTTAAATTATATTATATTAAATTCTACGGAGCAGAAATCTATGCAGATTGTATTGATATTTATTGCAGATGGTTAAACCCGAGATAAAATGTGTACATCTAAATGTTCTCCTTTGAGTGGAATAATGACACGTTGAAAAGGATATTACATTTTGCGGCTCCGTGGATCTTTGCTTTTTAGTGAAAAGTCACAGAAGTACAGAGCGGTTTTTGTACATTGGAATATATTTGCGTTGATCACAGAATTAGAAAGAAATAGACTAAAATAATTGCAGATCAGTTTAGATAAAATGGTGCCGAGTGAGAGCATGGTGTTTTATGGAACAGACACCTAAAGCTGTAGAAGAAAGAAAGTAAGTAGCGATGGGCATGGATTCGCTGCGTGTCCAAAAATTGCCGCCGGCGTCAAAATAATTTTCTCTCACGTCAAAAAGAATTGTCGCTGGTCAAAAGAATTGTTGCGCATCAAAAAGAACTGTAGTGCATCAAAAAGAAATGTCTTGTGCCAAAAAGAATTGTCTCTTTCATCAAAACAATTGTCTCTTGCGTCAAAAAAGAATTGTCATGCGTGACCTTTTTTTTTTTTTGACACGCAACATTTTCGCTGTTTCGTGAATCTTTTGAGTGAGAGCATGGTGTTTTAGGGAACAGACATCTACAGCTGTAGAAGAAAGAAAGTAAGTAGTGATGGGAGAAAAAATTTGCAAGGCATGGATTCGCTGCATGTCCAAAAATTGTCGCCGGCATCAAAAAGAATTGTCTCGCTCGCCAAAAGCATTGTTGCACATCAAAAAGAATTGTAGCGCATCAAAAGCATTGCCTCTCATCAAAAGAATTCACCAGGCATGGATTCACTACCCGTCCAAAAATTGTTGCCGGCGTCAAAAAGAATTTCTCTCGCGTCAAAAAGAATTGTCGCTTGTCAAAAGAACTGTAGCGCATCAAAAAGAATTGTCTCGTGCCAAAAAGAATTGTCTCTCTCCTCAAAAGATTTGTCTCGCGCCAAAAAGAATTGTCTCTCTCATCAAAACAATTGTCTCTTGCGTCAAAAAAGAATTGTTGTGTGTGACAATATTTTTTTTTGACACGCAACATTTTCGCTGTTTTGTGAATCTTTTGAGTGAGAGCATGGTGTTTTATGGAACAGACACCTACAGCTGTAGAAGAAAGAAAGTAAGTAGTGATGGGAGAAAAAATTTGCAAGGCATGGATTCGCTGCATGTCCAAAAATTGTCGCCGACATCAAAAAGAATTGTCTCGCTCGCCAAAAGCATTGTTGCACATCAAAAAGAATTGTAGCGCATCAAAAGCATTGTCTCTCATCAAAAGAATTCACCAGGCATGGATTCACTACCCGTCCAAAAATTGTTGCCGGCGTCAAAAAGAATTTCTCTCGCGTCGAAAAGAATTGTCGCTTGTCAAAAGAACTGTAGCGCATCAAAAAGAATTGTCTCGTGCCAAAAAGAATTGTCTCTCTCCTCAAAAGATTTGTCTCGCGCCAAAAAGAATTGTCTCTCTCATCAAAACAATTGTCTCTTGCGTCAAAAAAGAATTGTCGTGTGTGACAATATTTTTTTTTGACACGCAACATTTTCGCTGTTTTGTGAATCTTTTGAGTGAGAGCATGGTGTTTTATGGAACAGACACCTACAGCTGTAGAAGAAAGAAAGTAAGTAGTGATGGGAGAAAAAATTTGCAAGGCATGGATTCGCTGCATGTCCAAAAATTGTCGCCGGCATCAAAAAGAATTGTCTCGCTCGCCAAAAGCATTGTTGCACATCAAAAAGAATTGTAGCGCATCAAAAGCATTGTCTCTCATCAAAAGAATTCACCAGGCATGGATTCACTACCCGTCCAAAAATTGTTGCCGGCGTCAAAAAGAATTTCTCTCGCGTCAAAAAGAATTGTTGCTTGTCAAAAGAACTGTAGCGCATCAAAAAGAACTGTAGCACATCAAAAAGAATTGTCTCGTGCCAAAAAGAATTGTCTCTCTCCTCAAAAGATTTGTCTCGCGCCAAAAAGAATTGTCTCTCTCATCAAAACAATTGTCTCTTGCGTCAAAAAAGAATTGTCGTGTGTGACAATATTTTTTTTTGACACGCAACATTTTCGCTGTTTTGTGAATCTTTTGAGTGAGAGCATGGTGTTTTATGGAACAGACATCTACAGATGTAGAAGAAAGAAAGTAAGTAGTGATGGGCGAAAAAAATTGCCAGGCATGGATTTGCTGCATGTCCAAAAATTGCCGCTGACGTCAAAAGAATTTTCTCTCGCGTCTAAAAAAAATTGTCACTCGTCAAAAGAATTGTTGCACATCAAAAAGAACTGTAGCGCATCAAAAAGAATTGTCTCGTGCAAAAAGAATTGTCTCGTCAAACGATTTGTCTCGTGCCAAAAAGAATTGTCTCTCTCATCAAAACAATTGTCTCTTGCGTCAAAAAAGAATTGTCGTGCGTGACAATTTTTTTTTTTTGACACGCAACATTTTCGCTGTTTCGTGAATCTTTTAAATGAGAGCATGGTGTTTTATGGAACAGACACCTACAGCTGTAGAAGAAAGAAAGTAAGTAGTGATGGGCGAAAAAATTTGGTAGGAATGGATTCACTACGCGTCCAAAAATTGTCGCCGGCGTCAAAAAGAATTGTCTCGCTTGCCAAAAGCATTGTTGCACATCAAAAAGAATTGTCTCTCTCATCAAAAGAATTCTTGGGTGAATCCCAAACCGAATCCTGCTTTTTCAGTTTTAATATGTTCCACTTCCACTTTTTTTTCAAACTTGGATCTGTTGCAAAAAACTGACATTTATTCAGGGATTTCGGATTTCTTATTCCAGTCCCACATACAGTATAGCGGCTCTGATTAATCGGAGTTCAGAAGCCTCGCTGGGGTCGAGCGTTGCCAGGCGACTTATGTGTGTTGCCCTTTGACGGCGCGCTTTAAACTGGCTGTAATTTTAACTCCAGTGCTCAGGAATTTATTGTGCCCTTCCGTGAGCCAGTACTGGGAGCAAATTACATGGTGTAGAGCGTGTTCCCACTGGTGAATTTATAGCTGTGATTTAGTAAAGAACTGCGACTAATTGCTTCTAGAACGTTGCTCACACTATAGAAATGCACCTTGAGTAGTAGGGCATTATCTAAAAGGCCACAAGTGATCTTTGCCTATTGCCACCAAGTCTTAAAGGAGAAGGCAAGCCAAAATTTATAAATGGTACCATTGAATAGTGCTGCAATTGATAAAGAAAAACGCCACACTTTTGGCTAAATTACAGCAACAAAATCTTACTTGAAAGTTTGAGCTCCGTGTAAAGAATGGCGCGGCCATCTTGGAAGTGGTATGCCGACTTCCTTTCCTTCATCCTCTACACTGCACATGTGCAACCTACTTTCCCTGGTCACTATGGCAGCCTTCACACTAAGAGTATTCCCCTCCCCCCCAATTGGTAGGACAGGTTTCCCAAACCCCCAATCAGACTCAATTACCCTATATATACATTCTCCCTGCCCCTTTGCCCTTGTCTTTTTTCCTGTCCTCGCATGGTAGGATGGGGCAGTTTTTTTGAGGGGGTTTTTTACAATCCCTAAATTTTTCTTTTATGGCTCACCAAGGTCCCACAATGGGACCTATAACTTAGGAAGTTAGCCTCTCTTCCTAAAAGGGCTGGTTAAGGAGTCTCCTCGTAGAGGAGTCAAGCCAGTCAATTACCCCGTTTTTAGGCAGCCCGGGGTAGATACTTTGTGCATTTGAGCTACTCAATGCAAAAAATTTAAACAGTACCTGCGTGTTACACCAGGTCAGGGCGGCACAAGTCTTATCTTGCTTCCTCTCCTTTCCTCCTCTGATCGAGTGTGTGAGCATGTGGATTCTATGCGCGCCGCCATTTTCTTGGTGGGCGCAGCGATGTCACGCTGCTATGCTAACCTATGTGCGCGCCGCCATTTTGTTGGTGGGCGCAGCGCTGACATGCGGCTATACATGTATGCGCGCCGCCATTTTGTTGGTGGGCGCGCGTCACACTATTGTCGGTGGCGCGATGACGCGCTTTCTGTGCGCTTATACACGAGCGCAGGGGGAGCAGGACGCGCTGCTGTTTGCTGGAGGGAGAGTTGGCGTGCGTTCCAAAGGTAAGGAGTATGCCTATGAAAGGGTTTTCTTATGGGGGAAATGCCTATGAGGGAATGCTTGCTGTGTGTGTGTGGGGTGTTACTAAAGCACCCTTTTTGTTTTGGGGCTCATTTGAGTTTCAAATAGGAACACTTTTTCTCTTGTTAGATTGCTCCAATGGAGTCACAAGTGCCAAGTAGCCCAGAAAATGCTGCCCATGATGTTAGGAGGTGAGCCATTGTAAGGGTAAGTTGGTTTTTCAACAAAAAGAGTGCAGGGTTCTAAAGAAGTTATTGTATTTTACAGTGTGTCTTCACCAAGGAAGAGATCTAGTAAAGAGAAAAACAAGACATGTATAGCATGTGAAAATCCAGCGCAAAAGCATTCTAAGCTATGTGACAGATGTGCAAGAAGACTGGCAGGGGATGCAGCTGCAGATACAGCAGACATTATGAAGTGGATTAAGGATGCAGTCCCAGAGGGAGTAAAGGCGGCTACTAAGAGAACCAGAACAGAGGTGGATACAGAGCCAGGTAGCAGTAACTGGGATATACCAAGTCCATCTGTGGCGGCTGCAGGTTCTGACTTCTCAGAAGAAGAGGATGTGAAAGAGGAAGATGCAGCGACTTATTTTGATTTGTCTCTGGTGGAACCACTGGTAAAGGCAGTTAGAATGCAATTAAAATTGCCAGAAAAAACGGAAGCTCAAACTTCAGTATTTAACCCATTCAAGTCCCTAAAGCGGAATAGAGTTACATTTCCGGTGCATGAAGTGATAAAAGAAATCATTGGGAAGGAATGGGAAAAAACAGATGGGAAATACCCAATACCTTCCAGGGTACTTAAACTATATCCTTTCCCTGCGGAAGAGGAGTTAGTGCTGGATAGACCCCCAAAGGTGGATGCGGCTGTGGCACGTTTGTCAAGAAAGACAGCTCTACCAGTGGAGGATGTAGTATCATTTATCAATCCTATGGATAGGAAAATGGAGGCCTCGCTTAAAAAATCATATTCAGCACTTGGAGCCACGGTAAAACCAGCATTGGCATTAACATCAGTGTCTAGGGCACTTCAGTGTTGGGTCTAGAATATAGAGTCAGCATTAAAAGAAGGAGTGGACAGAGAAAGCATAGTTGATGCTTTATCAGAAGTTAAGTTGGCATCTGATTTCATGGCAGAAGCTTCAGTGGACTTAGTCAGATCTTCCTCTAGAGCCATGGCACTTTCAGTGGCAGCACGCAGAGCCTTGTGGTTACGCGCGTGGAATGCGGATAAAGCCTCTAAAATGAGCCTTTGCAACTTACCATTTGAAGGGGCAATGTTATTTGGCCCAAAATTAGACGACATCATTAAGCGAGTAACAGGGGGGAAAAGCGTTTTTCTGCTACAGGAACGTCCTTCGGCGAGAAATATTGAATCAAATACAGGAAAGTCATCTTTTCAAGACAAAAGATTTCCTAGAGAAAGAAGACAGTTTCGAGATACCAGACAAACTGGAAGAAATACGCAGTGGAAGGCGGGGCAGAGTTCACTCTTCAAAACACAAAAGACTGGAGTGGCTACTAGACAATCCAAAAGACCTTTCTGAAGCCGAGGCAGTCCAGTCCTCCTTAATACCCAGAAGACTAGAAAGATTTGTGAGGGTCTGGGCAAGGTCAGTAAAAGACCAATGGGTATTGCAAACATTGGAGAGAGGTTATTACCTGGATTTCGAGGAAGTTCCGGAACACAATTTGTTTCAGGTATCGGAGATTCCATATCACAAACAGAAGAGGAAGATTCTGATGGGTTATATTCAACAGTTGCTCAAAGATGGAGCAATTATACAGGTACCGGAACAATTCAAGAGGAAAGGTGTGTATTCAAAACTATTTTTGCTAAAGAAAAAGACTGGGGATTTTCGGCCGGTGTTGGACTTAAGGCCAATAAACTCATATTTAAGAGTGGAAAGCTTCAAGATGGAGTCAATTCAGTCAATCATTGCACAGATAGAGCAAGAAGACTGGATGTTGTCCCTGGACTTGAAAGACGCATACTTTCATATACCAGTTGCAAAAACTCATCAAAAATTCCTACGTTTTGCGATGGAGGAAGCGGCACATTTCCAATTCACATGTCTACCTTTTGGTTTAGCCACTTCTCCAAGGGTGTTTACAAAGGTCCTGCAAGCCTTAATAGCAGAAATAAGGCGGTTTGGAATACAGAGTTACCATTATCTGGACGACATTCTTTTGAAAGCAAAAGACCCGCAGTTGTTGGCAGGGCACAGGGATTTCGTCATAGAATTCCTTCAATCTCATGGTTGGGAGATAAATATGCAGAAAAGCCAGCTTCTTCCAACACAGGATTTGATATATTTAGGAGCCAGATTCCTAACGAGGGAAGCAGTGGTAGAATTGCCAGAATTGAAAAAAGAAAAAATAAAGAAGTTGCTGAGTGGGTTAATGAGGAGATCCAAAGCAACAGCCAGAGAAGTGAGCAGTGTGTTGGGTCTGTTGAATTCCACAATTCCCATGCTGAAATGGGCCAGATGGCACGTCAGACCACTGCAACAGTGTTTTCTCAAACAATGGAAGAAAACGGATCCAAATTGGGATCAGAACATAGTGATCACACAACAAGTGAGGAAAGAAATGAAGTGGTGGCTAGTGGATCAGAATCTAACCAGAGGCAAAACGTTAAAGCAAGTAAAGTGGATATCCCTGACAACAGATTCCAGTCCTCACGGCTGGGGAGCCCATATAGGTCAGACATATCTACAAGGCACTTGGGAGGCAGAGGAACGATTTCTGCCAGCCAACGTTTTGGAACTCAGAGCAGTGAAGAAGGCAATACAAGAGTTGCAGTACAGAGTCACGGACACAGCTCTGCTAATCAAATCAGACAATGTGGCAACAGTTATGTATATAAAAAAGCAAGGAGGTACTCGCAGCGTAAGATTGTTAGCAGAACTTCAACCCATCATGAAGTGGGCAGAACAACATCTTCTGGATCTGACAGCTGTTCATATTCCAGGGAAAGACAATCAGTTGGCAGACTTCTTAAGCCGCAATTTAATCTGCAAACACGAGTGGGAACTGAATCAGGAAGTATTTCGGCAGATAGCCAAAACATGGGGGCAGCCGAAGAAGGATCTAATGGCAGTATGGGGGAATCAGAAAGTAGAGAGGTTCTACTCCCGTTTTCAGTGTCCCCAAGCGGAAGCATGGGATGCTTTGAGTCAGGATTGGAGTCAGCATCTGTTGTACATATTTCCTCCATTTCCTCTCATTCAGAAAGTCCTGAGAAAGATCAAGGAAGAGAAAGCCAATGTGATAGCAGTAATTTCAGATTGGCCCAGACAAATATGGTACCCATTGTTGAAACTGTTGGTTGTAGACAAACCAATAACACTTCCAGTGAGGGCAGATCTCTTGACCCAGGGGGTACTCAGACATCCTTGCCCTCAGAAATTACATCTAAAGGCCTGTAGGTTGAAAGGAACAGGCTAAGACAAGAAGGGTTTTCGGCTTCAGTGGTGAACACTATGTTGGCATCCAGGAAGTCCACTACTAATAAAACGTATGAAAGGGTCTGGAAAACCTTTACAGCTTGGTTACTTAAAAAAGGAGTTACTCCTGATCAAGTAACAATATGTCAAGTACTTGACTTCCTGCAAGATGGTTTGGACAGTAATTTGAGTGTGCGAACTTTGAAGTTGCAAACCTCAGCCATTTCTGCCATAACAGGAGTACAGTGGGCAAAGAACCCCAGAGTGGCGAAATTTTTGGCAGGAGCATTGCACATAAGACCACCAACTAGGTCTTTGTCAGCTACATGGAGTTTACCTCTAGTGTTAGAGAGGTTAACCTTGAGTCCATTTGAGCCATTGCAGACAATTCCGGACATGCTATTAACACTTAAAACAGTGTTTCTGGTGGCAGTCACATCTTCTCGCAGAGTGAGTGACTTGCAGGCTCTGTCATCAAAACAGCCTTACACTATATTGCAGGCTGATAAAGTCAGGTTACGCACGGTACCGGGGTTTTTACCCAAAGTGGTTACAGAGCAGCATATGAATTCAGAAATTGTTTTGCCTGCTTTCTTCCCTAATCCAGAAACGGATCAAGAGACACAATGGCACAATTTAGACATGGTCAGATGTCTATCAGTGTATTTGAACAGAACAGAAGTCTGGAGAAAGTCAGACAAGCTGTTTGTAATTCCGGTTGGTAGTAAAAAAGGCCTGGAAGCATCTACCTCTACAATAAGCAGATGGATTGTTGAGTGCATCAGACAAGCTTACCAAGAGAGTGGAACGTGTTTTCCAAAAGGTATTAAGGCACACTCCACTAGGGCAATTAGTGCTTCATGGGCATTTCAGGCAAAGGTCCCAATAGAAGAAGTTTGTAAAGCAGCATCCTGGAGTTCTGCAAACACTTTCTTAAAGCACTACCATCTGGATGTTCAATCCACTAATGTATCAGATGTGGGCCTAAAAGTTTTGGGATCCGTATGTGGTCCAAAATAAATTTTTTGTTTAAGCATCAATGTGTGTTAGTTGACAAATGTATATATATACCCACCCTATCAGATTACTCTAGTATAACTCTTAGTGTGAAGGCTGCCATAGTGACCAGGGAAAAGAGAAAATTTAACTTCATACTTACCGAAATTTTCTTTTCCTGGTTACTATGGGCAGCATTCACACTAACCCAGCCCAGTTAATGCTCGGACAAAAAGACAAGGGCAAAGGGGCAGGGAGAATGTATATATAGGGTAATTGAGTCTGATTGGGGGTTTGGGAAACCTGTCCTACCAATTGGGGGGGAGGGGAATACTCTTAGTGTGAATGCTGCCCATAGTAACCAGGAAAAGAAAATTTCGGTAAGTATGAAGTTAAATTTTCTCTTTTCTCCCCTCTCCCCCCCCCCCAGAAGAAGAGAAGGAGAGAGAAGAAATCCAAACCGATTGTGTCCCGATCGTGTCCTTAAATGATTCAGCGCCGCCGGATCGCTTCTATTTAGAGCGCGTCACCATAGCAACCGGACGCTTTGCTTATGGTGCGCACTCATAGGGGCCGGCTCAGAGGGTGATGAGGGGGAGCGCGCCTGCTTGTGCGCGTCCACTGCTTTACCGCATGCGCCGCCTCTCTCTTCAAGTCGTCAAGCCTGAAAAGGAGTGATGCATCCTGGGAACTTTATTTACACAGCTCGGCGGTTTTTCATCCGGTTTGGCTTCAGTACATCTAAACCTTCAGTATATGGGGAGACTTAAGGGCACCGTTGAGACAATGGATGGTAAGCCTGCATCTTAAGATTAAATGTTATGTAGCCTTTCCTTCTCCTTTAAGGTCCCCATACATGGGTCAATTCTAGCTGCCAATATGACAGACCGATTCAGCAGCTAATCGGCCCGTGTATGGGCACTACCGACGGGCCTGCCTGACCGATATCTGGCCTGAAATCGTCCAGATCTCAATTGGGCAGGTTAGAAAATCTAGTCGGATCGGTGACCGCATTGGCTCGTTGATGCGGTCCCATGACCAACTTTGCCTATACCCGTCATTATAATTCGATCGTTTGGCCCCAGGGCCAAACGATCGAATTAGCCTAAATTCCCCTGATATCACCCACCCGTAGGTGGGGATATCGGGAGAAGATCAGCATGCTTGGTGACATCGCCAACCGAGCGGATCTTAAGGTGTATGGGCACCTTTATGATTGCATTGGGTTTTGTTTGGCCAGTCAGGGTAGGATCAAAGATGAACCAACTGGAGTATGATAATGAGGGGAAAGGAGCGTCAAATGGGGGAGGAGACTTGGGCATTTTGGGGGAATGGATATGTAGGTGGGGACAGAGGTTTTGCATCAACAATCCATAGAGGCTCCCTAAAGCTTCTCATTTAATGACAAAATGACCCAAATGGGCTTACCAGAGGGGCCAAGGTGGCCAGATGTCCCCTGTAGGACTTACCAAATCACTTACAGTAAGTCTTTCCCTTAAACCAGCCCCGCAAACTGCACACAGACCAAGGAACTTGCCCCCTCTCTCATACTTTTAAACAGGGGAAGACGGTTCCTTTATTCCTTTAAAGGAAAACTATACCCCCAGAATGAATACTTAACCAACAGATTAAGTGTTAAGTGCCCTATTAAAGAATCTCCCCAAACTGGAATATATATATCAGTAAATATTGCCCTTTTACATCCTTTCCCTTGAGACGCCATTTAGTAATGGGCCTTGTGCTTCCTCAGAGATCAGCTGACAGGAAGTGATGCAGCTCTAACTGTAACAGGAAGTAGCATGGGAGTAACCGATAGTTTATATTATGTTAAGTGCCCTATTAAAGAATCTCCCCAAACTGGAATATATATATCAGTAAATATTGTCCTTTTACATCCTTTCCCTTGAGCCGCCATTTAGTGATGGGCTGTGTGCTCCCTCAGAGATCAGCTGACAGGAAGTGATGCAGCTTTAACTGTAACAGGAAGTAGTGTGGGAGCAAAAGGCAGAACTCTGCCCATTCATTGGCTGATGGGGCCTAGCATGTATGTGTGCCTTGGCTTGTTTGTGTGCACTGTGACTCCTATGATCCCAGGGGGCGGCCCTTAGTGCTTAAAATGGCAGTTTCCTATTTAGGATTACCCAATGGCACATACTGCTAATAAAGTATATTTATATGAAAATGGTTTATTTAGATGAAGCAGGGTTTTACATATGAGCTGTTTATGCAATATATTGTTATAGAGACCTACTAATTGAACAGTTATGGATATATATCACTCATTGGAATAATATTTTAGCAATACTGGGGGGGTTGGACAAGTCATTGAGTAACAATGGTGACTGTTTCAAACCAGCCGCTTCGGACATCGAATATCCCATGAGTGATTGTGTCATCACCGCTGGGAGGCAAGTCCCAGTTAATTAAAATCAATAGGTAGAATCGCAAATTGGGCCATTACTCGTTGATTAGCCACAACTCCACCAAAATAGTATAAATCTAATAGTTGAGATGAGCAAACTAGTGTCAGATTAAATTGCCTGCGAATGCACTGGGAATTTGCTCATATCAAATGATGTACTAAATAAGATAGATTCCGCACGTTGGCACACATTGCTGAGCCTGCAGATTAGGCAAGTAATAATGTACGGGAAATAAATATGGCACGCTCCTATATTGGCACCGTACCCTGCGAGCGGAGATTAAGCCAGTAATAATCATTCCCGGGGGGGATGAAATGTTAATTGATAGAAATGCAACGTAGATTGCGAGTTGCTGTTTACTGGAACGACGCCCCCCTTCTCTCCGCAAAAACCGAGGGGAAAAAAAGTTCTTCGAAAATCATCTTTTTTTTTATTTAACGAGATGAAACGTGACGACAAACGTCAAAAAAAAAAATCAAAAGAAAAATCCCTGCTCTTCGACTCGCGGAACGCTATTGGCTCGTCAATAACGGAGAGCGATTATCGATTCGCCAGCAAATCGAAACTCTTAATTAATGACATTTAAATGCCAGAAAAATTTGACAGACCTTCGTGTTTTTGAGTTGAAATCCCTTAGTAGGGAAGGCGGAAATCTGTCCGGATTGATTGTTTGGAAATGATCGGCGCGGGATGGGGGTTTTTTCGACTTTGCAGGCAGATAGATTCGTTTGAATGAAGGAGCAAAAAAATAGAAAGATTTGACATATTTTTACGTGTTTTTAGGTGATGGGTTTAATGCACAACAAACTGCAGGGGAAAGTTTGTTTTTTTAATTGTTTATACATATTTTGTAGAACATTTGCTGATATGTAGAACCAGGTGATCGGCTCATAAAAGGTTCTGGATTCAGAGTCTATGGATCAGGCTGCAGATAATTATAATGATAATAATAAATAATAATAATAATAATAATAATAATAATAAATAAACAACAAAGACTGAATAAAAGATTCTTCTTGATACAAGTGTAGGGACTCATAGAGTTAATACGCCCCTATGGCTTTAAACCCTACTATTCCTTCTTTCTCCTTGTTACTGGGTGACGACACATGTATCTAGTTTGATATTAGCATTTTGTGTCTTATTGGATAATAGGTACAGTAGGTCACTCCCTTTGCACTCTTATATAGTGTTTAACAAAGGTGTGGCTCCTCCCCTTTGGCTGCATCTGTTTCGGGTGGAAGTTCCACTGAGCCTGGGATCAACAGGGCCCTAGTAAGCCATTATACTCTAGAGCAGGGATCCCCAACCTTTTTTTACCCGTGAGCAACATTCAAATGTAAAAAGAGTTGGGGAGCAACACAAGCATGAAAAAGGTACCTGGAGGTGCCATATGAGGGCTATTATTGGCTATTTGGTAGCCCCTATGTGGACTGGCAGCATACAGAAGGCTCTGTTTGGCTTTACACTGGGTTTTATGCATCCAAAACTTGCCTCTAAGCCAAGTATTCAAAAAATGAGCACCTACTTTGAGGCCACTGGGAGCAAAATCCAAGGGGTTGGGGAGCAACATGTTGCTCACGAGCTACTGGTTGGGGATCACTGCTCTAGAGACTACATCTAACTCTAGTGAAGTCAGGGAACAGGGACCCCGTGAATGAGGATTAGCAAGAACAGCAGAACATGTTTCACAGCACTTTCTAGGAAAGTGAGATAGTAAGTCTAGTTAGAAAGAGCAGTTTCTGTCTCCAACCAGGAGAGATTAGCTGGGAGTATCTCCAATACAGGCACTGTTGCCTTAGTGTAGGGCCATAGTTAAGACAAAGGTATCAGGTTAGTTCCTATCCCTGATCCATAGTTGGCTGTTTGGGATCCTTGATCGCTAAGGTACACATCCTGAGGACCTGAGATACTTGTCCAGACTACTCTCCACAGTGGTGCCGTGCTGATTGGCTGTCTTTACCCTGCCCACACTCTGTAGAGGTGGGATAAACCATCCCTTTCTACCCTCTGTGCTTTTATCTGCTAACTCCTCTGAGTGAGTACTCCTCTGAGTGATCCCTGTGGATCACTTTGTCTTTGGCAAATAAACAAGTTAAGTTCTGTTTTACCGCAAAAGAACCATCTGGCGTCCATTCTTTCAATTACTTTGCACACAGTCTAAGTGAGTAGCACTACACCCCTTGGATATTTCCACATAGTGAAAGCCCATCTTGAATGTTAGAGTCCTATGTACCCCATGCTCTAAAGCCTATCTAGCTGCTATTGCCTGTTTTTTACAGCCAAATAGGGGTTACACAAGTATGGAGCACAATGGGGAATACTGCTGCCTAGGTCCTAGGTTTGATTCCTGCCAGAGTCAAATCTCCAAGGACTTTGTGTGTCCTCACCCCCCCCCCCCCATCCTCTCAATGAGTTTCCTCATTCCACTCTGAAAGCATTCAGTTAATTGGCCCCTGCTAAAATTGATCTAGTTGAACTTATGTGTATTATGTATAAGGGATCATTTATGATCACAACCACAGTGAGCAAAGTAGCACCTCAGGCACAAGTCCCATGTTTTTTATCCACAATTTCCACAATTCCAGTGTAATTGGCGGCAATATGCCTGATGCTATTGGCGCTGATGCAGTAAAACACACAAGTGCAGTGAAAATCTTTGGTGTTTGGAAGTGCTAGAAAGATTTCCATTTGCTGATGTGGTCATAGCAGGTTTGAGTGGATCATACCACCTATTTTTTTTTGGGGGGGGGGGGGAGAGAAAAAAGTCTTGCAAAAAGTTGGAAAACTTGATAATTACTTCCAAAATCTTACTGAGATCTACAGCTTTTGCCTCAGCCTTAGATACATCAGACCTTATTTCTAGTCTGAAGGACTAACCCTTTACTAAGCTTCTCAATGGAGCCTTACTAATCATGCTCCCTAAGTCACCCCAGGCCCAGCTGTACTTACAACTCATAACCATCTGATCCCAATAAGAAGACAAAGGGATTATTCCAATGGTCACAACTGGGTTGGTTGTATGAGAGAGTTTTGAACTTTAGCACACTAGCCAATGGAAGTATCTTACTATCCCTGCCCAGTTTGACCAATGGAACCAACTCTTTCCCCTCAAGTTTATCAACCATTGTTATTACCCTACATTAGGACTGTTTATATAAAACCCAGTTTCATTTAACATAAACTGCCTTGTCACTGTTGTCCATGTCTCCTATAGGGGAAAAAATGACTTTATTTTATTAAGTCTTCAGATCTGCACTCCAGCAGAAGGGAGAGGGCCATGTAGGTATAAAAAAATTCTAAAACAGTCAATTAAATGTGATTAGTAAAAAAAATATATCTACTTTGTTGAAGACAGATCACTGAAGGTGTAAATAAGTAATAAAGGAAAGAATGAGCTTTTTTCTAGCCGTAAGTAGTCCATGTTATGCGCATGGGGGGCACCATGTTGTTTATGTATTTATCAGTCAGGTGAAAACTATCCCCCCGTCTGAAGTCAGGTGACTCCCTCCCGTCCATTAACCGCACTCAACGATAGCGTTCCGCACTAACTTCCAACAACACGAGACTCACTAAGTAGATCTTTTGGGGGTTTGCAACCCGTGAGCCTTAATGTTTCATTCAATAGAGGTGATTGATGTTCAGAAAGAAGAGAAAATCTTGAGAATGCATCCCATGCTGCAGAAAGCATCTCGGAGAAAATCAAAATTGCTTATAATTATGGAGAGGGGAACATCATTTGTCTGTATTGTCGTTCAATGTTTGTTTTCTTGTCATTTTCTTATGCCCAATAGTCCCATTACCTAGGCTCAAATGATTGTATAGTAATCATCTCTGCAAGTATTCCAACAAGCCGGGGATATTGACTGCTGTAAGTGCACTCCTACACAACACGGGCGCGGAATAAAGCAAAACTCCTCAACGTGCATCTCGTTTCCCCCTGGAAGCAAAGCTTTTTTGTTAGAAACGGCAGAAAAATGACTAATGAAGTAAAAGCAGGGGAGGGAAGAGCGGCCGTTTAAAGTTATACTTTTATTACAAAATAACTCTCTTTTCTAAATTGTGCTTGTTTGCAGGCATTTATTTACTCTCTTACATCGTTCAAAAGGGGACAATCCCTTCCTGATTAGTGATGGGTGAAATGTTTCGCCAGGCATGGATTCGCAAATTTCCACGTTTTGCCATTGGTGGACTGTTTCGCGGAACGTATTAAAAAATTCGCTGTGGAAAAATTCACCGCACGTCCAAAAATTGTCGCCCGCATCAAAGAAGAATAGACGCCGGCGTAAAAGAATAGCCACACGACAAAAGAATAGCCGTGGGCGACAAAAGAATAGCTGCGGGCGACAAAATAATAGCCACGGGCGACAAAAGAATAGCCGCAGGTGACAAAAGAGTATCCGTGTGACAAAAGAATAGCCGCGGGCGACAAAAGAGTATCCGTGCGACAAAAGAATAGCCGCGGGCGACAAAAGAATAGCTGCGTGCGACAAAAGAATAGCCGTGCAACAAAATAATAGCCGCGGGCGACAAAAGAATAGACGTAGGTGACAAAAGAGTATCCATGTGACAAAAGAATAGCCTCGGGAGACAAAAGAGTATCCGTGCGACAAAAGAATAGCCGCGGGTCGACAAAAGAGTATCCGTGCGACAAAAGAATAGCTTTATGACAAAAGAAAAGCTGCGGGCGACAAAAGAATATCTGTGTGACAAAAGAATAGCGGCGGGCGACAAAAGAATATCCGTTCTTTTGCAAGATTCACGCATTTTTCAGCGAAGTGAAACAGGACAGATTCACTCATCACTACGCCTGATGCTTAACAAGGTTGTGGGTTTATTGAAGCATTATCATATGCCCAACCCCCATGACATAATAGCAAGTCTCCACCCTTAATTTATCTTTAGTTGGCATTCTCAGTTTGCTTCCAGTTATGGGAGCCAATAAGCATTTACCCCTAGTCTCTCTTCACCTTGTCATTAGCTTAGTGAAACTGGGTCAAGCTCTTTCCAGACAGCAATGTAGTAAAAGCAAATCAGCCTTCAAGATGAAGAGTTATTGATCCTGCTGTGTCTTATGAGACAAGTACTCTAAATATCAGTACATGTATAGGATCCCTTATCCAGAAACCTGTTATCCAGAAAGCTCCAAATTACAGCAAGCCTGTCTCCCATAGACTCCATTATAATCAAATAATTCAGAATTTTAAAACTGATTTCCTTTTTCTCTGTAGTAATAAAACAGTACCTGTACTTGATCCCAACTAAGATATAATTACCCCTTATTGGGGGCAGAACAGCCCTATTGGGTTTATTTAATGGTTAAATGATTCCCTTTTCTCTGTAATAATAAAACAGTACCTGTACTTGATCCCAACTAAGATATAATTACCCCTTATTGGGGGCAGAACAGCCCTTTTGGGTTTATTTAATGGTTAAATGATTCCCTTTTCTCTGTAATAATAAAACAGTACCTGTACTTGATCCCAACTAAGATATAATTACCCCTTATTGGGGCAGAACAGCCCTATTGGGTTTATTTCATGGTTAAATGATTCCCTTTTCTCTGTAATAATGAAACAGTACCTGTACTTGATCCCAACTAAGATATAATTACCCCTTATTGGGGCAGAACAGCCCTATTGGGTTTATTTCATGGTTAAATGATTCCCTTTTCTCTGTAATAATAAAACAGTACCTGTACTTGATCCCAACTAAGATATAATTACCCCTTATTGGGGCAGAACAGCCCTATTGGGTTTATTTAATGGTTAAATGATTCCCTTTTCTCTGTAATAATTAAACAGTACCTGTACTTGATCCCAACTAAGATATAATTACCCCTTATTGGATGTGAAACAGTCCTATTGGGTTTAATTAATGTTTTATTGATTTCTTAGTTGACTTAAGGTATGGAGATCCAAATTACGGAAAGACCCCTTATCCAGAATACCCTTGGTCCCGAGCATTCTGGATAAAGGGTCATATACCTGTATTAAAGGAGAATCGCTGCCATAAAGCAAGAGAAGGCAGCTGCTTTCCCCCATACAGGAAGTAGTAGGCAATCACATGACTACCAGGAAATACAAAGCCTGGTGCAAGCACTAAATAAAAAAGTTTTTCAATCTGAAGGGCAAAAAGGTTCTGGGACGACCATGAGGGTCACAGTTTGGAGACCCCTGACATGAACATTAGGAGCCTACTTATCATGCTGTACAAAACATGTGTAAAACATGGAATATTTATCAAGTTCTGTATTAAATTTTGGTATAAAACTTTTTATGGAAAATCTGAATAAGGACCCAGGGCCAATACTTCATGCTTCATGAAACATGTCCAAATCTCATTTATTCACCCAAGCAAAGCCAATGTTTACCCAAGTAAAGTCAATGTTCACCCAAGTGAAGCCAATTTTCACCCAAGTGAAGCCAATGTTCACCCAAGTAAAATCAATGTTCACCCAAGTAAAGCCAATGTTCACCCAAGTGAAGCCAGTGTACACCCAAGTAAATCCAGTGTACACCCAAGTAAATCCAGTGTACACCCAAGTAAAGTCAATGTTTACTCAACTGAAGCCACTGTTCACCCAAGTAAAATCAATGTTCACCCAAGTAAAGTCAATGTTCACCCAAGTATAGTCAATGTACACCCAAGTGAAGCCAATGTACACCCAAGTATAGTCAATGTTCACCCATGTGAAGCCAATGTTCACCCAATTAAAGTCAATGTTCACTTGTACTTCTCAATACACAAACATCTTAATTGTAAGAAAGTCATTGGACAATAAATACATAGTCAGGTTCCTAACTTGCCTTGTAGCAATAGGAAACAGAAGAGGAAACCTAAGGTTAAGTCAATGTTCACTCAAATGAAGCTAATGTTCACCCAAGTAAAATCAATGTTCACCCAAGTAAAATCAATGTTCACCCAAGTAAAGTCAATGTTCACCCAAGTATAGTCAATGTTCACCCAAGTGAAGTCAATGTTCACCCAAGTGAAGCCAATGTACACCCAAGTAAATCCAGTGTACACCCAGGTGAAGTCAATGTTCACTCAAATGAAGCCAATGTTCACCCAAGTAAAGTCAATGTTCACCCAAGTAAAGCCAATGTTCACCCAAGTGAAGCCAGTGTACACCCAAGTAAAGCCAGTGTACACCAAAGTGAAGCCATTGTTCACCCAAGTAAAGTCAATGTTTACTCAACTGAAGCCACTGTTCACCCAAGTAAAATCAATGTTCACCCAAGTAAAGTCAATGTTCACCCAAGTATAGTCAATGTACACCCAAGTGAAGCCAATGTACACCCAAGTATAGTCAATGTTCACCCAAGTGAAGCCAATGTTCACCCAATTAAAGTCAATGTTCACTTGTACTTCTCAATACACAAACATCTTAATTGTAAGAAAGTCATTGGACAATAAATACATAGTTAGGTTCCTAACTTGCCTTGTAGGAATAGGAAACAGAAGAGGAAACCTAAGGTGTCAGAATGAAGGAGTCATTGCTCCATGAATCTTGACTACTCATTACTAAATGTGACATTTGCTTTGTGCGCTCAGGATCTGATAACTCGTGCCGAGATGCTACTGATGTCCGAGATTCCTGATCAATTAACCTTTCTAGTCAAAGAGATGCTACATTAAGATCAATATAGAAATCAATTTTCGTAAAAAATGACATGACTGAAAACCAAAAAAAAGGCCTCTGCGAGTCAATCACCCTGTCACCCAGGCATTTTAAATAAGGTCAAGAATGGCAATAGTGCACGGGAGTGCCAGCCTTTGAAAAATATGACCAGAGGTAAATAGATAGGACCACCATACGGGGTTTACCTTGACGTGGTATGGTGGCTTACCAATCTTATGATCATAATTTTGTAACTAAAAACCCCTGTTTCTTGTCAATATACTGTATGCACTAGCATGAAACTAATAGACAATTTACTTATGAAACAGGGGACCAGGGAATGTGCATTGATCAATCCCTTTTGTCTTTCTGTATGTTTGTAGTTAATTTGGCCAGATCAGTTGCACTTCCATTGTATTTGTATACTTTATTTAGCCTTGGAGTGCTCCCACAACCTCTTTTTGTGTATTTTAAATAAGAATCATAGGTTTGCGAGATCAGTGTTCCTGCTGATAAGTCCTGGCCATTTCTAGTTTTTTCTAGCGATTGCCCCCATGTTGAGTAAAACTAAGCAAGTAGGTGGGGGCTGATTTTGTTTAATAATCTCTTCCTTACAGAAAACTTCCTATAGACCGGCGGTTCTCAACCTGTGGGTCGGGACCCCTCTGGGGGTCGAACGACCCATAAAAAAAGGGGTCGCCTAAGACCATCAGAAAACACATATTTCCGATGGTCTTAGGAATAATTTTATGGTTGGGGGTCACCACAACATGAGGAACTGTATTAAAGGGTCGCGGCATTAGGAAGGTTGAGAACCACTGGTCTAGATAATTTAATAAGGTATAAGGAATCTTCTTCTTCTTTGAAGGGTTGCTATTAAAACTATAGGAGAAAAACGCCATTGTTCTGATTAGTCTTCTGCCCTCTAGGAGGATCTAGGAGGTCATTTAGCAGGATCACTGCTATAGGGTAATCCAGGTTATAGTTAGAATATTTCTTTTTCTTTTGCTTCGGTTTCTTTTCTTCCATTTTCTTATCCACCTATTATTTTGCTCCTCTTTCTGTTCTCTTTTTGTTTAGGTGGCACCAGTTAAAACTAATTATACTAAAGCTAATCTTAATTTTACTGTATACACCATACTTCTCTTTTGTTTTTCTTTCTTTATGAGTACAGGTATAGGACCTGTTATCCAGAATGCTCGGGAACCTGGGGTTTTCCGGATAAGGGATCTTTCCTTAATTTGGATCTCCACAATTTGTCAGCTAAAAATCATTCAAATACTGAATAAACCCAGTAGGCTTGTTTTGCCTCCAATAAGGAGTAATTATATCTTAGTTGGGATCAAGTACAGGTACTGTTTTATTATTACAGAGAAAAGGGAATAATTTAACCATTAAATAAACCCAATAGGGCTGTTCTGCCCCAATAAGGGGTAATTATATCTTAGTTGGGATCAAGTACAGGTACTGTTTTATTATTAAAGAGAAAGGGAATAATTTAACCATTAAATAAACCCAATAGGGCTGTTCTGCCCCCAATAAGGGGTAATTATATCTTAGTTGGGATCAAGTACAGGTACAGTTTTATTATTACAGAGAAAAGGGAATCATTTAACCATTAAATAAACCCAATAGGGCTGTTCTGCCCCCAATAAGGGGTAATTATATCTTAGTTGGGATCAAGTACAGGTACTGTTTTATTATTACAGAGAAAAGGGAATGATTTAACCATGAAATAAACCCAATAGGGCTGTTCTGCCCCAATAAGGGGTAATTATATCTTAGTTGGGATCAAGTACAGGTACTGTTTTATTATTACAGAGAAAAGGGAATCATTTAACCATTAAATAAACCCAATAGGGCTGTTCTGCCCCCAATAAGGGGTAATTATATCTTAGTTGGGATCAAGTACAGGTACTGTTTTATTATTACAGAGAAAAGGGAATGATTTAACCATGAAATAAACCCAATAGGGCTGTTCTGCCCCAATAAGGGGTAATTATATCTTAGTTGGGATCAAGTACAGGTACTGTTTTATTATTACAGAGAAAAGGGAATCATTTAACCATTAAATAAACCCAAAAGGGCTGTTCTGCCCCCAATAAGGGGTAATTATATCTTAGTTGGGATCAAGTACAGGTACTGCTTTATTATTACAGAGAAAAAGGAAATCAGTTTTGAAATTCTGAATTTTTTTTAATTAAAATGGAGTCTATGGGTGATGGCCTTCCCATAATTCGGAGCTTTCTGGGTTTGTGGATAACCTGTACTTTGCACCCTTCTCTGCATGTAGTAAATGTACTGACATTTCAGACGTCAGCCGGAACCAAAGGAACAATAGAATGCTGGCCAAACAGTGCCGTACAGGATTAGCCAGTGTATGGCCCTCTTCTCTCTACCTGAAGACTTCCCTCGTCTATGGAGTATGTGAGGGGGGAGCTCTTGGCGGAGCATCTAAAGGCATATTTGACACTTTCCTTTTCCGCAAGCATAAAACACATTGGCACCACAGTCTGCACTTGTGCACAGGAGTCCCATTTGCTCTCAAACATGTTTATCGCGGTAGAATACTGGCAGGATTTTTCTTATTTTTTTTTCCGTACAATCCCAGCAGAGAGAACGGGTGTCTCTCCATCATAGTGAGTGCCGAGATGTTCTGTAAGACCATTGTTTTCAGCAGTGCAGTGCACATAGTCCTGTCTAATGATGCACAGCCGACGAACGAGTGTTTGAAACAATGGGGTAATCAATAAAATACAGTACAGTAGAGCTCAGCCCAAGTTTGCGCGAGTGAGTCAAATAGGATGTATTAAAGATGACACGGCATTTGTCTGGATACACCATCATCCCTGACAGATATTTCTCTATTGATTTCCAGCATCTGCCATGGAAGGAATGGGGAGTTAAAAATGGTTATATAAAAACAAATATCACCCAGCGAAACAATGCCATAAACCAGAACGCATCAAATAATATTTATCAAATAATCAATTGTTCCATACCCGGCGTTTTTTTTTTTTTTTTTAGAAAATTCATTTCACCGAGCGTGCAGCGGCAATAATTATTGCAGTTAAATCCAGAAACGGAATCCGTTCGGCGCCGAGCCGTACATCAAACCCGCAAAATAGTTATTTTGAAGAAAGACAGTGCCAGTCTCGCGGAAATTCTAAATTGAACTCTAAATATTATCTCGTTTCATTTGAGAGTAAATGAATATCTTTTAGAATAAGAGACAATGTCAGGACTTCATTACATGAAGAATGTTTTGTGCTCTGGTAATGTCTCCTGGGATTCTTCACCGCGGCTGCCAGTTTTCTGTTTGCTTTGATATATTTGGAGAGTATAAAATGCACTTCAAACAAAAAAAAAATAAAAAAATTACGTTGAAAGGGATGTTCACAATAAAGGGGAGCTCTACATACCCAAGCAAATTAATGTAGAAGTGCTCTCCTGAGCACCACGGACATTGACATCATTTTTCTGCTTCATGATATTAGCAGTTTTAGACTGATAATATTATGAGTATGCAACAAGGATTCTGTCAGTTTAGCTTCCAGAGGGTTATGTTACTGATGTAGGAAGAGGCTTGTGATGTTTTTCTGCCCAGTTGTATTGTTCACTATGGGAGGATTGATAGAAGCAAGTAAAGAGATCTAGTACAGGTATGGGATCCCTTATCCAGAATCCCATTATCCAGAATGCTCCGAATTATGGAAAGCCTGTCTCCCATAGACTCCATTTTAATCAAATAATTCAGAATTTTGAAACTGATTTCCTTTTTCTCTGTTGTAATAAAACAGTACCTGTACTTGATCCCAACTAAGATATAATTACCCCTTATTGGGGCAGAACAGCCCTATTGGGTTTATTTCATGGTTAAATGATTCCCTTTTCTCTGTAATAATAAAACAGTACCTGTACTTGATCCCAACTAAGATATAATTACCCCCTTATTGGGGCAGAACAGCCCTATTGGGTTTATTTCATGGTTAAATGATTCCCTTTTCTCTGTAATAATAAAACAGTACCTGTACTTGATCCCAACTAAGATATAATTACCCCTTATTGGGGCAGAACAGCCCTATTGGGTTTATTTAATGGTTAAATGATTCCCTTTTCTCTGTAATAATAAAACAGTACCTGTACTTGATCCCAACTAAGATATAATTACCCCTTATTGGGGGCAGAACAGCCCTATTGGGTTTATTTCATGGTTAAATGATTCCCTTTTCTCTGTAATAATAAAACAGTACCTGTACTTGATCCCAACTAAGATATAATTACCCCTTATTGGGGCAGAACAGCCCTATTGGGTTTATTTCATGGTTAAATGATTCCCTTTTCTCTCTAATAATAAAACAGTACCTGTAATTGATCCCAACTAAGATATAAATAATCCTTATTGGATGCAAAACAATCCTATTGGGTTTAATTACTGTTTTATTGATTTTTTAGTAGACTTAAGGTATGGAGATCAAATTACAGAAAGACCCCTTATCCGGAATACCCTTGGTCCCGAGCATTCTGGATATTCAGTAAATCTAGAGCAACTGGTCTTGTTAAGTAATCATTGAAGGTGTTTCACTACTCATCCGAGCAGCTTCTTCAATTCAACTTCAGGGTGAGTAGTGAAATGTTTTCAGTAATTACTCAGCAAGACCAGTTGCTTTAGATTTACTTATACTAGATATACCATGGCCTGAATGAATGAAAACCTTCATAGCTATAAGGGAGCAGAGAAGCATCACAAGACACTTCCTGCATCAGTAATAAACTACCCTTTACAGGAGCTACCATGTGCCGCCACGTTTTTCCATCTACTTGAACCTCTGCAGGCTCTAATACCTGTATAACCTGAGTCAGGGATAGGCACACAAATGACATGTTGTACTTTATCATTTATTTGCAACTTGTTACATTATAAGGCTTAGTTGTGGTTCCTCTTCAAAGCACCAAATAACAGCTTTCTGTGGTTTTGGCAAGATATGAATTCTAGTTGTCATGTATGTATGTATAACTTTATTTATAAAGTGCCACAAGGGTCATCCTGTCTTTTTTCAGTAGTATCTTCTTTCTGTGAAAATAAATCTCTGGATCAAATCAGCTTATGGGCTGTCTTGTCCAATGGTACCGCTTGTGCCAGTAACTCTTTCCCAATTGGTTTAGGCTCATTCTAGGACTCCTTCTAATCTCCCATAGCATACCCAATGGTGATTTTTGTTGAGTTATTCTTTAGAAAATCAGTAAATATTGCCCTTTTACATCCTTTCCCTTGAGCCACCATTTAGTGATGGGCTGTGTGCTCCCTCAGAGATCAGCTGACAGGAAGTGATGCAGCTCTAACTGTAACAGGAAGTAGTGTGGGAGTAACAGATAGTTTATATTATACTAAGTGGCCTATTAAAGAATCTCGTCAAACTGGAATATATATATCAGTAAATATTGCCCTTTTATATCCTTTCCCTTGAGTCGCCATTTAGTGATGGGCTGTGTGCTCCCTCAGAGATCAGCTGACAGGAAGTGATGCAGCTCTAACTGTAACAGGAAGTAGTGTGGGAGTAACAGATAGTTTATATTATACTAAGTGGCCTATTAAAGAATCTCGTCAAACTGGAATATATATATCAGTAAATATTGCCCTTTTATATCCTTTCCCTTGAGTCGCCATTTAGTGATGGGCTGTGTGCTCCCTCAGAGATCAGCTGACAGGAAGTGATGCAGCTCTAACTGTAACAGGAAGTAGTGTGGGAGTAACAGACAGTTTATATTATGTTAAGTGGCCTATTAAAGAATCTCGTCAAACAGGAATATATATATCAGTAAATATTGCCCTTTTATATCCTTTCCCTTGAGTCGCCATTTAGTGATGGGCTGTGTGCTCCCTCAGAGATCAGCTGACAGGAAGTGATGCAGCTCTAACTGTAACAGGATGTAGTGTGGAAGCAAAAGGCAGAACTCTGCCCATTCATTGGCTGATGGAGCCTAGCATGTATGTGTGCCTTGGCTTGTTTGTGTGCACTGTGACTCCTATGATCCCAGGGGGCGGCCCTTAATTCTAAAATGGCAGTTTCCTATTTAGGATTACCCAATGGCTCATACTACTAAAAAAGTATATTTATATGAAAATGGTTTATTTGGATGAAGCAGGGTTTTACATATGAGCTGTTTATGCAATATATTTTTATAGAGACCTACATTGTTTGGGGGTATAGTTTTCCTAAGGTTTATTTAGAATACAAATGGCATTTTTCTACAGGTGGAAATTAAGCCAAATACATTTCTTTACATGATTTATTTGTTTATCGATAACAGTGATTACTATTTGTCCTCCTATGTTATGATGAGAACACCTTTCATTGTATATAATTTCAAAAAGTTGCTAAAATTTAGTTTTTTTTAATGTGGACATAATACAGGAAATAGGGAAAGAGGGGACCAGGACCCCATTCAAACATTTTTTCCAGCCCCCTCTAGTTGCTTGGAGCACCATAGGACGTCTGTTTCCGAACGAGTTACATTTTTTTCCTGCTTCCAAAAATAACCGTATTTGAATTGCAAATGTTTTTTTTAACTCTTAGGCCTGTTGTCCATATAAAAAATAAAATACAACTGATTTTAAAATAAGGCTGCAAACCCAAAATGTCAACACTCATTCTTTAATCTTGGCAAGGCTTCCTGTACGATAATTACTGCTGTTGGTGAGCAGATTATTACTTAATTGCCTATGTGTAAGCCAACAATTAAGCATCAGCATCATTTAGCCGGCAGAATGTTTGTCTTCTAGTAACGCGGCTTTACCTTCTGCACAAAAACTCACAAGGGCAGAACTACAGTAAATATATAATTAGATATTTCATTTGATATATTTTATATGTTTTTATAAACAATTATATATTTGATATGTCATTCTATATTTATTTATATATGCAATTTTTGTATTTATATATTTTATTTTTTAGAAAATTAATTCAGAATTTTTTTCTTCTAGTAAAGTTGATTTACCTTGTACACAAAGGGGCACATTTACTAAGCCACGAACGGGCCAAATGCGTCCGATTGCGTTTTTTTCGTAATGATCGGTATTTTGCGATTTTTTCGGAAAATTAACGCGACTTTTTCGTTACCAATACGATTTTTGCAAAAAAACGCGAGTTTTTCGTAGCCATTCCGAAAGTTGCCATTTTTTCGTAGCGTTAAAACTTGCGCAAAAAGTTGCGATTTTTTCGTAGTGTTAAAACTTGCGCAAAACGCCGCGCCTTTTAAGTTTTAACGCTACGGAAAAAGCGCAACTTTTCGCGCAAGTTTTAACGCTACGAAAAAATCGCAACTTTCGGAATGGCTACGAAAAACTCGCGTTTTTTCGCAAAAATCGTATTGGTAACGAAAAAGTCGCGTTAATTTCCGAAAAGTCGTAAAGGTGCCGAAAAAATCGCAAAAAATACGAAAAAGTCGCAAAATGTTCGTTTTCAAATCGGATTTTTCCAATTCGGACTCGGATTCGACCCATAGTAAATGTGCCCCAAAGACTCAAAAGGGCATAATTATATATATATTTCACTTTATATGTTCTATATGTTTTTATATACAATTATATATTTGATATGTCATTCTATATTTATTTATATATGCAATTTTTGTATTTATATATTTTATTTTTTAGAAAATTAATTCAGAATTTTTTTCTTCTAGTAAAGTTGATTTACCTTGTACACAAAGGGGCACATTTACTAAGCCACGAACGGGCCAAATGCGTCCGATTGCGTTTTTTTCGTAATGATCGGTATTTTGCGATTTTTTCGGAAAATTAACGCGACTTTTTCGTTACCAATACGATTTTTGCAAAAAAACGCGAGTTTTTCGTAGCCATTCCGAAAGTTGCGATTTTTTCGTAGCGTTAAAACTTGCGCAAAAAGTTGCGATTTTTTCGTAGTGTTAAAACTTGCGCAAAACGCCGCGCCTTTTAAGTTTTAACGCTACGGAAAAAGCGCAACTTTTCGCGCAAGTTTTAACGCTACGAAAAAATCGCAACTTTCGGAATGGCTACGAAAAACTCGCGTTTTTTCGCAAAAATCGTATTGGTAACGAAAAAGTCGCGTTAATTTCCGAAAAGTCGTAAAGGTGCCGAAAAAAATCGCAAAAAATACGAAAAAGTCGCAAAATGTTCGTTTTCAAAACGGATTTTTCCAATTCGGACTCGGATTCGACCCATAGTAAATGTGCCCCAAAGACTCAAAAGGGCATAATTATATATATATTTCACTTTATATGTTCTATATGTTTTTATATACAATTATATATTTGATATGTCATTCTATATTTATTTATATATGCAATTTTTGTATTTATATATTTTATTTTTTAGAAAATTAATTCAGAATTTTTTTCTTCTAGTAAAGTTGATTTACCTTGTACACAAAGGGGCACATTTACTAACCCACGAACGGGCCGAATGCGTCCGATTGCGTTTTTTTTGTAATGATCGGTAATTTTGCGATTTTTTTCGGCGTCTTTACGATTTTTGCGAAAAAACGCGAGTTTTTCGGCGTCTTTTACGATTTTTGCGAAAAAACACGATTTTTTCGGCGGCTTTACGAAAGTTGCGCAAAGTCGCAATTTTTTCGTAGCGTTAAAACTTGTGCGAAACGTCGCGCCTTTTAAGTTTTAACGCTACGAAAAAGGCGCGACTTTGCGCGCAAGTGTTAACGCTATGAAAAAATCGCGACTTTGCGCAACTTTCGGAAAGACGCCGAAAAACTCGCGTTTTTACGCAAAAATCGTAGAGACGCCGAAAAACTCGCGTTTTTACGCAAAAATCGTAAAGATGCCGAAAAAATCGCAAAAAATACGAAAAAGTCGCAAAATGTTCGTTTCCAATCGGAATTTTTCCAATTCGGATTCGAAATCGTGTCTTAGTAAATCAGCCCCAAAGACTCAAAAGGGCATAATTATATATATATTTCACTTTATATGTTCTATATGTTTTTATATAGAATCATATATTTTATAATTCATTCTGTATTTATTTATACATGCAATTTTTGTATTTATGTTTTGTTTTTTAGAAAATTCATTTTGCAATCTTCAGAATTTTTTTCTTCTAATAACACTTCTTTACCTTTACACAAAGACACAAAAAGGCATAATTATATATATTATTAAATATTTCACTTTATATATTCTCTATGTTTTTATATACAATTATATATTTTATATGTCATTCTGTATTTATTTATATATGCAATTTTTGTATTTATATATTTTATTTTTTGGAAAATTAATTTCAAAATTTTCCGAATTTTTTCTTCTAGTAACGCTACTGTATCTTGTACACAAAGGGGCAGATTTACTAATCCACGAATCCGTATCCTGTAAGGGAAAAAAAACGTATTGAAAACGAAAATTTTGCGACTTTTTTGCCGCCATCACGATTTTTCATATTTGTCGAGACTTTTCCGTCACCGCCGTGGCTTTATCGTATTTTTCATGACCATATCGTCGCCATCTCGATTTTTTCGTATTGTAAACGGCGGAAAAAACAATCCGATTTTTTCGTGGCTTTACGAAAGTTGCGCAAAGTCGCAATTTTTTCGTAGCGTTAAAACTTGTGCGAAACGTCGCGCCTTTTAAGTTTTAACGCTACGAAAAAGGCGCGACTTTGCGCGCAAGTGTTAACGCTACGAAAAAATCGCGACTTTGCGCAACTTTCGTAAAGACGCCGAAAAACTTGCGTTTTTACGCAAAAATCGTAAAGACGCCGAAAAACTCGCGTTTTTACGCAAAAAACGTAAAGATGCCGAAAAAATCGCAAAAAATACGAAAAAGTCGCAAAATGTTCGTTTCCAATCGGAATTTTTCCAATTCGGATTCGAAATCGTGTCTTAGTAAATCAGCCCCAAAGACTCAAAAGGGCATAATTATATATATATTTCACTTTATATGTTCTATATGTTTTTATATAGAATCATATATTTTATAATTCATTCTTTTATCCGCAAGCCTTGCATATGTTTGTTATCCTAGGTCTAGGCTGCAAAAATGACTTCACTCCTCTAGAACCGAGAATTCCCATGCATGCATAAATATACTGGAGTTTCGGGAGCGATGTTAATTTATCTGAGCAGTTCACTGACAAATGTATTAATAATTAATATATTTTATGAGCAAGGCTCTGCACAGAAAGGAGCTTGGTTCTCTCTGTGAGTCTCTACTTTACAACTGTTGATTAATATGCAGGTTTCATATACAGGGTTGGCATTAAGATAAATGTCTCATTATAAAATTGTTTGCCATTTGGCCACTGGACAAGGGAATGACTGGTGGGAATTGGCCTATGACAGTAGCTTCTGAGAGGCTTTGGGATTAGTCAACCCTGCCCTAAACTTGTGCTAATGAAACCATGAGTTAAACTTCAGGTTTGGGCAAGCCTCCCGGCCACCAAGTACAGCTACGGGACCTGTTATCCAGAATACTCGGGACCTGAGGTTTTCCTGATAAGGGATCTTTCCGTAATTTGGACCTCCATAACTTAAGTCTGCTAAATATCATTTAAATATTTAATAAACCCCATAGGCTTGTTTTACATTCAATAAGGGGTAATTATATCTTAGTTGGGATCAAGTACAGGTACTGTTTTATTATTACAGAGAAAAGGGAATCATTTAACCATGAAATAAACCCAATAGGGCTGTTCTGCCCCCAATAAGGGGTAATTATATCTTAGTTGGGATCAAGTACAGGTACTGTTTTATTATTACAGAGAAAAGGGAATCATTTAACCATTAAATAAACCCAATAGGGCTGTTCTGCCCCAATAAGGGGTAATTATATCTTAGTTGGGATCAAGTACAGGTACTGTTTTATTATTACAGAGAAAAGGGAATCATTTAACCATTAAATAAACCCAATAGGGCTGTTCTGCCCCCAATAAGGGGTAATTATATCTTAGTTGGGATCAAGTACAGGTACTGTTTTATTATTACAGAGAAAAGGGAATCATTTAACCATGAAATAAACCCAATAGGGCTGTTCTGCCCCCAATAAGGGGTAATTATATCTTAGTTGGGATCAAGTACAGGTACTGTTTTATTATTACAGAGAAAAGGGAATCATTTAACCATTAAATAAACCCAATAGGGCTGTTCTGCCCCAATAAGGGGTAATTATATCTTAGTTGGGATCAAGTACAGGTACTGTTTTATTATTACAGAGAAAAGGGAATCATTTAACCATGAAATAAACCCAATAGGGCTGTTCTGCCCCAATAAGGGGTAATTATATCTTAGTTGGGATCAAGTGCAGGTACTGTTTTATTATTACAGAGAAAAGGGAATCATTTAACAATTAAATAAACCCAATAGGGCTGTTCTGCCCCCAATAAGGGATAATTATATCTTAGTTGGGATCAAGTAAGCAACTGCATCTTTTTCTGAAGCAACCATGAATTTCTTGTGGCAAAATTTCAAAGAACCTTCCCAAAACAATTCAACGATAGCAAAATGTGGAAATTTGCTGTGATTCCATGCCAAAAATTTGCCCATCACTGAGGATTTTTTCATAGAAATAATGATAAGAGCTACCACTGTAATACATAGCTCAATAAATTACAATCAGTGCACACACGTAATGAATCCTGGCCCTTAATAGAGCCTTTCTTAATCTTCAGGTAGCAAATACATCTGTGGTATGTCTATTTTTGCTCCAACCATTCTTCCCATGGCCTGAAGCCTATACAATAGTGATGAGCGAATCTGTTCCGTTTCGCTTCGCCGAAAAATTCGCGAATCTTTGAAAAGATCCGCGAAACGGCGAAAAATTCGCGAAGCGGCGAAAATGTCGTGCGACAAAAAAAATTGTCGCCCGCGGCTCTTGTTTTGTCGCACGGCTCTTGTTTTGTCGCACGGCTCTTGTTTCGTCGCCCGCGGCTCTTGTTTCGTCGCCCGCGGCTCTTGTTTCGTCGCCCGCGGCTCTTGTTTCGTCGCCCGCGGCTCTTGTTTCGTCGCGCGGCTCTTGTTTCGTCGCCCGCGGCTCTTGTTTCGTCGCGCGGCTCTTGTTTCGTCGCCCGCGGCTCTTGTTTCGTCGCCCGCAGCTATTATTTTGTCGCACGGCTCTTGTTTCGTCGCCTGCGGCTCTTGTTTCGTCGCGCAGCTCTTGTTTCGTCGCCCGCGGCTCTTGTTTCGTCGCGCGGCTCTTGTTTCGTCGCCCGCGACTATTCTTTTTTGACGCCGCGACAATTTTTGGACGTGCGCCGAATTTTTCCGCGGCGAAATTTTTCAGCCGTTTCGCGAAACAATCCGCCAATGGCGAAACGCGGAAATTCGCCGCGAATCCATGCCTGGCGAAACTTTTCGCCCATCACTACTATACAATAGCTTAACAACAAATTGGTCCTTGACTATCAAGAAGGCCTCTGCTCATGTTGAGAGGGTGAAGGCTACAGCTGTGGGGTCATCCAAATCCGACTGTCACTCAAATGCCACTTCATACCAACCATTCTCAGTGGAATTTTCCTTTCAATGGTGTTACTCTTGTGTTACTCTTAGCAATACACTTCCCTTATGCCAATAAGCCAGAGACTACATGGCAGTGAATGCAGAGAAAAACTAACTATGCCGGGAATGCAGGAAAAACATATAATAAACCATTTAAAACTGTAGGAGAAGAAAAATAGTGGAGGTTAAACATTCACTGCCGTTTGTGTGCATTTTATGACTTGATGAGAGAAGTGATAGGGATATAAACCTCTCTCTAATTCCTAATTCCTAAAATAAAACCAACTGGTAACACATATAAAAGAGAGCAATGTGGCCAAGTGAAGCCTCCAAGCAGTTAGCATTAAGCAGTTTCATAAAGAATAAGCTCGGCAAAACTTTTATCTCACCTTTGGCCACTATATATGTTGGTATAAAATACAGAATAACATCTTATCTCATCCTTTGATAAAGTCTGTAAGGTAACCAGCAATTAAAATTCAGATTAAAGTTCTTTTCTCTCTTTTTTTGTGCCAAAGCAATGGAGAGTCATTGCTCCAAAAGTCAGTCCTAGCTGAGGACATGTTGCTCCCCAACCCCTTGGGTGTTGCTCTCAGTGCCCCCAAACCAGGGAGTTATTTTTGAATCCCTGACTTGGGGGCAAGTTTTGGTTGAATAAAAACAAGATTTAGTACCAACTAAAGCCCCCTGTAAGCTGATAGGGTGCATAGAGGCCCCTAATAGCCAATCACAGCCCTTATTTGGCTCCTCCATGAACTTTTATGGTGCTTGTGTTGCTCCCCAAGTCTTTTTACATTTGACTGTTGCTCACGAGTAAGAAAGGTTGGGGACCCCTGCTTTAGGCTTAGGTCTGCTTTATGTATTGACGACCTGCAGTGGGATCCATGGAATTATCTCCAGCTAGAAGGCTGTGGTAGCTCCAGGGTCCCTCTGCATAACAACTATAAGGAAGCGTCTTTGGACGCAAGCACAATAAATACATGTTATAACTACAGTAGGTATCCATAATTGTGCAACTGTAGTGGGAAAGGAGCCCTAGAAACTCATTGTATGTTCTTTCCTTTCAAAATAAAAGCTTCCCTTTGGTGTCCTTTATAATTATAGGCTACTGAAAGAAAGGGTCAAAATGGCACCGGGATAAGTGCAAAAAAACACCAGAAACATAGAAAAAGAAAGAGATTTCTGCTATCTCATTTCCCCTACAGACATAGGGACCCGTTGCCCCGGAGGGGTCCTGCTATTATTTTCCTCCTTAAAAGTGGAATTTTTCCTTGTGGTTTGAGGCAACACACAGTCGCGCAATATATATAAGGCTAGAGAAATCCCATTTTCCCTCACCCCTGGCTCTTGATGTTTGGCTTCTAAGCTTTTATCACAATCATATATGAATTGTAACTGCCAAATGGTGATTTTACCTGGTTCTATACAAGATGAAAAGCCTCCCATAGACCTTCATTGTCTGAGTTCCATTTAAACCCAAGAGTAATAGGAGGCCACGGGTTTTTTTTTTCCGCCGCTTGATTGGTATACAGTAGAACCTTTGGATATTTTCAGTTCATATAAAAACAGAGGGAGGCTTGAATATGATAAAGGGAATGTTCCTTTGGGGATCTCTTTTATGACGATGTACCTAATTAAGTAGGATTAAGCGTCTTGAGAGCTTGGTCAAGAATGAAAGGGTTTTTTAAGAAGCTTGGGAACTACACATGGTTTCTGATAGAACAGAACTTCCAAAGAAAGAATCCAGAGAGGAGGTTAAGCCGCTTAAATGGCTGTGATGGAAATCAGATTGTCTAATGCCAGGTACACAGCTCTTCCACAAGTGTTTACATGAAACAAGCCGTTCTTACATAACAGGTAGGGATTTGTGTGCGAGCGAGCCAGCCGGCAAGGTCTGTAACTAAATCGATCATTGATGCTCACGTTTACACTGTTTAAAGGGAAAACATAACCTACTGCACATACAATTATAGAAGTGGTTGGTAAAGACTACAAAGGATTGATCCAGAGGTGGGCATTAGATTCCATAAAGGATATTATTATTATTATTATTATAGTACATGCCTTACATTTGAAGCAATAATATCCTTGATGGAATCTAATGCACATCTCTGGATCAATAGCCCTACATTACAATTTCACACTGAAACGTTATGGTTTAGAATTCCTGTATAAACCTATTGCCCATAACGATTTAGTATAAATAAATCTAAAGCAACTGGACTTGTTAAGTAATCATTGAAGACGTTTCACTACTCATCCGAGCACCTTCTTCAGTCTTCAACTTCACTCCTTGCATTCAGAAGCTCTCTGTTTATGAGGGGCAGGCAGGAGAAGGCATTAAAGCTTCCAATCTTCCACCCCTTACTGGTTGCCTAACTTGCACATTATCCAGACATGCCAGTTAGGGAATAGAGGTGGATACAGGACACCAACTCTATAGCAGGTGGAAAGAACAGGGCTGGTCTATACCCACCAACACTACTCTTTGCACCTCTTGCTTTTGCACCCCTTAATGCTCTTGAACTTCTGCCCAGGGTCTTTGTAAATGGCCTCTAATGTCTTCTTCAGGGGACAAGAAGAGAAGGAGAGATGAATTCCCAGATTATGACACCACCATGGGTGACTAGACCTTGTACATTTTTTATTACTTTGTCATCCCCCAAATGTGTTAATGTTTCCATTTCACCAATGACTTATGCATAGATATTCTGATTTACACCAGGACAGTGCAGTTGTGGAAATATCAGTGTTGAAACTGTGTGAGCGTTGGTTACATAAGTGTTTGGGTTTCCATAAATTTCATAGCAGCTCAACCAAACCCAAAAAAGACGGTATGAAATGTTCTAGATCAGTGGTTCTCAACCTTCCTAATGCCGTGACCCTTTAATACAGCTCCTCATGTTGTGGTGACCCCCAACCATAAAATTATTCCTAAGACCATGGGAAATATGTGTTTTCCCATGGTCTTAGGTGACCCCCGGGAAAGGGTCGTTCGACCACCAAAGGGGTTCCGACCCACAGGTTGAGAACCGCTGGTCTAGCAGGTGGAAAGAACAGAGCTGGTCTACACCCAACAACATTACGCTTTGCACCTCTTGCTTTTGCACCCCTTAATGCTCTTGAACTTCTGCCCAGGGTCTTTGTAAATGGCCTCTAATGTCTTCTTCAGGGTACAAGAAGAGAAGGAGAGATGAATTCCCAGATTATGACACCACCATGAGTGACTAGACCTTGTACATTTTTTATTACCTAGTCATCCCCCCAAATATGTTAATGTATCCCATTTACCAATGTCTTATGCATAGATATTCTGATTTACACCAGTGCAGTTCAGTTGTGGAAATATCAGTGTTGAAAATGTGTGAGAATTGGTTACACAAGTGTTTTGGTTTCCCTAAATTTCATAGCAGCTCAACCAAACCCAAAAAAGATGGTATGGAATGTTCTAGATTAGTGGTTCTCAACCTTCCTAATGTCGCAACCCTTTAATACAGCTCCTCATGTTGTGGTGACCCCCAACCATAGAGGAGCAGTGTCTTGGTTCCTAAGACTTAGGCGACCCCTGTGAAAGGGTCGTCTGACCCCCAAAGGGCTCCCGACCCACACGTTGAGAACCGCTGCTCTAGCAGGTGAAAAAAACAGGGCTGGTCTACACCTACCAACATTACGCTTTGCAACTCTTGCTTTTGCACCCCTTAATGCTCTTGAGCTTCTGCCCAGGGTCTTTGTAAATGTCCCCTAATGTCTTCTTCAGGGGACAAGAAGAGAAGGAGAGATGAATTCTCAGATTATGATACCACCATGGGTGACTAGACCTTATACAATTTTTTTTTTTTTGTAACTTATCATTTTTATTGAGTTTTATAAAGAAGGGAGAGGAGGAAAAAGAACAGGAGTTAATACAAGCAAAATATACATAGCGTATAAAAGATGTATGACACATTTACTGCATTATTTTGGTGGTGGTTGTTCTGCTTGGCACAGTATATTTGTTGGGGTTTGTAGATAACGGTCAACGGAGCTTACTCTCATATCTTGGGGGTGAAGCATTCTGTGGAGTATTGGAAGGTTGTCTCAGGGGTAGGGGACATACACTCTTAGTTTCCATATGGACCAAATGTGTAAATAGTTAGCTGTCTTGTTTTGCAAAGAAGATATTCTGGATTCGAAGTGTCTATTGTCGTTTACTTTCTTTGTGATTTCGGCAAATCGTTGGTATAGTTGTTGACTTCCATTTGGAAGCTATAGCTAGCCTTGTGGCTGTGAGGATTTGGACCTTATACAATTTTTATTACTTTGTTATCCCCCCCAAATGTGTTAATGTATCCCATTTACTTTGGTCTTATGCATAGATATTCTGATTTACACCAGTGCAGTTCAGTTGTGGAAATATCAGTGTTCAAACTGTGTGAACATTGGTTACATAAATGTTTGGGTTTCCCTAAATTTCATAGCAGCTCAACCAAACCCAAAAAAGATGGTATGGAATGTTCTAGATCAGTGGTTCTCAATGTTCCTAATGTCGCGACCCTTTAATACAGCTCCTCATGTTGTGGTGACCCCCAACCATAGAGGAGCAGTGTCTCGGTTCCTAAGACCATTGTGTTTTCCGATGGTCTTAGGTGACCACTGTGAAAGGGTCGTTTGACCCCCAAAGGGTCCCGACCCACAGGTTGAGAACCGCTGTTCTAGATCAACATAAGGGCCTTCTTGCACCCAAGTCTCTTGAGCGACGCTGAGATCTCTAGTTTCTTGACGGCTTTGCGTTGATATCTCCTGATTAAAAACTAATGTTACACCATTCTCCAAAAAAAGCAACTATTAAAAATAAACATGAACAACAGCATGTCTCGTTGAGTGGAACAACCACATCAGGGTGGCAGTTGTTTATTACGAGGCCATATATAAAAAAATATGACTGCTGCAATAACAGAGGGCTATTCAATTATCTCCCACTTTTCATTCAGCAGAAACTAATTATCTAAGAGCCTTGGAGGAACATTAATTTGAGCTCAGATATGTGCAGTTGCTCTGAAATAGTAGAACACTTAGGGGTTATTTACCAACGGCCAAGGGGTGAAGCTAATAGATATTAAACATCCTCTCCAATATTTGTGTTTTTATTAACTCCGTGTAGTTAAAATAAATGCTGAACCCGAGCAACTCTTGAAATTGTGCAAAGTAATAATCTAGCGATCAGCCTGAGAGATTTGTTTTATGTACTCCCCGGCTAAGTGTTTCAGATTTAATTCATACAAAATAGATGAGATGAAGCATTCCCGGTTGTGCACGGCATTATCCGAACCCCCAATATATACGTCACCCCTTTTTCAACATATTGGAAAGCAGAACCTCGGGTGAGTTTTTTTTATTAATTGGTTTGAGTTGGGGAAATTAGTGGCGCATTATTGGCATTCCTGGGAGTGTAATTCATAGATATGTCTTCTTGGTTAATATTCGTTTAATGTTGAATTGGGGTTCATAGGTCTCTCCTAGGGCCACAAATGAAATCCTGTGTAGTTCTTGTGGACGTTGGCAGCAGAGCTGGGCCAAACTGCAGTTATGTGAGCAGTCTGCTATTTTTCTATCAAGGTAAAGCATAAATGTGTAGTACACAAACCCCTCTTTGGCCTTACAATCAGATCTGCCAATACAATTCCAATTCAAAATCACTTACATAACCATTGTCTCTAATCACCCTACTTTTTTTTGTTTTTGGAACTTCCCCCCTTATTGAAACCAACCTTCTCCCAATGCATTTTTTTGACTAGAAGTATTTGGTAAATTGGTTATTCCTGTAAAGTGAATGACCCTAAAGTAGGGCCAAAGAACCTATAGTACTTGAGGGGAGGGGAACATGGTTCTGTCTCTGAGTTCCTCTCTATATATGGGGTAAATGCTGGGATAAGAGACCCAAGGTAACCAAGATGGTAATAATGACTCCCAGGTTGAGCTATTAAGAGCGACTTTGTACTCCACCGTGGTGGCTTAGTAAGGGGTAGTTTCCCCATCTGAGTGTAATCAGTTGGCACCTGTAACAGAATATTGGGTGGCCCCACCATATTATTTTAGATTTTGTGGCAGGATCACGGGGCCCAAAGAGCCAGTGTTAAGTGTAAGCAAGGTGACCACCAGGATTATAAGCAGAATATGATCCTCATTATTAAAGTAAAACTGTCATGGAACAGTTTTTTTAAAACCCATACGTTAATAGAGCTCCCAGTAGGTATCAGAATAGCACTCACTAGTAAGAAATCCAAATCCGGCTTGGGACTCCTCCAGTTACATGGGAGTAGGAGAAACAATAGGTTAGCTGAAAGCAGTTCTAATGTGTAGCGCCGGCTCCTTCTGAAAGCTCAGACTCAGGCAAACTTTACTGCTGCGCTGCAAGTTGGAGTGATATTCGCCCCCCCCCCCCCCAGCAGCCGATCAGCAGAACAATGGGAAGGGAGCAAGATAGCAGCTCCCAGTAGGTATCAGAATAGCACTCAATAGTAAGAAATCCAAGTCTGGCTTGGGACTCCTCCAGTTACATGGGAGTAGGAGAAACAATAGGTTAGCTGAAAGCAGTTCTAATGTGTAGCGCTGGCTCCTTCTGAAAGCTCAGACTCAGGCACACTTTACTGCTGCGCTGCAAGTTGGAGAAATATCGCCCCCTACAAGCAGCCAATCAACAGAACAATGGGAAGGGAGCAAGATAGCAGCTCCCAGCAGGCATCAGAATAGCACTCAATAGTAAGAAATCCAAGTCCGGCTTGGGACTCCTCCAGTTACATGGGAGTAGGAGAAACAATAGGTTAGCTGAAAGCAGTTCTAATGAGTAGCACTGGCTGAAAGCTCAGACTCAGGCACACTTTACTGCTGCGCTGCAAGTTGGAGAAATATCGCCCCGTACAAGCAGCCAATCAACAGAACAATGGGAAGGGAGCAAGATAGCAGCTCCCAGCAGGCATCAGAATAGCACTCAATAGTAAGAAATCCAAGTCCGGCTTGGGACTCCTCCAGTTACATGGGAGTAGGAGAAACAATAGGTTAGCTGAAAGCAGTTCTAATGTGTAGCGCTGGCTGAAAGCTCAGACTCAGGCACAAGGCACTGAGATGGCGCCTACACACCAATATTACAGCTACAAATACATTTGTTGGTTAAAGAATAAAATGTTAAATGGCAGTGGGAATGATTTGCTGTGTAACAGTGTCATTTAGAAATAAAAAGTGCCCCATAAATATCCTGGCAGTATCTCTTTAACTATAGGGGTAGTGGAAGAACTATTAGAGATTCCCAGAAAGCAATACTTACAGCTATATGAGCACTTATCTAGTGATGGGCAAGTCCTACATTATCCTTCTCATACATTTCAATGTATATCCCCTCTTCCAACTGAACTGTAAGCTCTTTGTACCACCCATTGTCAGCACTTATATCTCTAATTCTTTCTCATTAGCCCTGTGGATATTAAATCCTGTTCCTCTGAAAAGTGCCCACGGGGTGTTACATAAATAAATACAGCAGGGATACAAGTGAAAGAAATTATTTTTAAAAAAACGTTGTTTTGCTTATTTTGTTTGTTTTGTTCTTCTGGATCATTTTCCCAAACACTTTTATCGGCCCCCAAAGAACACCATGCGGAATTGGATGCCAGTGATAATGACTTCCCCGGATAGATAAGGGAATATTTGTGCCTGGCCCACTCGGAGGAAAAGTACAGTACCTTGTGCTCCCGGTGGTACAGCGAGAAATTAAAAATAGGCAACACAACATTATAGTAGTCAATATGATTCTCAGCACTGGGGTTCAATTCTGAACAGGGCAGGGAGTCTGTATGTTCCTTTGTTTGTTCTACAGTCAAGTGCTGAGAATCCTATCTTAAGCCTGAACCTTAATGTATAAGTAGGGCATTAGGGGCAAGAAACAGCACAAAGACACAAAAAGTGTCGGTTTATGGTAAGTATAGTATATTAATTTGAGAAACAAAAGTCACATTGACCCCCAGTGGTTAAAGTTGCTGAGTATTATAGCAAAGTCATTCTTGAGCCCTGGTATTTTGAAAGATGATCGAGTTCAGTCATATACATTTCAAAACCATCAGGAACCAAAAGGCCTACATGAGGCCACCAATCACAGTACAGTACCTGTACTTCATTCCAACTATATAGATATAATTACCCCTTATTGGGGGCAGAACAGCCCTATTGGGTTTATTTAATGGTTAAATGATTCCCTTTTCTCTGTAATAATAAAACAGTACCTGTACTTGATCCCAACTAAGATATAATTACCCCTTATTGGGGGCAGAACAGTCCTATTGGGTTTATTTAATGGTTAAATGATTCCCTTTTCTCTGTAATAATAAAACAGTACCTGTACTTGATCCCAACTAAGATATAATTACCCCTTATTGGGGGCAGAACAGCCCTATTGGGTTTATTTAATGGTTAAATGATTCCCTTTTCTCTGTAATAATAAAACAGTTCCTGTACTTGATCCCAACTAAGATATAATTACCCCTTATTGGGGGCAGAACAGTCCTATTGGGTTTATTTCATGGTTAAATGATTCCCTTTTCTCTGTAATAATAAAACAGTACCTGTACTTGATCCCAACTAAGATATAATTACCCCTTATTGGGGCAGAACAGCCCTATTGGGTTTATTTAATGGTTAAATGATTCCCTTTTCTCTGTAATAATAAAACAGTACCTGTACTTGATCCCAACTAAGATATAATTACCCCTTATTGGGGGCAGAACAGCCCTATTGGGTTTATTTAATGGTTAAATGATTCCCTTTTCTCTGTAATAATAAAACAGTACCTGTACTTGATCCCAACTAAGATATAATTACCCCTTATTGGGGCAGAACAGCCCTATTGGGTTTATTTCATGGTTAAATGATTCCCTTTTCTCTGTAATAATAAAACAGTACCTGTACTTGATCCCAACTAAGATATAATTACCCCTTATTGGGGCAGAACAGCCCTATTGGGTTTATTTCATGGTTAAATGATTCCCTTTTCTCTGTAATAATAAAACAGTTCCTGTACTTGATCCCAACTAAGATATAATTACCCCTTATTGGGGGCAGAACAGTCCTATTGGGTTTATTTCATGGTTAAATGATTCCCTTTTCTCTGTAATAATAAAACAGTACCTGTACTTGATCCCAACTAAGATATAATTACCCCTTATTGGGGCAGAACAGCCCTATTGGGTTTATTTAATGGTTAAATGATTCCCTTTTCTCTGTAATAATAAAACAGTACCTGTACTCGATCCCAACTAAGATATAATTACCCCTTATTGGGGCAGAACAGCCCTATTGGGTTTATTTCATGGTTAAATGATTCCCTTTTCTCTGTAATAATAAAACAGTACCTGTACTTGATCCCAACTAAGATATAATTACCCCTTATTGGGGGCAGAACAGTCCTATTGGGTTTATTTAGTTTAAATGATTTTTTAGTAGACTTAGATCCAAATTACAGAAAAAACCCTTATCTGGAAAACCCTGAGCATTCTGGATAACACCCGTATAAAGTATAATAACTGAATGTGCAAATGTTCTTGGATTCCCTTTCGTTCCACAATGGAATGGGAGATTTACGAGCGCTTAATTGTTACAGGTGCATTTCCATCATGTTGTGTGTAAATATTCTATCAACAAGGTCATGGATTCCATTACGGCATTGTGTCTGTTCCAAATAATGAATATTGAGTATATAGTTAAACACAATAACCCATCAAACAGCCGAGATACAATATTTTACCTTGTACGTAACCTTGGAGCGCTTCCAGCGGCGCATATATTGCCGACTTTGTTCTATTTCATTTAGCATTGCACTTCTTATTAGAGTTGAAGGATTTACTAAGTTTACCTTGTTTCCCGTGACACAATATTTTCGCGTGAGTTAAAATTCAAGCCGCCTCATTCGCGGGAATAAACCGATAAAAAAAGAAAATGAAATGGAAATGATGGTTCAAGAAAAGAGGAGCCGGCGTTGCCCGAAGATTCCTCCCTTTGTGCTGAGGGAATGACTTGCCCAACACATCCGGGCTCTGATCCATTCGGTGCCACTAAAGAACATGAGATGTAGATCGGATTCCCACATTCACCTTTTTAAAGGTTTTAGAAAGATTTAAATGGCAGCATCCAGGCAATAATTGCCCCTTTAATCACTGGTGTCTAGACTGCAATGCACAACAATAAACATGAAATACAGTAGATTCTTTGGCATTAACATCAAGTAACAAGACATTTGTAGTGATGAGCGATGAGCCAAGCACGGATTCACAGCAAGTTTCCACATTTGCCCATTGGCGAAAGTTTTGCGAAAATTCCGGAAACATCTACCGCAGAAAAATTCGTCGCTCGTCAAAAAAATCGTTCATGTCACAGTCATGTCAAAATTGAGCGTGGTTGCTTTAAAATTGGGTGTGGTTGCATTAAAATTGGGTGTGATTGCGTCAAAATTGGGCGTGGTTGCATCAAAATTGGGTGTGGTTGCATCAAAATTGGGTGTGGTTGTGTCAAAATTGGGTGTGGTTGCGTCAAAATTGGGCATGGTTGCGTAAAAATTGGGCGTGGTCGCATCAAAATTGGGTGTGATTGTGTCCAAATTGGGTGCTATTGCATAAAAATTGGGTGTGGTTGCATCAAAATTGGGTATGGTTGCGTCAGAATTGGGTGTGGTTGCGTCAAAATTGGGCGTGGTTGCGTCAAAATTGGGCATGGTTGCGTCAAAATTGGGCGTGGTTGCATCAAAATTGGGCGTGGTTGCATCAAAATTGGGTGTGATTGTGTCCAAATTGGGTGTGATTGCGTCAAAATTGGGCGTGGTTGCGTCAAAATTGGGTGTGATTGCGTCAAAATTGGGTGTGGTTGCATCAAAATTGGGTGTGATTGTTTCCAAATTGGGTGCTATTGCATAAAAATTGGGTGTGGTTGCATCAAAATTGGGTATGGTTGCGTCAAAATTGGGTGTGGTTGCGTCAAAATTGGGCGTGGTTGCGTCAAAATTGGGCATGGTTGCGTCAAAATTGGGCGTGGTTGCATCAAAATTGGGTGTGATTGTGTCCAAATTGGGTGTGATTGCGTCAAAATTGGGTGTGGTTGTGTCAAAATTGGGTGTGGTTGCATCAAAATTGGGTATGGTTGCATAAAAATTGGGTGTGGTTGCGTCAAAATTGGGCATGGTTGCGTCAAAATTGGGCGTGGTTGCATCAAAATTGGGTGTGATTGTGTCCAAATTGGGTGTGATCGCGTCAAAATTGGGCGCAAGCATGTAAAATTGGGCATGGTCGTGTCAAAAAAGGTGCGGTTGCATAAAAAGCACGGGCGACAAAATAAAAAGACACGGGTGACCAAAAATACATGGGCGACAAAAAAAATTGTGCCACAAATGCGTTTCGCGAATTTTCTTGCCGTTTCGCGAATTTTATGGTGAAGCGAACAGGACAGATTCACTAACTACCCATTTGCTAACCATCAGATTTTTTTTCTTTCTCAATTAGGATTTTTAGCATTAAAGTCACCAGAAAAAAAAATTAAGATTTTTTCAATATTTACTGTGGGGCACATTTACTAAGTAATTTTGAGAATAGGTCTAGTTTTTTTTTTACTTCTAGATATTTTGGGGATTTATGAATAGTTTTTTTGCTAGTACTTGATTTTTTTTATATTGTTTCTTGAAAAATGTTATTTTTTTGGAAATTTTACCCCCAAAATTTGAGTTTTTTGAAAATAACTCTTGATTTAATGTTAGATGACTTTTTATGTAAAAAAAAAACAATAGGCAGGTTTGATCTGTCAAGAACCATTGATTCCTACAGAGGCTTAGAATAGCAGTGACAGCCTGTCCATGACACATTTTCAAGGGGAAGTTAATCCCCTCATTGTTTTCTGTTTCACCCACTTTCAAGGGGAATTTAATCCCCTTATTGTTTTTGTTTCACCCAGTTTCAAGGGGAAGTTAATCCCTTTATTGTTTTTGTTTCACCCAGTTTCAAGGAGAAGTTAATCCCCTTATTGTTTTTGTTTCACCCAGTTTCAAGGGGAAATTAATCCCCTTATTGTTTTTGTTTCACCTAGTTTCAAGGAGAAGTTAATCCCCTCATTATTTTCTGTTTCACCCAGTTTCAAGGAGAAGTTAATCCCCTTATTGTTTTTGTTTCACCCAGTTTCAAGGGGAAATTAATCCCCTTATTGTTTTTGTTTCACCTAGTTTCAAGGAGAAGTTAATCCCCTCATTATTTTCTGTTTCACCCAGTTTCAAGGAGAAGTTAATCCCCTTATTGTTTTTGTTTCACCCAGTTTCAAGGAGAAGTTAATCCCCTCATTATTTTCTGTTTCACCCAGTTTAAAGGGGAAGTTAATCCCCTTATTGTTTTTGTTTCACCCTGTTTAAAGGGGAACTTAATCCCCTTATTGTTTTTGTTTCACTCTGTTTCAAGGGGAAGTTAATCCCCCTTATTGTTTTTGTTTCACTCTGTTTCAAGGGGAAGTTAATCCCCTTATTGTTTTTGTTTCACCCTGTTTAAAGGGGAAGTTAATTCCCTTATTGTTTTTGTTTCACCCTGTTTCAAGGAGAAATTAATCCCCTTATTGTTTTTGTTTCACCCAGTTTCAAGGGGAAGTTAATCCCATCATTGTTTTTATTTCATTCATTTTTAAGGGGAAGTTAATCCCCTTATTGTTTTCTATTTCACATATTTTCAAGGGGAAGTTAACCCCATCATTCTTTTCCAAGAATGAGCACCAATGCTCCTAAAATGGCTGCTGGAGCAATTACTATTTGGGAATCATGGAAACAAGCATCCATTTAGACTCAAATTTTAAACTTGAAAAATTCAGGATTTTAAAATGTAAATTTGAAATTTTTATAAGGAGGATTCAAGCATTATCGTGTGAATTTAATAAATACAACAATGATCAAATTTAATTCTAATCTATACCATGTTGAGTTTATATGACTTACAAGGCCAGAGAAAAACACATTTTAGTAAATCAATATGTCTAAATGGCTAAAAATCCGAATCTGACAATGCGCCATAGTGATGAGCAAATTTTTTCACCAGGCATGGAGTCACAACAAAATTTTGCATTTCGCAATTGGTGAATTTTTCCGCGACACTGTTGCAAAAATTTGCCGTGACAAAACAATTGGAGGCAGTTTAGATACACTTGTGAAGGGCAACCTCCAACTTACATGGACCCCCTTAGCTCATAATAAGGTTACAGATATATAGAAACATTGGGGTAACAGTCACCCTGCTATAGTTCCAGGGGTACCCAGGGCACAAATAAGCACTCACCCCAAATCCCCCCTAACTGGCCTTCAGGCTGGGCCCCCTTAGCCCATAACAAGGTTACAGATATATAGAAACATTGGGGTAACAGTCACCCTGCTATAGTTCAAGGGGTACCCAGGGCACAAATAAGCACTCACCCCAAATCCCCCCCTAACTGGCCTTCAGGCTGGGCCCCCTTAGCCCATAACAAGGTTACAGATATATAGAAACATTGGGGTAACAGTCACCCCGCTATAGTTCCAGGGGTACCCAGGGCACAAATAAGCACTCACCCCAAATCCCCCCTAACTGGCCTTCAGGCTGGGCCCCCTTAGCCCATAACAAGGTTACAGATATATAGAAACATTGGGGTAACAGTCACCCCGCTATAGTTCCAGGGGTACCCAGGGCACAAATAAGCACTCACCCCAAATCCCCCCCTAACTGGCCTTCAGGCTGGGCCCCCTTAGCCCATAACAAGGTTACAGATATATAGAAACATTGGGGTAACAGTCACCCTGCTATAGTTCAAGGGGTACCCAGGGCACAAATAAGCACCCCAAATCCCCCCCTAACTGGCCTTCAGGCTGGGCCCCCTTAGCCCATAACAAGGTTACAGATATATAGAAACATTGGAGTAACAGTGACCCCGCTATAGTTCCAGGGGTACCCAGGGCACAAATAAGCACTCACCCCAAATCCCCCCCTAACTGGCCTTCAGGCTGGGCCCCCTTAGCCCATAACAAGGTTACAGATATATAGAAACATTGGGGTAACAGTCACCCCGCTATAGTTCCAGGGGTACCCAGGGCACAAATAAGCACTCACCCCAAATCCCCCCCTAACTGGCCTTCAGGCTGGGCCCCCTTAGCCCATAACAAGGTTACAGATATATAGAAACATTGGGGTAACAGTCACCCCGCTACAGTTCCAGGGGTACCCAGGGCACAAATAAGCACTCACCCCAAATCCCCCCCTAACTGGCCTTCAGGCTGGGCCCCCTTAGCCCATAACAAGGTTACAGATATATAGAAACATTGGGGTAACAGTCACCCCGCTACAGTTCCAGGGGTACCCAGGGCACAAATAAGCACTCACCCCAAATCCCCCCCTAACTGGCCTTCAGGCTGGGCCCCCTTAGCCCATAACAAGGTTACAGATATATAGAAACATTGGGGTAACAGTCACCCTGTTATAATTCCAGGGGTACCCAGGGCACAAATAAGCACTCACCCCAAATCCCCCCTAACTGGCCTTCAGGCTGGGCCCCCTTAGCCCATAACAAGGTTACAGATATATAGAAACATTGGGGTAACAGTCACCCCGCTATAGTTCCAGGGGTACCCAGGGCACAAATAAGCACTCACCCCAAATCCCCCCTAACTGGCCTTCAGGCTGGGCCCCCTTAGCCCATAACAAGGTTACAGATATATAGAAACATTGGGGTAACAGTCACCCCGCTATAGTTCCAGGGGTACCCAGGGCACAAATAAGCACTCACCCCAAATCCCCCCCTAACTGGCCTTCAGGCTGGGCCCCCTTAGCCCATAACAAGGTTACAGATATAGGACAGCATTGGTCATTGATCAGTCATTCAGCCATTGTTTCAAGTGTATTTAAACCAGCAAATTCATCTTCACCCCAAATCTCCAAGTTAGGCTTTTTGCTGTATGTAGGAGAACTAGATAAAAACATTAGTAAAAACATAGCACATTGCATTGAAATTGCACTTCACACAGATCCCCAGATCTCACCTTAATAGACCTTCCAGCTGCCCCCCCCCCCATTATTTTATTACTAGCTTATTTAATGCATGGATGTTCTTTTTTGTACTAAAATTCTCAAAATATTTGGGACTCTATAAAATTGCTTGTCATAGACACTCGACAACTCAACTACTAATTAAACTCAGCAATAATCATCCGTAGGGATCAGAAGGCAAATTAAAACTTTATTAAATGAATAAATTCATTCACAGGGAGCTTTTTTTCAATCAATTTGAGCTCTTCCTTATACAGTCAATAACGGTAACCCACAAAGGGAAAATACCACGAAAGCAAGGTTATAAATTGTGTTACAGTTGAGTCAGGGGAATGTCTAGGTTAACTACACCATGTACAAGATCAGAAGTCTTCAACTTAGTTGTTTTCCCTACACAAAAGTAAAAATATGAAGAAACAAGGCATTTGGACTTATTTAAAACACAGAAAGGGTGTAATGTTCCCCAATGGCTGAAGACACATGGGAAAGTCCCATCAAATAGTCTCACTGGGGATAAGCTGAGGACACTTAGGAAAGTGCCAGCAAATAGTCTCACTGGGGATGGGCTGAGGACACTTGGGAAAGTGCCAGAAAATAGTCTCACTGGGGATGGGCATAGGGCACATGGGAAAGTGCCAGAAAATAGTCTCACTGGGGATGGGCTGAAGACACATGGGAAAGTGCCATCAAATAGTCTCACTGGGGATAGGCTGAAGACACATGGGAAAGTGCCATCAAATAGTCTCACTGGGGATGGGCTGAAGCCACATGGTAAAAGTGCCATTGAATAGTCTCACTGGGGATGGGCAGAAGACACATGGGAATGTGCCATCAAACAGTCTCACTGGGGATGGGCTGAAGACACATGGAAAAGTGCCATCAAAAAGTCTCACTGGGGATGGGCTGAAGACACTTAGGAAAGTGCAAGCAAATAGTCTCACTGGGGATGGGCAGAAGACACATGGGAAAGTGCAATCAAACAGTCTCACTGGGGATGGGCTGAAGCCACATGGGAAAGTGCCATCAAATAGTGTCACTGGGGATGGGCTGAGGACACCTAGGAAAGTGCCAGCAAATAGTCTGACTGGGGATGGGCTGAAGCCACATGGGAAAGTGCCATCAAATAGACTCACTGGGGATAGGCTGAAGACACATGGGAAAGTCCCATCAATTAGGCTCACTGGGGATGGGCTGAAGACACATAGGAAAGTGCCATCAAATAGTCTCACTGGGGATGAGTTGAAGACACATTGAAAAGTGCCATCAAATAGTCTCACTGGGGATGAGTTGAAGACACATGGAAAAGTGCCATCAAATAGTCTCACTGGGGATGAGTTGAAGACACATGGAAAAGTGCCATTAAATAGTCTCACTGGGGATGGGCTGAAGACACATGGGAAAGTGCCATCAAAAAGTCTCACTGGGGATGGGCTGAGGACACTTGGGAAAGTGACATAAAATAGTGTCACTGGGGATGGGCTGAGGACTCTTGGGTAAGTGCCAGAAAATAGTCTCACTGGGGATGGGCTGAAGCCACATGGGAAAGTGCCAGCAAATAGTCTCACTGGGGATAGGCTGAAGACACATGGGAAAGTGCCATCAAATAGTCTCACTGGGCATGGGCTGAAGACACATGGAAAAGTGCCATCAAATAGTCTCACTGGGGATGGGCTGAAGACACATAGGAAAGTGCCATCAAATAGTCTCACTGGGGATGGGCTGAGGACACCTAGGAAAGTGCCAGCAAATAGTCTGACTGGGGATGGGCTGAAGCCACATGGGAAAGTGCCATCAAATAGACTCACTGGGGATAGGCTGAAGACACATGGGAAAGTCCCATCAATTAGTCTCACTGGGGATGGGCTGAAGACACATAGGAAAGTCCCATCAAATAGTCTCACTGGGGATGAGCTGAAGATACATTGAAAAGTGCCATCAAATAGTCTCACTGGGGATGAGTTGAAGACACATGGAAAAGTGCCATTAAATAGTCTAACTGGGGATGGGCTGAAGACACATGGGAAAGTGCCATCAAACAGTCTCACTGGGGATGGCCTGAGGACACTTGGGAAAGTGCCATAAAATAGTCTCACTGGGGATGGGCTGAGGACATATGGGAAAGTGCCAGCAAATAGTCTCACTGGGGATGGGCTGAATACACATGGGAAAGTCCCATCAAAGAGTCTCACTGGGGATGGGCTGAAGACACATGGGAAAGTGCCATCAAATAGTCTCACTGGGGATGGGCTGAAGACACATAGGAATGTGCCATCAAATAGTCTCACTGGGGATGAGTTGAAGACACATGAAAAAGTGCCATTGAATAGTCTCACTGGAGATGGGCTGAAGATACATGGAAAAGTGCCATTGAATAGTCTCACTGGGGATGGGCTGAAGATACATGGGAAAGTGCCATCAAATAGTCTCTCTGGGGATGAGTTGAAGGCACATGGAAAAGTGCCAGCAAATAGTCTCACTGGGGATGGGCAGAAGACACATGGGGAAAGTGCCATCGAATAGTCTCACTGGGGATGGGCTGAAGACACATGGGAAAGTGCCATTGAATAGTCTCACTGGGGATTTGCTGAAGACACATGGGGAAAGTGCCATCAAATAGTCTCACTGGGGATGGGCTGAAGACAAATGGGAAAGTGCCATCAAATAGTCTCACTGGGGATGGGCTGAAGACACATAGGAAAGTGCCATCAAATAGTCTCACTGGGGATGAGTTGAAGACACATGAAAAAGTGCCATTGAATAGTCTCACTGGAGATGGGCTGAAGATACATGGAAAAGTGCCATTGAATAGTCTCACTGGGGATGGGCTGAAGACACATGGGAAAGTCCCATCAATTAGTCTCACTGGGGATGGGCTGAAGACACATAGGAAAGTCCCATCAAATAGTCTCACTGGGGATAGGCTGAAGACACATGGGAAAGTCCCATCAATTAGTCTCACTGGGGATGGGCTGAAGACACATAGGAAAGTCCCATCAAATAGTCTCACTGGGGATGAGCTGAAGATACATTGAAAAGTGCCATCAAATAGTCTCACTGGGGATGAGTTGAAGACACATGGAAAAGTGCCATTAAATAGTCTAACTGGGGATGGGCTGAAGACACATGGGAAAGTGCCATCAAACAGTCTCACTGGGGATGGGCTGAGGACATATGGGAAAGTGCTAGCAAATAGTCTCACTGGGGATGGGCTGAGGACATATGGGAAAGTGCCATCAAATAGTCTCACTGGGGATGAGTTGAAGACACATGGAAAAGTGCCATTAAATAGTCTAACTGGGGATGGGCTGAAGACACATGGGAAAGTGCCATCAAACAGTCTCACTGGGGATGGCCTGAGGACACTTGGGAAAGTGCCATAAAATAGTCTCACTGGGGATGGGCTGAGGACATATGGGAAAGTGCCAGCAAATAGTCTCACTGGGGATGGGCTGAATACACATGGGAAAGTCCCATCAAAGAGTCTCACTGGGGATGGGCTGAAGACACATGGGAAAGTGCCATCAAATAGTCTCACTGGGGATGGGCTGAAGACACATAGGAATGTGCCATCAAATAGTCTCACTGGGGATGAGTTGAAGACACATGAAAAAGTGCCATTGAATAGTCTCACTGGAGATGGGCTGAAGATACATGGAAAAGTGCCATTGAATAGTCTCACTGGGGATGGGCTGAAGATACATGGGAAAGTGCCATCAAATAGTCTCTCTGGGGATGAGTTGAAGGCACATGGAAAAGTGCCAGCAAATAGTCTCACTGGGGATGGGCAGAAGACACATGGGGAAAGTGCCATCGAATAGTCTCACTGGGGATGGGCTGAAGACACATGGGAAAGTGCCATTGAATAGTCTCACTGGGGATGGGCTGAAGACACATGGGGAAAGTGCCATCAAATAGTCTCACTGGGGATGGGCTGAAGACAAATGGGAAAGTGCCATCAAATAGTCTCACTGGGGATGGGCTGAAGACACATAGGAAAGTGCCATCAAATAGTCTCACTGGGGATAAGTTGAAGACACATGAAAAAGTGCCATTGAATAGTCTCACTGGAGATGGGCTGAAGATACATGGAAAAGTGCCATTGAATAGTCTCACTGGGGATGGGCTGAAGATACATGGGAAAGTGCCATCAAATAGTCTCTCTGGGGATGAGTTGAAGGCACATGGAAAAGTGCCAGCAAATAGTCTCACTGGGGATGGGCTGAAGACACATGGGGAAAGTGCCATCGAATAGTCTCACTGGGGATGGGCTGAAGACACATGGGAAAGTGCCATTGAATAGTCTCACTGGGGATGGGCTGAAGACACATGGGGAAAGTGCCATCAAATAGTCTCACTAGGGATGGGCTGAAGACACATGGGAAAGTGCCATCAAATAGTCTCACTGGGGATGGGCTGAAGACACATGGGGAAAGTGCCATTGAATAGTCTCACTGGGGATGGGCTTAAGACACATGGGAAAGTGCAAGCAAATAGTCTCACTGGGAATGGGCTGAAGATACATTGAAAAGTGCCATTGAATAGTCTCACTGGGGATGGGCTGAAGATACAGGGGAAAGTGCCATCAAATAGTCTCTCTGGGGATGAGTTGAAGATACATGGAAAAGTGCCATTGAATAGTCTCACTGGGGATGGGCTGAAGCCACATGGTAAAAGTGCCATTGAATAGTCTCACTGGGGATAGGCTGAAGACACATGGGAAGGTGCCATCAAATCGTCTCATTGAGAATAGGCTGAAGCCACATGGGAAAGTGCCATCAAATAGTCTCACTGGGGATGGGCTGAAGACACATAGGATAGTGCCATCAAATAGATTCACTGGGGATGAGCTGAGGACACTTGGGTAAGTGCCAGCAAATAGTCTCACTGGGGATGGGCTGAAGCCACATGGGAAAGTGCCATCAAACAGTCTCACTGGGGATGGGCTGAAGCCACATGGGAAAGTGCTATCAAATAGTCTCACTGGGGATGGGCTGAGGACACTTGGGAAAGTGCCAGAAAATAGTCTCACTGGGGATGGGCTGAAGCCACATGGAAAAGTGCCAGCAAATAGTCTCACTGGGGATAGGCTGAAGACACATGGGAAAGTGCCATCAAATAGTCTCACTGAGCATGGGCTGAAGACACATGGAAAAGTGCCATCAAATTGTCTCACTGGGGATGGGCTGAAGACACATAGGAAAGTGCCATCAAATAGTCTCACTGGGGATGGGCTGAGGGCACATGGGAGAGTGCCATCAAATAGTCTCACTGGGGATGGGCTGAAGCCAAATGGGAAAGTTCCATCAAATAGTCTCACTGGGGATGGGCTGAAGCCAAATGGGAAAGTGCCATCAAATAGTCTCACTGGGGATGGGCTGAGGGCACATGGGAAAGTGCCAGAAAATAGTCTCACTGGGGATGGGCTGAAGACACATGGGAAAGTGCCATCAAATAGTCTCACTGGGGATAGGCTGAAGACACATGGGAAAGTGCCATAAAATAGTCTCACTGGGGATGGGCTGAAGCCACATGGTAAAAGTGCCATTGAATAGTCTCACTGGGGATAGGCTGAAGCCACATGGGAATGTGCCAGCAAATAGTCTCACTGGGGATTGGCTGAAGACACATGGGAAAGTGCCATCAAATAGTCTCACTGGGGATGGGCTGAAGACACATGGAAAAGTGCCATCAAATAGTCTCACTGGGAATGGGCTGAAGACACTTAGGAAAGTGCAAGCAAATAGTCTCACTGGGGATGCGCTGAAGCCACATGGTAAAAGTGCCATTGAATAGTCTCACTGGGGATGGGCAGAAGACACATAGGAAAGTGCAATCAAACAGTCTCACTGGGGATGGGCTGAAGCCACATGGGAAAGTGCCATCAAATAGTGTCAATGGGGATGGGCTGAGGACACCTAGGAAAGTGCCAGCAAATAGTCTGACTGGGGATGGGCTGAAGCCACATGGGAAAGTGCCATCAAATAGACTCACTGGGGATAGGCTGAAGACACATAGGAAAGTGCCATCAAATAGTCTCACTGGGGATGAGTTGAAGACACATGGAAAAGTGCCATCAAATAGTCTCACTGGGGATGAGTTAAAGACACATGGAAAAGTGCCATCAAATAGTCTCACTGGGGATGAGTTGAAGACACATGGAAAAGTGCCATTAAATAGTCTCACTGGGGATGGGCTGAAGACACATGGGAAAGTGCCATCAAACAGTCTCACTGGGGATGGGCTGAGGACACTTGGGAAAGTGCCATAAAATAGTGTCACTGGGGATGGGCTGAGGACACTTGGGTAAGTGCCAGAAAATAGTCTCACTGGGGATGGCCTGAAGCCACATGGGAAAGTGCCAGCAAATAGTCTCACTGGGGATAGGCTGAAGACACATGGGAAAGTGCCATCAAATAGTCTCACTGGGCATGGGCTGAAGACACATGGAAAAGTGCCATCAAATAGTCTCACTGGGGATGGGCTGAAGACACATAGGAAAGTGCCATCAAATAGTCTCACTGGGGATGGGCTGAGGGCACATGGGAAAGTGCCAGCAAATAGTCTCACTGGGGATGGGCTGAAGCCACATGGGAAAGTGCCATCAAATAGTCTCACTGGGGATGGGCTGAAGCCAAATGGGAAAGTGCCATCAAATAGTCTCACTGGGGATGGGCTGAGGACACTTGGGAAAGTGCCATCAAATAGTCTCACTGGGGATGGGCTGAGGACACTTGGGAAAGTGCCAGAAAATAGTCTCACTGGGGATAGGCTGAAGACACATGGGAAAGTGCCATCAAATAGTCTCACTGGGGATAGGCTGAAGACACATGGGAAAGTGCCATCAAATAGTGTCACTGGGGATGGGCTGAAGCCACATGGTAAAAGTTCCATTGAATAGTCTCACTGGGGATAGGCTGAAGCCACATGGGAATGTGCCAGCAAATAGTCTCACTGGGGATGGGCTGAAGACACATGGGAAAGTGCCATCAAATAGTCTCACTGGGGATGGGCTGAAGACACATGGGAAAGTGCCATCAAATAGTCTCACTGGGGATGGGCTGAAGACACATGGGAAAGTGCCATCAAATAGTTTCACTGGGGATGGGCTGAAGACACATGGGAAAGTGCCATCAAATAGTCTCACTGGGGATGGGCTGAAGACACATGGGAAAGTGCCATCAAATAGTCTCACTGGGGATGGGCTGAAGACACATGGGAAAGTGCCATCAAATAGTCTCACTGGGGATGGGCTGAAGCCACATGGTAAAAGTGCCATTGAATAGTCTCACTGGGGATAGGCTGAAGCCACATGGGAATGTGCCAGCAAATAGTCTCACTGGGGATGGGCTGAAGACACATGGGAATGTGCCATCAAACAATCTCACTGGGGATGGGCTGAAGACACATGGAAAAGTGCCATCAAATAGTCTCACTTGGAATGGGCTGAAGACACTTAGGAAAGTGCAAGCAAATAGTCTCACTGGGGATGTGCTGAAGCCACATGGTAAAAGTGCCATTGAATAGTCTCACTGGGGATGGGCTGAAGCCACATGGGAATGTGCCAGCAAATAGTCTCACTGGGGATGGGCTGAAGACACATGGGAAAGTGCCATCAAATAGTCTCACTGGGGATGGGCCGAAGACACATGGAAAAGTGCCATCAAATAGTCTCACTGGGAATGGGCTGAAGACACTTAGGAAAGTGCAAGCAAATAGTCTCACTGGGGATGTGCTGAAGCCACATGGTAAAAGTGCCATTGAATAGTCTCACTGGGGATGGGCAGAAGACACATAGGAAAGTGCAATCAAACAGTCTCACTGGGGATGGGCTGAAGCCACATGGGAAAGTGCCATCAAATAGTGTCAATGGGGATGGGCTGAGGACACCTAGGAAAGTGCCAGCAAATAGTCTGACTTGGGATGGGCTGAAGCCACATGGGAAAGTGCCATCAAATAGACTCACTGGGGATAGGCTGAAGACACATGGGAAAGTCCCATCAATTAGTCTCACTGGGGATGGGCTGAAGACACATAGGAAAGTGCCATCAAATAGTCTCACTGGGGATGAGTTGAAGACACATGGAAAAGTGCCATCAAATAGTCTCACTGGGGATGAGTTAAAGACACATGGAAAAGTGCCATCAAATAGTCTCACTGGGGATGAGTTGAAGACACATGGAAAAGTGCCATTAAATAGTCTCACTGGGGATGGGCTGAAGACACATGGGAAAGTGCCATCAAACAGTCTCACTGGGGATGGGCTGAGGACACTTGGGAAAGTGCCATAAAATAGTGTCACTGGGGATGGGCTGAGGACACTTGGGTAAGTGCCAGAAAATAGTCTCACTGGGGATGGGCTGAAGCCACATGGGAAAGTGCCAGCAAATAGTCTCACTGGGGATAGGCTGAAGACACATGGGAAAGTGCCATCAAATAGTCTCACTGGGCATGGGCTGAAGACACATGGAAAAGTGCCATCAAATAGTCTCACTGGGGATGGGCTGAAGACACATAGGAAAGTGCCATCAAATAGTCTCACTGGGGATGGGCTGAGGGCACATTGGAAAGTGCCAAAAAATAGTCTCACTGGGGATGGGCTGAAGACACATGGGAAAGTGCCATCAAATAGTCTCACTGGGGATAGGCTGAAGACACATGGGAAAGTGCCATCAAATAGTCTCACTGGGGATGGGCTGAAGCCACATGGTAAAAGTGCCATTGAATAGTCTCACTGGGGATAGGCTGAAGCCACATGGGAATGTGCCAGCAAATAGTCTCACTGGGGATGGGCTGAAGACACATGGGAATGTGCCATCAAACAATCTCACTGGGGATGGGCTGAAGACACATGGAAAAGTGCCATCAAATAGTCTCACTTGGAATGGGCTGAAGACACTTAGGAAAGTGCAAGCAAATAGTCTCACTGGGGATGCGCTGAAGCCACATGGTAAAAGTGCCATTGAATAGTCTCACTGGGGATGGGCAGAAGACACATAGGAAAGTGCAATCAAACAGTCTCACTGGGTATGGGCTGAAGCCACATGGGAAAGTGCCATCAAATAGTGTCAATGGGGATGGGCTGAGGACACCTAGGAAAGTGCCAGCAAATAGTCTGACTGGGGATGGGCTGAAGCCACATGGGAAAGTGCCATCAAATAGACTCACTGGGGATAGGCTGAAGACACATGGGAAAGTCCCATCAATTAGTCTCACTGGGGATGGGCTGAAGACACATAGGAAAGTGCCATCAAATAGTCTCACTGGGGATGAGTTGAAGACACATGGAAAAGTGCCATCAAATAGTCTCACTGGGGATGAGTTAAAGACACATGGAAAAGTGCCATCAAATAGTCTCACTGGGGATGAGTTGAAGACACATGGAAAAGTGCCATTAAATAGTCTCACTGGGGATGGGCTGAAGACACATGGGAAAGTGCCATCAAACAGTCTCACTGGGGATGGGCTGAGGACACTTGGGAAAGTGCCATAAAATAGTGTCACTGGGGATGGGCTGAGGACACTTGGGTAAGTGCCAGAAAATAGTCTCACTGGGGATGGGCTGAAGCCACATGGGAAAGTGCCAGCAAATAGTCTCACTGGGGATAGGCTGAAGACACATGGGAAAGTGCCATCAAATAGTCTCACTGGGCATGGGCTGAAGACACATGGAAAAGTGCCATCAAATAGTCTCACTGGGGATGGGCTGAAGACACATAGGAAAGTGCCATCAAATAGTCTCACTGGGGATGGGCTGAGGGCACATGGGAAAGTGCCAGCAAATAGTCTCACTGGGGATGGGCTGAAGCCACATGGGAAAGTGCCATCAAATAGTCTCACTGGGGATGGGCTGAAGCCAAATGGGAAAGTGCCATCAAATAGTCTCACTGGGGATGGGCTGAGGACACTTGGGAAAGTGCCAGAAAATAGTCTCACTGGGGATGGGCTGAGGGCACATGGGAAAGTGCCAGAAAATAGTCTCACTGGGGATGGGCTGAAGACACATGGGAAAGTGCCATCAAATAGTCTCACTGGGGATAGGCTGAAGACACATGGGAAAGTGCCATCAAATAGTCTCACTGGGGATGGGCTGAAGCCACATGGTAAAAGTGCCATTGAATAGTCTCACTGGGGATAGGCTGAAGCCACATGGGAATGTGCCAGCAAATAGTCTCACTGGGGATGGGCTGAAGACACATGGGAATGTGCCATCAAACAATCTCACTGGGGATGGGCTGAAGACACATGGAAAAGTGCCATCAAATAGTCTCACTTGGAATGGGCTGAAGACACTTAGGAAAGTGCAAGCAAATAGTCTCACTGGGGATGCGCTGAAGCCACATGGTTAAAGTGACATTGAATAGTCTCACTGGGGATGGGCAGAAGACACATGGGAAAGTGCAATCAAACAGTCTCACTGGGGATGGGCTGAAGCCATATGGGAAAGTGCCATCAAATAGTGTCACTGGGGATGGGCTGAGGACACCTAGGAAAGTGCCAGCAAATAGTCTGACTGGGGATGGGCTGAAGCCACATGGGAAAATGCCATCAAATAGACTCACTGGGGATAGGCTGAAGACACATGGGAAAGTCCCATCAATTAGTCTCACTGGGGATGGGCTGAAGACACATAGGAAAGTGCCATCAAATAGTCTCACTGGGGATGAGTTGAAGACACATGGAAAAGTGCCATCAAATAGTCTCACTGGGGATGAGTTGAAGACACATGGACAAGTGCCATTAAATAGTCTCACTGGGGATGGGCTGAAGACACATGGGAAAGTGCCATCAAACAGTCTCACTGGGGATGGGCTGAGGACACTTGGGAAAGTGCCATAAAATAGTCTCACTGGGGATGGGCTGAGGACACATGGGAAACTGCCAGCAAATAGTCTCACTGTGGATGGGCTGAATACACATGGGAAAGTCCCATCAAAGAGTCTCACTGGGGATGGGCTGAAGACACATGGGAAAGTGCCATCAAATAGTCTCACTGGGGATGGGCTGAAGACACATGGGAAAGTGACATCAAATCGTCTCACTGGGGATGGGCTGAAGACACATAGGAAAGTGCCATCAAATAGTCTCACTGGGGATGAGTTTAAGACACATGAAAAAGTGCCATTGAATAGTCTCACTGGGGATGGGCTGAAGATACATGGAAAAGTGCCATCAAATAGTCTCTCTGGGGATGAGTTGAAGACACATGGAAAAGTGCCAGCAAATAGTCTCACTGGGGATGGGCTGAAGACACATGGGGAAAGTGCCATTGAATAGTCTCACTGGGGATGGGCTCAAGACACATGGGAAACTGCCATTGAATAGTCTCACTGGGGATGGGCTGAAGACACATGGGGAAAGTGCCATCAAATAGTCTCACTGGGGATGGGCTGAAGACACATGGGAAAGTGCCATCAAATAGTCTCACTGGGGATGGGCTGAAGACACATGGGAAAGTTCCAGCAAATAGTCTCACTGGGGATGGGCTGAAGATACATGGAAAAGTGCCATTGAATAGTGTCACTGGGGATGGGCTGAAGACACATGGGAAAGTGCCATCAAATAGTCTCTCTGGGGATGAGTTGAAGACACATGGAAAAGTGCCAGCAAATAGTCTCACTGGGGATGGGCTGAAGACACATGGGGAAAGTGCCATCAAATAGTCTCACTGGGGATGGGCTGAAGACACATGGGGAAAGTGCCATTGAATAGTCTCACTGGGGATGGGCTGAAGACACATGGGGAAAGTGCCATTGAATAGTCTCACTGGGGATGGGCTGAAGACACATGGGAAAGTGCCAGCAAATAGTCTCACTGGGGATGGGCTGAAGACAGATGGAAAAGTGCCATCCAATTGGAACAAAACACTGCATTGTGGGTTAACGAAACATGGCGAATTGTTTCCATATTTGCATACAGGCTTGAGTTCTTAAAGGGAAACTACACCCCCAGAATGAATACGTAACCAACAGACAGTTTTTATTATACTAAGTGACCTATTAAAGAATCTCCCCAAACTGGAATATATATATCAGTAAATATTGCCCTTTTACATCCTTTCCCTTGAGCCGCCATTTAGTGATGGGCTGTGTGCTCCCTCAGAGATCAGCTGACAGGAAGTAATGCAGCTCTAACTGTAACAGGAAGTAGAGTGGGAGCAAAAGGCAGAACTCTGCCCATTCATTGGCTGATGGGGCCTAGCATGTATGTGTGCCTTGGCTTGTTTGTGTGCACTGTGACTCCTATGATCCCAGGGGGCGGCCCTTAGTACTTAAAATGGCAGTTTCCTATTTAGGATTACCCAATGGCACATACTGCTAAACAAGTATATTTATATGAAAATGGTTTATTTAGATGAAGCAGGGTTTTACATATGAGCTGTTTATGCAATATATTTATATAGAGACCTACATTGTTTGGGGGTTTAGTTTGCCTTTAAGTTACTCTTTAGAGTCTATTAAATGGGTTGAACACCAGTCACAATAACATTTTTCATCACAGATATATGAGGATCCCTGGGACCATTTCCCCCTTCACCCTGGGTTCCATCTTGATGAAGACAGAGCTTTCCTTCCTATGGGTTCCATCAGGTAGAGGTGACTCTGGTTTCTCCGCAGATTCCTGAGACAAAGCGCCTTCCTGGAATTCTGTTGAAAGCGGTTAAACTAATTCTCCCATCTCTTACAGTAAAGTAATATGTATTCCTTCCCTGAGGCTTGGCGAGCTCTGTGGCACATAAGTAGAATTACTTTGCTTTAAAAGTTGCGGGGGCAGTTTGTAGCTGACACTAATCAGACAGCTCCGAGTATTAGAAATAATCCTTATCTCCTGAAGTGTCAGAATGAGCTCTTACAGCTTTCTCTTCTTTATCCCGTCTATTTGTCTTTATTGAGGGCCTGTTTCCTCCTTTGTTGTTCCGTTCCCAACGCATTTTTTTAACCAAGAGTAATAAATAAGGGCAAAGGATTCTATTTTATGACCTACAGAGGTTTAGGGTGACCTTTTTGAAGGCTCCCCAAAACACTACTCTGGTCAGGGTAAAATCTTCAGCTTTGGAACTCTCAATAGAAATGATAAACCATCTAAAGGAAAAGTTAAGCCGTGCATGTATAGTAACATAATAACATAGTAAGTAAGGTTGAAAAAAGACACACGTCCATCACGTTTAACCATAATGCCTATATATAACCTGCCTAACTACTAGTTGATCCAGAGGAAGGCAAAAACCCATTTCGGAGCAGTTAGTCGCCCACGATAGCGAAGATCTATCACGGGGGACTGAACCGCTCAAGAACCTTAGCCTACTGTGACAACATTGTAAAGGAACTTTATAGAGAAGGAGTTATTCTTTTCTCCAAGCATGGAAACCAACAATGAAGATGCCCTTTAATCCAAGCTGACTTCTAGAGTTACAATAGGAAACCCAAAGCGGCCTTTGTTATAATGTTATAATGTTATAATGTTATAATGTTTGGTTTGGTATTTTTTTTTCTTTGTGCTAACTGGAAGAGACATAAGGCGAAGGACCCATGGAGTAGTTCAGCAGAGATCTATCGTGGGCGACTAACTGCTCTAAAATGGGTTTCCACTTGCAATAATTGTAGTCACAGGTGGAAAGGCCATCGTTTTGCTTCAGTATTATGAAGTAACACAAAGCTTACTCCTACAGGCAACATCGCGTGACTTAGGAAAACCAAAGCGATGCAAAGGGCTTTCCACCGGCCTCTCCTATTGTTGCCGGTGAAAACCCATTTCGGAGCAGTTAGTCGCCCACGATAGCGGAGATCTATCACGGGGGACTGAACCACTCAGTGGGTCCTTAGCCTAATGTGACAACATGGTAAAGGAACTTGGCTGCATCTGTATATAGAGGAGTTATTTTGTTCTCCAAGCATGGAAACCAACAATGAAGATGCACTTTAATCCAAGCTGACTTCTATAGTTACAATAGGAAAGCCAAAGTGGCCTTTGTTATAATGTTATAATGTTTGGTTTGGTATTTTTTTTTCTTTGTGCTAACTGGAAGAGACATAAGGCGAAGGACCCATGGAGTAGTTCAGCAGAGATCTATCGTGGGCGACTAACTGCTCTAAAATGGGTTTCCACTTGCAATAATTGTAGTCACAGGTGGAAAGGCCATCGTTTTGCTTCAGTATTATGAAGTAACACAAAGCTTACTCCTACAGGCAACATCGCGTGACTTAGGAAAACCAAAGCGATGCAAAGGGCTTTCCACCGGCCTCTCCTATTGTTGCCGGTGAAAACCCATTTCGGAGCAGTTAGTCGCCCACGATAGCGGAGATCTATCACGGGGGACTGAACCACTCAGTGGGTCCTTAGCCTAATGTGACAACATGGTAAAGGAACTTGGCTGCATCTGTATATAGAGGAGTTATTTTGTTCTCCAAGCATGGAAACCAACAATGAAGATGCACTTTAATCCAAGCTGACTTCTATAGTTACAATAGGAAAGCCAAAGTGGCCTTTGTTATAATGTTATAATGTTTGGTTTGGTATTTTTTTTTCTTTGTGCTAACTGGAAGAGACATAAGTCTAAGGACCCAAGGAGTGGTTCAGCAGAGATCTATCGTGGGCGACTAACCGCTCCGAAATGGGTTTCCACTGGCACTAATAGTAAGTGTAAGGTGGAAAGGCCATTGTTTTGCTTCAGTATTATGAAGTAACACAAAGCTTACTCCTACAGGCAACATCGCGTGACTTAGGAAAACCAAAGCGATGCAAAGGGCTTTCCACCGGCCTCTCCTATTGTTGCCGGTGAAAACCCATTTCGGAGCAGTTAGTCGCCCACGATAGCGGAGATCTATCACGGGGGACTGAACCACTCAGTGGGTCCTTAGCCTAATGTGACAACATGGTAAAGGAACTTGGCTGCATCTGTATATAGAGGAGTTATTTTGTTCTCCAAGCATGGAAACCAACAATGAAGATGCACTTTAATCCAAGCTGACTTCTATAGTTACAATAGGAAAGCCAAAGTGGCCTTTGTTATAATGTTATAATGTTTGTTTTGGTATTTTTTTTTTCTTTGTGTTAACTAGAAGAGACATAAGACTAAGGACCCATGGAGTGGTTCAGCAGAGATCTATCGTGGGCGACTAACCGCTCTGAAATGCCTTTCCACTGGAAACAATAGGAGTCGCTGGTGGAAAGGCCAAAGGTTCCTCCTGCAGGCGACTTCCCACGACTTTGGAACAAAGGGCTTTCCACAGGTGATTCCTATTGTTGCCAGCGGAAGGCATTTTGGAGTGGTTAGTCGTCCGCAAAAGATCTGTGGGACCTTAGCTTAATGCAACAACATGGTAAAGGAACTTGGCATCTATAAATAGAGAAGCCATTATTTTTTTCTCCAAAAGGCCTATTTTGGCAATAGGATAAGCATGGAAACCAACAATAAAGCTGACACCTATAGTTACAATAGGAAACCCAAAGTGGCATTTGTTATAATGTTATAATGTTTGGTTTGGTTTTTTTTTTTTCTTAACTGGAAGAGACATAAGGCTAAGAACCCATGGAGTGGTTCAGCAGAGATCTATCGTGGGCAACTAACCGCTCCGAAATGCCTTTCCACTGGCAACAATAGGAGTCGCTGGTTTCCTCCTGCAGGCGACTTCCCACAACTTCGGAAAACCAAAGCGATATGAAGGGCTTTCCACCAGCAATTCCTATTGTTGCCAGCGCCATTTGGAGTGGTTATCCATCCGCGAAAGATCTGTGGGACCTTACCCTAATGCGACAACATGGAAAAGCCATTATTTTCTTCTCCAAAAGGCCTATTTTAGAAATAGGATAAGCATGGAAACCAACAATGAAGATGCCCTTTAATCCAAGCTGACACCTAGGAAACCCAAAGTGGCCTTTGTTATAATGTTATTGGTTATTAGAGATTCCTGGGGATCAACTAATGATCCCATTTGTTACATTCCACCATCATTAGAACCTCTGTAATTGACTTTCGCCCAGTACAATCCTTAAACATTGAACCTTCCCAAGTGATCAGCGGCTTTCGACACAAATTCATTTTTTTTTTTTCTCCGAACAGTGCGGAGCACTCCAAACGAATTAAAAAAAAAGAGCCCAGCGCCGCGGCTCCAGTCATCTCTTGTGTTACTTTGCAAAAGGGCAATGAAATGAAAATGTAACTGAAGCTTTATGTGTCAATTTCTTCAATTTATCTATAGTATAAAGCAGACAGAAACATTATTCAGTAGGTGCTAAATCCTATTTTATTCCCATTAGAGAAGGTATCTGTGCGCAGGGCACTGAGCCTGCCTAACCAAGAAAAACAGCAGTAATGTAAATAATTCAGTTATATGGAATATTACAGTACATATATTACCTAAATGACCTCGCTGATCACAATATATAAAGTTAGACATTTTCTTGGAAGAAGGGCAATTATTTCCATAGAGTTTCCTTTTAAGAAGTAAAACAAAAAAAAAAAAAAATGCATTGGATTCCGGTTTAACTCTTCGCGTTCCCCCCACGCTGCCAGTAGAATGGCGGCCCTGGATGAGTAGATTTATTCAGTTAGAATGTAGGTTCAAAGAGAGATTGATGAAGGCTAGTGTAAAGCCATAAGATGCAGAAGTGATATTACCCAGAACTACTTGCTTTAATATTGTGGTGCCATCTTAGGATCTGTTACACAGGAAGCCATTAAGGAAGCTCTAACATTGGCAAAGCCATTCCCCATGGTGCAGTTATTTTGCTGGAAAGGTCTTCATCACTGCCCTTTATACCTCTCGCTATTTCGTTTCCCATTTCTCTTTATAGTAAAGGTCCCTTACCATAGGGACTAAGAGGAGTAAAACTGCACCCTGTGGGGCCCAGGGAAGGAGCACTTTTGCCTAGGGCAATAGTTGTTATTGGGTGTGTGTTGCACCTTCTGGTGGGGTGAGTGCTCACGTTTTCTCCATTTCTCTTCCCTATTTTTCTAATTTCCCACCCCCTGTGTAGCACTAATTTATTTCCATTCTTTTTCTGTATTAAAAGATTGAAGAAGGTTACCTCGATTATTGGTAACTATGGCACTGTATTTATCCTACAGTGTGTTCTGGGGTATTATACATGGAATTGGCACTGTATTTATCCCGCTGTGGGTTCTGGGTTATTATACATGGAATTGGCACTGTATTTATCCTGCTGGGGTTCTGGGGTATTATACATGGATTTGGGCACTGTATTTATCCTGCTGTGGGTTCTGGGGTAATTATACATGGGAATTGGCACTGTATTTAATCTGCTGTGGGTTCTGGGGTATTATAGCATGGAATTGGCACTGGTTTATTATCTGCTGGGGGTAAGGATGGCCGTATCCCCTGGGGGGTATTATTACATGGAATGGCCACTGTATTTATCCCAGCTGTGGGTTCTGGGTTATTATAGCATGGAATTGGCACTGTATTTAATCCTGCTGTGGGTCTGGGGTATTATACATGGAATTTGGCACTGTATTTATCCTCTGTGGGTTCTGGGGTATTATACATGGGAATTAGGCCACTGTATCTTATCCTGCTGTGGGTTCTGGTGTATTATACATGGAATTGGCACTGTATTTATCCTGCTGTGGGTTCTGGGGTATTATACATGGAATTGGCACTGTATTTATCCTGCTGTGGGTTCTGGGGTATTATACATGGAATTGGCACTGTATTTATCCTGCTGTGGGTTCTGGGGTATTATACATGGAATTGGCACTGTATTTATCCCAGCTGTGGTTCTGGGGTATTATACATGGAATTGGCACTGTATTTATCCTGCTGTGGGTTCTGGGTATTATACATGGAATTGGCACTGTATTTATCCGCTGTGGGTTCTGGGGTATTATACATGGAATTGGCACTGTATTTATCCTGCTGTGGGTTCTGGGGTATTATACATGGAATTGGCACTGTATTTATCCTGCTGTGGGTTCTGGGTATTATACATGGAATTGGCACTGTATTTATCCTGCTGTGGGTTCTGGGGTATTATACATGGAATTGGCACTGTATTTATCCTGCTGTGGGTTCTGGGGTATTATACATGGAATTGGCACTGTATTTATCCTGCTGTGGGTTCTGGGTATTATACATGGAATTGGCACTGTATTTATCCTGCTGTGGGTTCTGGGGTATTATACATGGAATTGGCACTGTATTTATCTGTGTGGGTTCTGGGTATTATACATGGAATTGCACTGTATTTATCTGCTGTGGGTTCTGGGGTATTATACATGGAATTGGCACTGTATTTATCCCGCTGTGGGTTCTGGGGTATTAGACATGGAATTGGCACTGTATTTATCCTGCTGTGGGTTCTGGGGTATTATACATGGAATCGGCACTGTGTTTATCCTGCTGTGGGTTCTGGGGTATTATACATGGAATTGGCACTGTATTTATCTGCTGTGGGTTCTGGGGTATTATACATGAAATTGGCGCTATATTTATCCTGCTGTGGGTTCTGGGGTATTATACATGGAATTGGCACTGTATTTATCCTGCTGTGGGTTCTGGGGTATTATACATGGAATTGGCACTGTATTTATCCTGCTGTGGGTTCTGGGGTATTATACATGGAATTGGCACTGTATTTATCCTGCTGTGGGTTCTGGGGTATTATACATGGAATTGTCACTGTATTTATCCTGCTGTGAGTTCTGGGGTAGTAGACATGGAATTGGCGCTGTATTTATCCCGCTGTGGGTTCTGGGGTATTATACATGGAATTGGCACTGTATTTATCCCGCTGTGGGTTCTGGGGTATTATACATGGAATTGGCACTGTATTTATCCTGCTGTGGGTTCTGGGATATTATACATGGAATTGGCACTGTATTTATCCTGCTGTGGGTTCTGGGGTATTATACATGGAATTGGCACTGTATTTATCCCGCTGTGGGTTCTAGGGTATTATACATGGAATTGGCACTGTATTTATCCTGCTGTGAGTTCTGGGGTATTATACATGGAATTGGCACTGTATTTATCCTGCTGTGAGTTCTGGCGTATTATACATGGAATTGGCACTGTATTTATCCTGCTGTGGGTTCTGGGGTATTATACATGGAATTGGCACTGTATTTATCCCGCTGTGGGTTCTAGGGTATTATACATGGAATTGGCACTGTATTTATCCTGCTGTGAGTTCTGGGGTATTAGACATGGAATTGGCACTGTATTTATCCTGCTGTGGGTTCTGGGGTAGTAGACATGGAATTGGCGCTGTATTTATCCTGCTGTGAATTCTGGGGTAGTAGACATGGAATTGGTGCTGTATTTATCCTGCTGTGGGTTCTGGGGTATTAGACATGGAATTGGCACTGTATTTATCCTGCTGTGGGTTCTGGGGTATTAGACATGGAATTGGCACTGTGTTTATCTTGCTGTGGGTTCTGGGGTATTATACATGGAATTGGCACTGTATTTATCCTGCTGTGGGTTCTGTGGTATTATACATGGAATTGGCACTGTATTTATCCTGCTGTGGGTTCTGGGGTATTATACATGGAATTGGCACTGTATTTATCCTGCTGTGGGTTCTGGGGTATTATACATGGAATTGGCACTGTATTTATCCTGCTGTGGGTTCTGTGGTATTATACATGGAATTGGCACTGTATTTATCCTGCTGTGGGTTCTGTGGTATTATACATGGAATTGGCACTGTATTTATCCTGCTGTGGGTTCTGGGGTATTATACATGGAATTGGCACTGTATTTATCCTGCTGTGGGTTCTGGGGTATTATACATGGAATTGGCACTGTATTTATCCTGCTGTGGGTTCTGGGGCATTATACATGGAATTGGCACTGTATTTATCCTGCTGTGGGTACTGGGGTATTATACATGGAATTGGCACTGTATTTATCCTGCTGTGGGTTCTGGGGTATTATACATGGAATTGGCGCTATATTTATCCTGCTGTGGGTTCTGGGGTATTATACATGGAATTGGCACTGTTTTTATCCTGCTGTGGGTTCTGGGGTATTAGACATGGAATTGGCACTGTATTTATCCTGCTGTGGGTTCTGGGGTATTATACATGGAATTGGCACTGTATTTATCCTGCTGTGGGTTCTGGGGTATTAGACATGGGATTGGCACTGTATTTATCCTGCTGTGTGTTCTGGGGTATTATACATGGAATTGGCACTGTATTTATCCCGCTGTGGGTTCTGGGGTAGTAGACATGGAATTGGCACTGTATTTATCCCGCTGTGGGTTCTAGGGTATTATACATGGAATTGGCACTGTATTTATCCTGCTGTGAGTTCTGGGGTATTAGACATGGAATTGGCACTGTATTTATCCTGCTGTGGGTTCTGGGGTAGTAGACATGGAATTGGCACTGTATTTATCCTGCTGTGGGTTCTGGGGTAGTAGACATGGAATTGGTGCTGTATTTATCCTGCTGTGGGTTCTGGGGTATTAGGCATGGAATTGGCACTGTATTTATCCTGCTGTGGGTTCTGGGGTATTAGACATGGAATTGGCACTGTGTTTATCTTGCTGTGGGTTCTGGGGTATTATACATGGAATTGGCACTGTATTTATCCCGCTGTGGGTTCTGGGGTATTATACATGGAATTGGCACTGTATGTATCCTGCTGTGGGTTCTGGGGTATTATACATGGAATTGGCACTGTATTTATCCTGCTGTGGGTTCTGGGATGTTATACATGGAATTGGCACTGTATTTATCCTGCTGTGGGTTCTGGGGTATTATACATGGAATTGGCACTGTATTTATCCTGCTGTGGGTTCTGGGGTATTATACATGGAATTGGCACTGTATTTATCCTGCTGTGGGTTCTGTGATATTATACATGGAATTGGCACTGTATTTATCCTGCTGTGGGTTCTGGGGTATTATACATGGAATTGGCACTGTATTTATCCTGCTGTGGGTTCTGGGATATTATACATGGAATTGGCACTGTATTTATCCTGCTGTGGGTTCTGGGGTATTATACATGGAATTGGCACTGTATTTATCCTGCTGTGGGTTCTGGGGTATTATACATGGAATTGGCGCTGTATTTATCCTGCTGTGGGTTCTGGGGTATTATACATGGAATTGGCACTGTATTTATCCCGCTGTGGGTTCTGGGGTATTATACATGGAATTGGCACTGTTTTTATCCTGCTGTGGGTTCTGGGGTATTATACATGGAATTGGCGCTGTATTTATCCTGCTGTGGGTTCTGGGGTATTAGACATGGAATTGGCACTGTATTTATCCTGCTGTGGGTTCTGGGATATTATACATGGAATTGGCACTGTATTTATCCTGCTGTGGGTTCTGGGGTATTATACATGGAATTGGCACTGTATTTATCCTGCTGTTTGTTCTGGGGTATTATACATGGAATTGGCACTGTATTTATCCTGCTGTGGGTTCTGGGATATTATACATGGAATTGGCACTGTATTTATCCTGCTGTGGGTTCTGGGGTATTATACATGGAATTGGCACTGTATTTATCCCGCTGTGGGTTCTGGGGTATTATACATGGAATTGGCACTGTATTTATCCTGCTGTGGGTTCTGGGGTATTATACATGGAATTGGCACTGTATTTATCCTGCTGTGGGTTCTGGGGTATTATACATGGAATTGGCACTGTATTTATCCTGCTGTGGGTTCTGGGGTATTATACATGGAATTGGCACTGTATTTATCCCGCTGGGGGTTCTGGGATTTTTTTTGACAGGGATGGGGCAGATATAATGAATTCACATATACAGTAATGTCTCAGTAGACTTCTATCCTTTTTAGATCCCCCCCCCCCCTCATTCCCACATAAGGCATGGGGTATATAACCCATTCAAGCTGCATTCTTATTTGTCATGTTGTTTGCTTCTTGGATTTACAGGGAGACATAGCAAATAAGATTATCCATGACATTAATGACAATAAAAACACTGTTGTGCTTTGCATTTATTTCCCATGAGCCTACCTGTTACCCCCCACCCCCCCCATCTTTATACAAAAAGATATAACCAGGTGAATTCATTATGTTAACAGAATGGAACTCATTGTTGTAAAACCAATATGTTTCTTTGCTAAACAGAAGCGAATGCCACCGAGCGACTGGCTGCCACCCTGTGCCAATGCATTTCCATGTTCCAGAGGAATACATCCGACTGAACCAACACAGCCGGGCACAATGATACATTCTAATTCTACTGCATGGAAATTAGTTTAATGTCTGAGCCCCTGAACTAATGCATATTAAATGGGAGCTGAGACATTTAGTTATCTTGGCGAACGACAACAACAGAAACAAACTCTGCCCCCGCACTGGAATTTTTTCCCCCAGTTTTGTTCATTTTTAACATATCGTTGAGTGCAGACAATGTGCTTTGGGATGTTTAACCTGTTGGAGAGATGCTCATTGGTCGGACTTTACGGCTCCTGATGGAACCCAATGTGCCTGAAATCTGCTATTTATCCCTATGTGCCATAGTTTTATGGTATCTCTCTGTACAGGCTATGAGCAAACTTAGGGGGCTGTTCCTGCTGAATTGTGCTTAGTACAGGGGAATCCCTATGTGCCATAGTTTTATGGTATCTCTCTGTACAGGCTATGAGCAAACTTAGGGGGCTGTTCCTGCTGAATTGTGCTTAGTACAGGGGAATCCCTATGTGCCATAGTTTTATGGTATCTCTCTGTACAGGCTATGAGCAAACTTAGGGGGCTGTTCCTGCTGAATTGTGCTTAGTACAGGGGAATCCCTATGTGCCATAGTTTTATGGTATCTCTCTGTACAGGCTATGAGCAAACTTAGGGGGCTGTTCCTGCTGAATTGTGCTTAGTACAGGGGAATCCCTATGTGCCATAGTTTTATGGTATCTCTCTGTACAGGCTATTAGCAAACTTAGGGGGCTGTTCCTGCTGAATTGTGCTTAGTAAAGGGGAATCACTATGTGCCATAGTTTTATGGGATCTCTCTGTACAGGCTATGAGCAAACTTAGGGGGCTGTTCCTGCTGAATTGTGCTTAGTACAGGGGAATCCCTATGTGCCATAGTTTTATGGTATCTCTCTGTACAGGCTATGAGCAAACTTAGGGGGCTGTTCCTGCTGAATTGTGCTTAGTACAGGGGAATCCCTATGTGCCATAGTTTTATGGTATCTCTCTGTACAGGTTATTAGCAAACTTAGGGGGCTGTTCCTGCTGAATTGTGCTTAGTACAGGGGAATCCCTATGTGCCATAGTTTTATGGTATCTCTCTGTACAGGCTATGAGCAAACTTAGGGGGCTGTTCCTGCTGAATTGTGCTTAGTACAGGGGAATCCCTATGTGCCATAGTTTTATGGTATCTCTCTGTACAGGCTATGAGCAAACTTAGGGGGCTGTTCCTGCTGAATTGTGCTTAGTACAGGGGAATCCCTATGTGCCATAGTTTTATGGTATCTCTCTGTACAGGTTATTAGCAAACTTAGGGGGCTGTTCCTGCTGAATTGTGCTTAGTACAGGGGAATCCCTATGTGCCATAGTTTTATGGTATCTCTCTGTACAGGCTATTAGCAAACTTAGGGGGCTGTTCCTGCTGAATTGTGCTTAGTACAGGGGAATCCCTATGCTGCCATAGTTTTATGGTATCTCTCTGTACAGGCTATGAGCAAACTTAGGGGGCTGTTCCTGCTGAATTGTGCTTAGTACAGGGGAATCCCTATGCTGCCATAGTTTTATGGTATCTCTCTGTACAGGCTATGAGCAAACTTAGGGGGCTGTTCCTGCTGACTGTTCTGATAATATTGTTTTATACACAAATACCTATGATTATTTCTATGATACAAATATATCCAATAAAGCCAATCCCCCCCTGAGAGAGAGTTTTGGGAACGACACCCCAGTTCCTATATATATATATATATCCCCGGCGTATTTATTTCGCCCAGAGACTCCCGCACATACACGTTGGCCTTATCCCTTATTGTTTCATTCCTTTTATTTCTCATTCCGAGCCTTTATTTGCCGCGCTCGGCTGAGATTATTTGTACTTTGTATGTGCATATTAATATCAATGCAATTCTTCATTACATACGTCCATCACAGTTGCCAAATATGCCAAAGCCTTTCGGAGCGGGGGCCTCTCGAGAGAAGGAATAAACGCGGAATCCTAATTCCTATATCTTTCCTGTTTTGCCGCCGCTCAGAACAGATGTATTTTAACTAAACCAATAAATATTTAATTTCTTTCACTCGCGCTGAAACGCTTATTATTTTTTATTTTTTTAGCTCTGCACTTAAGGCCGGTGGGAAACCGGGGGATTCTGGGGGCCAACGCCGAGCACTTGTTGTGCGCAGAGAGCAGACAATATGACTATGATAATCTGCAGCATAATGTATTGAAAATTATTAAAAAAGGGAGATATTCATTTCTAGCAAAAGCAATGTATTCTTCCCCCTCCTGTTCTTTATTCTAGATTTGCTTCAGATTCAACAAGAACAATATGGCAGCTATCATTCATATTAAGTCTAGAGGTTATACAGATAGCTAGAATCTCAGCCATAAAGCAGGGCAGGACTGCTGCTTACAATGGGGGGATCAGATAGGGTCTGTGCCACTGTGACAGAACGCTCTGTTATACAGATAGCTAGAATCTCAGCCATAAAGCAGGGCAGGACTGCTGCTTACAATGGGGGGGGGGATCAGATAGGATCTGTGCCACTGTGACAGAATGCTCTGTTATACAGATAGCTAGAATCTCAGCCATAAAGCAGGGCAGGACTGCTGCTTACAATGGGGGGATCAGATAGGATCTGTGCCACTGTGACAGAATGCTCTGTTATACAGATAGCTAGAATCTCAGCCATAAAGCAGGGCAGGACTGCTGCTTACAATGGGGGGATCAGATAGGATCTGTGCCACTGTGACAGAATGCTCTGTTATACAGATAGCTAGAATCTCAGCCATAAAGCAGGGCAGGACTGCTGCTTACAATGGGGGGGATCAGAGAGTATCTGTGCCACTGTGACAGAATGCTCTGTTATACAGATAGCTAGAATCTCAGCCATAAAGCAGGGCAGGACTGCTGCTTACAATGGGAGGGATCAGATAGGATCTGTGCCACTGTGACAGAATGCTCTGTTATACAGATAGCTAGAATCTCAGCCATAAAGCAGGGCAGGACTGCTGCTTACAATGGGGGGGATCAGATAGGATCTGTGCCACTGTGACAGAATGCTCTGTTATACAGATAGCTAGAATCTCAGCCATAAAGCAGGGCAGGACTGCTGCTTACAATGGGGGGGGGGGATCAGATAGGATCTGTGCCACTGTGACAGAATGCTCTGTTATACAGATAGCTAGAATCTCAGCCATAAAGCAGGGCAGGACTGCTGCTTACAATGGGGGGATCAGATAGGATCTGTGCCACTGTGACAGAATGCTCTGTTATACAGATAGCTAGAATCTCAGCCATAAAGCAGGGCAGGACTGCTGCTTACAATGGGGGGATCAGATAGGATCTGTGCCACTGTGACAGAATGCTCTGTTATACAGATAGCTAGAATCTCAGCCATAAAGCAGGGCAGGACTGCTGCTTACAATGGGGGGATCAGATAGGATCTGTGCCACTGTGACAGAATGCTCTGTTATACAGATAGCTAGAATCTCAGCCATAAAGCAGGGCAGGACTGCTATTAATTTTTTTTCCCCCAAACACATTTCAGGCCCACATATGGCTGAGCATTCTGGGAGTTGCAGTCTCACACATCTGCTCCCCGCTACTCCATTCCACCCATTTGTATAGTTATGTGCCATCAAATGCTGGAATTGGAAGTCCTTGGCATAAAAGCTCAACAGAATGGGTAGTAAATTATTCAGCGGTGCATTACAGACATGACTGTGAGTGGAACAGTATCGGGGGCACAGGGGGGACCTGGCGTGGCAGTGAAACACAGAGAGGGGGGGGAGCAGAATATAAAGTAACACAGAAATGATAATGTGGAAATATATCAAATACAGACAGAATAACCCCATGGCACACTGCCCAATATCCCTGCTTTATTAATCATTTTTCAGCAGCTCTCCAGTTTGGAGTTTCAGCAGTTATTTGGTTGCTAGGGTTCAAATTAACTTAGCAACCGGGGAGTGGTTTGAATAAGAGAGAAACTAAATAGAAAGATAAGGAATAAAAAGTAACAATAACAATAAAACTGGAGCCTCACAGAGCAATAGGGTTTGGCTGCCGGGGTCAGTGACCCCCATTTGAAAGCTGCAAAGAGTCAGAAGAAATGAAAAAAAAAATACAAAAAAGAATTAATAAAGACCAATTGAAAAGTTGCTTAGACGTGTCGATTCTGTTACATACTAAAAGTAAAGGCAAAGTCAAGGTGGGGGCTATTAGTGCATTCATTTTTTATAGCCAGCCCCTTTTCGCCTGCCTCACTGGTTCACCCATAATAAAGAATTTGTACCCAGAATTCCAGTGTGCATTGCATCTAGCATGGCATTTCCCAGTATGGATGCTTTGCTTAGGGTTGCTGCCTCTTATCAATGTTCCCACCGGCCAGGGTGTCTACAAAGGGGCAGGTCTGTGACATTAGGGCGGAGTTGGGATGTAAGCGGGGGCGGGGCATGATGTCGGTGGCCCACATTCAAGGGGAATTCAAGAGGGCAGTTAGTTTGGGGGATGTTGTGATGGCAGATTCTATTAATTCCTTGAAAAGGGGATTCTTGAACGAGGCTATTGTTATACTATAATATATACAGTTAGTATAGATATATATACAGTACATATATATACAGAAGCATTTGTAAAAAAATTCAGTATTTTTGCCCATTTTGAAATAATGGTTTGGCTGTTCCCATGGCTGTTCATTAAGGAAGGGGCACCTGAACCTCAGTTCTGTTTTGGTAGAACCCAGACCATTTCTTTATTACACAGTGACCACCTTACTATACCCTAGTGACCCTGCCTGAGCACTGGGTCAGACTGGGCTTCCACCCCAGGGGCCCCTTACCCCCCCCCCAAGGTGCAACTACCATGGCCCCCACCACCTGCCCACCCAACTCCCTCCCTCAAGAGTTGCCACCTGTCCATTTTTGACCCAGACAGCCTGGTTTTTGTGAGATTAGGGATGCGCCAAATCCAGGATTCAGATTGGGTTTTCGGCCAAGATTCTGTCTTTTTCAGCAGAATTTGATTTCGGACGAATCCACACTCCTGACGCCTAAAAATCACTTGACTTTTTGTCACATAAACACTGAAGCTGAAACCTAATTAACATATGCTAATTAGGATTTGGATTCGGTTTGGTATTCAGGGGTTCGGTCAAATCCAAAAAAAGTGGATTCAGTGCATCCCTAGTCAAAATTCCCTGCTCGGTTTCCCAAATTAGGAATACCAGGCAGGACTCGCTTTGATTGATGTGACAATCGACGCTTGGGCATAGCCCCACCCAGGTGATATCCCTGACCCGCCCCTTCCCTGCCCCCATGACATCACTGGCCGCTAGTGATGGGCAAAATGTTTCGCCAGGCATGGATTCACGGCGAATTTCCACGTTTCGCCACTGGCGGATATTTTTGCCAAACGGATGAAAAATTTGTCACGGAAAAATTCGGTGCACATCCAAAAATTGTCGCTTGCATCAAAAAAATTGATGCCTGTGTCAAGAGTTGTTGCCCGCGTCAAAAGAATTGTTGCCCGCGTCAAAAGAATTGTTTCCCGCCTCAAAAGAATTGTTGCCCGCCTCAAAAGAATTGTTGCCCATGTCAAAAGAATTGTTGCCCGCCTCAAAAGAATTGTTGCCCATGTCAAAAGAATTGTTGCCCATGTCAAAAGAATTGTTGCCCATGTCAAAAGAATTGTTGCCCACGTCAAAAGAATTGTTGCCTGCCTCAAAGGAATTGTTGCCCGCCTCAAAAGAATTGTTGCCCGCGTCAAAAGAATTGTTGCCCACGTCAAAAGAATTGTTGCCCACGTCAAAAGAATTGTTGCCTGCCTCAAAAGAATTGTTGCCCGCCTCAAAAGAATTGTTGCCCGCCTCAAAAGAATTGTTACCCACATCCAAAGAATTGGTGCCGCCTCAAAAGAATTGTTGCCCACGTCAAAAGAATTGTTGCCCGCCTCAAAAGAATTGTTACCCACATCAAAAGAATTGTTACCCACATCAAAAGAATTGTTACCCACATCAAAAGAATTGGTGCTGCCTCAAAAGAATTGTTGCCCACGTCAAAAGAATTGTTGCCCGCCTCAAAAGAATTGTTACCCACATCCAAAGAATTGGTGCCGCCTCAAAAGAATTGTTGCCCACGTCAAAAGAATTGTTGCCCGCCTCAAAAGAATTGTTACCCACATCAAAAGAATTGTTACCCACATCAAAAGAATTGTTACCCACATCAAAAGAATTGGTGCTGCCTCAAAAGAATTGTTGCCCGTGTCAAAAGAATTGTTGCCTGCCTCAAAAGAATTGTTGCCCGTGTCAAAAGAATTGTTGCCTGCCTCAAAAGAATTGTTGCCCGCCTCAAAAGAATTGTTGCCTGCCTCAAAAGAATTGTTGCCCGCCTCAAAAGAATTGTTGCGGACGACAATTTTTTTTGACACGCTGTTTCGCAGTTTCTCAAATCTTTTGAAAAATGTGCGAATTTTGCGGCAAAGCGAAACGGGACAGATTCACTCATCACTACTGGCCACGCCTCCCCTTGTGATGTCACTGCCCACCCCCCTGCCCAGAGAAAGAAGCTGACAGAGGTGGCAACCCTAATGGGGCACTATATGAATGAATAGCCCCCTAACAAAACATCTACCCTATAATGTCCCGCTGAGAGCGCGGCGCCGCCCAGTGATGCCCAAATCCACCATCACTAAAAAACCCCCGAAGCTGTAAGCGCCGGAGAGGGAGCGGCCGCCGCGCGCAGGCTTATGGAGCAATGAATTAGTACTTGGCTCTAATTACCGGAGACACTATTTAAACGAAGCATACTCATTTCTTCGGCAGAATTAAACTTTGACATTTCCATAATCACCAGAACACAATCCCAGTAATAAAGGCATATTTCTTTGCTCACTCAGAGCGCTGATCCATAGAAATCAGCATTTCTCACACCTTATTGGAAAGGCGAGGGGGACAGCGGCGGCGGCGGCGGCGCGGCAAGGTATGAAGAGGAGCGAATTAAAATGCGCGCAGTGGCCAACACTAGAGAATTAATTAAACGGTATTAAGGTGGAAATATAATTAATCCTAAAAACACTGTAGTTAAGTCTTCCTCGCGCACTCGGGGCCCCCGACAAATTCCAATCAATCTCACATTTACTGGACTAACGCTGCACTGAGAGGCTGAAGAAAAACCGATATAAAGCTGTACAGTGGAATTTACTGGCAGCCAATCAGATCTTTTATCTTAATGTAGCAGTCTGATCAAACCGAATAGCTGATTGGTTGCTCTAATGATGAGCAGATCTGCCCCATTTCACTTGGCTGAAAAATCTGCAATATGGCGAAAATTTATAATGGGTAATGATTTTTTCGGCAGGCATTGGTTCACAGCGAATTTCCGCGTTTTGCCATTGGCGAATTGTTTTGTGGAACATCCGTGAAAATTTGCCGTGGAAAAATTTGTTAAAAAAATCTAGTTGCGCGTCAAATTTGGCGCAGTCGTGTACAAATTGGGCGTGGTCGTGTAAAAATTGGACACGGTCTTGTCAAATTAGGTTCGGTCGCGTAAAAAAATTGGGGCCGACTACGGTAAAAATGGGCGCGGTCGCGTAAAAAAAGTGCGTGGTTGTGTCAAAAAAAGCGCGGGCAACAAAAAAAGACATGGACAACCAAAAAAGACACGGGTGACAAAAGGAATTGTGGAACAAATGAGTTTCGCAATTTTTTTTTGCCATTTCGCAAATTTTTGTGCCGTTTGGAAATTTTATGGCGAAGCGAAATGGGACAGATTCACTCATCACTTGTCCCATGTACAGTACTAGCGCAATCTTGCACCTATGTTAGAAATGAGCCCCATGAGTCAGATCGGATATACCTAGGGATGGGCACAGTTTTTTGGCCAGGCGTGGATTTGCTGCAAATTTCTACATTTAGCCAATTGGTAAATTTTTTCACGAAACTGGCGCAAAAATCCATTGCAACAAAAATAACGCAGTTGCATCAGAAAAGTCTCAGTTGCAGCAAAAAAGACACGGTTGTGCCCAAAAAGTAGCAAAAAGTAGCAAACATCAAAAATGTGTGTAGTAGCCGCATTTCACGATTTTTTCAGCAGTTTCACAAATTTTTGGCCAAGCGAAACAGATTCGCTCATCATTAGATATACCCCTCAGTCGCTCAAACATATGGCCCTACTGAGTTTTAGGGGCACATTTACTAAAATGCGTTTTTTTCTGGCCTTGAAACGCTATATGGTATAAATTCAGAGTAACCACAATCATTTCTGTAGTTCTAAAATGTCTCGACAATGCTTCTATCATTGGTACGAAAATATCACAATTGCGTTCCGAAAGTCACAAAATTTCGTAAACGCCACAAAGACAGTTTTGGCTTTGGAAGCCTTCCATAGGACTCAATGGCACTCGACAGATCAAACCTGGTGAAATGTTCGTATTCTTTGTGCAAATTTTTTTTTGTGGAAATTTACCAAAAACCATGCAAAAATTTGTGGAATTTTAACGAAATTTCCGTATACATTCCGAAATGTTCTGTAATTTAGAAAAAATATGAATATATTTCAAAATTGTTTAGTAAATGGGCCCCTTAGACTTGATCCTTCTTTCTGAGACCTTTCTCCATTAAGGTCAATGTGACAAAGGGCAATCACTGTAGTATTTGCAAACATCGATTGACTGACCCCCAAGCGCAGCAGCCGCAGGTCCAATGGGAAATGACTATTAAAGTCAATGGAGGACCATTTTGCCCTTATTGTTGCAACTGCTGATTGAGACTAGTGATGAGCAAATTTTTTCGCCAGGCATGGATTCGCAGCGAATTTCTGCATTTTGCCATTGGCGAATTGTTTTGCGAAACTTCCATAAAAATTCGCCACGGAAAAATTTGGCACATGTAAAAAATAAAATAGTCGCATGATCACGTAAAAAAAAAAGACGTGGGCAGCCAAAAAAGACACGGGTGCCAAAAAACTTGCGCAGCAAATACACTCCACGAATTTTTCGCCCGTTCGATAATTTTCTTGCCGTTTCGCAAATTTTATGGTGAAGCAAAATGGGACAGATTCGCTCATCACTAACTGATTATAGAGGTTGGGAAAGAGAGATATTAGAAAACAATCACTAGTGATTAATTTTGTTGCCAGGCATGGATTCCCTGCAAAATTCCACTTTTTGCCATTGGCAAATTTTTTGGGTGAAACTAAGGCAAAAAGTTGCTGCAACAAAAACAGCCTGTGAGGAAAAAGTCATGGTCGTGGCAAAACGGTTGCAGTTGGGTCAAAAAATGTCAAATAAGTCGCACAACTTTTTTAATGTGGCTGCAACTTTTTTAACGCAATCGAAACTTTATTTTTACAAAACTACATCTTTTTTAAAGCAACCCCGACTTATTTGTATCAAATAAGTCAAAAAGTTGGAGTCTCTTCCAAAAAAAGTCACGGTTGCATCAAATAAGTCGAGGTCCTGTCAAATACGCTGCAGTTGCGTCAAATAAGTCATGCCAGAAAAAGGTTGCAGTTGCATTAAAAAAGTTGTGAGGTAGCTGCATTTCGCACATTTTTTTCTCGTTTGGCACAGATTCGCTGATCACTAATAATCCCGACAACAATACAATAGAGGTGCTTGTATCAGCATAGGGGCCTATTTATTAAAGTACGATAGGTACGAAATACAAAAAAATCGTATTTTTTCGCACTGTGCATATTTTCTGCAACTTTTTCGTATATTTGTGCAACTTTTTCGTATTTTGTGTCAAAATTTGTGCGACAAAATGGTATTGTCGCGCTGAGTACGAAAGTTTCGGATTCATTCAAGCTTCGGTACCGTGACTTTCCTTGGGCCGAGTTGGAGCTGCAGAGTGCCATTGAGCCCTATGGGAGGCTTTCCTTGGGCCGGGTTGGAGCTGCAGAGTGCCATTGAGCCCTATGGGAGACTTTCCTTGGGCCGGGTTAGAGCTGCAGAGTGCCATTGAGCCCTATGGGAGACTTTCCTTGGGCCGGGTTGGAGCTGCAGAGTGCCATTGAGCCCTATGGGAGACTTTCCTTGGGCCGGGTTGGAGCTGCAGAGTGCCATTGAGCCCTATGGGAGACTTTCCTTGGGTCGGTTGGAGCTGCAGAGTGCCATTGAGCCCTATGGGAGGCTTTCCTTGGGCCGGGTTGGAGCTGCAGAGTGCCATTGAGCCCTATGAGAGACTTTCCTTGGGCCGGGTTGGAGCTGCAGAGTGCCATTGAGCCCTATGGGAGACTTTCCTTGGGCCGGGTTGGAGCTGCAGAGTGCCATTGAGCCCTATGGGAGACTTTCCTTGGGCCGGGTTGGAGCTGCAGAGTGCCATTGAGCCCTATGGGAGACTTTCCTTGGGCCGGGTTGGAGCTGCAGAGTGCCATTGAGCCCTATGGGAGACTTTCCTTGGGCCGGGTTGGAGCTGCAGAGTGCCATTGAGCCCTATGGGAGACTTTCCTTGGGCCGGGTTGGAGCTGCAGAGTGCCATTGAGCCCTATGGGAGGCTTTCCTTGGGCCGGGTTGGAGCCGCAGAGTGCCATTGAGCCCTATGGGAGGCTTTCCTTGGGCCGGGTTGGAGCTGCAGAGTGCCATTGAGCCCTATGGGTGACTTTCCTTGGGCCGGGTTGGAGCTGCAGAGTGCCATTGAGCCCTATGGGTGACTTTCCTTGGGCCAGGTTGGAGCTGCAGAGTGCCATTGAGCCCTATGGGTGGCTTTCCTTGGGCCGGGTTGGAGCTGCAGAGTGCCATTGAGCCCTATGGGATTGGAGCTGCAGAGTGCCATTGAGCCCTATGGGAGGCTTTCCGTGTCCGGGTTGGAGCTGCAGAGTGCCATTGAGCCCTATGGGAGGCTTCCCTTGGGCCGGGTTGGAGCTGCAGAGTGCCATTGAGCCCTATGGGAGGCTTTCCTTGGGCCGAGTTGGAGCTGCAGAGTGCCATTGAGCCCTATGGGAGGCTTCCCTTGGGCCGAGTTGGAGCTGCAGAGTGCCATTGAGCCCTATGGGAGGCTTTCCTTGGGCCGGGTTGGAGCTGCAGAGTGCCATTGAGCCCTATGGGAGACTTTCCTTGGGCCGGGTTGGAGCTGCAGAGTGCCATTGAGCCCTATGGGAGACTTTCCTTGGGCCGGGTTGGAGCTGCAGAGTGCCATTGAGCCCTATGGGAGACTTTCCTTGGGCCGGGTTGGAGCTGCAGAGTGCCATTGAGCCCTATGGGAGGCTTTCCTTGGGCCGGGTTGGAGCTGCAGAGTGCCATTGAGCCCTATGGGAGACTTTCCTTGGGCCGGGTTGGAGCTGCAGAGTGCCATTGAGCCCTATGGGAGACTTTCCTTGGGCCGGGTTGGAGCTGCAGAGTGCCATTGAGCCCTATGGGAGACTTTCCTTGGGCCGGGTTGGAGCTGCAGAGTGCCATTGAGCCCTATGGGAGGCTTTCCTTGGGCCGGGTTGGAGCTGCAGAGTGCCATTGAGCCATATGGGAGGCTTTCCTTGGGCCGGGTTGGAGCTGCAGAGTGCCATTGAGCCCTATGGGTGACTTTCCTTGGGCCGGGTTGGAGCTGCAGAGTGCCATTGAGCCCTATGGGTGACTTTCCTTGGGCCAGGTTGGAGCTGCAGAGTGCCATTGAGCCCTATGGGTGACTTTCCTTGGGCCAGGTTGGAGCTGCAGAGTGCCATTGAGCCCTATGGGAGGCTTTCCTTGGGCCGGGTTGGAGCTGCAGAGTGCCATTGAGCCCTATGGGTGACTTTCCTTGGGCCAGGTTGGAGCTGCAGAGTGCCATTGAGCCCTATGGGAGGCTTTCCTTGGGCCGGGTTGGAGCTGCAGAGTGCCATTGAGCCCTATGGGAGGCTTTCCTTGGGCCGGGTTGGAGCTGCAGAGTGCCATTGAGCCCTATGGGAGGCTTTCCGTGTCCGGGTTGGAGCTGCAGAGTGCCATTGAGCCCTATGGGAGACTTTCCTTGGGCCGAGTTGGAGCTGCAGAGTGCCATTGAGCCCTATGGGAGGCTTCCCTTGGGCCGAGTTGGAGCTGCAGAGTGCCATTGAGCCCTATGGGAGGCTTTCCTTGGGCCGGGTTGGAGCTGCAGAGTGCCATTGAGCCCTATGGGAGACTTTCCTTGGGCCGGGTTGGAGCTGCAGAGTGCCATTGAGCCCTATGGGAGACTTTCCTTGGGCCGGGTTGGAGCTGCAGAGTGCCATTGAGCCCTATGGGAGACTTTCCTTGGGCCGGGTTGGAGCTGCAGAGTGCCATTGAGCCCTATGGGAGACTTTCCTTGGGCCGGGTTGGAGCTGCAGAGTGCCATTGAGCCCTATGGGAGGCTTTCCTTGGGCCGGGTTGGAGCTGCAGAGTGCCATTGAGCCCTATGGGAGGCTTTCCTTGGGCCGGGTTGGAGCTGCAGAGTGCCATTGAGCCCTATGGGAGGCTTTCCTTGGGCCGGGTTGGAGCTGCAGAGTGCCATTGAGCCCTATGGGTGACTTTCCTTGGGCCGGGTTGGAGCTGCAGAGTGCCATTGAGCCCTATGGGAGACTTTCCTTGGGCCGGGTTGGAGCTGCAGAGTGCCATTGAGCCCTATGGGTGACTTTCCTTGGGCCAGGTTGGAGCTGCAGAGTGCCATTGAGCCCTATGGGTGACTTTCCTTGGGCCAGGTTGGAGCTGCAGAGTGCCATTGAGCCCTATGGGAGGCTTTCCTTGGGCCGGGTTGGAGCTGCAGAGTGCCATTGAGCCCTATGGGAGGCTTTCCTTGGGCCGGGTTGGAGCTGCAGAGTGCCATTGAGCCCTATGGGAGGCTTTCCGTGTCCGGGTTGGAGCTGCAGAGTGCCATTGAGCCCTATGGGAGGCTTCCCTTGGGCCGGGTTGGAGCTGCAGAGTGCCATTGAGCCCTATGGGAGGCTTTCCTTGGGCCGAATTGGAGCTGCAGAGTGCCATTGAGCCCTATGGGAGGCTTCCCTTGGGCCGAGTTGGAGCTGCAGAGTGCCATTGAGCCCTATGGGAGGCTTTCCTTGGGCTGGGTTGGAGCTGCAGAGTGCCATTGAGCCCTATGGGAGACTTTCCTTGGGCCGGGTTGGAGCTGCAGAGTGCCATTGAGCCCTATGGGAGACTTTCCTTGGGTCGGGTTGGAGCTGCAGAGTGCCATTGAGCCCTATGGGAGACTTTCCTTGGGCCGGGTTGGAGCTGCAGAGTGCCATTGAGCCCTATGGGAGACTTTCCTTGGGCCGGGTTGGAGCTGCAGAGTGCCACTGAGCCCTATGGGAGACTTTCCTTGGGCCGGGTTGGAGCTGCAGAGTGCCATTGAGCCCTATGGGAGACTTTCCTTGGGCCGGGTTGGAGCTGCAGAGTGCCATTGAGCCCTATGGGAGACTTTCCTTGGGCCGGGTTGGAGCTGCAGAGTGCCATTGAGCCCTATGGGAGACTTTCCTTGGGCTGGGTTGGAGCTGCAGAGTGCCATTGAGCCCTATGGGAGACTTTCCTTGGGCCGGGTTGGAGCTGCAGAGTGCCATTGAGCCCTATGGGAGACTTTCCTTGGGCCAGGTTGGAGCTGCAGAGTGCCATTGAGCCCTATGGGAGACTTTCATTGGGCCGGGTTGGAGCTGCAGAGTGCCATTGAGCCCTATGGGAGACTTTCCTTGGGCTGGGTTGGAGCTGCAGAGTGCCATTGAGCCCTATGGGAGACTTTCCTTGGGCCGGGTTGGAGCTGCAGAGTGCCATTGAGCCCTATGGGAGACTTTCCTTGGGCCGGGTTGGAGCTGCAGAGTGCCATTGAGCCCTATGAGAGACTTTCCTTGGGCCGGGTTGGAGCTGCAGAGTGCCATTGAGCCCTATGAGAGACTTTCCTTGGGCCGGGTTGGAGCTGCAGAGTGCCATTGAGCCTTATGGGAGACTTTCGTGATATTTGCGATCACCAGAAATTATCGTATCTAATCCGAATTTTACCCATTTCGGGATTCGAACTCGTACTTTGATGAATAGGCCCCTTAGTGTACTAATGCGGTACGTATAGCAGACTGCCCTAGAATACTACAAAACCTTGAATTGTATTATTGCAGAATAAAAATGTGTTTTTGCTGTTCTCGTTGGTACAGTTTAAACCTTTGCCGTATTTTAGCCATAGGGCAATTACATTGAATACATCGGAGGTGATAGGAATAAAGTGTTTAATTATTCTTTTTCCTGGACTAAAACTCACACCTCGCCCCCTGCCAAATGCATTTCGCTTCTCTCCCAAACACTCGTACATGTTCCTGCCAAAATGCATGCGGTGTATTAATTAAGTTACCTACAAACTATACAAGTTGTGAAAAATCAACATTTATTTGCAGAATTCCATCATTTTCCCTGGCTGTCAATGAGGGAGTAGGAGTAGGAGTTCCAGGGCACCCAGGGGAGTTGCAGCTGCTACTAGAGGTGCAAATCTGGAATTATTAGGGATGCAATGAATCCACAATATTGGGACCCATCCGAAAGATAACCATGCTCTACACGCAAGGCAAAAAAAATTCAATTTCCATGTTTATGTGATGAAAGTCACATGATTTTAAAGATTTGGATTCAATTTGGCCAGGAACGTGTATATGGCAAATCCGAATCCCACTAAAAAGGCAGAATCTTGGCCGAATCCTGGATCTGGTGCATCCCTAGATATTATACCTAGTCACTGTGCAAACTGATGTACAACCAAGTCTTCTGCATTGCCCCGTTGACTCTTGACATTGGTCAAGAGTCAACGGGGCAATGCAGAAGACTTGGATCCTCAAAACAAGACTTGCCCCCACCTTCAAGATCAACAGACCTAGACAGTATGCCTATGATTTTCACGCAATGTTGCCTTTGGCTACCAGGGAAAGCTAGGCCCATAATTGCTGTAGGACTACAAACTGAATGCCCATGGGTTACGTACAGACACTGAGGAGAAGCAGTCTGATGGGAGTCTATATAGTGGGTAACCCGGGGTATACCCATAAATGGCAGAGCTGAGCCATGAGGCCATGATTACATGAGGGCAAGGTTTTCATGAAGACAAAATAACAGAACAGCAACTGGTGCAGGCACAATTGGTAGGCAGAAACGTTGTCCAGTAATTAGCCCGGTAGTCGGGACAGGGAGCTTGCAAGGGACGTCGAAGATCAGACCAAGGTCAAAACCAGGAGATCCACAAGAACAGGTCAAGGAGGGGCACAGGAGTACAGGAACAAGGCAGGGAACAAGGAACCAAGCAAGAACTCAGGAACTAGAAACCAAATGGGGTCTCAGGAACAAGAATCACAGGATGGAAAGATCTCAGCTAGTAAGCTTAATGGCCAAGCACTGAGCAAAGGTCAAGTACAGGCTTATAAAGGGACTTAATAATCTTACCAGAAAAAGCTAGGCCCATAATTGCTGTAATCCTACAAACTGAATGCCCATGGGTTACGTACAGACACTGAGGAGATACAGATGGGAGTCTATATAGTGGGTAGCCCAGGGTATACCCATAAATGGCAGAACCGAGCCGTGAAGCCATGATTACATGAGCGCAAGGTTTTCATGTAACCAGCCCAGTAGTCGGGACAGGGAGCTGGCAAAGGAAGTCGAAGATGAGGCCAAGGTGAAAACCAGGAGATCCACAAGAACAGGTCAAGGAGGGGCACAGCAGTACAGGAACAAGGCAGGGAACAAGGAACCAAGCAAGAACTCAGGAACTAGAAACCAAATGGGGTCTCAGGAACAAGAACACAGGATGGAAAGATCTCAGCTAGGAAGCTTAATGACCAAGCATCTTATAAAGGGACTTAATAATCTTAATAATTAGTGGCACATGGGGCTAATGAGGTGGGCGGAGGAAAGGGAGCAGACGGGAGGAATACATGAGGTACATCAATAAAACCAAACAGCACTGGCTCAAAGAGCCTCCAGTGGCTCAGTTGAGTAATGCACCATCAGTCCATAGCACAATCCAGGGTTTGAATCCAGACAGATCCTGACATTATGGGGCAGATTTATCAAAATGTGAGTTTAGAGTTTAATACATAAAAACTCACCCACGTTCTATTCATTCCTATGGGAATTTTTGAAAACGTATTTATTATTTAGTGAAAGTTAGAGTTCAGCCATTGATAAATACTCTTCTAAGAATCCCATGGGAATGAATAGAACGTGGGTGATTTTTAATGTATTAAACTCTAATCACATTTTGATAAATTTGCCCCTATGACTGATGTGAAATAGCAAAAGGCTGCACTGGGTTCCTATTTCTGACTTTTTGATTCCAAATTATCTGCAAGAATTTTTCCTTTTTCTCCCCGCTTTATTGCTCACCTAGTGAATTTCTTATTTTGTTTTATGCTTATAGACATCTGTCCCCTTCAGAACGACTGTTGTTGTCGTTTGGTTACGCACAGATGGTTATTTTTCTGATCTACCATGTGTGGGTTCTACTATAGAAGGAACAATCGCAATTAGAAATCTGTACTTGTTCATAGACTCCATTTAACCACGTATTTGATCTGTCAGTGTTTCAATATGCCAGTTATAATGCAATCTAATCCTGTTTGTGCAATTAATAGCGGCTCACACAATGAGATGCAGGGTAGATTTGTGAGGGGCCCATATGTTTTGATGAAATACAGATGCAGCCGTAGTTGTCCCAGAGGGATATTTCAGGCCCATTTATCCTACGTCAACGGGTCCCTTGGTATCAAGATCATCGGAATATTTCCTGCACTAGTTTTAGTATTTAATGGAAGTAATCACCTATTCATCCCTAATCATAGACCCCAAACTAAGTATCTCTGAAGAAAGCGGCTCGCAAAGCACCATGGTCAGCCAGAAAATGAATAAAAACCCAGTATGCCTGACGCGTTTCGTGCGTACCCGCACTTAATCATAGGCATACACCCAAACTAAGTACCCTATTTCCAGTTGTAAAAACTTTCCTGAAGGAACCCAAACATCTAGAATTAATACCAACAATATCCAAGACTAAATGACCAAGAATGGCTGCGAGGATAGGCCAAGGCTACACCCAAGGCTCGGCTGTATATTGGTCTGTCCATAAGCTGTTCCGTTTCGCTTCACCGAAAAATTTGCGAATCTTTCAAAAGATTTGCGAAATGGCGAAAATGTTGTGCGTCAAAAAAAATTTGTCACCAGTGACTATACTTTTGACACCCGAGACTATTCTTTTGACGCGCGACAATTCTTTTGACACCCGAGACTATTCTTTTGATGTGCGACTATTCCCGTTTTGCTTCGCCGTAAAATTTGCAAATCTTTCAAAAGATTCGTGAAACGGCAAAAATGTTGTGCGTTAAAAAAAATTGTCTCCCGCGACTATTCTATTGATGAGCGACTATTTTTTTTTGACCTGCGACTTTTCTTTTGTCTCCCGTGACTATTCTTTTGACGCCAGCGACTATTTTTTTTGATGTGCGACTATTCTTTTGACGCCAGCGACTATTCTTTTGATGCGCGACTATTCTTTTGACACCCAAGACAATTTTTTTAGACACGAGACTATTCTTTTGACGCCCGCAAAATTCTTTTTGATGCGCGACTATTCTTTTGATGCCCGCGATTATTTTTTTGACGTGCAACTATTCCCCTTTCGCTTCGCCGTAAAATTTGCGAATCTTTCAAAAGATTTGCGAAACGGCAAAAATGTTGTGCGTCAAAAAAATTTGTCTCCCACGACTATTCTTTTGACGGGCGACTATTTTTTTTTGACCTGCGACTATTCTTTTGTCTCCTGCGACGTGCGACTATTCTTTTGACGCCTACAACTATTTATTTTGACGCACGACTATTATTTTGACGTGAGTGACCATTTTTGGATGCTAATTTCACTGCTAATTTTTTCACCGCAAATTTTTCATCCATTTCGCAAAAAAATGTGCCCATGGCGTAACATGGAAATTCGCCGCTAATCCATGCTCAGAAACATTTCCCCCATCACTATCTATAAGCACCCAAAAAAGTTGTTGAGATCATTTTGCAAGATTAGTGACGTCTTCAATGAAATGGAGGCCTGGGTGAAGTACTACTTCGTATTAGATGGTCACAGTATACAATAACATTTTAGACACAGTTATACCTGAAATGGCGAATTGAATGGATCGGAACAGGGCAATTTTGCCAAGACCATAGTGATATTCTAACATCAATAGAAACACAATTCATTCGAATCCCCTCCGGCATTTTAAATATGTTCATTTAAACATTTGTAGTGATGAGTGAATCTGTCCCGTTTCGCTTCGCCAATAAATTTGCGAATCTTTCAAAAGATTTGCAAAACGGCAAAAACTTCACGAAACGGAGAAAATGTTGCGCGGAGAAAAAAAATGTCGCCTATTCTTTTGACGCCTGTGACTATTCTTGCGACAATTCTGGACGTGCAACTATTCTTCTGATGCCTGCGACTATTCTTGCAACAATTTTTGGCTGCGCGACTATTCTTGCGACAATTTTTTGGACGCGCGACTATTCTTGCAACAATTGTGGACGTGTGACTAATCTTTTGACACCTGTGACTATTCTTGCGACAATTTTTTGGCTGCGCGACTATTCTTGCAACAATTTTTGGACGCACAACTATTCTTGCGACAATTTTGTGGACGTGCGACTATTCTTGCAACAGTTGTGGATGTTCGACTATTCTTTTGACGCCTGTGACTATTCTTGCGACAATTTTTTGGCTGCGCGACTATTCTTGCAACAATTTTTGGACGCACAACTATTCTTGCAACAATTTTGTGGACGTGCGACTATTCTTGCAACAGTTGTGGATGTTCGACTATTCTTTTGATGCCTGTGACTATTCTTGCAACAATTTTTGGATGCGCGACTATTCTTGCAACAATTTTTCGGACGCGCAACTATTCTTTCGACAATTTTGTGGACGTGTGACTATTCTTGCAACAATTGTGGATGTGCGACTATTCTTTTGACGCCTATGACTATTCTTGCGTCAATTTTTGGACGCGCACCGAATTTTTCCGCGGCAAATTTTTTCATCTGTTTCGCGAAACAATCCGTCAATGGCAAAATGTGGAAATTCGCCGCGAACCCAAACATTTGTTCATGTATTGCATAAAGAAAAATTTTCTCCTTAGCTCGTTGACCATCCAACAAGTCTTTTAGGGGGAAGACACACGGAGCTACTAGTAGCAGCTACTTGTCGAGGCTACAATTTTTGAACCATAACTCGAATTTAAGTTTTTTAAGCGCAAATAACTTGAACCGGGGAAAACAAAATTAAACTCTAACATTGATAAATCAGCCCCTTGATATTTAAAAAGCATACATTTTTCCATTTTTTAAACTTTTTTTTATTTTATATTTGTATTAGACAAATGTAAAGGTAAAAAAAAATAGAAGTTATTGTATAGTTGTCCTTTAATACCTGCTGCAGTTAATCACGGTGACAGATGCCTACAAGTCTGACAGTATCCCCTGCCCAAGGACGTTGCTAGATGGCTAGCAGAGGAGGAAAGGGTCGGGTTGGGTATGTTGCACGGATATTCCCAGGCTTAATAAACAAAAGCTTTTCTCAAAGTGACTTTACAAGGGAAGATTTCTTCTTTGTATCCAGACTCCTTGAACGATCGTGTATCACTGTGTTGTGAAGAACTTCTGATGAAACGGTTTTAATAGCATTATAAAAGTCATATCAGGCACAAATTGGGAGGCTGGGTGTAGAATAACAGCTCGGATGCATTTACACTCGCAGAGTTTGCTAAAGCAATGCATGGAGAAGGCTCTTCAAGGCGCGGAAGCATCCTTGGGTAAATTGTTTCCCATTAGTATGTCACATTTCTCTTATATACGACTCCGCTTTCATGGAGTGACAGAGGCGAGAGACAATAAAAGTTTGCGCTCGTTTTTATTTCCATTTTTGTCTCTGATTTTTATATCCCCTCCTACATTTTATAATGTCTGATCACCAGTATATTTTTCTACCGTCAAGGATAACGCGAGTGGTTGCTGAGACTACCAATCACACGGACATTTCCCTCACATGTTCAATGGATACAGCTCTCGGAGCAAGGAAAATACAGAAACAGAAAGAGTGTAGTGGGAAGGAAAGAGGGGTGGGAGGGGAAATGGGGGGTAGAGAGATGGTCAAGTCAGGGGGAGAGAAAGAAAGTCAATGAGAGAGAGTGAGACAGTTGAGTTGATGGATAAAAAATAGAAAAGAGAGAATAAGACAGGGGAATAACAAGGCAGAGCTCTACCTATGGAAAGATAGATAGATAGATAGATAGATAGATAGATAGATAGATAGATGATAGATTGATGATAGATTGATAGATAGATGCTAGATAGTTGATAGATAGGTGATAGATATATAGATAGATGATAGATAGATAGATAGATGATAGATAGATAGATAGATAGATGATAGATAGATAATAGATAGATAGATAGATAGATAGATAGAATAGAATGGATGGGTGAATGGATGAATGAGCTAGATAGATGAATTCAATAGATAATAGATAGATAGATTAAATAGATGTATAGATATAGATAGATAGATAGATAGATAGGCATATGGTAGATAGATAGATAGATAGATAGATAGATTAGATAGATGGATAGATTAGATAGATGTATAGATTAGATAGATGTATAGATGTATATAGATAGATAGATAGATAGATAGATAGATAGGCATATGGTAGATAGATAGATAGATAGATAGATAGATAGATAGATAGATAGATTAGATAGATGGATAGATTAGATAGATGTATAGATTAGATAGATGTATAGCTGTAGATAGATAGATAGATAGATAGATAGATAGATAGGCATATGGTAGATAGATAGATAGATAGATTAGATAGATGGATAGATTAGATAGATGTATAGATATAGATGGATAGATAGATAGATAGGCATATGGTAGATAGATAGATAGATAGATAGATAAAGATGGACTATGCATGAAACTAAGGGGCACATTAAAACTCTTTTCCTTGAATATCTAACATTTACTAAAAAAAATCCAATAGGAAAAGTCGCTGCTAGCGATGGGCGGAAAAATTTGCCAGGCATGGATTCACTGCGAATTTCCACGTTTCGGCATTGGTGTATTTTATATTTTATAATGGGAAACAAAATTTGCTGCACATCCAAAAATTGTCACCCGCATCAAAAGAATTGTCTTGTGAAAGGAGAACTCTCTCTCATCAAAAGAATTGTCTCTCATAAAAAGAATGTTCTCGCGCCAAAAAGAATTGTCTCTCATCAAAAGAATGTTCTCGCGCCAAAAAGAATTGTCTCTCATAAAAAGAATTTTCTCGCGCCAAAAAGAATTGTCTCTCATCAAAAGAATTGTCGCAGGACATTTTCCCCGTTTCGCAAATTTTTCACCATTTCGCGAATCTTTTGAAAGATCCGCTCATCGCTAGTCGCTACGACTTTTTTGCTGCAAAAACTCAAAACTTTAAAACAACTTTTTCAAGTTATCACACAAAAAACCAGCAACAAAAATTCAAAACCTCTAAAGTTTTTTGACAAAAGAAGGATCCTCAAGGAAAGGGACCTCTGCCATTGACTTTTTTCACCCATGACTTTTTTTGACGTGTGCCGAATTTTTTCGGCAGCAAATTTTCTCTCAAGTTTTGTGGAACAATTCGCCAATGGCGAAATGCGGAAATTCTCTGTGAATCTATACCAGGCGAAAGAAAAAGAAAAATATCTTGCCAACACACATTTCAGCCTGTGCAGTTCTAGATAAAGATAGACAGAAAGGCAAACTACACCAACCTGCAATATTTTGAGAGTTTTACATAAAAATAGGCAAAGATTCTTCAAATGGATCCCAAACATTGGAAATCCCATGGAAATATTTTCAAAACATAACTTAAAAAAAACACACACACATTTTCCTTATGTTATGTTTAGTATCTTTAGTTTTAATCTTTATCAGAACCAAACATTAGCACCAACACAAACTTTTTTTTTCTATAAACCATAGAATTATAATTTGTATCTAATTAAGGAAAATTAAAAACTAAATTAAATTGAAAATTGCTAAATAAAAAAAAAAAGTTTTCCCCATTGGAGCTGTGGCCTGACAGAACCTGCATTAGAGATGGCACAGACAGTACTATTTTGTGAAATTGATACCCCCCCCCCGCTCTGGTTTGTCTGATTCTGGGGGGGCTACTAAGGCACAGGAGAGAGCATATTGGGTTGGTGCCCCATAACTAGGACCCTTGCTCAGTATACACATCCACTGAGTGTCCTGGCTCTGGGGCACTTGCTTAATATGCCCCGTGCCTCAATATGGTCACCTACACCAACACAGTGGGGGGCAACTCTTCCTCCAATAGTATTGTTTCTTCTATCTATATTGTGTGACAACCCCCAGCTCTGCTGTTTTTAAGCAATAGATATTCTTTATAAGACAGTCAAGCTTTTCCCAGTAGAACCACCCTGAGCCTTTCCTGCCAATGAGGTAATTAAAAAACTCATTTAGATTTGTCTTCTATAAATAATATAGGAACTTTACCACAAATATTTATTGCTGCCAAGATTCTACATTTGAACGCAGAACACTATCGTTACAGTAGACTCTTCTAGTAGCAGCTCCTAGGTGTAGCTCCACTGCTACCGTTTCATGAAGAAGTTCAGCATTTCTCTGTATAAATATTTCTGACCCATATCATCTGCCGTCTAGAATAAAATTAAAGTCTGGGAACTCTCATATTCCTAGAATTCTTTACTCAACATGCCCATTAGAGAATCATTAATTTCTCAGAGCTGGTCTTTGAGATTGTGGATTCGTAGCACTTAGCAAGTATGAAGTAGGGTGCACCTTGATCTGTTGGTGTCAATCTTTGAAACTTGAGTTTTCAGGTTGTGGAAGGAAGGAGTCTGTATTAAAAACCCCACGAACCATTGCCCACCTTCATTTGGGTCAAAAGTTTTGTAACAAAATTTGCAGTTAGGCTTAGTGCTTTTAAGGCTTAGTGCCAAAGGTTGCCAAGGGGAAGGGGTTGGGGGCTGACAAAGAGTTGCACCTCAAAGAGGGCTTGAAGTAGGAGATGTTGAAAACCCCTGAGCATTAAACCCCCCACTAGCCATTGTTCACCTTAATATGGGTCAAATGTTTTGTAAAACATTCAGCAGTTAGGCTTAGTTCCAAAGGTTGCCAAGGGGTGCCAAGGGGAAGGGATTGGGGCCTGACAAAGAGTTGCACCTCAAAGAGGGTTTGAAGTAGGAGATGTTGAAAACCCATGAGTATTAAACCCCCCACTAGCCATTGTCCACCTTCATTTGGGTCAAATGTTTTGTAAAAAATTCAGCAGTTAGTCTTAGTGCCAAAGGTTGCCATGGGGAAGGGGTTGGGGGCTGACAAAAAGTTACACCTCAAATTGGGCTTGAACTAGGAAATGTTGAGCACTCCTGAGTATTAAACCCCCCCACTAGCCATTGTCCACCTTCATTTGGGTGAAATGTTTTGTAAAAAAAAAAGTCAGCAGTAAGGCTTAGTGCTTTTAAGGCTTAGTGCCAAAGGTTGCCAAAGGGTGCCAAGGGGAAGAGTTGGGGGGGCTGACAAAGAGTTGCACCTCAAAGGGGGCTTGAATTAGGTAATTTTAAGAACCCCTGAGTATTAAACCCCCCAACTAGACATTGTCCACCTTAATTTGGGTCAAAAGTTTTGTAAAAAACAAAATCTGCAGTTAGGCTTAGTGCTTTTAAGGCTTACTGTCAAAGGTTGCCAAGGGAAAGGGATTGACAAAGAGTTGCACCTCAAAGGGGGCTTGAATTAGGAAATTTTGAAAACCCTTGAGTATTAAACCCCCCACTAGCCATTGTCCACTTTCATTTGGGTCAAACGTTTTGTAAAAAATAAGCAGTTAGGCTTAGTGTTTTTAAGGCTTAGGGGCTGATTTACTAACCCACGAATCCGACCCGAATTGGAAAAGTTCCGACTTGAAAACGAACATTTTGCGACTTTTTCGTATGTTTTGCGATTTTTTCGGATTCTTTACGAATTTTTCGTTACCAATACGATTTTTGCGTAAAAACGCGAGTTTTTCGTATCCATTACGAAAGTTGCTTAAAAAGTTGCGCATTTTTCGTAGCGTTAAAACTTACGCGAAAAGTTGCGCATTTTTCGTAGCGTTAAAACTTAACGCTACGAAAAATGCGCAACTTTCCGCGTAAGTTTTAACGCTACGAAAAATGCGCAACTTTCGTAATGGATACGAAAAACTCGCGTTTTTACGCAAAAATCGTATTGGTAACGAAAAATTCGTAAAGAATCCGAAAAAAATCCGCAAAACATACGAAAAAATCGCAAAATACCGATCATTACGAAAAAAACGCAATCGGACTCATTTCGACCCGTTCGTGGGTAAGTAAATCAGCCCCTTAGTGTCAAAGGTTGCCAAGGGGAAGGGATTGGGGGCTGACAAAGAGTTGCACCTCAAAGAGGGCTTGAATTAGTACATTTTGAAAACCCCTGAGTATTAAACCCCTACTAGCCATTGTCCACCTTCAGCTGGGTCAAAAGTTTTTTGAAAAATTTGCAGTTAGGTCTAATAAGGCTCAGTGCCAGAGGTTGGCAAATTATGGAGCAGGCTCCACGGGAAGGGGGCTGAGGGCTAACAAAGACTTGCCCTGTGTAAATATCAGTGTGCATTTAATAATTATATCCTCCACTTTTTTTTTTAATTTAATGATGGTTGAATTTTAATTCTCCTATAAATCTTCATTAAATAATTCAGATTCATCCAGAAACATTACTCCGTGATTTCACTTTCCGGCTGAATTATTTACAGTTCATATGTGAATCGCTGCACGTTATTTATGAAATGATTTCCACCCGGTTTCAACAATGTCATCAACTCGCAACTGACACTCTTCAAGGTTTTGCTCGAAATTATTTTTTGCCTCTCAAATATCGAAATAACTTGTGAATCTTTAATCGGCGTGCTTACTCGGCGTGAATTATTTACAAATGTCACTCAATGGTGAATATTTTATGAAAGGTTTACAGGTGCGTCAGTAAAATACACTGCCGTCGTAAAATGTATTTCAACCGGGAAAAAAAAGTTGCCCTTGCGTTTCTTATAATGACATTTTGGATCGAAATTCAGTATTTCTTTGTCATTTTGGAGATCATTCTCTTGTGCCTTTATCAAATGCTTCAATTTACTACTTTTCAGAGAACCAATGGGCTTCAAGCAAATATTGTTATTACTCAATGACATATATTTATGAACATTTAGGCAATAATCTATGGGGCTGATTCATCAAAGTAGGAGTTCGAATCCCGAAATGGGTAAAAATTAGATACGATCATTTCTGATGATCGGAAATGTCACGAAAATGCTTACGAAAAAATCGTATTAGTCACGATAATATCGCATTGGCGATCCGAAAATCACGAAATTATTGTATCCGAACGATCATAAATGGCGGGAAAACCTTTCTGTTTAGCGAAAGTTCTGCGAAAATTCACCGCGGGGAAAAAAAGATGCGTCCACTTAGGTGCATTCGCATCAAAATAGGCGTTGTTGTGTCAAAATGGGCATGGGCACGGCAAAATGGCCGCTTTCATGTCAAAATAGGCGTGGTTGTGTCAAAAAAGATGCACACCACAAAAAAAAGACATGGGGGACAAAAAAAGATGCGGGTGACAAACGCGTTTCACAGATTTCTCGCCGTTCCGAGAATTTTCCTATTCAGTGGAGTATAGACATAACATTCTCACATCCGCATATATTCTGGTAAGTAAAGTTGTTTCTGATGGGACTCACCCAAGTGTGTATTTGTCTGAGGCAACTAGAGTTGCTAGCCAACCCCTTTAAACCAAAACACATAAGAGAGATTTACTATAGGTCTTTTTTTTTTAACGATCCATATTTTTTTCCACAAAAATGTTGTCGTGGAAAAAATCACAATTTTTTCGCCATTTATTACAACAAAACTGTGACAAATCCGAAAGAAAAAACTGTCTAAAATCTATGGAGATCATGTAGAAGTCAATGGAAGTCAACTGGAGGATATTTCTTTGCTTGATGGTTTTAGAGGTTTTTGGGGTTTTTTTTGGTGCTTTAATTTGCGCCAATACAAAAAAGATGTGTTTTTTTTTCTGTGTGCCTGCATCTTTGTCACCATTTATTACAACAAAACTGTGACAAAATCGAAAAAAACCCCATGACATCTAAAATCGATTGAGATCATGTAGAAGTCAATGGAAGTCAACTGGAGGATATTTCTTTGCTTGATGGTTTTAGAGGTTTTTTGGTGCTTTAATTTGCGCCAATACAAAAAAGATGTGTTTTTTTTCTGTGTGCCTGCATCTTTGTCACCATTTATTACAACAAAACTGTGACAAAATCGAAAAAAAAACCATGACATCTAAAATCGATTGAGATCATGTAGAAGTCAATGGAAGTCAACTGGAGGATATTTCTTTGCTTGATGGTTTTAGAGGTTTTTTGGTGCTTTAATTTGCGCCAATACAAAAAAGATGTGTTTTTTTTCTGTGTTCCTGCATCTGTGTCACCATTTATTACAACAAAACTGTGACAAAATCGAAAAAAAAACCATGACATCTAAAATCGATTGAGATCATGTAGAAGTCAATGGAAGTCAACTGGAGGATATTTCTTTGCTTGATGGTTTTAGAGGTTTTTTGGTGCTTTAATTTGCGCCAATACAAAAAAGATGTGTTTTTTTTCTGTGTTCCTGCATCTGTGTCACCATTTATTACAACAAAACTGTGACAAAATCGAAAAAAAAACCATGACATCTAAAATCAATTGAGATCATGTAGAAGTCAATGGAAGTGAACTGGAGGATATTTCTTTGCTTGATGGTTTTAGAGGTTTTTTGGTGCTTTAATTTGCGCCAATACAAAAAAGATGTGTTTTTTTTCTGTGTTCCTGCATCTGTGTCACCATTTATTACAACAAAACTGTGACAAAATCGAAAAAAAACCCATGACATCTAAAATCAATTGAGATCATGTAGAAGTCAATGGAAGTGAACTGGAGGATATTTCTTTGCTTGATGGTTTTAGAGGTTTTTTGGTGCTTTAATTTGCGCCAATACAAAAAATATGTGGTTTTTTTCTGTGTTCCTGCATCTGTGTCACCATTTATTACAACAAAACTGTGACAAAATCGGAAAAAAAACCATGACATCTAAAATCAATTGAGATCATGTAGAAGTCAATGGAAGTGAACTGGAGGATATTTCTTTGCTTGGTGGTTTTAAAAGGTTTTTGGGGGTTTTTTTGGTGCTTTAATTTGCAACAATACAAAAATATTGTGTTTTTTTTCTGTGTTTCTGCATCTTTGTCACCATTTATTACAACAAAACTGTGACAAAATCGAAAAAAACCCCATGACATCTAAAATCGATTGAGATCATGTAGAAGTCAATGGAAGTGAACTGGAGGATATTTCTTTGCTTGGTGGTTTTAAAAGGTTTTGGGGGAGTTTTTTTTGGTGCTTTAATTTGCAACAATACAAAAATATTGTGTTTTTTGCGGTGTTCCTGCATCTTTTTCACCATTTACAAAACTGTAACAAATCTGAAAGAAAAAACATGACATCTAAAATCGATTGATATCATGTAGAAGTCAAAAGAAGTTAACTGGAGGATATTTCTTTGCGTGGTGTTTTTAGAGGTTTTTGGGGTTTTTTTTGGTTCTTTAACTTGTGACAATACAAAAAAGTTGTGTTTTTTGTGGTGTTCCTGCATTTTTCACGATTTATTACAAACTGTGACAAATCCAAAAGAAAAAACAATCTAAAATCTATCGAGATCATGTAGAAGTCAATGGAAGTCAACTGGAGGTTATTTCTTTGCTTGGTGGTTTTAGAGGTTTTTGGGGTTTTTTTTTGGTGCTTTAAATTGCGACAATAGAAAAAAAAGTTGTGGTGTTTGCAGTTTTCCTGCATATTTTTCACCATTTATTACAACAAAACTGTGACAAATCAGAAAGAAAAAACTTGACAAGTTGACCTGTTTCGCTTCGCCGAAAAATTAGCGAATCTTTCGAAAGATTCGCAAAAAGTTCGCAAACCGGTGAAAATGTTGCACGTCAAAAAAAATTGTCACTGCAGCTATTCTTTTGTCACCTGCAACAATTATTTTGTCGCGCGGCTATTATTTCGCCGTCCGCGGCTACTATTTTGCTGAAAGCAGTTCTAATGTGTAGCGCTGGCTGGAAGCTCAGACTCAGGCACACTTTACTGCTGTGCTGCAAATTGGAGTGATATCCCCCCCCCCTCACCCCCAGCAGCCAATCAGCAAAACAATGGGAAGGGAGCAAGATAGCAGCTCCCAGTAGGTATCAGAATAGCACTCAATAGTAAGAAATCCAAGTCTGGCTTGGGACTCCTCCAGTTACATGGGAGTAGGAGAAACAATAGGTTAGCTGAAAGCAGTTCTAATGTGTAGCACTGGCTGAAAGCTCAGACTCAGGCACACTTTACTGCTGCGCTGCAAGTTGGAGTGATATCCCCCCCACCTCACCCCCAGCAGCCGATCAGCAGAACAATGGGAAGGGAGCAAGATAGCAGCTCCCAGTAGGTATCAGAATAGCACTCAATAGTAAGAAATCCAAGTCCGGCTTGGGACTCCTCCAGTTACATGGGAGTAGGAGAAACAATAGGTTAGCTGAAAGCAGTTCTAATGTGTAGCGCTGGCTGAAAGCTCAGACTCAGGCACACTTTACTGCTGCGCTGCAAGTTGGAGTGATATCCCCCCCCCCTCACCCCCAGCAGCCGATCAGCAGAACAATGGGAAGGGAGCAAGATAGCAGCTCCCAGTAGGTATCAGAATAGCACTCAATAGTAAGAAATCCAAGTCCGGCTTGGGACTCCTCCAGTTACATGGGAGTAGGAGAAACAATAGGTTAGCTGAAAGCAGTTCTAATGTGTAGCGCTGGCTGAAAGCTCAGACTCAGGCACACTTTACTGCTGCGCTGCAAGTTGGAGTGATATCCCCCCCCCTCACCCCCAGCAGCCGATCAGCGTAACAATGGGAAGGGAGCAAGATAGCAGCTCCCATAGGAAATCTGCAGCCTATACGGTTAATGAATTGTATGCACTAATGTAATTCAGCATAATTATAAATACTGCTGTGTAATGGGTGATTATTATATTGTTAAAGCCAATAAATATACAGCAAAAATAAATGGAGGCATCGCGTTATGGACAGCGGTGCCCATTGAGGCAAGATTAGATGTCTGAAGTTCAATAGAATAACAAAATATTAAAGAAAAATAATAATCATCTATGAAATGGATCCCATTACATATAATCCTGCTGTCCAAAGATATCCGGCAAGGAACGGGAAGCCTCGCTGAATATTAAAACAAATTCGAGTCACTTTGTAAAGTAATTCCTGTTAATTTCCTTGGTGAGATTAATCCCCCCATTAACGTTATTCCTTCCCGTAACCTGAAAAAGCCGAGCGGAATGAAAGCCATTGATATTTGCGCCATATGTTGTCGAGTTTCCATATTCATGCCCATCTCGTTTCCCCCCTCGTGTTTATCTGTAAATTCCGCATCGTTTCTGGGTACGAAAACATGTACAATTAAAATGATTAAAGCCGGCGACTTAAAGCGGAATCCGATTGCTCATTAGGAGCAACCTGGGCGAGTGCGACCGCGCCGACGGGAAGTATTTTATTTTCCCTTATAAAGGTTAATATTCCGTTAAAAAAATGCACATTGTCATTTTACTCTGGGAGATATTTCAGTTTGGCTCGTCGTCGAGTAAAGGGATAAACCTGTCATATGTAGCTATTTCTGTCTGCTTCCAAGCACTACATAAAGGCGTTTGGTTTCAAAGCCTCTTAAAACCCGCGTGCTCTATTTTTACACTCACTTTTCCACTGCTTTCTGGTTAAAATGTACTGAAATGTAATAGGTAGTTTCTTTTTTTGACTTGTGTTAGTGTGGGATTTATTATCAGGAATGCTTGGCAGCTGGGCTGTTCCACAAGAGGAATTTTGCCTTCATTTGGAGCATGATGTCTTAAAGATAGCTAGAATATTATAGAGATTCTGTCATGGGAAAACATGTATCAGTTAGTAGCACTCACCAGCAGAATCTCAGAACTGAAATTTATTTTTCGAAAGAGTAAGCGGATTCTTTTATATTTAATTTTGAAATGTGACACGGGGTTAGTTTCCCAGGTGCCCTTAGCCACGTGACTCTGATAAACTTCAGTCACTATTTACAGCTGCACTGCAAGTTGGAGTACTATCACCCCCTTCCCTCCACACCTGTATTGCTAAGGGTAAGAACCCACGGAGTGAGTTACTGATCCACAATAGATCTCTGCTATCATGGGCGAGTAACCAATCCGAAAAGGCTTTCCACCGGCAACAATAGGAGTTGGATTGGTAATTCGAAGTTGCGTGAAGTTTCCTACTGCAGGCAGCTTGGCATGACTTTGGAAACCGAAGCGAAGGGCTTTCCACCGGCGACTTCTGTTGTTGCTGATGGAAAGCCTTTTCGGATTGGTTACTTGCCCGTGATAGAGAGAGAGAGATCTATCGCAGGCGAGTAACTCGCTCCATGGGTTCTTACCCTAAAAGTGCTCCCATGACCCATCTAATGGTAGACATGATAACAGCACTCAATAGTAAAAATCCAAGTCTGACTCACCTAATTCATGACTCCTCCAGTTACATGGGAGTAGGAGAAACAATAGGTTGCCTGAAAGCAGTTCTAATGTGTAACGCTGGCTGAAAGCTCAGACTCAGGCACACTTTACTGCTGCGCTGCAAGTTGGAGTGATATCCCCCCCCTCTCACCCCCAGCAGCCGATCAGCAGAACAATGGGAAGGGAGCAAGATAGCAGCTCCCAGTAGGTATCAGAATAGCACTCAATAGTAAGAAACCCAAGTCCGGCTTGGGACTCCTCCAGTTACATGGGAGTAGGAGAAACAATAGGTTGCCTGAAAGCAGTTCTAATGTGTAACGCTGGCTGAAAGCTCAGACTCAGGCACACTTTACTGCTGCGCTGCAAGTTGGAGTGATATCCCCCCCCTCTCACCCCCAGCAGCCGATCAGCAGAACAATGGGAAGGGAGCAAGATAGCAGCTCCCAGTAGGTATCAGAATAGCACTCAATAGTAAGAAACCCAAGTCCGGCTTGGGACTCCTCCAGTTACATGGGAGTAGGAGAAACAATAGGTTAGCTGAAAGCAGTTCTAGTTTCAAGTTTCAAGTTTATTGTCATATACAAATAACAATGAAGCATCATTACTGTAATGAAATTTTTTTGACCCATGTTCCTCCCAACTTTACATAAACAAAAAAAAAATACAAATACAAATATTAAATAAAATAAAAGTGTGCAATAAAGATACAAGTATTTACAATAATAAAATGCAATGCAATATTTGAAATTGTGCAGTGAGGATTTAAAGTGGCTTTGCTTAAAGTGACACTGCGAAGAGTCCAGTAGTTATGGGGAGGCAGAATGTCAGCAGTTCAGAAGCCTGTGTAGCGCTGGCTCCTTCTGAAAGCTCAGACTCAGGCACACTTTACTGCTGCGCTGCAAATTGGAGTGATATCCCCCCCCCTCACCCCCAGCAGCCGATCAGCAGAACAATGGGAAGGGAGCAAGATAGCAGCTCCCAGTAGGTATCAGAATAGCACTCAATAGTAAGAAATCCAAGTCCGGCTTGGGACTCCTCCAGTTACATGGGAGTAGGAGAAACAATAGGTTAGCTGAAAGCAGTTCTAATGTGTAGCGCTGGCTGAAAGCTCAGACTCAGGCACACTTTACTGCTGCGCTGCAAGTTGGAGTGATATCCCCCCCCCTCACCCCCAGCAGCCGATCAGCAGAACAATGGGAAGGGAGCAAGAAAGCAGCTCCCAGTAGGTATCAGAATAGCACTCAATAGTAAGAAATCCAAGTCCGGCTTGGGACTCCTCCAGTTACATGGGAGTAGGAGAAACAATAGGTTAGCTGAAAGCAGTTCTAATGTGTAGCGCTGGCTGAAAGCTCAGACTCAGGCACACTTTACTGCTGTGCTGCAAGTTGGAGTGATATCCCCCCCCCTCACCCCCAGCAGCCGATCAGCAGAACAATGGGAAAGTAGAAAGATAACAGCAAGATAACACCTGTATTACTAAGGGTAATAAGAACCCACGGAGTGAGTTACTGGCTCCTTCTGAAAGCTCAGACTCAGGCACACTTTACTGCTGCGCTGCAAGTTGGAGTGATATCCCCCCCCCCCCCCCCGCCCCCCAGCAGCCGATCAGCAGAACAATGGGAAGGGAGCAAGATAGCAGCTCCCAGTAGGTATCAGAATAGCACTCAATAGTAAGAAATCCAAGTCCGGCTTGGGACTCCTCCAGTTACATGGGAGTAGGAGAAACAATAGGTTAGCTGAAAGCAGTTCTAATGTGTAGCGCTGGCTGAAAGCTCAGACTCAGGCACACTGTACTGAGATGGCGCCTACACACCAATATTACAAAAAAAAAAATTGAAATTACGTTTACTTTTTAAAAAGCTAAAAAGCTTAAGTTGTGTTTAGGTAGAGTTCCCCTTGAAAAGGACGTTTATTATACAGCTTTTTATGTCTGGGTGACAGGTCTCCTTTAACATAGCCGGACTTATTAAACCTACGTTTGAAATGGCTACTGTATATTTTCCATTTTACTCCTATTACTATCCTAGCGTTAGCATCTCATTCGCTGCCTGGATGAGGAGCTATGAATGGAAACAGAGCGAGTAGCCAAAAGGGAGTCTTTCATTACCATAATCACACCCTCTGTGAAATAATGCTTTTGCCTAATTAATATTTCATCCTCACCTAAATATTCATAGTTTTGCGGCCGGCCTGGCATTTTACTCCCGAGTTTTGCACACAGGACTCAATCAAGCCCAGCGAAGGCTTTTATTCTCTGCCTTGGCCTGGCACTAACGGCAATACATGATGGAAAAGCACAGCTGATGCCCACGGCCTCCCAGGATCCGTTTCCAGACTAAGAGGAAAGTCAGCGGCGATAAAAGAAGAAGAAAAAAAAAAGGCAATTTTACTTTCCCCAACTTTGCCGGCTGTGTTTGTGCAGCATTATTTTCCGAGATTCGGCTATCTAGACATTTAAACAAAATTACAATAGATACAAATAAATGGCAGAGTGGCTGATTTTAGAGCTGAGATTACCTTTATATATGGCCCCAATAAATGCCTTCTCCCAACTTTAATAACTGCCTCGGTTATCCTTCCCCTCATTGCTTTTTTCCTCTCTCCATTCCTTATCTCCTTCCGCTTATTTATGTTCCCCCTGCAGTAGCATTCTCTTACCTGCCCGTGGCTGGGGTCTAGACACTTCTCCATAAAGCCATTCAGTCTGCCGTTCCGTTGGCAATTTGAGAGATTCAACAGTAATGCAAGAAGAATATATGGCTGATTCGCTCCAGCTTTCTTTTTGCGTTCCCCGCGTAACTTCTCAAGTGGAGTTAATAACTTTGTGTAACATAGAAAGTGCCCTGAATTCTAAAATCTCAGGCATTGTTTAGTGGGGAGATAGATAGATAGATAGATAGATAGATAGATACTCAGCTATGGAGACTAATGGTGACCATACAGACTATGGTATGCTTCTGCAGTTTGCCTGAATTTGGCCTCAATGCTTGTTGATACTATATCTTCATCCATGGATCCCAAAGAAGACCTCATAGGACCTTCAGTCGGACCAGATGCCATGATTGTAGGGGTATCCACAATCCCAACAAGGCTTGCACCTCTTCTTACTAATAACTTTGTGTAACATAGAAAGTGCCCTGAATTCTAAAATCTCAGGCATTGTTTAGTGGGGAGGTAGATAGATAGATAGATAGATACTCAGCCATGGAGACTAATGGTGACCATACAGACTATGGTATGCTTCTGCAGTTTGCCTGAATTTGGCCTCAATGCTTGTTGATACTATATTTTCATCCATGGATCCCAAAGAAGACCTCATAGGACCTTCAGTCAGACCAGATGCCATGATTGTAATGCAAGAAGAATATATGGCTGATTCGCTCCAGCTTTCTTTTTGCGTTCCCCGCGTAACTTCTCAAGTGGAGTTAATAACTTCGTGTAACATAGAAAGTGCCCTGAATTCTAAAATCTCAGCCATTGTTTAGTGGGGAGGTAGATAGATAGATAGATAGATAGATAGATACTCAGACATGAAGACTAAGGGTGACCATACAGACTATGGTATGCTTCTGCAGTTTGCCTGAATTTGGCCTCAATGCTTGTTGATACTCTATCTGCATCCATGGATCCCCAAGAAGACCTCATAGGACCTTCAGTCAGACCAGAGGCCATGATTGTAGGGGTATCCGCAATTCCAACAAGGTTAGCAACCTCTTCTTACTTTAGGTGGATCATCTCGATAGCTCAGGTTGGCCAAGTGGATCAATAATCTCTGGCTATCAACTTAAATGACCACGTTGGTAAGTATCCAACCATTTGTTCCGTTGTGATTAGTGATGAGCGATCTTTTTCGCCAGGCATGGATTTCCAGGGGAAAAATTTGTAGCGCATCAAAAAATTTCATTGCAAATCAAAAAAAGACACAGGACCATACAGACTATGGTATGCTTCTGCAGTTTGCCTGAATTTGGCCTCAATGCTTGTTGATACTTTATCTGCATCCATGGATCCCCAAGAAGACCTCATAGGACCTTCAGTCAGACCAGATGCCATGATTGTAGGGGTATCCGCAATCCCAACAAGGCTAGCAACCCTTCTTACTTTAGGTGGATCATCTCGATAGCTCAGGCTGGCCAAGTGGATCAATAATCTCTGGCTATCAACTTAAATGACCAAGTTGGTAAGTATCCAACCATTTGTTCAGTTGTGATTAGTGATGAGCGATCTTTTTCGTCAGGCATGGATTTGCAGCGGAAAAATTTGTGGCGCATCAAAAAATGTAATTGCGTGTCAAATTGGACATGAGTGCGTAAAAAAAATGCGGGTGACCAAAAAAGACGTGGGAATCAAAAAAAGACTACAGGACCATACAGAATATGGTATGCCTCTGCAGTTTGCCTGAATTTGGCCTCAATGCCTGTTGATACTATATCTTCATCCATGGATCCCCCAGAAGATCTCATAGGACCTTCAGTCAGACCAGAAGCCATGATTGTAGGGGTATCCGCAATCCCAACAAGGCTAGCAACCCTTTCTGGATCATCTCAATAGCTAAGGCTGGCCAAGTGGATCAATAATCTCTGGCTATCAACTTAAATGACCAAGTTGGTAAGTATCCAACCATTTGTTCAGTTGTGGTATAAACTTAACAACATGAACATCAAACCACACGTGGGCATTGCTTTCAAACTGGATTGTTGCTAAGATATTGAGTAAAGTATGCAAAGTGCAATTTTGGCCATCATTTGCCATGTTTTTACCCACAATTCAACAAGGGGAAGTGACATCTGTCACAACTGTCAACTGCAAAACCAGATGGCATCATTTCCCATCAATTCTTTTGGCACAATTCCACTGTGGGAATTGATTCTGCCCACTGTGGGACAGCTGAGACTACAGTCAATGTTAAGCTGGCAGTAGCTTCAGTTTTCCCACAGCGGGCAGTGCCAATTAATGACTCTAGGATTCCCCAGAGTCAAGAAGAATACTTATGGGACATGGGACAGATAGACCAAAGCCAAGCTCACCTATACAGAAGCACAAGAGGTGGCTTTGGTTGCAAGTACCTTTAAGGAATAGGATCACTTTCTACAATACCCTGTTTGCTTAGCCATTGGGTTTAATGCACAATGGCAGCTGGTCACATCGAAATTACATACAATTTTCCATCTTGGTTTGGGCTTCTTACTGTATCACATGTCCGAAATAAGTAACATAGTAAGTTAGGTTGAAAAAAGACACACATACAAGTTAAACCTGTTATGTCCATATGAAACCTGCCTAACTGCTTGTTGATCCAGGAAAGACAAAAAAAAAAACACTCTCTCTAATTTGCCTCAGAGAGTGGAGCAAATTCCTTCCTGACCCCAAGATGGCAATTGGACCAGTCCCTGGACCAAGAACTATTGCCAATAACCCTGTATTTCCTCAGTTGCCAAAAAAAACCACCCAATCCCTTCTTGATTTAATATATTGGCCAGTATGACCGATTCAGGAAGACAATTCCACAACTTTCCGAATACTAAGATGGAAGCTCATTTTTTTCTAATCAAAATGGGTGCCTTCGTGTCCGTTGGAAGGACCTACTGGTGAATAAAGCATTAGAGAAATTGTGATATGGTCCTCTTATATATTTATACATACATATGCCTCCTTAAGTGCCTCATTATGTCAACACTCATCCAATAAAGAAAAATGTGTAGCTCGAGCATTAGGCCGTGGAGAATTCACGGTGGCTTCCTCAGTTGCCAAAAAATAGCCACTCAACCCCTTCTTGAAGCTATTTAATTTATTGGCCAGTAAGACCGATTCAGGAAGACAATTCTACAACTTTCCGAATACTAAGATGGAACCTCCTTTCTTCTAATCAAAATGGGTGCCATTGTGTCTGCTGGAAGGACCTACTGGTGAATAAAGCATTAGAGAAATTGTATATATTTATACATATATATGCCCCCTTAAGTGCCTCTTCTCCAGCATAAACAACCCCATCCTGGCCAGTCTTTCCCACCTTTGGACCCTCTCTAACTCAATAATATCGTGTTTCAGCTCTGGAGACCAAACCTGCATGGCATATTCTAGATGGGGCCTTCCTGACTCCAAGATCGATATCGGACCAGTCCCTGGACCAAGAACTATTGCCAATAACCCTGTATTTCCTCAGTTGCCAAAAAAAAGCCACTCAACCCCTTCTTGAATCTATTTAATATATTGGCCAGTAAGACCGATTCAGGAAGACAATTCTACAGCTTTCCGAATACTAAGATGGAACCTCCTTTCTTCTAATCAAAATGGGTGCCATTGTGAAATTTTATATATTTATACATATATATATATATATATATATATATATATATATATATATATATATATATATATGCCCCCTTAAGTGCCTCTTCTCGAGCATAAACAACCCCATCCTGGCCAGTCTTTCCCACCTTTGGACCCTCTCTAACTCAATAATATCGTGTTTCAGCTCTGGAGGCCAAACCTGCATGGCATATTCTAGATGAGGCCTTACCTGCGCTTTGTAATTTTGAGCAGTGACCCCCCCTCCTGCCATGAATCTATATATTAGACAGAGTAGAACAAAGCAGAAGACAATTCTATACTGGCGCACAAAGCTTCTTGTCTAGAGTCCCAATGACTTACAGTAAAATACAGTAGAGGCTATTATTCGTGAAAATCTACCGTGAAGTGTGTGAATTAAAGAGAGAGAAAGAAAGTAGAACAGAATCTCAGCACCTTTTTTTTAGACGCATCAGCAATAAAACTCGGCCTAAATGATAAAAATGTAATAGACGGACGGAATCATATGTCGGGTAATAATGTCGCTAATATATTTCCTCGGCTCTACCTGTCCTTTCTTTTTCCCCATTCCACATTTCTACTGATACATCTACAGTCTCTCTACCAAAAATAAACCCTACAACATAACAATGGCAATTGTCACAAAGCCCCAGAGTGCGTCACGTATTTCCTCGATGATCTTTCGCGGCACAAGAATAATATTGTGGTCACGTCGATGCCGCTTGTTTTATTATCATTTACTATGCGTTTTCCCATATGTTCATTTCATCCCATCAAGATGCTTTTTTGCCGAAGATATTAAAATATCATTATGTCAACACTCATCCAATAAAGAAAAATGTGCAGCTCGAGCATTGGGCCGTGGAGGATTCGCGGAGGCTTCATCCAAAAACAGACTAACCTTCTCTGAAGTTTCTTTGGAAAATTCGAATGCGCTTTAATCACGGCGACTGTTTGTATACTCTTGGATATTTCACCAGATAAGATTAAAGATCATCGCTCGCCCTTTCCATCAATTAAACGGCTCCGAAACTGAAGTACTCGCTCAAAAGCTTCGACGTTTTTATTGGCACTTAACCGACTTAAGTTAAGTTTTTATGGGACCCAAATTCTATATTCAAAATAAATTATTCTTTGTTTCGCCCCCTCGCTGAGCAGTTGCTGTCACATTGGAAATTCCACTCCATCTATCCATTACTTACTGCAGATTGTAACCTTCTCTCCTTGAGCCTCTTCGTTCTCGTATTACATTTGTGGGTCTCTTATGACCAATGTTTTATATTTTTGGATTGGTGGATTGTCGTTTGGGTATTTTTCATTTGATCTTCTCGTAAACATGCAATTTTAGGTTGGTTTTTTGATGTTTTCTTTGTTGTGTTGCAGACATGGAGACAACCAGCATTCATACATTAATGCCAAAAGTTGCAACTTATATGCCCGTGACTGGGCAAGTGAGTAGGTTGTTGCCCAACCATTTTTTCACCAGCCCTCCAAAGACAATGAGGACAACCAGGCTGGGATAAAACAGGCCACAGCTTTTATTAACAAAAAATGTTGCCATATTAAATTAACAATAACAATAACAGTCAACATTATCTCCCCACATGGAATGCTTGCCCACCAAAAAACCACCACCAACTGGGCTACCTGCCATGTTGTCCACCTTGCCCACCAAAAAACTACTAACAACTGGGCTACCTGCCATGTTGTCCACATTGCCCACCAAAAAACATCTACCAACTGGGCTACCTGCCATGCTGTCCACCTGACGTGAGAGCAAAATGTGGGCAAGTGGCGGCAGGCAACCAGAAAAACATCATCCCAGGACCCTTGTTCAAGGAGACCACATCCACCTTGGCACATTTGTGCCTAAAACTGGGGCATAAGCCCCCCACCCCTGGCAAGCATTCCTACGCAGTACCCATATTGAGCTCCATTGCCCTCTCCCCTATAAGCTACTCCCTGAAAAAAGGACTAGCTGGTAGGATGTTGCTGTACTCCCTATACCTCATTGTCCCCTCCTCCTGATTCCTCACATCCTGTTCCCACTGCCTTGCTATTAACCCTTTGCTGCCCCCCCCGCGCTTGTCTACCCTTGCTCACACACTCAAGGCCCTTCTTTTTTAGCAAGTCTGAGCCCTGAATATGGTGGAACTGATTAGCTGAGAAAGATATCTGTCCATTTGCTCTGCAGTCCAATAACTATTTCTAACAGCCAATTAGCTCATCTACCTATAGGTTCTCAAACTCCAGGGCCGGGAACACTGGTGGGGATTGAAGCATTGTACAAGGAGGTGGAGCCAGAAGGTCAACTAGGTTTAGAGAAATATAGAGAATATATGTGTAACCTTGTTATGAGCTAAGGGGGCCCAGCCTGAAGGCCAGTTAGGGGGGGATTTGGGGTGAGTGCTTATTTGTGCCCTGGGTACCCCTGGAACTATAGCGGGGTGACTGTTACCCCAATGTTTCTATATATCTGTAACCTTGTTATGGGCTAAGGGGGCCCAGCCTGAAGGCCAGTTAGGGGGGGATTTGGGGTGAGTGCTTATTTGTGCCCTGGGTACCCCTGGAACTATAGCGGGGTGACTGTTACCCCAATGTTTCTATATATCTGTAACCTTGTTATGGGCTAAGGGGGCCCAGCCTGAAGGCCAGTTAGGGGGGGATTTGGGGTGAGTGCTTATTTGTGCCCTGGGTACCCCTGGAACTATAGCGGGTGACTGTTACCCCAATGTTTCTATATATCTGTAACCTTGTTATGGACTAAGGGGGCCCAGCCTGAAGGCCAGTTAGGGGGGGATTTGGGGTGAGTGCTTATTTGTGCCCTGGGTACCCCTGGAACTATAGCGGGGTGACTGTTACCCCAATGTTTCTATATATCTGTAACCTTGTTATGGGCTAAGGGGGCCCAGCCTGAAGGCCAGTTGGGGGGGATTTGGGGTGAGTGCTTATTTGTGCCCTGGGTACCCCTGGAACTATAGCGGGGTGACTGTTACCCCAATGTTTCTATATATCTGTAACCTTGTTATGAGCTAAGGGGGCCCAGCCTGAAGGCCAGTTAGGGGGGGATTTGGGGTGAGTGCTTATTGGTGCCCTGGGTACCCCTGGAACTATAGCGGGGTGACTGTTACCCCAATGTTTCTATATATCTGTAACCTTGTTATGGGCTAAGGGGGCCCAGCCTGAAGGCCAGTTAGGGGGGATTTGGGGTGAGTGCTTATTGGTGCCCTGGGTACCCCTGGAACTATAGCAGGGTGACTGTTACCCCAATGTTTCTATATATCTGTAACCTTGTTATGGGCTAAGGGGGCCCAGCCTGAAGGTTATTTAAGGGAAAATGTGGAATAAATATAAATGGTAAGGTAATATTTTAATCTAATGTATCTGTAACCTTGTTATGAATGGATGGGAGAATGCCCAAATGCTGTACCACAGTAGCCCTGAACCCCAAAAAGTTCAAAACCATTGAAACTGTATTATCAGCCTTCACGACTGTATTATTCAAATCTATGTTTCCTTGGTACTTCTAATCTCCATTTTTTAAGAGTAATGCCCTGCTGTGAAAGGCATGCCTGAGATGTGGTAAAATAAAAACATTTAATATGTAGTTTATGTCTTCTCATATTTGGGTCTTAAAAGTAAACTCCAAACAGAGCGCGATGCAAGGTTATATAGTTATACGAGAGGAATACGGCGCCGGGCAGGAGTAACGCGGAGACTTCACTACAATACTTCACTGTTTATGTTGGATTTTTATGACATAATTATATGATCACCAACCAACAATGAATACAGACTTGCGCCACAGGAGAACAGAAAGATTCCCTTTGTGCAAGTCGAAAGGTTAAAGACTTTGCAAATTAAATTTGTTTGTTAACCATTTGCATTCCAGTCATTTCCGCAATGTGGGCGCTTATTATTTTATTTGGGAAATGGCTTCATCCAAAAACGGCAACATAAGCTTTGGAAATGTGACTAAATGCCATTTCCCTTCCCAGATTTGTATATGGCTCCGAATGCAATCATTTATATGTAACTCTATTCTTTTTTTATGCATGGAAACAAAATGAATTTCAAAACTAGTGATAGCAGGCAAAAAAATTTGGCAGGCATGGATTTGCGATGAATTTTGGCGGATTTTTTTGTGAAACAGGCAACAAAATTCGTCATGGAAGAATTTGCCAGGCACCCAAACATTGTTCCCCGTGTCAAAAGAATTGTTCCAAGGATCAAAAGGTCACAAGCGTCTGAAAAAATTGTCGTGACCATCTAAAGTATTGTCTCTCATCAAAAGAATTGTCTCTTGCATCAAAAAGAATTCTCTCACATCAAAAAGAATTGTCTCTCACTTCAAAAAGAAGTGTCTCTCGTTTCAAAAGAATTGTCTCTTGGGTCAAAAGAATTGTCTCTTGCATCAAAAGAATTGTCTCTCACTTCAAGGAGAAGTGTTGAGCATCAAAAGAATTGTCTCTTGCATCAAAAGAATTGTCTCTCGCTTCAAAAAGAAGTGTTGCGCGTCAAAAGAATTGTCTCTCGCATCAAAAAGAAGTGTTGAGCATAAAACAAATTGTCTCTGTAATCAAAAGAAGTGTTAAGCATCAAAAGAATTGTCTCTCATGTCAAAAAGAAGTGTTGGGCGTCAAAAGAATTGTCTCTCACATCAAAAAGAAGTATTGAGCGTCAAAAAGAAGTGTTACGCAACAAAAGAATTGTCTCTTGCATCAAAAGAATTGTCTCTCGCTTCAAAAAGAAGTTTTGCGCGTCAAAAAGAAGTGTCATGCATCAAAAGAATTGTCTCTCGCATCAAAAAGAAGTGTTGGGCATCAAAAGAATTGTCTCTCACATCAAAAAGAAGTGTTGAGCGTCAAAGAATTGTCTCTCTAATCCAAAAGAAGTGTCGCGTGTCAAAAGAATTGTCTCTCTAATCCAAAAGAAGTGTCGAGCGTCAAAAGAATTGTCTCTCTAATCCAAAAGAAGTGTCGCGCATCAAAAGAATTGTCTCTCTAATCCAAAAAAAGTGTCGTGCGCCAAAAGAATTGTCTCTCTAATCCAAAAGAAGTGTTGCGCGTCAAAAGAATTGTCTCTCTAATCCAAAAGAAGTGTCGCGCGTCAAAAGAATTGTCTCTCTAATCCAAAAGAAGTGTCGAGCATCAAAAGAATTGTCTCTCTAATTCAAAAGAATTGTCGAGCGTCAAAAGAATCGTCTCTCTAATCCAAAAGAAGTGTTGCGCGTCAAAAGAAACGTCTCTCTAATCCAAAAGAAGTGTCGAGCATCAAAAGAATTGTCTCTCTAATCCAAAAGAAGTGTCGCGCGTCAAAAGAATCGTCTCTCTAATCCAAAAGAAGTGTCGCGCGTCAAAAGAATTGTCTCTCTAATCCAAAAGAAGTGTCGAGCGTCAAAAGAATTGTCTCTCTAATCCAAAAGAAGTGTCGCGCGTCAAAAGAATTGTCTCTCTAATTCAAAAGAAGTGTTGAGTGTCAAAAGAATTGCCGCGCATTTGTGTTTCAATATGAGAAAAGTTACGGTTTTCATTGTTTTCCACATCTTTTTCCATTCCTGCTCTTTTAATAAATTACTGACATTCGTGGAAATGAGTTTAGTAGTGATTTCAAAAACCCTAAAAGCATGAAAATCTGAATGTTGATAAAAAGAAGAAATATCTAAAGAACTTTATAAATTTATATAGTAAATTCCAAAATGTGTTCGAAATCCTATAATTTGTGAAATTTGTAAAAGTAGATGGTGCAAGACATTGCTTCTGATGGACTAAGGCCATTGCACTTGAGCACCATCTAGAGGCAGGGTTTAGCACTAAAAAATGACACAGTGCAACAAAATGTGAAATCCCAATGGCTTTATCTATAAATGAAGAATAGGAATGGATGACACTTCCCCTGGGCCAGTTGGGAAACCTCCCTCCCATAGGGCATGGGTTACAGACTGAAGACCTCTTGAGTAGTGATGGGCGAAATGTTTCGCCAGGCATGGATTTGCGGTGAATTTCCACGTTTTGCCGTTGGTGGATTGTTTCGCGAAACTGATGGAAAAATTCGCTGCACGTCAAAAAAGAATAGCCACGCGACAAAAAAGAATAGCCGCGGGCGACAAAAGAATAGCCGCGGGCGACAAAAGAATAGCCACGGGCGACAAAAGAATAGTCGCGAGCGACAAAAGAATAGCCGCGGGGGACAAAAGGATAGCCGCGGGGGACAAAAGAATAGCCGCGCAACAAAAAAGAATAGCCGCGGGTGACAAAAGAATAGCCACGGGCGACAAAAGAATAGTCGCGAGCGACAAAAGAATAGCCGCGGGCAACAAAAGAATAGCCGCGGGGACGACAAAAGAATAGCCGCGGGGGACAAAAGGATAGCCGCGGGGGACAAAAGAATAGCCGCGCGACAAAAAAGAATAGCCGCGGGTGACAAAAGAATAGCCACGGGCGACAAAAGAATAGTCGCGAGCGACAATTTTTTTGACGCGTGACATTTTAGCCGTTTCGCGAATCTTTTGAAAGATTTGCAAATTTTTCTGCAAAGCGAAACGGGACAGATTCGCTCATCGCTACTCTTGAGCTTTAGGAAAGATTAATCCTTCAGCCCTCTACATATTTTATTTGTATTTACCATTTTTTAGTTGCCATTGAGTTTTCTCAGTCAATTTAATCAAACAGGTCTAGGAAGCATCTTAAGGTGGAACCACCAAAATGTTTTTCTAGGAGAGTTAAATTCAGCAACTGTTAAATAGAACCAAATATAACTCTAAGAAGCCACAGAAGGAATGCCCAGTTATCCGTTTCCTTTATCACGTCTATAGGAAGAGTGAACATATGGATAAAGTGTCCTTGGATTACCCCGGCTTGACAACCCTGCCTCAAATCACCACCGCCTATTGTGCCACTTCCAATCGCTGTGCATTAGCGAAGGTGCAAGAACATGACAGATGCAGTGTAGTCTAATCGTAGCGAGACACCTTACAAAGTACCTTGTCACACTGCGCTGCTCTACTGGACAGGGGCCAGGAATTCTTTATAACATGAGGCGTCATTGTGCTTTTGGTGCGTTTGTCTGCTTTGCATTGTGTATGTTTATAGACCGATAGAATAAGTACAGAATTGCAAAGAGCCCGTGTAGGAAATATATTGTATTAAAGGGAAATACAAGATGAGTCTTTCGGATAAAGATGCTGTTTTGTGAAATGAATGGTGTTGCGGCTATCTTTGAAATGAATTTCCAGCTAGCCCTACAGCACATATAAGTATATGGCAAAAACAAAAATAGAAGAAGCACCACTAGGGATCGTATTTATATTTTGATGATGTTCATGATATATTGAACTTCAAAGCTGTTGACCAACTAAACTGCTATTTAGAAACAACTAAAATATTGCACCTATAAGGGGGAAAATTCCCATGTGGGATAAGTGAACAAGGGAACGTTGGCACAGAGAAAGACATCATCACCTGAGGTTCACAATCCTCAACACAATCCTCAACCAAGACGTCTGTCTTGGTTGAGGATTGTGTTGAGGATTGTACACCTCAGGTGATGATGTCTTTCTCCATGCCAACGTTCCCTTGTTCACTTATCCCAAACGGGAATTTTCCCAACCGTTATCTCCTGCCAACATGTTCTCTATCCTCCATCTTTCACAGTCACCGAGGTGGAAGGAGTTGTCCCATCCCCAAGTTAATTGCAATCAAGGTTTGCAGTGCTAAAATAGTACAAATGCCATAGATAATATTTTGAAGTCTTGGAGAAGTCCTCCAATAATGCCCCTTTTTTGCTACCTTTTGGTAAAAAGTACAGCAATGCATGGTGGGAAATAGTGATGAGCAAATCTGTCCTGTTTTGCTTCACCATAAAATTCGTGTAACGGCAAGAAAATTTGCAAAGCGGTGTAAAATTTGTGAAACGCATTTGTGGCACGTTTTTTTTTTTTTGACGCCCACGTCTTTTTTCTTTGTCTCCCGCGCCTTTTTTGCCGCCTGGGTCCTTTTGACGTCACCGCGCCTTGTTCTTGACGTGACTGTGCCCCTTTTTTTTGATTCGGCTGCACCCAATTTGACGCTGCCATGCCCTTTCTTTACGCGACCGCGCTCAATTTGACGCCCAACAAAAAAAAATTCTGTGTGCCCAATTTTTCTGCGGTGAATTTTCACGGAAGTGTCGCGAAACAATTCGCCAATGGCGAAATGCGGAAATTCGCTGCAAATCCATGCCGCCCGAAAAAATTTGCTCATCACTAGTGGGAAATACTGTACCTTGTACCTCAATCTTATCCTGCAAGCAATTTTGACACTGAATCCAATCCATAACTGGTATCTCCTGTACATGTACTATGTCTGGAGTTTCACTTAAGAAGATTAAGTGGTCTGAGATGTTTCCTTCAACTTTCCGCACTACTCTGCTGTCATCAACAAGTAAGGGAAAAGGGGCTGTTATGGGGAGGTTCACTGGTGTGATTAGGGTGGAGGCATCTCCTGGGCCTCCTTTTTTCTATGGCTTTCATTCTTTTTTAATAATATATCCTATTTAAACAATTAGGAGATTGTTTTTAGGTTTGAAACCATTGTATATTCCTTCCTATTTGGTTTTCCTATTAAAGGTCTCATGTTGAGATGGTTCTGAGCAAATAGGTCTTTAGACATGGTAGGTACATTCAGAGCTGTCTTTTGGAGGTCCAAAGTGGGTTGACTGCTCTTGGTCCGGCACATAATGTTGCCAAGCAGAGCGGAAGTTGTAGGCAGGATGAGCAAGGCGTAGTAGTAGGGCTGTATACAGTAGTAGGGCAAGATGGCAAAAGAGGTCAACATTAGGGTTCAAAAGCTTTTTATTATTATAGCCCAGCGATTCTCAACCTGTGGGTCATGACCCCTTTCGGGGGGGGACTCTTTAACAGGGGTCGCCTAAGACCATCGGAAAACAAATATTTCCGATGGCCTTAGTAATAATTATATGGTTGGGGGTCACCACAACATGAGGAAGGTTGAGAACCACTGTTATAGCCCAATATATGGCTGTTGAACTGACTGTGCCCTAGTGGTGTCCACAAAAACTAATGGGCACCTAAGTCTTGTCATGTAAATGTTATTTAAGTTGCTTCTCTGCTTACAAATGACTTACAGTCCTACAACATCTGGAGAACTGAAGCTTCTCTTGGCTCTACCCACTAGACCCGAACAAGATAAGTAATTACCCAAGCCTTACTTGTGCCTTCAAATCAAGTGTTATAAAACAAAAACCTTTCTTTTTCACATTTCCGCATTCAGCTCTGTTATCATTCTCTGTGTTCCTCACCTCCTGAGGAATACGAGGTTCATTAAAGGGGTCAGGAGCATTACAGTCAACATCAAGTATTCCTTGTATCTAATTTACCTCCTCCACAGCGCTACCTGAGGTTGTAGGTTTTGCAGGTACTCTTCCTGGTAATGAGGCTTGAGATGTTAATAATCCCTCCCCAATAACGAACCTTCTACCCGAGGGAGCGCTAAGCTTCATTAAAGGATCAAAAAAAGAAGTGACAGCCAGTGCCCGGCGAGAGCGTTGGATTCTGGAGATTTCAGTTCAGACGCTTGATTTTTCTCAAATAGGGCATATTAGGAAGAATCGACAAAAGTTCTCTTCAAACGGGAATGGGGGGACCAAGAAGGAATCTAGGACACCGTCTGGAATAATGAGTTACACGGACGTTTCCAACCTTTCATCTCTTTCTATTCAAGAGAAAATTGTACGGAGCGGGAACACATATCCATTCACTGTGTGTTATTGTGACTCTTAAGGGGAAAGGGTTAAATAAAGGGGAAGTTTATGTTTAAATAAACTTTGAAAATAAAATGCTTGAAAATGAATGTTCTGTTTGGTTACTGGGTCACTTACCCCAGATATTAAACCCCGAGGCTGGAAATGTATTGTTCTTAATAACTGAATCTCTCTTCTTTCCGTTAAGTCAAATGGGTTGAGGAGACCGTTTTATACGTATGCAAATAAGTCAAAAGGGATTCTGGGAACAAATTCCTTAAGGCTCTTAAAAAAATCTTCTCTTCTTTTGGTTCAAATCCTTTCCTTTATCAAGTTAAACCTGCCTATACCGATTCTGTTCATTCTTTAATTACTGGTTCTGGTCATTATAACTAGTACAGGTATGGTACCTGTTATTCAGAATGCTCAGGGCCTGGGGTTTTCCAGATAAGGGATCTTTCCATAATTTGGATCTCCATACCTAAAGTCTACTAAAAATCATTTCAATATTGAATAAACCCAATAGGGCTGTTCTGCCCCAATAAGGGGTAATTATATCTTAGTTGGGATCAAGTACAGGTACTGTTTTATTATTACAGAGAAAAGGGAATCATTTAACCATGAAATAAACCCAATAGGGCTGTTCTGCCCCCAATAAGGGGTAATTATATCTTAGTTGGGATCAAGTACAGGTACTGTTTTATTATTACAGAGAAAAGGGAATCATTTAACCATGAAATAAACCCAATAGGATTGTTCTGTCCCCAATAAGGGGTAATTATATCTTAGTTGGGATCAAGTACAGGTACTGTTTTATTATTACAGAGAAAAGGGAATCATTTAACCATTAAATAAACCCAATAGGGATGTTCTGCCCCAATAAGGGGTAATTATATCTTAGTTGGGATCAAGTACAGGTACTGTTTTATTATTAGAGAGAAAAGGGAATCATTTAACCATGAAATAAACCCAATAGGGCTGTTCTGCCCCCAATAAGGGGTAATTATATCTTAGTTGGGATCAAGTACAGGTACTGTTTTATTATTACAGAGAAAAGGGAATCATTTAACCATTAAATAAACCCAATAGGGCTGTTCTGCCCCAATAAGGGGTAATTATATCTTAGTTGGGATCAAGTACAGGTACTGTTTTATTATTACAGAGAAAAGGGAATCATTTAACCATGAAATAAACCCAATAGGGCTGTTCTGCCCCAATAAGGGGTAATTATATCTTAGTTGGGATCAAGTACAGGTACTGTTTTATTATTACAGAGAAAAGGGAATCATTTAACCATTAAATAAACCCAATAGGGCTGTTCTGCCCCCAATAAGGGGTAATTATATCTTAGTTGGGATCAAGTACAGGTACTGTTTTATTATTACAGAGAAAAGGGAATCATTTAACCATGAAATAAACCCAATAGGGCTGTTCTGCCCCCAATAAGGGGTAATTATATCTTAGTTGGGACATTTTTTCTTTAATACATGTTGGTTCTGATAGATACCGGGTCACTATACAAATGTGCCAAGAATACATATTTATTCGGGGCAGGCAGGAATAACTCTAAGCACTGTTATTCATACTTACCTGCTAATACTCTTTTATTACAAATGAAAGGCAAGTAATGCGCAAAGTAAGTAGATTTTTATGAAAATGCGCATTGTCAAAATAAAACCTATATTCATGCAAAACATCCCCTTACCTTTATGTTCTTGATGTTTTTCCTGGCAGTTTATCAAAGGTCTGACTTGATTTTGCCAAATTCTGGTCAGTAACACATCTGACCCTGAAGCTCTCTGATTGGCCGACACAAAGGCCTGACCCCTACATGCTTTCCTCCTCCCTCTCTCTCTCCGTATAACTGATTTATGATGGCGAGAAAGAAACAGATTAAATATGAGATGGGGAACTGCAAATGTAAAAATAAGAAACTCTGTGAATACAAATGAACATTAAGGACAATGTTTAAGTGATACAGCAACATCCTAAATCAATGTTCCTTCAGCTGTGCTGCTGCCCCCTAGGGGAACCCGGAGGAAAGGTCAAAACTACCCCAGAATGAATACGTAACCAACAGGCAGTTTATATTATACTAAGTGACCTATTAAAGAATCTCCCCAAACTGGAATATATATATCAGTAAATATTGCCCTTTTATATCCTTTCCCTTGGGCCGCCATTTAGTGATGGGCTCCCTCAGAAATCAGCTGACAGGAAGTGAAGCAGCTCTAAATGTAACAGGAAGTAGTGTGGGAGCAAAAGGCAGAACTCTGCCCATTCATTGGCTGATGGGGCCTAGCATGTATGTGTGCCTTGGCTTGTTTATGTGCACTGTGACTCCTATGATCCCAGGGGGCGGGGCTTAGTACTTAAAATGGCAGTTTCCTATTTAGGATTACCCAATGGCACATACTGCTAAAAAGTATAATTTAATGAAAATGGATTATTTAGATGAAGCAGGGCTTTACATATGAGCTGTTTATGAGATATATTTTTTTATAGAGACCTACATTGTTTGGGGGAGTATAGTTTTCCTTTGATAACTATTTATTGTTATTATTACCCTAAACCTAAGGTTAAGTGGCTTAATGAACCACTTAACCTTAGGTTTATGGTAATAATAACAATAAATAGTTATCAAATCAATCGATTTTTCCTATATGTATAAAACAGGGTATGAACTAAGGAGGACCCTTACAGAGATTCCCTTTTCTCTGTAATAATAAAACAGTACCTGTACTTGATCCCAACTAAGATATAATTACCCCTTATTGGGGCAGAACAGCCCTATTGGGTTTATTTCATGGTTAAATGATTCCCTTTTCTCTGTAATAATAAAACAGTACCTGTACTTGATCCCAACTAAGATATAATTACCCCTTATTGGGGGCAGAACAGCCCTATTGGGTTTATTTAATGGTTAAATGATTCCCTTTTCTCTGTAATAATAAAACAGTACCTGTACTTGATCCCAACTAAGATATAATTACCCCTTATTGGGGGCAGAACAGCCCTATTGGGTTTATTTCATGGTTAAATGATTCCCTTTTCTCTGTAATAATAAAACAGTACCTGTACTTGATCCCAACTAAGATATAATTACCCCTTATTGGGGCAGAACAGTCCTATTGGGTTTATTTCATGGTTAAATGATTCCTTTTTACATGACACCATGTGATTTTATTAGCAGTGTGGTAAATACAATTAGAAAATAAGGCTTGTCTCAAGGGAAGACAGTTGCTCCAAGAATAATCCCTTTATTTACTGTACCTCGGCCTCTGCGGCCTCATTTCAATGTCACCTCATAATGACGAGTAAGCTGAGATCAGTGCTATTCATGTGGTGCCTTCTTTGATGGAAGAATTCTATTACTGGACTTATTTGAGCATTTTCAGGCTGGGTTAGTAGCCATATTTAATAGAAGACTCTGGATATGGCTTCTAACCTGAGAAAAATGTTCTTGGGCTCAAGAAAATCGATGCAAAAAATAATAAGATTGAGAAATGACCAAGTTAGTGAAAACATTCTTAGCTTCTCACCCATGAGATGAAAAGGGAAAGAAACAAGAACGGTGAGAAAGTGGACCTTAAGGGGGGGCCATGTACTAACCATCAGAGGTTTTTTTTGCTCCAATTTGGAAAGTTGGGGGGAAAAAACTGACTAAAAAGCTGAATTGGACAATTCGCCAGCTGAAGTTCTCCAAGATCATGTAGAAGTCAATGGCAGGTGTCCCTTCCCTCTCCTTGAAAGATCCAGTTTCTGTGACTTTTTCCAGCGGGGACTTTCTTCAGTTCAGATTCTTTTTGAGATTTCAGACATTCATGGAAATGAGTTTAGTTGAATTTTTAAAAATAGAAATATGAACAATATTAGAGATCCACATTACGGAAACGCCCCTTATCCGGAATACCCCAGGTCCATAGCATTCTGGATAACAGGGTTATAATCATGCAAGAATTCTATTACTGGACTTAAGGTGGCCATACATGCTAAGATCCGCTTGCTTGGTGAGGTCGCCAAGCGAGCAGATCTTCTCCTGTTATCCCCACCTACGGGTGGGCGATATCGGGCTAATCCAGGCTAATTAGGACGTTTAGCCCTGGGGCCAAACGATCAAATTAGAATGATGGGTATAGGTGCAGTCGGTTCCGGGACCACATCAACGAGCCGATGCGGTCCCCGATCCGACTCAATTTTTAAACCTGCCTGATTGATATCTGGCCAATTTCAGGCCAGATGTCGGTCGGGCAGACCCGTCGGTAGTGCCCATACACGGGCTGATTAGTTGCCGAATCGGTCTAAGGGACCAAGATTGGCAGCTAGAATCGGCCCGTGTATGGGCACCATTAGTTGAGCATTTTCAAGGTGGGTTAGTAACCATATACAATAGAAACCTATGGAAATGTCTCCAGACTTGAGAAATATGTTCTTGGGCTCAAGAAAATTGATGCAAGAAAAAATAAGATTGAGAAATGACCAAGTTAGTGAAAACATTCCTAACTTCTCACCCATAAGATGCGATTTTTTAGAAATTTACTATGTACTATAAAATGACTAAAAATCAGAAACCAACAATTTGACAATTAAAACTTGCCGAGATCATGCAGAAGCCAATGACAGATGTCCCTTCCCTCTCCTTGAAAGATCCTTCTTTTGCCTCTAAACTTTAGAGGTTTCGTATTTTAACACTGATTTTTGTGGAACAATTAAAAAAACTTTTCGGGGTGACAATTCAAAAGAGTCACAGTTTCTGTGAAATTTTCAAGCAGGGACTTTTTTTTTTTCTGCATTCATAGAAATGAGTTTAGTCAAATTTTTTTTAAATAAAAATTTGAGAAATATGTATGGAGATCCAAGTATGAAGATCCAAATTATGAAAAGACCCCTTTTCTGGAAAACCCCAGCTCAAGAGCATTCTGGATAACAGATCCCATCCTGTATATGATAACCTTGCAAGAATTCTATTACTTAGATGAGTATTTTCAAGCTGGGTTAGTAGCCATATTCCATAGTAGCATCTGGATATGACTTCCAACTTGAGAAAAATGTTCTTGGGCTCAAGAAAACTGATGCAAAAAAGAATAAGATTGAGAAAAGACCAAGTTAGTGAAAACATTCTTAGCTTCTCATCCAAGAGATGAAAAGAGAAAGAAACAAGAAAGGTGAGAAATCTGACCTTAAGGGGCTTATTTATCAGTGGTCGAGTTTTGATTCTTTTTCTTGATTCGAATTCGAGTTCAAAAACTGGAATGCCTGGTGCAAAAAACCCAAAAACTCGAAAAATTTGCCATGTAAAAGTTTGTGAGTTTCTACAGAAGTCAATGGGAGTTCATAAACTGTCAAATTTAAAAATTTTTAGATATTTGAGTTCGAATGAGTTTTCCCTTATTATTAATTAAACAACCATTCGATATACGAGTTTATTCAACTGAAAAAAACAAATTTGAAATTCACAAACTGAAAAATTGCTAAATAAGCCCATAAGTGTTTGGCTTCAGCTTTGCAGCCCTCCAGCTTTTATTTCTCTATAACGTCCTGACATTTGAAGGCTGCTGTTGGAAATGCTAAATGTTGTCATTTAAGGCTGTTGGATCGCCCTGTTATGTACAATATTCACCAATGGCTTCCCAGAGTGTTCCAGACTGTTCCAGCTGTTCTGGCCAATGACTGTTCCACTCACACAATAGTTATCCCATCAGGACTGAAATACTACTCCATGGAACATCACTTCTCCACCCCCCCATTCTTCACGTAGAGTCCAAATATATTTAGAATTTCTCTGAAATGGCCCAGTTCAGCCACATTTGATATCCAATGATTTTGCACATATATGTAATAATATATGACTTGTATCGTGGAGACAGTGCTTAAAAGAACCTAGTCGTGGAATGCCCCCAAACTGTCAGTTCAATGCCCGTATACCCTATTTATATGCAGAATGGAGTACAACAATGAGCTGCTCATGGGAGCATTCCTACCTTTATGACAAACTTCAGGCAGTTCAATATTATGTGATATCAGTGATCACTATAACTACTTTGGAATAACCTATATTAATGTACGAGTGTGAATAAATGGGCACCCTAAGCCAAACATGTGGCTCATTTTTATTCCAAAGTAGAGGCAGCAGTTATTGAGGTTGAGACAAATAACTAACCTAGAACAAGTTCAACCCTTTTCTCGCACCATTTATCTTACAGTTAATCCAAAGGAAAGCAAAATAAGAGAAAAAAGAGGGGAAAAATGATAAAAAAAGACTCTTTATGATAAAACGAATTTCTTCTACTCTCAAGTGATGGACGGGCCGTATTTATATGTAGGCACCCGAGGGCCTGAAGGAGAAAGATACAAATTCAGAAATTAAGACATTCATCATCGTAGAAACAAAGTAACGGGGTGGCCCAGGTGCCCCAGCCCAAGGCCCTCAGGTCGGGGAGCAGACAAACTGTACGTGAAGTAACCAAAAGTGAGGTGTAGAGTAGTGATGAGTGAATTTGTGTCGCCAAGCATGGATTCTCAGCAAAATTCGGCATTTCGCCATTGGTGAAACTTCCGGAAAATTATGCCGTGAAAATTTGTGGTTGCATCAAAAAAGTCACCCGGTACCCGCATTACACACATTTTTCGCTAAGTTTTTTGGCAAAACGGGACAGATTTGCTCATTGGCACTAGTGTAGGGCACTCTGGGAACCCTCAAACAAGCCTACAAAAAATGTGTAATAGCGACAAGTGAATTTTTTCACGAAGCATGGATTCCCAGCAAAATTCTACATTTTGCCATTGGTGAAACTTCCGGAAAATTATGCAGTGAAAAATTTGTGGTTGTGTCAAAAAAAGTGACCTGGAACCTGCATTACACACATTTTCCACCGTTCCGCAAATTTTTCCACTGTTTCGCTAATTTTTTTGGGAAACGGGACAGATTTGCTCATTTGCACTAGTGCAGGGCACTCTGGGAACCCTCAAACAGGCCAACAAAAATTTGCAATAGTGATGAGTGAATTTTTTCACAAGCATGGATTCCCAAAAAAATTCTGCATTTTGTCATTGGTGAAACTTAAAAAAAAATTATGCCATGAAAATTTGTGGTTGCGTCAAAGAAAAATCACCCGGTACCCACATTACACACATTTTACGCCATTCCGCAAATTTTTTTATGCTGTGAAAAATTTGTGGTTGCATCAAAAAAGGCACGCTTGTGTCAAAAAAGGTGTGGTTGTGTCAAAAAAGTTACCTGGTACCCGCATTATGCAAATTTGACGCCGTTCCGCACGTTTTTCCACAGTTTCGCTTATTTTTTGGAGAAACGGGGCAGATTTGCTCATTTGCACTAGTGTAGGGCACTCAGGGAACCCTCAAACAAGCCAACAAAAATGTGTAATAGCGACAAGTGAATTTTTTCACCAAGCATGGATTCCCAGCAAAATTCTACATTTTGCGATTGGTGAACTTCCGGAAAATTATACAGTGAAAAATTTGTGGTATGTCAAAAAAGTTACCTGGTACCCGCATTACGCAAATTTGACGCCGTTCCGCAAGTTTTTCCACAGTTTTGCTTATTTTTTGGTGAAACGGGACAGATTTGCTCATTTGCACTAGTGTAGGGCACTCAGGGAACCCCTTAAACAAGCAAAAAAAAATGAGCATGGATTTGCAGCAAAATTCTGCATTTCGCCATTGGTGAATTGTTTTGCAAAACTTCCATGAAAATTCGGCGAGGAAAAATTTGTCGCACATAGAAAAAGAGTCATGCGGTCGTGTCAAAAAAGTGCAGGCGACAAAATAAAAGACGCGGGAGACCAAAAATGATGTGGGCAACAAAAAAAGATGCGGGACAAATGTGTTTCGCAAATTTCAGACAGATTCAGACAGATTCAGTCAAATTTTTTGTTGTTTTTCTACAGTTTTGCAAATTTTTTGGTGAAACAACAAATTTGCTCATTGGCACTAGTGTAGGGCACTCTGGGAAACCTCAAACAGGCCAACAAAAAATGTGTAACGAGTGAAATTTTTCGCCAGGCATAGATTCGCTGCAAAATTCCGCATTACGCCAGCAAAAATTCACCATGAAAAAAGTTGAGGAAAAGTGAGGAAAAACTTGCTTCCCTGTCAAAAAAGCTGTGGTCCCACCAAAAAAAGTTGCAGTCGTGTCAAATACATTACAGTTGCGTCCAAAAAGTCGTTGCCCCATCAAAAAAGTTGCAGACCCGTCAAATACAGTACAGTTGCATCCAAAAAGTCGGAGTCTCATAAAAAAAAGTCACGATAGTATCAAAAAAGTGGCGTGCATCAAAAAAGTTGTGCCGTAGCCACGTTTCACGGATTTTTCTTGGCGAACCAAAATGGGACAAATTCGCTCATCACTAATGTGTAATTAAAAGTTGAAAAAAATCTTTATTGAAAAATCATCTTGAAGAGCCTTATGCGTTTCATATCTGGCTTAATTATAGGCTTCATTCGCGAAATGCGCAAGGCTTTGTGAGATGATTTTTCAATTAAAAAAAATTTCAATTACATTTTTTTTTACCTGTTTGATGGTTCCCAGGGTGCTCTACACCTCATTTTTGGTTACTTCTCCTCTTGAGTCACCATATTAGTGCCACCTAGAACCCTATATTTATTCAGCAGAAGCTTTACTATACCTGAGTAAAGAGATCTAGAAGCTCCCTCTGATAGCAGCTGCCATTTTAGCTTGGTCTTGGTAGCTTCCTGCTGCAGTTATAGCCATTGGAAGCTCAAATCACACATTCCTAAGGGTGGGGGGGAATGAGTTCTTATGCATTCTTATAGGGGGGGGGGGGAGTAGGAGAAGGAGAGAACTGAGCAGAATCAAGCCCCAAACCTGAAGGTGCCCTAAAAGAGAGGAAGTCTGAAGCCGAAGAACATGTTCCAAAAAGGAGACAAGAAAGTCTGTGTTTCTATTGATAGAGGACTCAGTGCAGCATTTCTGTAGTTTTTACCTTTCCTTCTCCTTTAACTCTCCTGAGTCACCACATTAGTGCCACCCAGAACCCTATATTTATTCAGCAGGAAGCTTTACCATACCTGAGTAAACAGCCCTAGAAGCTCCCTCTGATAACAGCTACCATTTAGCTTCATCTTGGTAGCTTCCTGCTGCAGTTATAGCCGTTGGAAGCTCAGATCACACATTGCTAAGGGTGTGGGGGAGTGAGTTCTTATGGGGGGGGGAGCAGGACAGGGGAGAGAGGAGAGAACTGAACAGACTCAAGCCCCAAACCTGAATGAGCCCTAAAAGAGAGGAAGTCTGATACCAAAGGACATGTTCCCAAAAAATAAATCCTGTGTCTCTTTTGATAGAGGACTCAGTGCAGCATTTCTGTGAGTGCTTTTTTGAAAAAGCTTACTTAGATTTTACTTTTCCTTATCCTTTAACTAAGGGCAGGGGGTTGGACAGGTAACTGGGGCCACAGTGGGGGTAGGGGGGGGCGCATATAAACCCTGCATATAAATCAAATACAATTCCAGTCACGACATAAACATTGTATTTCCAGCTCCAATTATCACTGCTATAAAGAGAATATGTTTTGCATGAAACCCCTTTGTTATTCTTATTCAGATCTACAGTGGTGTGAAAAACTATTTGCCCCCTTCCTGATTTCTTATTCTTTTGCATGTTTGTCACACAAAATGTTTCTGATCATCAAACACATTTAACTATTAGTCAAAGATAACACAAGTAAACACAAAATGCAGTTTTTAAATGAGGGTTTTTATTATTTAGGGAGAAAAAAAATCCAAACCTACATGGCCCTGTGTGAAAAAGTAATTGCCCCCTGAACCTAATAACTGGTTGGGCCACCCTTAGCAGCAATAACTGCAATCAAGCGTTTGCGATAACTTGCAACGAGTCTTTTACAGCGCTCTGGAGGAATTTTGGCCCACTCATCTTTGCAGAATTGTTGTAATTCAGCTTTATTTGAGGGTTTTCTAGCATGAACCGCCTTTTTAAGGTCATGCCACAACATCTCAATAGGATTCAGGTCAGGACTTTGACTAGGCCACTCCAAAGTCTTCATTTTGTTTTTCTTCAGCCATTCAGAGGTGGATTTGCTGGTGTGTTTTGGGTCATTGTCCTGCTGCAGCACCCAAGATCGTTTTAGCTTGAGTTGACGAACAGATGGCCGGACATTCTCCTACAGGATTTTTTGGTAGACAGTAGAATTCATGGTTCCATCTATCACAGCAAGCCTTCCAGGTCCTGAAGCAGCAAAACAACCCCAGACCATCACACTACCGCCACCATATTTTACTGTTGGTATGATGTCCTTTTTCTGAAATGCTGTGTTACTTTTACGCCAGATGTAACGGGACACGCACCTTCCAAAAAGTTCAACTTTTGTCTCGTCGGTCCACAAGATATTGATCTTGGCAATCATTGAGATGTTTTTTAGCAAAATTGAGACGAGCCATAATGTTCTTTTTGCTTAAAAGTGGTTTGCGCCTTGGAAATCTGCCATGCAGGCCGTTTTTGCCCAGTCTCTTTCTTATGGTGGAGTCGTGAACACTGAGCTTAATTGAGGCAAGTGAGGCCTGCAGTTCTTTAGATGTTGTCCTGGGGTCTTTTGTGGCCTCTCGGATGAGTTGTCTCTGCGCTCTTGGGGTAATTTTGGTCGGCCGGCCACTCCTGGGAAGGTTCACCACTGTTCCATGTTTTTGCCATTTGTGGATAATGGCTCTCACTGTGGTTCGCTGGAGTCCCAAAGCTTTAGAAATGGCTTTATAACCTTTACCAGACTGATAGATCTCAATGACTTTAGTTCTCATTTGTTCCTGAATTTCTTTGGATCTTGGCATGATGTCTAGCTTTTGAGGTGCTTTTGGGCTACTTCTCTGTGTCAGGTAGCTCCTATTTAAGTGATTTCTTGATTGAAACAGGTGTGGCAGTAATCAGGCCTGGGGGTGACTGCAGAAATTGATATTGAAATTGAAAATTGAAATTGATAAACCACAGTTAAGTTATTTTTTAACAAGGGGGGCAATCACTTTTTCACACAGGGCCATGTAGATTTGGAGTTTTTTTTCTCCCTTAATAACGTAAACCTTCATTTAAAAACTGCATTTTGTGTTCAATTATGTTATCTTTGACTAATAGTTAACGGTTTTTGATGAGCAGAAACATTTAAGTGTGACAAACATGCAAAAGAATAAGAAATCAGGAAGGGGGCAAATAGTTTTTCACACCACTGTATATTACCCAGACAGCAGTGGGTATGGGATGCGGCAGGTAGCCCTCCTCAGAGCTTACAATCTAATGATGGGTGCCTGAGGCGCTGGGAGACGATGTTGCTGGGTCAGGGCAAAAAAAAAAGCAGCTGATGCAGGAATTGAACCTTTAATCAGTGGGTGGTGTTACTGCTCAGTGGGGTTGACACCTCTTTCTTTTCTATTAGAAACACCAGCATTGGGCATTGGGGCACTGGGCATTGGGGCACTGGGATATTGGGGCATTGGGGCATTTTCTATTAAAAACACCGGCATTGGGGCATTGGGGCACTGGGGCATTTGGATATTGGGGCACTGGGGCATTGGGGCATTGGGATATTGGGGCATTTTCTATTAAAAACACCGGCATTGGGCATTGGGGCACTGGGGCATTGGGATATTGGCGCATTGGGATATTGGGGCGTTGGGATATTGGGGCATTGGGATATTGGGGAATTGGGGCATTGGGATATTGGGGCATTGGGGCATTGGGATATTGGGGCATTGGGATATTGGGGTATTGGGCATTGGGGCATTGGGATATTGTGGTATTGGGCATTGGGGCATTGGGATATTGGGGCATTGGGCATTGGGGCATTGGGATATTGGGGCATTGGGGCATTGGGATAAAGGGGCATTGGGATATTGGGATATTGGGGCATTGTGATATTGGGGCATTGGGGCATTGGGATATTGGGGCATTGGGGCATTGGGATATTGGGGCATTGGGATATTGGGGCATTGGGCATTGTGGCATTGGGATATTGGGATATTGGGGCATTGGGATATTGGGATATTGGGGCATTGGGCATTGGGATATTGGGATATTGGGGCATTGGGATATTGGGATATTGGGGCATTGGGATATTGGGATATTGGGGCATTGGGATATTGGGGCATTGGGATATTGGGATATTGGGGCATTGGGATATTGGGGCATTGGGATATTGGGATATTGGGGCATTGGGGCATTGGGATATTGGGGCATTGGGATATTGGGTCATTGGGATATTGGGGCATTGGGATATTGGGATATTGGGGCATTGGGATATTGGGGCATTAGGATATTGGGGCATTGGGATATTGGGATATTGGGATATTGGGGCATTGGGATATTGGGGCATTGGGATATTGGGGCACTGGGGCATTGGGATATTGGGGCATTGGGATATTGGGGCATTGGGATATTGGGGTATTGGGATATTGGGGCATTGGGGCATTGGGATATTGGGGCATTGGGGCATTGGGATATTGGGATATTGGGGCATTGGGATATTGGGATATTGGGGCATTGGGGCATTGGGGCATAGGGATATTGGAATATTGGGGCATTGGAATATTGGGGTATTGGGATATTGGGGTATTGGGGCATTGGGATATTGGGGCATTGGGATATTGGGGCATTGGGATATTGAGGCATTGGGGCATTGGGATATTGGGGCATTGGAATATTGGGGTATTGGGGTATTGGGGCATTGGGATATTGGGGCACTGGGGCATTTGGATATTGGGGCATTGGGATATTGGGGTATTGGGGTATTGGGGCATTGGGATATTGGGGCATTGGGGCAGCCCCACAGTGACACACACCGAGCCGGGAGTTTAGTAAATAGACCAGCGCCTTGTTAGTAAGATCCGCTGAATAACGTCCCGGCATAGCGGCAAAGTAAACTGATGGTTTTGCACGTGGCGGGCTTGCTGCATCATTACGTGCCCATCGCTCACATCTGCGGGAGGAGCCGAGAGCACGGGAATCTCACACGATAATAATAAAACATTCGCTTATAGTTTTCTGCTTTTATATTTTCTGCTTCGTTTTTTTTTTAAACTAAATAAGTGAGATTTGAAAAGGAACTAAAGAAATGCATTGATCCCAGCCTTCCCAAGGCTCTCTGTATCTTACATCTACTTCCTTAGATATTGTTAGATGTAGGGGCCCCATAGGGTTAACTCTGCCCCACTGCTCAGGGAGTTCCTGGTCCGTTATATAGTTACATAGTTAAGTTGGGTTGAAAAAAGATCAGAGTTCAACCCTTCCAAGTGCGGCACAGACAAACCCATACTGAGAGTGTAAGCTCTTTTGGGCAGGGCTCTCTTCCCCTCTTGTATCGGTTATTGATTGCTTTATATGTTACTCCTTGTAGAGTGTAAGCTCTTTTGGGCAGGGCTCTCTTCCCCTCTTGTATCGGTTATTGATTGCTTTATATGTTACTCCTTGTAGATTGTAAGCTCTTTTGGGCAGGGCTCTCTTCCCCTCCTGTATCGGTTATTGGTTGCTTTATATGTTACTCCTTGTAGAGTGTAAGCTCTTTTGGGCAGGGCTCCCTTCCCCTCCTGTATCGGTTACTGATTGCTTTATATGTTACTCCTTGTAGAGTGTAAGCTCTTTTGGGCAGGGCTCCCTTCCCCTCCTGTATCGGTTACTGATTGCTTTATATGTTACTCCTTGTAGATTGTAAGCTCTTTTGGGCAGGGCTCTCTTCCCCTCCTGTATCGGTTATTGGTTGCTTTATATGTTACTCCTTGTAGAGTGTAAGCTCTTTTGGGCAGGGCTCCCTTCCCCTCCTGTATCGGTTACTGATTGCTTTATATGTTACTCCTTGTAGAGTGTAAGCTCTTTTGGGCAGGGCTCCCTTCCCCTCCTGTATCGGTTACTGATTGCTTTATATGTTACTCTGTATGTCCAATGTATGAAACCCACTTATTGTACAGCGCTGCGGGATATGTTGGCGCTTTATAAAAAAAATGTTAATAATAATAATACACTCACATACAGACCCACACTGACCTATCCACTCACATACAGACCCACACTGACCTATCCACTCACATACAGACCCACACTGACCTATCCACTCACATACAGACCCACACTGACCTATCCACTCACATACAGACCCACACTGACCTATCTATCCACTCACATACAGACCCATACTGACCTATCTATCCACTCACATACAGACCCACACTGACCTATCTATCCACTCACATACAGACCCATACTGACCTATCCACTCACATACAGACCCATACTGACCTATCCACTCACATACAGACCCACACTGACCTATCCACTCACATACAGACCCACACTGACCTATCTATCCACTCACATACAGACCCATACTGACCTATCCACTCACATACAGACCCACACTGACCTATCTATCCACTCACATACAGACCCATACTGACCTATCTATCCACTCACATACAGACCCACACTGACCTATCTATCCACTCACATACAGACCCATACTGACCTATCTATCCACTCACATACAGACCCACACTGACCTATCTATCCACTCACATACAGACCCACACTGACCTATCTATCCACTCACATACAGACCCACACTGACCTATCCACTCACATACAGACCCACACTGACCTATCTATCCACTTCCATACAGACCCACACTGACCTATCTATCCACTCACATACAGACCCATACTGACCTATCCACTCACATACAGACCCACACTGACCTATCCACTTCCATACAGACCCATACTGACCTATCTATCCACTCACATACAGACCCACACTGACCTATCTATCCACTCACATACAGACCCATACTGACCTATCCACTCACATACAGACCCACACTGACCTATCTATCCACTCACATACAGACCCATACTGACCTATCTATCCACTCACATACAGACCCATACTGACCTATCTATCCACTCACATACAGACCCATACTGACCTATCTATCCACTCCCATACAGACCCATACTGACCTATCTATCCACTCACATACAGACCCACACTGACCTATCCACTCACATACAGACCCACACTGACCTATCTATCCACTCACATACAGACCCATACTGACCTATCCACTCACATACAGACCCACACTGACCTATCCACTCACATACAGACCCACACTGACCTATCTATCCACTCACATACAGACCCACACTGACCTATCTATCCACTTCCATACAGACCCACACTGACCTATCCACTCACATACAGACCCACACTGACCTATCTATCCACTCACATACAGACCCACACTGACCTATCTATCCACTTCCATACAGACCCATACTGACCTATCTATCCACTCACATACAGACCCACACTGACCTATCTATCCACTCACATACAGACCCATACTGACCTATCCACTCACATACAGACCCACACTGACCTATCTATCCACTCACATACAGACCCACACTGACCTATCCACTCACATACAGACCCACACTGACCTATCCACTCACATACAGACCCACACTGACCTATCCACTCACATACAGACCCACACTGACCTATCTATCCACTCACATACAGACCCACACTGACCTATCCACTCACATACAGACCCATACTGACCTATCTATCCACTCACATACAGACCCATACTGACCTATCCACTCACATACAGACCCATACTGACCTATCTATCCACTCACATACAGACCCACACTGACCTATCTATCCACTCACATACAGACCCACACTGACCTATCCACTCACATACAGACCCACACTGACCTATCCACTCACATACAGACCCACACTGACCTATCCACTCACATACAGACCCACACTGACCTATCCACTCACATACAGACCCACACTGACCTATCCACTCACATACAGACCCACACTGACCTATCTATCCACTCACATACAGACCCATACTGACCTATCCATCCACTCACATACAGACCCACGCTGACCTATCCACTCACATACAGACCCACACTGACCTATCCACTCACATACAGACCCACACTGACCTATCCACTCACATACAGACCCACACTGACCTATCCACTCACATACAGACCCACACTGACCTATCCACTCACATACAGACCCACACTGACCTATCCACTCACATACAGACCCACACTGACCTATCCACTCACATACAGACCCACACTGACCTATCGACTCACATACAGACCCATACTGACCTATCTATCCACTCACATACAGACCCCCACTGACCTATCTATCCACTCACATACAGACCCACACTGACCTATCCACTCACATACAGACCCACACTGACCTATCCACTCACATACAGACCCACACTGACCTATCCACTCACATACAGACCCACACTGACCTATCTATCCACTCACATACAGACCCACACTGACCTATCTATCCACTCACATACAGACCCACACTGACCTATCCACTCACATACAGACCCACACTGACCTATCTATCCACTCACATACAGACCCATACTGACCTATCTATCCACTCACATACAGACCCACACTGACCTATCCACTCACATACAGACCCACACTGACCTATCCACTCACATACAGACCCACACTGACCTATCTATCCACTCACATACAGACCCACACTGACCTATCCACTCACATACAGACCCACACTGACCTATCTATCCACTCACATACAGACCCACACTGACCTATCTATCCACTCACATACAGACCCACACTGACCTATCTATCCACTCACATACAGACCCACACTGACCTATCTATACACTCACATACAGACCCACACTGACCTATCCACTCACATACAGACCCACACTGACCCATCTATCCACTCACATACAGACCCACACTGACCTATCTATCCACTCACATACAGACCCACACTGACCTATCTATCCACTCACATACAGACCCACACTGACCTATCCACTCACATATAGACCCACACTGACCTATCCACTCACATACAGACCCATACTGACCTATCTATCCACTCACATACAGACCCACACTGACCTATCTATCTACTCACATACAGACCCATACTGACCTATCCACTCACATACAGACCCATACTGACCTATCCACTCACATACAGACCCACACTGACCCATCTATCCACTCACATACAGACCCACACTGACCTATCTATCCACTCACATACAGACCCACACTGACCTATCCACTCACATACAGACCCACACTGACCTATCCACTCACATACAGACCCACACTGACCTATCTATCCACTCACATACAGACCCATACTGACCTATCCACTCACATACAGACCCACACTGACCTATCCACTCACATACAGACCCATACTGACCCATCTATCCACTCACATACAGACCCACACTGACCTATCTATCCACTCACATACAGACCCACGCTGACCTATCCACTCACATACAGATCCATACTGACCTATCTATCCACTCACATACAGACCCATCCTGACCTATCTATCCACTCACATACAGACCCATACTGACCTATCTATACACTCACATACAGATCCATACTGGTCCTCTGGTGCACTGATCCTTTGAAACCCCTCTAATGTACTTGTACAGAGTAATCATGTCCCCTTGCAAGTGATGAGTAATGAATCATCTTCAATAATTACTCAACAAGTCCAGTTGCTCTAGATTTACTTATACTAGATATACCATTACCTGGATGAATAAAAACCTTCATAGTCATAAATTAGAACTATTTTCCCACATTTAGCCACATAGTTTTTGGTTTGGAGATGGAGGTAAACTTCAGTGTCCTTGGAGAAGACATCAAACTGCATAGTAACCATTTCTTTGTTACATTTGGTTAATGGAGACCCAGTGAAAGCCATTAGCAAGTGACTTCTACACCCAAATGGTGTATGGCAGTTGGGGCTAGCGAGTAAGAGAAGCCCTCTCCCCCACCATGGAGAAGTTGCAGTTGCAGAGTATTATACCAAAGTTGACACCCGCCAGGGTAAAATAGTTTCCCTTTGATGTCTGTGAAGGTTCTCAATCATTCAGGTCATGGTATATCTGTAGTAATATGTCCATTCAACTGGACTCACTGTGCTTTTCTTGAAGATGTTCCACCAGTCAGGTGACTGACACCAAGTCCAGTAGTTTCCCTTGGAGCACAACTGTATATCCAGCATGTTGGGCCTGGCACCCCTGGTGGGATTGCCCATTTAGTTGTCTTGCTGACATTGTCCTACTGAATCAGTTGCCTTTACATTACATCTACCAAGGGAAGTACCTTTGCTGTTCAGTAAACCTTCGTTATGGTTAAGAACCACCACCCAATTCTTTCATCTATTTACTGGCACAGCTGCCTAGTTGTGAGATGTAGGGACAGATCTGCAGATAAACTGAAGGGCTACTGAAAAGGTAGAAAAGTGAAGACCAACTGCAAATTATCTTAGAATATCATTACTTTTATCATGTTTGAAAACACAGAATAACAACAACGTAGGGACCTCTGGGTACATTTCACGGACTAATTGACTAATTGACAGATTCCATCTTGGGTACCAGCCCACATCTAAGGGAGCACACGTAGCCCAGATACCCAATAAAGCCCTGAAAGACACATTTCTCTATTAACATATAAAGTTTGCAGAGGCCTTAGTGGCGCTGATTAATTACACTGCCTTTATTATGTATTCAGTGCTCTTGAAAGCAGCACATTAAATAACCTTAAATATATGGAGAATACAAATTATTATTGCAATAACATCTGCTTGGGTATTTGGGAGAATATGACCATAAATCTTTGACCAGTTGACGAAAATAAAAATTTATCTTTTTTCTTTCTTTCTTTCTTTCTTTCTTTCTTTCTTTCTTTCTTTCTTTCTTTCTTTCTTTATTCCATAATTTCTTCTTATGCATTTTATTTCCTTTTTTTGACCTATCATAACACCTTCCTTTCCTCGTCTTTCTTACTTTCCTTATTCCTTTCTTCACATCTTCCCTCCTCCCTTCTTTCTTTCTTTCTTTCTTTCTTTCTTTCTTTCTTTCTTTCTTTCTTTCTTTCTTTCTTTCTTTCTTTCTTCCTTTCTTTTTCTCTTTCTTTCTTTCTTTCTTTCTTTCTTTTTTCTTTCTTCCTTTCTTTCTCTCTCTCTCTCTATTTCTTTCTTTCTTCCTTTCTTTTTCTTTCTTTCTATCTCTTTCTTTTAATCTCTTTCTTTCTTCCTTTATTCCTTTCTTTTTCTATCTCTCTCTATTTATTTCTTTCTTTCTTTCTTTCTTTCTTTATTCCATAATTTCTTCTTATGCATTTTATTTCCTTTTTTTTGACCTATCATAACTCCTTCCTTTCCTCGTCTTTCTTACTTTCCTTATTCCTTTCTTCACATCTTCCCTCCTCCCTTCTTTCTTTCTTTCTTTCTTTCTTTCTTTCTTTCTTTCTTTCTTTCTTTCTCTCTTTCTCTCTTTCTTTCTTTCTTTCTTTCTTCCTTTCTTTTTCTCTTTCTTTCTTTCTTTTTTTCTTTCTTCCTTTCTTTCTCTCTCTCTCTCTATTTCTTTCTTTCTATCTTGTTTGTTCTTTCTTTCTTCCTTTCTTTTTCTTTCTTTCTATCTCTTTCTTTTAATCTCTTTCTTTCTTCCTTTATTCCTTTCTTTTTCTTTCTATCTCTCTCTATTTCTTTCTTTCTTTCTTCCTTTCTTTTTCTTTGTTTCTATCTCTTTCTTTTAATCTCTTTCTTTCTTATTTCCTTACTTTTTCTTTCCATCTCTCTCTCTTTCTCTCTCTATTTCTTTCTTTCTTTCTCTCTATTTCTTTCTTTCTTTCGATCTTGTTTGTTCTTTCTATCTCTTTATTTCTTCCTTTCTTTATCTTTCTCTCTTTCTTTTTCTTTCTTTCTCTCTCTCTTTCTTTCTTCCTTTCTTTCTCTCTCTTACTGGAGACAAGAAATATTTATATAAATATTATCATTTTTTATATTTAATAGCCCAACATAGTGCAACACAACAGGAGTGCCGGGGGGGTTACATATTTATGGCCATAATTAAAATGCACATTTTCTATATTTCCCTTATCATCGAGATAGGAAAATAGATCTTAGCAGAACTTTTCTCCCTAATTCAGGAATCCCTACACTTTGATGCCAATAATTAGAACATAAATGACAGATGGAATGTTGGACAAACACAGGGCCGTTGTTGCGATACATTTTGCAATGAATGGGAGATTATTACATCATTACTACAGTAAGTTCCCTGCCATCCCTATGCTAATGGGGGAATAAGGCAATATATATAATAAAGGGTGAGTACGTTGAGGGCCCCTTGCCATATATTAGTATTCATTCTGATGCTTTGTATTGAATACAACCTGCAGCTAATAAATCTGCCTGAATGCAACTCACTATAAGGCAAATAAGCAACAAGGTAGGATCATGAATGATAAATATTCCCCGTTGGCTCAGGCATAGAATGTTCAAGGTCCTCAGCTTGTCGGGCTCCCAGGAGTTCTGACTTGGAGGGGAGCATTAAAACTATATTTATCTATTATTTAATATTCTAATAAAGCAGCAGATCTCATTACTGTAGGACCACCCGACAGGAGGAATATGGATTCCACAGTCTCCTCTCTGTTCTGCACCATTTCTTTTTTTTTTTTTTACGGTCCTGTAAATTGTTTGTTGGAAGTGTATGAATCTAATTAATAACCATGGGGAAAAAAGCCCGCGATGGGCCAACCTACGGCGGTTTCATTAGGAGTCAACTTTCCCATAGTTTGTATTCCCAATAACTCAGCAAGAAGACAAATATACATAACTAACCCTTTGCGTGCCACAAATGAGAACAACTTTTTCACGTCATATTCGGGGTCAGTTGCCCTTTATTCAGGTGTTTCCCCTTCCCTCCATCTGTTCTTCCATTGCCTTTACCCTCTCCTTCCTTATTCTTCTCTGCCTTCCCAGCATCCCTCTCTCTCTTCCTCCTACTCTTACTTATTTTATACATCTTTCCTACTGACTTACTTTCCCAAATTCCATAATTCCTTCTTATGCCTTATGCATTAAATAACCTTAAATATTCTTGTAGATTGTAAGCTCTTTTGGGCAGGGCTCTCTTCACCTCTTATATCGGTTATTGATTGCTTTATATGTTACTCCTTGTAGATTGTAAGCTCTTTTGGGCAGGGCTCCCTTCCCCTCCTGTATCGGTTACTGATTGCTTTATATGTTACTCCTTGTAGAGTGTAAGCTCTTTTGGGCAGGGCTCTCTTCCCCTCTTGTATTGGTTACTGATTGCTTTATATGTTACTCCTTGTAGATTGTAAGCTCTTTTGGGCAGGGCTCTCTTCCCCTCTTGTATTGGTTACTGATTGCTTTATATGTTACTCCTTGTAGATTGTAAGCTCTTTTGGGCAGGGCTCTCTTCCCCTCCTGTATCGGTTACTGATTGCTTTATATGTTACTCCTTGTAGATTGTAAGCTCTTTTGGGCAGGGCTCTCTTCACCTCTTGTATCAGTTACTGATTGCTTTATATGTTACTCCTTGTAGAGTGTAAGCTCTTTTGGGCAGGGCTCTCTTCCCCTCCTGTATCGGTTACTGATTGCTTTATATGTTACTCCTTGTAGATTGTAAGCTCTTTTGGGCAGGGCTCCCTTCCCCTCCTGTATCGGTTACTGATTGCTTTATATGTTACTCCTTGTAGATTGTAAGCTCTTTTGGGCAGGGCCCTCTTTACCTTTTGTATCGGTTACTGATTGCTTTATATGTTACTCTGTATGCCCAATGTATGAAACCCACTTATTGTACAGCGCTGCGGGGTATGTTGGCGCTTTATAAATAAATGGTAATAATAATAATAATAATAATAAAAATAATAATAATAATAATAATAATAATATATGGTGAATACAAATGAATGTTGCAATAACATCCACTTGGGTATTTTGGAGAATATGATCATAAATTTTTCACCAGTTCATCAGTACCGAAAATCTTTCTATCTTTCTTTCTTTCTTTCTTTCTCTTTCTTCGCTTCTTTCCTTCTTTCTTCCTTCCCTAATTCCATAATTTCTTCTTATGCCTATTATTTCCTTTTTGGCCTATCATACTCCTTCCTTTACTCTTTTACCTTTTCTCATCTTTCCTATTTCCTTTTTTCACACTTTCTCTTCTGACACATCTTCTTTCCTTTCTCTCTTCTTTCCTCCCCTTTACTTTCCTTTTTTTCTTCCATATTGCCCCCTTCCCTTATGTCTTTCTACCACATTATTGCTCTTCGTGTCTCTTTTTCCATTCAGTTAATTGATTCATGTATTAATTTTCCCTACTCTATGTTTCCCACTATTTTAAACCTTTTCTTCTATCTATCTATCTATCTTTCTATCTATCTATCTATCCATCCTCTATCCATCTATCTATCTATCTATCTATCTATCTATCTATCTATCCATCCTCTATCTATCTATCTTTCTATCTATCCATCCTCTATCCATCTATCTATCTATCTATCTATCTATCTATCTATCTATCTATCTATTATCTATCTATTATCTATCTGTTTTTAGAATCTCTCCTCTCTAGTAAACCAGCTTATATGTGTGCATTTTACATGGGACCTGTCCCAGAAAATAACAAGGTTTCATGCAATCAATTGATTTAACAACACATTTATAATATCCAAAGCATTTATTATATTACAGATGAAAACAACCTTAACAAAACAGCAACTTTGCAAGGAAGTCAGGGTGTTTCAGAGCCGGGCAACTCTGTTAGTGACAAACATACAGTTACAATAAGGGAAAGGCTTTGGGTGTTTTTCGGTGAATAGTTTGATGTACAACTTTACATTCCTTCAATGGGAGCCGGTCCCAAGTCAAACAATACAAGTGCCCGTCCCTAGCAGACATACAAATGTATCACAGGGGAGTATAATACAGTTTTCACTGACCCACCCTGGTTTTTCAATCACCTTCTTTCCTTCTTTGCTTCTATTCTATCCTTAACTTTCTCCTTCCCTCCTTCTTTTTTTCTGTCCTTTTCTTTTCTCCTTCCCTCCCTCCTTCATTTCTTTCCATTCCTTTTCTTTTTCCCTTCCATTTTCCCTTCTTTCCTTTCCCCCTTGTGTTTCCCTTTCCTTTTCCCTTCTTTCCTTTCCCCCTTGTGTTTCCCTTCACTTTTCCCCTCTTTCCTTTCCTTTCCCCCTTGTGTTTCCCTTTCCTTTCCCCCTTGTGTTTCCCTTTCCTTTTCCCTCCTTCATTTCTTTCCCTTCCTTTTCTTTTTCCCTTCCCTTTTCCTTTCTTTCCTTTCCTTTCCCCCTTGTGTTTCCCTTCCCTTTTCCTTTCTTTCCTTTCCATTCCCCTTTGTGTTTCCTTTCCCTTTCTTTCCTACCCTTTCCCCTTCCCCTTGTGTTTCCCTTTACTTTTCCCTCCTTCATTTCTTTCCCTTCCTTTTCTTTTTCCCTTCCCTGTTCCCTTCTTTCCTTTCCTTTCCCCCTTGTGTTTCCCTTTACTTTTCCCTCCTTCATTTCTTTCCCTTCCTTTTCTTTTTCCCTTCCCTGTTCCCTTCTTTTCTTTCCTTTCCCCCTTGTGTTTCCCTTCATTTTCCTATGGTTTCCCCTAATTCAACTTTTCCATATTCACCACCTGTATTCAATGGCTTAAATACCCCAGCGGTGCTGTAACCCTTAGCAACCCAAGGGGGGGGGGCAAGTTGGAAGTGATAGGACCCCTCGTTACCCCATTACAAAGGCCTGCACTGCAGCTTCTATGTTAAACATAACAACACACGATCTGCACTTTTAAGAAGCTTTTCCCCAGAGAACATAAATGAATTTATTTATTTGTTTTTGCAATAAAAAATAAATTAAGATAAATTATACATTTAAATGGTACAGGTGTGCTAATTGGTTCATCATAGGAGCAGAACAGTTACATCGTCCAATAAAGATCACACACAGGAACCCTATTTTGAGTAGCAATAAATAAACAGATATAGAAATAAAAATAGGAATAATAATAAAAACTATTACGACTACAACTGCTACTAATATATTTGAGTAATTGTGATTATTAGTATTAGTAGTAGATATACCTGATATAATACCAGCTACGTCCCCTCAGTTCCTGTTCATTTTTGTTTTAATTCTATTGTCACGTTAGCCCCATGTGACATTTCTAAACCTTATGTAAGGACAAGTCCTTTGTCATACATCATCTTTATATTCCTCAAGTAAAATGTCTCTCAGGGGTTACGGGGTTAAGCACATGTGATTCTTAACATTAAGTAGGTTGGAAAGAAACAGCAAGACAATGGCCTGCTATATATCACTTACAAATTCACTTTCCCTGAGACAACATCACAAAAAAAAAAAAAAAAAATCCCATTGGCTGGAAAATGAGACAAAATAGGCAAAATAAAATTAAACAAAAACAATCTTCGGTAAGTTGGGCAGAAAAAAATCCAACTTTCCACCCAATATAAATGCCGAAAAATACATCAACAAATACAACATGGTGTGTAAATGCCAGAGGACGATTTCTTTTCTTTTTTTTTTTAAAAAAAGACAAAAATTCCAGGAATTCGGAATGACGAGAATTCAACTCTTTCGGAGCAATTGGAATACTTTCTGCCGGATAATTGTAAAGCTGTTTTATTTTTTAACAGGGAAAGATTGAATATAAAAAAGACAAGGTGTAGGGGGGGTATATATATATATCAGTAAAAAAAGACAAAAAAATCCAAAATATTAACCCCTTAGGCACCATTCAGCCCTATAATCCAAAACACCGAAGCCCCCCTTCGCCATAGTAACAGCTTCCCAAAATACCATCCTGAATCACACAGATATTTGGGGAAGGTGTGGGGGGTGTGTATATATATATATATATATATATATATATCTCTCAGTGAAAAAGACCCCAAAAAAATTCCACAATATTAACCCCTTAAGGCGCCAGCAAGGGCCAAAACACCGAAGCCCCCCTTCGCCATAGTAACAGCTTCCCAAAATACCATCCTGAATCACACAGATATTTGGGGAAGGTGTGGGGGGGGGGTATATATATATATATATATATATATATATATCTCAGTGAAAAAGACCAAAACATTTTTCCAAAATATTAACCCCTTAGGCGCCAGCAAGGGCCAAAACACCGAAGCCCCCCTTCGCCATAGTAACAGCTTCCCAAAATACCATCCTGAATCACACAGATATTTGGGGAAGGTGTGGGGGGTGTATATATATATATATATATATATATATCTCAGTGAAAAAGACCAAAACATTTTTCCAAAATATTAACCCCTTAGGCGCCAGAAAGGGCCAAAACACCGAAGCCCCCCTTCGCCATAGTAACAGCTTCCCAAAATACCATCCTGAATCACACAGATATTTGGGGAAGGTGTGTGGGGGGGGTATATATTTATATATATTTATATTTATATATCTCAGTGAAAAAGACCCCAAAACATTTCCAAAATATTAACCCCTTAGGCGCCAGCAAGGGCCAAAACACCAAAGCCCCCTTTGCCATAGTAACAGCTTCCCAAAATACCAGTCCTGAATCACACAGATATTTGGGGAAGGTGGGGGGTATATATATATATCTCAGTTAAAAAAATTTCCAAAATATTAACCCCTTAGGCGCCAGCAAGGGTTCACCATTCAGCCCTATAGTCCAAAACACCGAAGCCCCCTTTGCCATAGTAACAGCTTCCCAAAATACCATCCTGAATCACACAGATATTTGGGAAAGGTGGGGGGGGGGGGGGCAGGGAGCGGTCTATTGTTCTGCAGCAATTTGGAAACCCAAAAAAATAATTAAAAAAAAAAAGCTTTTTTTGAAGTTTTCCAGCACATTTATCATTAAACTTAACATTCGGCCGACAACCCCCCCCCCCTCCTTGGTAGACAACAATACCCTCTCGATACCTTGACCCAAATTGGATTCAGTATTTGGGATGAATAAATAATGGACGCCACTAAGGCGGGGTGAGCTGGGGATAATGAAATAATTAACCCATTGGTTATGGGGAATGTTGGGGGGGGGGGGGCAGGCTATAAATCCATGTAGTACTATATGTATCTACACACGTGTGTTCATTCAACATGGCAGCAGTCATATGTATTGGAGTTTGCTCAATTAGGGCAACAATATCTATGTGTTTGTACATTTTCCCACCGCACCCTGAGTATTTATTTAACTGTATCATTGTTCCAGCCAGGATTTATTTATTTTTATTATTTTTATTATTATTATTTGAAATCTCAAGTGCAGTTTGTTTAAGCATAATGACACCTACACCTAGAGGGCATTGTGGGCATTTAATCCCCCCTGCACCCCGAGACCCACCTTCCTATCTCCCACCGTCAGGCTGAATGGCGGCACAGACGGCAGCTACAATTAGCATCATGATAAACACAGCTTAGCCTTTAATGTCTCTCGTACGGCAATAAAAAAGGAGCGTCTATCCGGCCCTGGGAGCGAGACGGTTCGAGATCAGAGCTCGTTTAGACTGTTGCTAAATGTAAAGCCCTGTGTGTTGGAATTGGGGCGTCCAATACATCTCCAACTCCGACACGTCGAGGGGATGTTGGGAGATGTAGTTCAACTATCCTTGAGATTGAAAGTGTCCAAATATTCACCCTATGCAGGAAGGGGGGGGGGCATATTTGTAATTTTCTACCCCCCCACCCCCCATTTTCTTTTAATTGCCAATACAGTCAATGTATGCACAATGTAACCCCCACTGATAAATATCCAACGTCCACTACCAGCAGTGAAATCTAGATTTGCTTTGCACTCCCACACAAAAGGGACAGACAGACGGAGAGACAGACAGAGACAGACAGACTCTGGATGGGAATATTGATATTGGAAAGTGTAGTTCATCCATAATATATCCATAGATAGGAAAATATATCCATAGATAGGGACATATATCCATAAGCATAGATAGGCAAATATATCCATAGATAGGGAAATATATCCATAGATAGGGACATATATCCATAGATAGGGAAACATATCCATAGATAGGGAAATATATCCATAAGCATAGATAGGGAAATATATCCATAGATAGGGACATATATCCATAGATAGGGAAACATATCCATAGATAGGGAAATATATCCATAAGCATAGATAGGGAAATATATCCATAGATAGGGACATATATCCATAGATAGGGAAATATATCCATAGATAGGGACATATATCCATAGATAGGGAAACATATCCATAGATAGGGAAATATATCCATAAGCATAGATAGGGAAATATATCCATAGATAGGGACATATATCCATAGATAGGGAAATATATCCATAGATAGGGACATATATCCATAGATAGGGAAATATATCCATAGATAGGGACATATATCCATAGATAGGGACATATATCCATAAGCATAGATAGGCAAATATATCCATAGATAGGGACATATATCCATAAGCATGATAGGTCTGTCTAATGATCAAAATAATAATAATAATGTGTGTTATATATATATAAATATATAATATAGACTTTATGCCTATGTAAGATATGTCTGCCCTGGTTTCCTGGTTTTGTGTGTGTATATATATATATAAATGGCTAATTAAAGATAGGTATCACTGTATATATATATAAATGGCTAATTAAAGAGAGGTATGACTGTCTGTATATATATATATATAAATGGCTAATAACAGGGAGGAAAGACTGTCTGTATGGAGCACACAGAGAGACTAACAGGCAGACACAAAACACAGGTTTTTATCCACATGTGAAGGAAACAATGGACTTGACACAGACCATAATAATACTAATAATAATACTGATAATAACAAGGCAGACAAGACAAACACAGAGATACCCCAGTCTAGCCATGTACAGAGAGACAATCGGGTCTGAGCGATCCTTCCCCAGCCCCTGGGTTCCGTTGTTCGGGCAGGGAGAGCAGCAGAGAGTCGGGCTGTGCCGGATCGTCCGACTCCTCTTTTATTATGACATCATAAAGGATGGAACAAAAAAAAAAAATCAAAAAAAAAAAATCAAAATCAAAATAAATTCGTTTCCAATGTAATCTGTGTATGTGGGGAATGGATGTAGCCATGTAAGCGGCACAATGGAGACGGAGCAGCCATGCAGTCTCTCTAAGCAAAGGGCTGGCTGGAAGGTACCACTGCTCTCAGGCTGGCACACTCACTACTGAGCTCAGATAAACCACCCCCCCCCCCCCCCCCCAGTCTGCATGGGATGTGAGCCGGCCCAGCCTGTTAAACGGAAAGGACACAGATCCTGTCTGTTCAATGTATAAAGAAAAGCCCCCGATCAGAGCAGGAGAGAGAGGGGGAGTGTGAGAGAGCGGCCGAGGGGGACACACAGAGCGCTACAGAGAGACAGCCGAGAGGAGCCTCTATGTATATAAAGATGGCTACGGTAGCGAACGGGCAGCCAGACAATAGCAGCCTCAGCAGCAACCCGACCGGGCACATGAACGGATTAACCCACAGCCCCGGCGGCGCCGCCACCATCCCCATGAAGGACCACGATGCCATCAAGCTCTTCATCGGGCAGATCCCCCGCAACCTGGACGAGAAGGACCTGAAGCCTCTGTTCGAGGAGTTCGGCAAGATCTACGAGCTGACGGTGCTGAAGGACAGGTTCACCGGCATGCACAAAGGTCAGAGCCCCCCCTGTAACTGGGCACCGGGGGGCGGCGGGGGGGCACGGCTGGCAGCTGGGGGTGGCAGGGAGCTCAACTGACTGTAACTTTAACTGAGGAGCCGGGAGAGGGGGCTGCAGCCGGGGGGGCACAGGTAGGGGCTGCTGTACTGCTGGACTGGAACTTTACTGGGGGAACATCTGGGCAGGGACAGGGCTCTGGGCTCGGCAGGAGCTGGGCGCTCGGAGAATTCTATGGACTGTGTATTGGATGTACTGGGGGGGGGGGGAGTTCATGGGGAATTTCTGGAAGTTGGGCCGCTATAGGCAGTGTGGCTGGGGATTGGGGGGCAAAGGACAGGGGGAACATCTGGGGATTGGGGGGAGAAGGGGGGAAGGCTAAGTCTGGGGGTTACTGGCTGCTGGGGTGTCAGGGCTGGACTGGGGGCTGCAGAGCCCGGGAACTTTAGCTGTCACATCCAGGCATGGGGTCTCTGCAGGCAGGGGCAGGTAGGGGCAAGTAGGGGCAGGCAGGGGCAAGTAGGGGCAGTTAGGGGCAGGCAGGGGGCAGTTAGGGGCAGGTGGGGAGGCAGATAGCGGCAGGCAGGGGGCAGTTAGGGGCAGGTGGGGAAGCAGGGGCAGGCAGGGGGCAGATAGAAGCAGGTGGGGAGGCAGTTAGGGGCAGCTACGGAGCCTCTAAAGGCAGGGGGCAGCTAGAGGCAGGCGTGGAGGCACATTGAGGTAGATGGGGAGGCAGACTGAGAGGCAGATAGGGCAGTTAGGGGCAGTTAGGGGCAGGTAGGGGCAGTTAGGGGCAGGTAGGGGCAGGCACAGAGCCCCGGTAGGCAGGAGGCAGGAGGAGAGGAGCTGTTCCCGCAGTCGGTGCTGAACACTCTCCCCTGTCAGTAAGTTTCCCGGGCGGGGGGGGGGGGGGGGGGGTCGGACTGACGGGCTCCTGTATCTCCGGAACTTTATCGGGCGCATCTGGAAGGGAAGCAGCGATACTGTGTGCGGAGCCGGGCAGATCTGCCTCTCTACTGGGGCTCAATTGACTCTATCGCTATAACTTTATTGGGCACATCTGGGAGAGAAGCAGCGATAACAGGAGAGAAGCAGCGATAATAGCAGCAGCAGAGCTGGGGAGGCAGGGGGAATGGGGCTGGGGAGGCAGGGGGAATGGGGCTGGGGAGGCAGGGGGGAATGGGGCTGAGGAGGCAGGGGGTATGGGGCTGGGGAGGCAGGGGGAATGGGGTTAGGGAGGCAGGGGGAATGGGGCTGGGGAGGCAGGGGGTATGGGGCTGGGGAGGCAGGGGGAATGGGGCTGGGGAGGCAGGGGGTATGGGGCTGGGAGGCAGGGGGAATGGGGCTGGGGAGGCAGGGGGTATGGGGCTGGGGAGGCAGGGGGAATGGGGCTGGGGAGGCAGGGGGAATGGGGCTGAGGAGGCAGGGGGTATGGGGCTGGGGAGGCAGGGGGAATGGGGTTAGGGAGGCAGGGGGAATGGGGCTGGGGAGGCAGGGGGTATGGGGCTGGGGAGGCAGGGGGAATGGGGCTGGGGAGGCAGGGGGGAATGGGGCTGGGGAGGCAGGGGGAATGGGGCTGGGGAGGCAGGGGTATGGGGCTGGGGAGGCAGGGGAATGGGGTTGGGGAGGCAGGGGGAATGGGGCTGGGGAGGCAGGGGGTATGGGGCTGGGGAGGCAGGGGGAATGGGGCTGGGGAGGCAGGGGGTATGGGGCTGGGGAGGCAGGGGGAATGGGGCTGGGGAGGCAGGGGGTATGGGGCTGGGGAGGCAGGGGGAATGGGGTTAGGGAGGCAGGGGGAATGGGGCTGGGGAGGCAGGGGGTATGGGGCTGGGGAGGCAGGGGGAATGGGGCTGGGGAGGCAGGGGGTATGGGGCTGGGGAGGCAGGGGGAATGGGGCTGGGGAGGCAGGGGGTATGGGGCTGGGGAGGCAGGGAGAATGGGGCTGGGGAGGCAGGGGGAATGGGGCTGAGGAGGCAGGGAGAATGGGGCTGGGGAGGCAGGGGGTATGGGGCTGGGGAGGCAGGGAGAATGGGGCTGGGGAGGCAGGGGGAATGGGGCTGAGGAGGCAGGGGGAATGGGGCTGAGGAGGCAGGGGGTATGGGGCTGGGGAGGCAGGGGGAATGGGGCTGGGGAGGCAGGGGGAATGGGGCTGAGGAGGCAGGGGGAATGGGGCTGAGGAGGCAGGGGGAGAGGATCTGTCGCTGCGCTCACTGCTTCCATCTCAGCAACTTGATCAGACGCATCTGGCAGTGAGGCAGGTACAACAGGGCGGGTATAATGTACAATAGGGAGCCCGATGCCGGGGAGGGAGATCGGCTGCGACTCAGGAGCTGTCCGTGTAGCTGGTGCTGAACTCACCGCCTCCCATTGGAACAGCGGGGCTTGGAGCTGGGAACATCCAGCAGGGAGAGGCTGCCCCATAAGGTTTCTACCGAACTAGGTGCCTCTTAGCACATTGCCTTAGACTGACTGCTGAATATACCATTGGGGCTATGCTCAGGCACAGAGAGAGAATGGCTTGGGGTGGCAAAGAGATTGGCTTGGGGTGGCAGAGAGATTGGTTTTCGGTGGGCAGAGAGAATGGCTTGGGGTGGCAGAGAGATTGGCTTGGGGTGGCAGAGAGAATGACTTGGGGTGGCAGAGAGATTGGTTTTCGGGGGCAGAGAGAATGGCTTGAGGTGGCAGAGAGAATGGCTTGGGGTGGCAGAGAGATTGGTTTTCGGTGGGCAGAGAGAATGGCTTGAGGTGGCAGAGAGAATGGCTTGGGGTGGCAGAATGATTGGTTTTCGGTGGGCAGAGAGAATGGCTTGGGGTGGCAGAGAGATTGGCTTGGGGTGGCAGAGAGAATGACTTGGGGTGGCAGAGAGATTGGTTTTTGGTGGGCAGAGAGAATGACTTGGGGTGGCAGAGAGATTGGTTTTCGGTGGGCAGAGAGAATGGCTTGGGGTGGCAGAGAGATTGGCTTGGGGTGGCAGAGAGATTGGCTTTCGGTGCGCAAAGAGAATGGTTTGGGGTGGCAGAGAGAATGGCTTGGGGTAGTAGAGAGATTGGTTTTCGGTGGGCAGAGAAAATGGCTTGGGGTGGCAGAGAGAATGGCTTGGGGTGGCAGAGAGATTGGTTTTCGGTGCGCAAAGAGAATGGTTTGGGGTGGCAGAGAGAATGGCTTGGGGTGGCAGAGAGAATGACTTGGGGTGGCAGAGAGATTGGTTTTCGGGGGGCAGAGAGAATGGCTTGAGGTGGCAGAGAGAATGGCTTGGGGTGGCAGAGAGATTGGTTTTCGGTGGGCAGAGAGAATGGCTTGGGGTGGCAGAGAGATTGGCTTGGGGTGGCAGAGAGAATGACTTGGGGTGGCAGAGAGATTGGTTTTTGGTGGGCAGAGAGAATGACTTGGGGTGGCAGAGAGATTGGTTTTCGGTGGGCAGAGAGAATGGCTTGGGGTGGCAGAGAGATTGGCTTGGGGTGGCAGAGAGATTGGCTTGGGGTGGCAGAGAGATTGGCTTGGGGTGGCAGAGAGAATGGCTTGGGGTGGCAGAGAGATTGGTTTTTGGTGGGCAGAGAGAATGGCTTGGGGTGGGCAGAGAAGCTGCCCCAAGTGCTGAACTGACTGCTATATGTCTATATGGAATTTTTGGAAAGAAGGTTGAATGAGGGAAGAGATGGCTCATTCTGAATTGATAAACACACACAAGGGACTTTAGTAGAAACATTTGTTGTAGTGGTATTTTGTGTGGATGGGGGGCAGGGTGGTAGAAATGGGGAAAAAATGACCGTGTCAAAGGCTTAGAACTGGGGTGCCGAGGGCACTGGGAAGACTTTAACTGGGCTCCAAAACAGACCATGAAAGGCTTGGAAATAAGGTACTGACTGAGTGTAAAGGGCTCGGGTGGGGGTTACAGCCTGAAACTGGGGTGCAGATAGGGACTGGGACAGAATAATGGTGTTTAATGGCTCCTTAGTTTATATTTGCCCAGAAAATAAACCCAAGTTGTGATTCTCCATCTGTAGTTGAACTACATCAAATATACCCTGGCAACCTTAACCTGGAGATGCAGGGCAATTCATAACTGTATAAATGCACCAATTCATTCCCCATTTCATACTATTCAACATCTGAAAGATACAGTTAAGCCACAACTGAAGGGCCCCTGGAGGAAAGAGGTGTGATTTTGCCATTTGCTTTATACAGAGGGGTCGGGGGGCAGATAAGGGCTTTGTGGGGGGAAACATGGGGGTGAAGAGAATGGGAAGGAACGGACTTACTGACTTACAATTCCCAGCAGCGATAACGGCACATAGGGTGGCAGTGCTAGAGCTATAGGCTTCAGCGTTGCTAAGGAATTGCTTTACTGCTGCTGCTGCTCAGAACTTTCCTACACATCAAATAAATGCACAGGTAGAAAATAATGCCTGGTGGGACGAGTGGAGGGGAAAAAATCATCAATTGTTTCTTTGCAGGTGAATTAGGGTAAAAAAAAAACCCAAAATATATTCAATTATGAAATTCCAGGGGGACACAGTGCATTCCCAATAGCTACGGAATATATGAATGAAAAGAATAGCAGAATAGGGACCTTCCTTTGTATGACACACACCTTGTATGACACACGCGTGTCTGTAACGCCATTGGCCCTTGTAGCGTCGTATCATCGGCCGCAGACCCCAACCATTTCTATAAAGCAGGGAGATACCCACCCTGTGCCCATTTCATAGAACCCCCCTATAGGTTTCTAAAGTCTAAATGTAAAGGTGCAATAGCGACCAATGGCGAGGGGTCTCACTCGGTTACACGTGTTGCTGAGAAGTAGAACCAACCGTTTGTTCCATACAGTCAAACCACAAACTTATATGACCCAAAGGCCGATGGATTATTATTATTATTATTTTATTTTTTTTAAACGAATTCTGCTAAAAATCAGCCAATAGAATAAAAAAATAAAGTGACTTTCTCGCTCCTATTGATTCATCGGGGTCAGGTCCAAGTCTATTCAGTTATTCTTTTCCATAAAGCTGGAAAAAAAAATGATCAACTTGCCCTTTATCCGTAGACACGACGGGGTTAAATGAATCCTCACCCTTCTCAGCCTCTGCATTTGAAGCCAACCCTGCATTAACCCTGTCTCTGCCAGAGCAGCTGGCATTAGAGAAGGAGGGGGGGGGTTCATTCCCTAAGGTAGAGACCGTGCAACAATTTTGATGTATTTCAGTGCAGATTAACCGCCCGCGCTAATTAGCAGCTAATAAATATTTCAGGAGCCATCTCTGCTACCGCGCCGATGCCAAACCTGCCAATTTTGCATTAAAATTTTTTTTTTTTTAAAAAAAGTTAGAGAGCTGGAAAAAATACATTTATTGCCCACGTCGACCGAGGGATTTTTACCCGGGATTTACTTACAATAAAATATAAAAAAAAAAAACGGCAGATAAGTTAAGATAAGTATTTTTATTTTTTTTTCTCTGTAATTTTCCTTACTTATTCCTGATCTGATTATATACAATGGGGCGAGACTAGATAATATATATATAATCTGGTACCTTCGGAATGTAATGTACAGTAATGGAAACATCAACCGATATGTCTAGATAGAAACCACCCTGATGTTTGGTTACTAAAGAAGCAGAACCAAAATATCCAACATCATCTATTAATATATATATATATATATATATATATATATATATATATGGAATCCATTATTCAGAAACCTGCTATCCAGAAAACTCTGAATTATGGGAAGGCCACGTCCCATAGATACATATATCTAGTTTTTAATAATGATTTTCTTTTTCTCTGTAATAATAAAACAGTACCTGTACTTGATCCCAACTAAGATATAATTACCCCTTATTGGGGCAGAACAGCCCTATTGGGTTTATTTCATGGTTAAATGATTCCCTTTTCTCTGTAATAATAAAACAGTACCTGTACTTGATCCCAACTAAGATATAATTACCCCTTATTGGGGCAGAACAGCCCTATTGGGTTTATTTCATGGTTAAATGATTCCCTTTTCTCTGTAATAATAAAACAGTACCTGTACTTGATCCCAACTAAGATATGATTACCCCTTATTGGGGGCAGAACAGCCCTATTGGGTTTAATTAATGGTTAAATGATTCCCTTTTCTCTGTAATAATAAAACAGTACCTGTACTTGATCCCAACTAAGATATAATTACCCCTTATTGGGGCAGAACAGCCCTATTGGGTTTATTTAATGGTTAAATGATTCCCTTTTCTCTGTAATAATAAAACAGTACCTGTACTTGATCCCAACTAAGATATAATTACCCCTTATTGGGGGCAGAACAGCCCTATTGGGTTTATTTAATGGTTAAATGATTCCCTTTTCTCTGTAATAATAAAACAGTACCTGTACTTGATCCCAACTAAGATATAATTACCCCTTATTGGGGCAGAACAGCCCTATTGGGTTTATTTCATGGTTAAATGATTCCCTTTTCTCTGTAATAATAAAACAGTACCTGTACTTGATCCCAACTAAGATATAATTACCCCTTATTGGGGCAGAACAGCCCTATTGGGTTTATTTAAATAATGTTTTAGAAGACTTAAGGTATAGGGATCCAAATTAGGAAAAGATCCCTTATCCGGAAAACCCCAGGTCCAGAGCATTCTGGATAACAGGTTCCATATCTGTATATATATATTCAGTGTCAACAGGGTAATATGCTGCTCAATAAATAATCAATGAACCCCAGTAAGTATTATAGGTGCCCTTCGACCCCCTGGGTAATTAATAGTGAGGGTCCCACCCCCCCGGAGGCAGTTCTATAGCGCTGGGCAATTCATTCATAAACTTGGTGATTTTTTTGCTGCTAGCCTCGTGCAGTGGAAAAACCGACTATGGAGAGATATAAATGTTAGTGCTCTCTGGGTAGCCATCTCACAATGCATTATCTTTAAATGTATTCAAAAGGCAATTTAAGGTGGTATTTAGTATAATAATTTTCAATTATAGTAATCTATATATAGGACCTCTGCAATAGGCTGAGACGGATTTTTTATGGCCGCAGCAAGGCCCGTGAATGTGTTCCAATCAAAATAATCCACCCGGCATCTGCCACGGTATTACCTTAGGCACCGGGGATACGAATGGGTAACGGAATAAGTTGGGAATATGGGAATATGGAGGGACGTGACGGTGCAATATACTAATCTGTATCTAGTGGCTGAACTGCAGCCCCCGTGTTGCTGCCGGTGTTGCTGGGGGTTGTAGTCCGACAAGACCCGAAGGGCAGGAGATCGTAGATTGTTAATGGAGCCTTTCTTTAATCCATGCATTAGTAGCTCGAGCAATAGAAATGGCAATAAAATCCAGCAAACACAATAACATGTTGTGGGATAAACAGGAGCAAAAGTCATTGAATCTCAAGGCTGAAACTGATTCTATTGAAAGAACTTTCCTTGTGTCTGTTCTACGGAAATGTTGGTAAACAACTAATTGCATGTAGTTCCGAATGATAACGAACTCGGCCTTGGTTGGGTATAAGGAATTATTGTACAGGTATGGGATCCCTTATCCGGAAACCCGAAAGCTCTGAATTACGGAAAGCCCATAGACTTCATTTTAATGAAATAATTCGGAATTTTAAAACTGATTTCCCTTTTCTCTGTAATAATAAAACAGTACCTGTACTTGATCCCAACTAAGATATAATTACCCCTTATTGGGGCAGAACAGCCCTATTGGGTTTATTTAATGGTTAAATGATTCCCTTTTCTCTGTAATAATAAAACAGTACCTGTACTTGATCCCAACTAAGATATAATTACCCCTTATTGGGGCAGAACAGCCCTATTGGGTTTATTTAATGGTTAAATGATTCCCTTTTCTCTGTAATAATAAAACAGTACCTGTACTTGTTCCCAACTAAGATATAATTACCCCTTATTGGGGCAGAACAGCCCTATTGGGTTTATTTAATGGTTAAATGATTCCCTTTTCTCTGTAATAATAAAACAGTACCTGTACTTGATTCCAACTAAGATATAATTACCCCTTATTGGGGCAGAACAGCCCTATTGGGTTTATTTCATGGTTAAATGATTCCCTTTTCTCTGTAATAATAAAACAGTACCTGTACTTGATCCCAACTAAGATATAATTACCCCTTATTGGGGGCAGAACAGCCCTATAGGGTTTATTTAATGGTTAAATGATCCCCTTTTCTCTGTAATAATAAAACAGTACCTGTACTTGATCCCAACTAAGATATAATTACCCCTTATTGGGGGCAGAACAGCCCTATTGGGTTTATTTAATGGTTAAATGATTCCCTTTTCTCTGTAATAATAAAACAGTACCTGTACTTGATCCCAACTAAGATATAATTACCCCTTATTGGGGGCAGAACAGCCCTATTGGGTTTATTTAATGGTTAAATGATTCCCTTTTCTCTGTAATAATAAAACAGTACCTGTACTTGATCCCAACTAAGATATAATTACCCCTTATTGGGGGCAGAACAGCCCTATTGGGTTTAATTAATGTTTTATTGATTTTTTAGTAGACATAAGGTATGGAGATCCAAATTATGGAGAGACCCCCTATGGTCCCGAGCATTCTGGATAATGGGTTCTATACCTGTATGTGTATATACATTGTGACCTATTTCATGTTTTTATAATTCTTAATTGGTTTAGAAGGTTTGGGGGTACAGATGGGAAAGGGAATAGGGGAGCAAAAGCATCGAGTATAAAACAATTGACACAATGATCGTTGTAACCTATTTTACGTAGTGTTATTTTGCATCAAGTTAAACACAATGAGAGAAACAATGATAAACTATCACTATAAACACAGGATCCCGAGGGCAACTCGGTGGGGTGGGTTCTAGGGCGTCCCACCAGAACTCGTTTGTCATTCAAAATAATTGTAAAAAAAAAAAAAAATTCAACCCCGAGATCCTCTTGAAGCTGTATGGGAAGGCACAGGAGCAGATATTGAAGAGCATTAACAGGAAAGTGGGTCGGGAATGTGCATCTGGGGATATTGGCAAAGACTGCAAATAATTGATAATGGACTGAAATTGTACAAGGGATTAATTGACGTTGACTTCGCTACATTGACTTGTGGAGTGTAAAAATACTGTCCTCTGCGTTATTTTATTGCCTTACTTTCTCTTTCAATTAATGGCCACCCCTTTTTGTTTTTCTTTTTTGAAGCATTGGCTTCATGCTGTGGGCTCAGTAGTGTTAAGTTAAAAGGGAGGGGTTGTCACCTAAGCAACAGGTTGTCCCAACTAAGATATAATTACCCCTTATTGGGGGCAGAACAGGCCTATTGGGTTTATTTCATGGTTAAATGATTCCCTTTTCTCTGTAATAATAAAACAGTACCTGTACTTGATCCCAACTAAGATATAATTACCCCTTATTGGGGGCAGAACAGCCCTATTGGGTTTATTTAATGGTTAAATGATTCCCTTTTTTCTGTAATAATAAAACAGTACCTGTACTTGATCCCAACTAAGATATAATTACCCCTTATTGGGGACAGAACAATCCCATTGGGTTAATTTAATGGTTAGGGCAGATCTGAATTATGGAAAGACCCCTGGTCCCGAGCATTCTGGATAATGGGTCCCTTTGAATATATATATATGTCGGCATTGACAATGACATTTTTGGCTATATATAATGGCTAGGATTTTTTTCAAAGTACAACCTATATGATAGAGCAAGGCAAGGGCTCTCTTATTAGTGCAGTCTTCGCAAATGTGACTGCTAAAGTGGTTCTTCAGGCAATTGGCTAATAATTCAGTTGTTGGAACTATCATTACCTACCGCCATCCCACCAAGCGGCCAATGAGGAGCTAAGAGTTGTATATTTGCTTTTATTGTATCCCATAGATTTTGATGCACCGTGCACGTTCTCAGGCTTGATTGGTTAAGGCGTCTGTGTTTAAAAGTTGTCTATAAGTTTCATGGTAGAAAATGATGGCTTTAGACATAGCTTTGCCCTGTTGAATTGTTTGAAGTCCCTTAGCTTGAATATATCTTCTTCCAGGAGAGATTTTACAGTGATATTAATGAATTAATTTTAAATTACCACTCCCACGGGTCAGTTAGCACTTGGTTTGGTGAGTTTGTGTAGGAAATCTTTAACGCCGCATCGTTTGTAGGAACCCGTCTTTCCATTCAAGTTCTGTGACAGGAAAATACAATATGGGAAGACCATTATTGACATCTTATGACTGATGAAATTGCCTTAACACTTTGCCACCGCAGATACTAATTGGTTCTTTTCAATAGCAACATTGCATTTGTAGATCAAATCACCATAAATTGCTGATGACCGTAATGAAAAGAATTTATTTGGGTAGGAGCAGCTATCATTGACGTGGCAATAAAAAAATGCAGCTTTGAAAAGCAATCTGGCGCGGATGATATCTGGTAATAATATTTATATGAAGGACCAAGAATTTACTCAATCAGATAAAGACCATTGGTAGTAATGAAGGTCAGAGGGCCTTGTCGTCTAGAGCTCACACGTAAGATTCTATAGGGCAAGGGGACTAAATATATTATTATTATTATTATTAACATTTATTTATAAAGCGCCAACATATCCCGCAGCGCTGTACAATAAGTGGGTTTCATACATTGGACATACAGAGTAACATATAAAGCAATCAGTAACCGATACAAGAGGTGAAGGGAGCCCTGCCCAAAAGAGCTTACAATCTACAAGGAGTAACATATAAAGCAATCAGTAACCGATACAAGAGGGGAAGAGAGCCCTGCCCAAAAGAGCTTACAATCTACAAGGAGTAACATATAAAGCAATCAGTAACCGATACAAGAGGTGAAGGGAGCCCTGCCCAAAAGAGCTTACACTCTACAAGGAGTAACATATAAAGCAATCAGTAACCGATACAAGAGGGGAAGAGAGCCCTGCCCAAAAGAGCTTACACTCTACAAGGAGTAACATATAAAGCAATCAGTAACCGATACAAGAGGTGAAGAGAGCCCTGCCCAAAAGAGCTTACAATCTACAAGGAGTAACATATAAAGCAACCAATAACCGATACAAGAGGGGAAGAGAGCCCTGCCCAAAAGAGCTTACACTCTACAAGGAGTAACATATAAAGCAATCAGTAACCGATACAAGAGGGGAAGAGAGCCCTGCCCAAAAGAGCTTACAATCTACAAGGAGTAACATATAAAGCAATCAGTAACCGATACAAGAGGGGAAGAGAGCTCTGCCCAAAAGAGCTTACACTCTACAAGGAGTAAGATATAAAGCAATCAGTAACCGATACAAGAGGGGAAGAGAGCCCTGCCCAAAAGAGCTTACACTCTACAAGGAGTAACATATAAAGCAATCAGTAACCGATACAAGAGGTGAAGAGAGCCCTCCCCAAAAGAGCTTACAATCTACAAGGAGTAACATATAAAGCAATCAATAACCGATACAAGAGGTGAAGAGGGCTGTACCCAAAAAAACTTACAATCTACAAGGAGAAGGGGTTGAGACACAAGGTGTGGGCAGAATACCCAGCTGGATATACTTTCTATAAATAATGAACAGTTTGCTGTGATTTTAGTCAACTAGACCAATGAAATCTATTATTATTTAAATGCAAAGCATATTTAATATAAATACAGGTATGGGACCTGTTATCCAGAATGCTCAGGAGCTGGAGTTTCCCAGATAAGGGATCCTTCTGTAATTTGGATCTCCATCCCTTAAGTCTACTAAATAAAGTGTTTTATTATTGCAGAGAAAGAGGAAATCATTTTTAAAAATTAGAAAAATTTTCTTAGAATGGAGTCTGTGGGAAATGGCCTTTCTGTTCTGGATAACTGGTTTCCAGATAATGGACCTTATACCTGTAAACATAAATATCATTATTTTTTGTTGTTGTTGGTTAATCTATATGTAGAATTCAATTATATTTATTTTTTAAATATATATTTTTAAACTATATATACAACATATATTTATTTATTTATTTATTTTTACTAACTTATTTTTAGATGATTTTTTATTTTTATATATTTTTAAATATATATATATTTTTATACTTACTCATATTAGATATTTTACATTATTTTTTATTTTTATATATTATGTATATTATTTAATTTTATATATGTATATATATTTCTTTTTAAATATATATTTATATATATATATATTTTTTTATTTTTTTTTACTCATATATTTTGAAATGATTTTTTATTTTTATATATTATATATTTTTTTTAAATATATATATATATATATTTTTTATATATTTTTTATATATATATATATATTTACTCTTATGTTTAGATGATTTTTTATTTTTATATATTTTTAAATATATATATATATATTTTTTTTTTTATACTTACTCATATTAGATATTTTAGATTATTTTTTATTTTTATATAGTATGTATATTATTTAATTTTATATATGTATATATATTTCTTTTTAAATATATATTTATATATATATATTTTACTCATATATTTTGAAATGATTTTTTATTTTTATATATTATCTATTTTTTTAAATATATATTTTATTTTTTATATATATATATATATATATATATATATATATATATATATTTACTCTTATGTTTAGATGATTTTTTATTTTTATATATTATTTAAATATATATATATTTTTTATATATATTTATATATATTTTTTTTTATATTTTTAGATTCTTTTTAATTTTTATATATTATACATTTTTTTAAATATATATTTATATGTTTTTTTACTTATATATTTTTAGATTCTTTTTTATTTTTATATATATATATATATATTATATTTTTTTTAAATATATATTTACATATATTTTTTCACTTTTGTATATCTATATATTTTTTAAAAAATATTTTTTTATATATTTATTTATTGTGTGAAGAAAAGGTAGAAAGCTTTTCTTAAAGACTCATTCTTTGCTTTTTTCAGGACTGCAATAGTCTTTCAAAAAAAAATATCCCGTGACATGCAGTAAATACTGTCTACCTATCAGTTTTTGTTGTGCATCTTCAGAAATCAAGTGTTGCGATGATTGACTCGACAGCCAACTGCTGTAACTCAGCAGAAAGGCCACAAAAAATAAATAAATAAAAAACCTCCCATTGGCAGATGAATGATACAGATGCAGAGCGCACCGTCTGTGTGTGTAGCACGAGCCCATACACTTCTGTTGTACCTTTCACCTGCTAAATGGAGCCTGTCACAAGATATATTGCGATGTATTTCTTTGAGTCCCTATTGCGCTTTCCATTCAGGAGGCTTCACTGGCAGTGTGATGGGTTTCTCAAAGGGTCACAGCTTTATGTTAACAATAACGAAGATGAAGGTTACACACCGAGGATGCTTCAAGGTTAAGGAATATCATGCACCTAAAATCATTTGAAGAACTGCAGTAATGAGCATATCAATACCTCTATAAGAAACCTGACAGCCACAGAGACTAAAGATTCAGTCCTGTGTGCAAAGGTCAAACT